>NC_044360.1:11742106-12433606 GCF_007364275.1 Archocentrus centrarchus
TGGCATTTTTCCCTTTATCTCTGCTGCTTTTTTTTTTTGCTTTATCTTCTGTTCTTCCATCTGTGGGAAATGGGTAGTCTAGTGAAGTAAAAGACAGTTGGATAGAAAAAGGTTAAAAGAGATGTCGTCAGAGCTTCAGTTCTGTCATCTTCTCAAAGCTCATTTGATAAAGTTATAAACTTTTATATTTCTAAAATACACTTTATGGATAAAAGTGCTGGGACAACTACACATTATGCCTACAGGAGCCATGGAAACCCTTCCCATGAAACTCCCAGTGTACAGTTTTTGTGCTGACAGCCAGATGAGGTTTTTAACTCTGCAGTTATTGGGAAAGCGTTGGCAAGCATGTTGGCAACTTTTATGCACTATGTGCCTCAGCACTCGGTGACCCCAGTCTGTAACTCTACATGGGCTGCCACTTTGTGGCTGAGTTGCTGTGGTTCCTAAGTGCCTCCACTTTGAAATAATACCACCTGCTGTTTCATCCTGGAATATCTAGGATATTGTTGCAGTGGGGGGCATTCTATTTGAATTTGGTGAGCTCTTTAGAATGACCCATTCTTTCAGAAATATTTGTAGTATTGTGTTGTTTAATATTGTAAAGACAAACTGAATGGGTAGACCCTTTAAACCTGTGGAAGTGGTACTGAAAACACCCAAATTTAAAAATTAAGAGGTGTAGCCTAATCATTTTGTCCATACAGTGTACCTCTGCGATATATATTAACTTTACTTGGCGTCAACTAACCTGTACTGTACATGTGCCATCCAAACACTGTGCTTGTGATCAACTCCAAATTGAACAGATCCATAACTGAAAAGTGAAATCTTAGTTTGTCATTATCTCAGCAAATGGAGTATTTTTCGCTTCATTTATATTTTCATAATCTTGAGAGTGTTATTTTTGTGCAGCTGTAGCATGTATTCCACATTTAAAGATGTCATTTAATGTTAGCTGATGAACCAAATGTTTGTTCAGGAATTTTGATTTTATGTTCCACATGAGAAACAACCTTTTTTCAAGGTTTCTCTATCAGGACATCAGGACTGCTCTGCTGTGCTTAAAGTTTTTATAACTTTGTAACTAAATTTAAGGTCAAGGAGCGCAATACTTACATCTTCGTACACTACCTATGTATTGCACTCCACATTTGGAACAACATTTGGAACATCACAGGAAAATCTGTCTTTTCAAAGTTGATCAAAAGAAAATTAATCAGTCAGTATTTTAATAATTGATCAATCAGTTGACAGCTCAAGGAATTTCATTGTTCTGCGTTGTCATATGTTATACTGCTTTTTCTTGTCTGGCATTTTAGTGAAGCAATTCTTTCAGGGGTTTGACTGCTTGTCAGACAAAAAAGATTTGTCTCTTTGTCCTCTGGGACATCTTGTGTTAAATAGACCAAAGAAAATAGTAGTCATAGTGCATGTTTTATGCTGCCTACATATAATGTGTGTCTGCTGTCTGGTATACCTCGTTGTGCGGTATATCACAGCTGTAATTCAGTGAACATGCTTTACAAAGTCTGTTCTGAGCTTCAGTACCAAATGTCAGTTAAGTCATTATTATTACTTATTCTGCATCATAGCCCTTTACCTCCTTCAGTTTTTTTTTCTTTGCACAAGTAATCTGGTCATCTTTGTACAAGTCCCAGTCACTAGTAATTAGCTTGCTTGCCAAATGGACGCAATTAGATGAATAGTCCACTATCTGCAAATGGAATGAAATTGTAGCCATGGATCTAGCTTTGTGAAATTAACATTGCAGCCAATCAGACAGCCCCGCCTTTTTGTGACTGCAGGAGTCGGATGTGCTTCACCACTGAGCAATAACCCATTGGGGACCACGCTAGCCGAAATACAAGAGCCACAATTAAATCCCTGTGTCACAGCCATTAATGATGCTAATCTATTCATCTATCTGGAGATCTTCCGGCCTTGTCTCGTTGAGGGTTAGTCACTGCTTTGATCAGGCTGAAATACTGAGAACTGTGCACATGAAGGCAGCATAAGTCAAAATCATTTACTGTCATATAAGTGGATAGGCATATCCAAACAATAATTCACTTTATTTTACTTTGTGGCACCATACTTTGAGCCTGTTTTTACATAAAATATTATGAATTTATTGCCCCTTTAAGAGATGGTGACACATCCATAAGTTTCCAACAAAATCCAAGGAAGCCAGTGCTTTGAGAGGAATCCAGCATAGTTATGTAAATTTTTCCTTGCTCTTCTAAAAGTTTAGGATTATTTAAAAGCGATTGTTTACTTGGCTACTTTGGGCAATACAGCAGTGCAGTGGTTGGCACAGCCTCACATCAAGCAGGTTCTTGGCTTGAACCTTCTTCCCCAGGCCCCCCTCTTTATCTGACAATTGCTCTTTCTGTTTCTTTCTCTGTGTGCTGTAGTTTCCAACCACAATCCAAAGACATATGTGTCAGGTTTGTGACTCTAAATTGGCCATAAATAGAGATGTGAAATAGATAAAGCAGTTGATATGGATAGAATGTAGTGCTGTGCATGTGTGTGAATGTGGCACTTTGAGTCATCATTGAGACTAGAAAAACACCATAGGAATGTCAGTCCATTTTTATGTACTTTTTAAAGATATTTCACAAGTCAGGGAGAACAAATAATTAAAAGTGTGGGGTTACTGAAGCTATCTCACAATGTCATACTGTTATCAGGCATACCAGCAGTCAGTATGTAGGAGGACATCACAAATGACTGGTAGAAAGACGTGACGGGGGTCTATATGAAATGATGAGTAGCACTTGGATCCCATTTCAGTCTCTGCACCCTTTTCTTCACCTTTTTTTTTTTTTTAGTGGGCGGTGAACTCTGGAGACTAAGCACTTCTCCAGAGAAAGAGTGAGACACAAAGACGACTGACATAGGGATGATGAGAAGTAGATAGCCATTGTCTCATTAGACTTCCTCTAACCTCTCTTCACCTCTTTTGAATGCACAACCCAGTTTCTTTCTCTGTGAACAGTTTTATGAAACACCCTTTCTAGGGACGTCTGAACTATCCTAATTGCATTTGTTTTTATTTGCTTCTCTTAAAAGCAGTGCCATTTCACCCTCCAACAAATCTTTGATGCATTTGATGAAAACACTGCACAGCTTGGTCACAGTGGGTTCTGGCTTCTCTGGACATCCTACAGACAAAAACCTGTCTGGGGAAAGTCTTCTCCCTACCCATTTGAGAGGCGATGCATTGATTAAAACTTCTTTGATCAAGGATCTCCAAATGTGGAACGAGAATGAGGTGGATTGCAGCATGAAAGAAAGCTAAAATAATACGCACAGAATTCAAAAATATTTCTCAACAAACTAGGGGTGCACATCCTCTCTTGCTGAGACACATTATAAATGTGTGAATGCATTACCATTTTATTTATTTTTTTTTATTCTCTTTTGTGTTCATCTCCACACAGCAGTGTGCTGTCTTATTATATGTACTAGGTTATCAGTTACACCAAGTTAAAATTAATGCAGAGGAGTACAACAACTTCACAGTCCGTTCTGCTTTCAGAAATATGTGAAGTTTAAGTCAAAATTATTTTGGAGAGGTGTTAGCTTAACATCATGGTCTTTTTGTGCTCCGGTCTTTTTAACCTGTGTGTAATGAAGTGACATTTTATTGTTCAAGTAAAACCAACACTTGAATTATAATAATAATTTCTAATCACTTAAATTATAATATTATGACATGCAGCTTGTTTGCTGTTGATGGTATTTACAGGGTCCATCTGTTCCATAATAATTTTTATAAAATAATTCAGCTCCAGGCTTCCAGTTTGAGATAGCTGAAATGCTTGAGATTTCCAGGTTCATATTTGCTTTGAGTGCATGCGCATGCACTTCATCCTCACTCTGCTTGTTCCTATTTTTGTCTTTAACTCAAAGAAATTATTCTCTAATTATTTTCTAAGATAAACCTTCTCTATTTTAAATTTAGCTAACAACTAAAGCTCATTAAAAGTGATGGTTGCTTGTATAACATTACCAAAGAGATTAATGAATGTTAGAATTGCACTTTATTTTATTTTCATTCTGTTCTCACTTTCATCAGGTAATGATCAATACAAAGCAGACAGCATGTGGGGAGATGGTGTCATCAGAATCAACCAAAAGGGCAGAGCATGGGTGGATACAGTTGAGACTGAACAGCCAACATTCAAAGATTCTTTTTACAGAAGTGATTTTTTTTTTAACTCTTTTGTAGGAAGTAGCAAACAGCACCGGGTCATTTTGTTTTGCATTAGGCAACTTTGTAGCTGTCGTGTATCCTGATTTTGCATGTTCCTGTATTGCCTTTGGAAATACAAACACACTGCAGAGATTCATTTACACCTGCCTGAGAGTAAGTCACAGTCGGCTAGCATTCAAATTATAATGGGCCTTGTACGCAGTTGCACTTGACACTTGCATTACCCTGCATTTTCCTTGGCCTCATCTAGACACAGGTCATTAATGCAGGATAGCTTTTTGCTTTTACTCATCAGCATTTTAAAGTTTCTTTCACTCTCGCTGCTTAAAGTCGTCATTCTTAGTCAGCCTGAAATACAATCCTGAAATACAAACTGTTTTCCTTTTTGACTTACCTTGCTCTTCTGAACAGCCGGCTTAATTGTGGTGGCACCAATTATGATTATTCCATCCTTTCTAAAGTGTATACCACAATCCATATACTCAAGCAGGCTTAATTCCGCCTCATAAAAAGCAACTGAATTGTACTAACATATGTCAAAACAGAAAGGTGAAGTGGGAAATTAAGTGCAGAATTTCTCCTCAACTCCATTATTCTCAAACAAAGAAATCCCAACCCAGGGATTGTCATTAGTGGAAACTTGGCAGCCATTATTTAAAAAATAATGAAACAGTAGAAACATTGACAGATATAACAGAAGAAGAAATTATTAACAATAAGACTCCACTGACTTTTGACTATTATAATAATAATAATAATAATAACAATAATAATAATAATACAAGTATTTTGAGTGGCATGTTGCGTGATAATCGGGATTCAAAACAATTGCTTATTTTTAAGTTTGTCATCCACATCATTCATGGTATTGTCAAACTGAAAGAAATGTAATCATAGTAATTATCAAGTAGTTCACAATTCAATTATGAAGGAAATTCTGCACACTGATTTCTCTAGATAAAATATCTAAGTTGATGAACAAAGGAGGTAAATGTGAATAGTATGAATTATGATGATTCTTTTGTGTGTGAGTGTGCGTTTCACACATGCTCAGACTTTGCATGACTGCTGAATCACTATTTAAGTGCAGCTGTATCCCACCTGGATTGCTGGATTTTTACATGGGCTGTCACAGCCTGGCAGTCAGCCAGAGTGGAAGGAATCTGCTCCTTTATTTCCCTTGTTCATTTGCTTCTTCATGGCCTTTTCCCCTCTGTACTGGGCTAATCTGACCTGACAGAGTGGGTGTAACATTACATAAACCTTAGAGCCATCCTGTGCTTGCTAATTAACTTTGCTCATCAGACATTGCTGTATAAAGACATGTATTTATAAAGTACTACATGGTAGGGATGCACCTATCTGACATTTTCATTCCAGATACTGGTTCCTTGACTTTGGGTGGTGTCCAGAATGGAGAAAGGACCAAATATCAGTGTTAACTTAATAGCTTTGCTCCATAGGGTTCAACAAAACCTGTGGCCCAGGCCCAGTAAAAAATATATTGGCTGAGTTGATTAGCCTGTTAGGGCCAGTGATGGCGATTCCATTGATAAATTCTTCTGTGAAGCAAACTGGCTGAAATGGACTCTCACTAATGAGTAGTTTGTTTTTTTTATTACAGTTCCGATCTTTAAAAAAAAAAAAAACTTTATAAGACTGTCTGTTTGGAGTGTCTAAGTATGAAGACAAGTGATCTTTTTAGCTGCTCCCGCCCATGCAATTACTAATAATTATTCTGATAATAAATGTATAAATCTGCCAATAAACTGTGCTATACTGTTGTTGATTAGGTTAGTGGTATATAAAGTCATTAAATATAAGAATAAGCTATATATATATATATATATATATATATATATATATATATATATATATATATATATATATATATATATATATATATATATATATAGTGAGGTTTTTTTTTTGATAAGTAAATATCTGGTCTACTGACCTGGTGTCCCAGGGGAATCTTTCTTATATGTGCCAAAAAACATCAGGCTTGACTTGACCATTGATTTCTGAGAGAGAGAGAGAAAGAGAAAGAGAGAGAAAGAGAGTGGGAAAGAGAAAGAGAGCGAGAGAGAGGTTTATGTGATTTATTGACAGTATGTGTTCTACTTGTGCTGTTATTTAAGTCATGCTTCTTTCTCCCCTTTCTCCATCTCATTCTGTTTGTTTGTGCTCACTGTGTGTGCACATACCCAGAGCAGCGGAAAGGCAGGTGAAGTAAGGAAGATGTTACTAAAGTTAATGACAACTTGTTATGCAGCTATAAAATTGAATAAAAGCTTTTCAGCAAGTGTTCACAAAGTCCCGCCAAGGTGGGTCTACTGGTCCACTGTGTGACGCAGTAATCATAGAACACCTTAAAAGCGGGTTGAATTGACTGGACCCACTAGGCAACACATAGTAGATATCTGTGTCAGTATTGCATATTGCATTAGATATAGACTATGTATCAAATGCATTGCTGCATTTTACATTTCACATTCTCAGCTACTTGTCATTCAAAACTGTCAAGCAGATTGCTAATCTTTACTTGTGTACATGTACACCTTATTATTTTAAGTGACATTGAGAGGGTAATGCATTATTTTAAATATAGTTTCAGCTTTCCAAAAAAAATAAAAATAAAAATTGTGCACAGTGTTGTCTTTCTTTGGTTGTCAAGGTTCAAATGGCTGTATTTCTTCAGCACGGAGCTCTACTTCCTTCCAGAGGGGTTTGAGTAGGTGGATTATGAGAGCAAGAAAACAAACTTCAAAACAGACCACCCTGTCACATAGCTCACACACTCTTTTCCCTCCTGCTGTACCTCCTGCTGTTTAGATACCATTTTCAGGAGAAAAAAGAGAGAAAAAAGCCTCATATCACTGCAGCAAGGGTCTGCTTAAATGGCATATGAACACACCCATTGTTGTCCTCTTTTCGTCTTCGTTAAAGAGAATAAACAAAACACTATGCGTACATTTTTTTTGCTATTTAAGAAACCCATTCAAACTGCTAAGAAGGTTGTGGAATCATTTGCTTGAATATTTTTCTGAGGATATATTTTCTGGCATGAAGTGCAAATAAGTCTGTGGTTTTAATCCTGGCCTTGTTGGATTTCCCAGAATGTTAGTAAGCTTTCCTCATGATGAATAAGGTTTTCTAACCAGGATATCTATTAACAGAAAAACATGTATTAAATAATTGACCAAATGTTTGAAGAACTTCGTTAAAAATGTGCACATACACTGGAACATGTTTATACCAATTTAGACACTGCATACAAAGCTATGCAGTGTCTCTACCAAGGATAGTATGACCACCTTTCCTTGTTAACATTACCAGCTTACAAGCTACTCATTAGCATTAAAACAACATGCAGGACAACTACAGTATAGGGCCTGTCCCAAGCAGCAATAATTCCAACTACAGGAGTGGCTTAAGAGCACCGATCGGAGACTTTTTGCTGACAACAACTCTGTTGCAGACCTGGAACAATACAGTACACCTTATTAGTACCATATGTAAGCAAAAACGTAACAGTACATTTTTTTTGTGCTGTATATCCCATCAACTGTATATTGCTTATGATGTTTGTTTGGGGTTTTTCTTTTGTAAAAAGTGTCCTTTTTAAAATATTTTTATGAACAAAGAAGCATGAATAAATGAAACATTATGTTGTGTGAGGGGAAAAATGCATAAGACACCATTTCCATAGGTAAACCACTGTGTGCAGCATATGCAATTCTTGTATATAATACTGTACACAATGACCTCTATGTGCTGAGGCACATACCTGTAGAGTTCACCAACGTTCTACAAAGTCAATTACTACAGACCCCCAAACTTCATTTGGCCTTCAGCTTAGTTCAAGAACAGTGCATAGAGAGCTTCATGGAATGGGTTTTCTTGGCTGAGCAGCTGCATCCAACCCTTATATCATCAAGTGCAATGCAAAGCATCAGATGCAGTGGTGTAAAGCATGCATCATTTTGCTTAAAGACTTCAACTAAATTTAGCTGTGGATGATTACATATAAAGTATGCATTTCAACTTTCTACTTATTGTAACATACCAAGTTGTCCCCAGCCTGATAAAATTTATATCACCTTATAGATTATAAACACAAATAAAACAGGCAAAAATTATAAACAGTGTTAGCCTGGCTCTGACTAATAACAATAATAAGACAATTTGCTTTGTATATATGAATTAACTGACAAACACATTTACTGTACCTGTGGAAAACTTAGACTCTTCTGTCTATGGCCTAGAGAAGGATTTCTCAACTAATTGATCTGCTAAGGATTAGAACACAATGACTAACCACTATTACAATGGATAAGATTCAACATAACATGAATAAATGGATGCTTTTGTCCTGTCAACAATCTAGGAACAATAAACATAACAACCATGCTGTTTTAACAGTGTTGCAGTAGAAACGATCAGTTTCATTCGATCTGTAAGCAGCATCTTAACCCTGGACTCTAGAGCAGTGGAGACGTGTTCTCTGACGAATCACGCTTCTCTGTCTGGCAATCCAAAGAACTTGACTGACCTGCAGAGAGTTGTGACCTTAACCCGACAGAACACCTTTGGGATGAATTATAGTGGAGACTGTGCGCCAGGCCTTCTCATCCAACATCACTGTCTGACCTCATAAATGCGTTTCTGGGAGAATGATCAAAAATTCCCATAAACACACTCCTAAATCTTGTGGAAAGCCTTCCCAGAAGGTTTGAAGCTGTTATATCCACAACAGGTGGGCCGATATTATATTAAATCCTATTAAGAATGAGATGTCGCTCAAGTTCATTTGCGTGTGAAGGCAGATGAGTGAATACTTTTGGCAATGTAGTGTGTTTACTAGGAAGGAAATGGGGATGTTCATAAGTATTTTTCACAACATAAATATTAATTTTTGTACAGAAGACACTACCACTGTTAATATATACAAAGCAAATTGTCTTATTATTGTTATTAGTCAGAGCCAGGCTAACACTGTTTACAATTTTTGCCTGTTTTATTTGTGTTTATAATCTATAAGGTGATATAAATTGTAACATCAAATTTGTCATCATGCCATTCACAGTTTTTGTAAAAGAGCAAATACTTTGTAAACATGCCCATCATCACCAAGATAAATCAGACTGGAGACAACTTGGCATGCTACAATAAGTAGAAAGTTGAAATGCATACTTTATATGTAATCATCCACAGCTAAATTTAGTTGAAGCCTTTAAGCAAAATTTGGGAAATGTCATCAAAGTAGTCACAATAGTAATTTATTCATTGCCATTGAAGACACACTGTGCTCCCAAAATATTTGCTTTGCTTGATGAACTGATTCACAGCAATGACAGCATCATTAAACAATACATTGCAAACAGTCCCTTCCTTACAGACACAATGAACACGTGCTTATATGAGCTGATTACGCACAGTTACTGCTGTCACTGTGTTGACTTCTGTCCTGGTGCTGATGCTGCCTCTCAGGTTAAAAAAAAAAAAAAGTGGTGAAAGCTGCCATGGCTGTGTCTCCATCTCTTTGGAAACACTGAGGGTTAGTGTGATGCGGGCTGCCTCGATCTTCGATGCACAGACAGTTGCCTCGAGCCTCCATCCTCTCCTTCACAAGCTGGCACATTCTAAGGCATTGTTTTCCCTGGTAAACACTTGTGTATGCCAGTAGGTTTTATAGGTTTCATATTCAGTTTCAATGTTGTAATAAGAATTGCACTCTAAGACATCAGATAAGTTAGAGGAACACTATATGGATGGAAGTGCTGGACCACCTACACGTTAGACCTACAGGAGCTGCCCACCATGGAAACCCATGAGGCTTCTGGTGCACAGTTTCTGTCTTGATGTTAATGCCAAAGGAGGTTTGGAACTCTTTGGAGGTTGGGAAGTTACTGAGTCAGCAGAGTGTTGACAACGTTTACGCACTTTGCTCCTCAGCACTCAGTAACTTTACATGGTCTGACACGTCATGGCTGAACTGCTGTGGTTCCTAAATGCTTCCACTTTGCAATAAAACCACACTCAGTTAAATGTTGAATAACCGGAATGGAAGAAATTTCATGAACTGACTATTATAGTACCACGCTCAAAGTCAGTGAGGTCTTTAGAACACCCCATCCTTTTACAGATCTTTGTAAACATTTTTATAAAATCAAGCTCCTGCATTGCTAGGATTTTATACACCTGTGGCAATGGGACAGAAAGCAGTACTCAATACAACCAGTTTACCCAAAACCTTTGCCCACATAGTGTACAGCTGATGATTTTTTTTACAGAAAGAAATTGTATTTAAATATGTTTTAAAAAGTAAAAATAGATGAATGCAGAGATCTTATTTATTGGAAAAGAAGGACAGAAGAAGTCATCCATTATTCACTTAAAGATTTTGACAACAGCAATAAAGCAAAACAGAATTTAAGGGCATTTAATTGACTGTTTTTGGTAGCATCTGAATACACAGAATACTCCCAAAAGATAGACATAAAAATGATCAATTGCAAAAGTATAAAGAGGTCAGTGTATTCACACTGGCTTAACTTTATTGTTTTGTTTTTTTTTAAATATGGGCAATTTGGCAACAATATTTAGAAAGTCTTTATCATCTTTAGTTTAAAGAATGCAATTATTTGCTGTACTATTACAGTAAACTTAATGCTTGCTGACAAGTAGGCTTAAAAAAATGCAACATGAAGTTGAATAATTAATAGTCACCTAAGGGTATTGATATATAAAACTGGCTTATTGCAACAATTGTCATCTTCTGTCTTCAGTCATGCTGATGTGAAGATACAGTGCTGGACAGGTGCTGTTGATAAAGAACGAATTGAGTGAAAGCTTGGTGTCTGCGTCTACAAAAATGAGCCATTTTCAGATGATTGGCTAATTAGGCTCAACTATTTTGTAACTGCGATTCATTTTTAACTTGTTTACAGCAGTTAGCAAATAGCAGTGCAAGCTGCTTATGTCTGTAAAGCAAACCACCAGGTCAGTAAGAGGGGGCAGTGCGTCGAATGTGGGCATGAATTTCCGAAAGTATACATTTTGTTTGTTGAAAAGATATTATGAGTTAATCATAATATCTTTCTTCCTTATTTTGTTGCACATCTACAGTATATAGTAAGCAAGGTTGTAGTCAAACCAAGCAACACGAGAAAACATAACTAAATTTAATAAATATAGAAAGCAAAAGTTTATTCTCTCCCCTCGTGAAAACAGGCAGTGATGGCGAGAGCATAGAAGAGAAAATGGAGGAGGAGAAAAACTTGTTAAGCATACGTCACAATATCAAGA
Organism: Archocentrus centrarchus; assembly: GCF_007364275.1. NCBI lineage: Eukaryota > Metazoa > Chordata > Actinopteri > Cichliformes > Cichlidae > Archocentrus > Archocentrus centrarchus. Next base: position 11,753,643 of record NC_044360.1, read on the forward strand.
ATATGCATCATAATACATTCAATTAACAGAACAGTACCAATAATTAGATTTTTTTTTTTCACTTTTTAGCTAATGATATATTGGTCACCAGTATATCTGTAATGAGCTCATCATTTGTTGTTGAGAAGTGGGGTTTGTGAGCGTTGTGATATCGCCTGGAACAGCTTTTTTTTTTAGTGTCAGAGGTTTCTAGTTCGACAGTGGTAGTGTTAAAATGTTATTGGCATCTCTAACAGCTGTTGGCACACTGCAGCTGCATTAGTAAAGTTGGCAGTGTAAGAGGTGATGCAGCTTAAAAATAACGAGCTGTGTGATACGTAAAATGTTCACTGTGTGTTCTGTCACATTTATATACTCCAGTCTGCTTTTGACTGCACGCATTTGTGGTCTTTAGTTCAATACAGTTTCATCTTGTAATAACTACTGAAAAAGGGATTATTTGAATTATAGGTTGCAAATGGAGCTAAAAATAGTGGTATTCTCAAGGAATTGAAGTGCATGAAAGAGCCTCTCATGGTAAATAAATTTAACTTTAAAAGTTGACTATAATCGAGTAGTTGGATTGATACCACATTAACACCTTGATATTATGTATAGAATTCATTGGCATTGTTTAAAATGTGATTTAAGTTTTGTGTTTGTCCATCTTGTCATATTTGAATGTACAGGAAAGAAAAGGAATCAGAGGCTTCTGTCTAATAAGTCTTATCTTAATCTTAATTTATTCATCTAAACATCTAATACTCCCACACTGAGTCTATATTGACCATCCAGCACAGTGAAATGACCTTCAGCCTGCCTCAAAGTAAACAAAATAAAATATCATATACAAAAGCAAACATTACAGAGAGCAGCAAAACTGACTTTCCTAACAGCACCTTCTTGCCAGTTGGCACAGTGACATGAATCAAAAATCCTGAGCCTGCCTTACAGTTACATTTGCAGTCAAATAAAAACCAGCAAAGCTGGTGAGCTGGTACAACAACAACAATTGTCTGTCTCTTAATGTAGACAAAACCAAGTAGATTGTTGTGGACTTTTGGACAAGGCATGTGACCATCCTTCCCTGCTAATCTGTAGCTCTGAAAAGGAGAGAGTCCAAAGAAGTTCCTTAGTGTGCACACAACTCTGATGATCTCACCTGGTCTGTCAACACCAGATCCATCATGAATAAGGCACAACAATGCCTGCATTTCTTGTAGAAACTGAAGACAGCCAGACTCCCGTCATCAGTCCTCACCTTCTTCTACAGAGGAGCTCTTGAGTGTCCTGGAGCTACATCCCTATGTGGTTCAGGAACTGAAGGAACACAGGACCTTATGCCCCTTGCAATGGTGGTCTCCAAAATGAACAAATTTTGCAATATACTTTATCCATTTAAAAGCAATAAAGTGATAAACAAATGTGGGAATCTGACTGTAGGGTAAATATTACATTATTGTGATTTCAAGACTTTTCTTTTTCTAGCATTTTGAATCTGTATGGGTGTATTGTACTTTTGCACTTTTGAAAGCAACATACGTCTGAGTTAACTTGAGATAAGTAATACATTTTGTTGCCTCAAAAGCTGTTAATATATCTTCAGTACATGCTTCTCAAATAATAAATGAAGTGTGTGCATGCTCACAGTCACTGAATTGTGACATTTCATATCATCTCACTGTTCAGAATATGAATAGTAGCTTTTTAGCCTCTTTGGGATAATTGTGCTGACAGCATCATGTTGATTCAAGTCAGAGCAGAATGGCATTAGGAGTGTGGTTATGGCACACCACAGTGTTTCCCATGACAACCTAAATTAGGCTGAATGTGCATTCTGGGAAGTGGGCAATGCCAAGCTGTGCTTCGTCACACTGTTGGCTTGGCTATTGAACTGGAAGAAGTCAAATAATGGCAACTTTGTCCTGGGGAAGTATCGATGGTATGCTTGTAAATTGTTTATTTATCTAGAGAAGATACCAAGTCTATAAGTAATGACTCTAAAGGAAATATGCTTTAAAATCATCAGTTGTTTAAAAGAAAAACTGCATCTTCATACCTGCAAGTGGATTCACAGTGGATGTATTCAGAAACGGTCATTCTTTTGTCCCTCATATTTGCCTTGTAGTCCATTTCCATTTATACATTTTATGGAAGCATGATAATGTATAATATATTATATTTTGCATGACATGTAAGCTCTCCTGGATGAATTTTAACAGGAAACTGCTCATTCTCATATAATAGTAAAAGCCTTTGTGAGTGGCAGTAAATCAGATTGACAGCAAATATGTTCATTTTTTTAATCCAATGCGGTGCCCACTACAGACTGTAAATTCCATTGCTCTGTTTTTATAGTGCCTCTTGCCCTATGCCACCCTCCCAGCAAGAAGATGGATGGATGGATGGATGGACGGAGGGATGGATGGATGGATGTTTTTATAGCTAAATATGGTTTGATTTGCTTGGGGATATATCAATGTCCTCTGTATGGCAGCAATAAGGCAGAAAATGAGCTACCTGATGCACATCCATTATTTGACACTGTGATATTGTTTAAAAACTTGGAAGCAATAAGAAGATACGTGAGTGTCATATATATTAGGATATTCACAAAAGCCTTTGTATGGCTTCTATCAACACATCAGGTTCTCTGATAAAAGCTGTTTTAAAGTTTTCCTTTGAGGAATAGATTTCAGATGATTACACATGACGCCCAGATAATTGCACCCAGAAAGGAGAAAGGCAGATCCCTCAGATTCTAATAGCATATCTGTTTAGAATATATTTATCTATAATATAATGCCCCCCAAAGCATTTGCACACTTAAGCCACACATCAAAATGTATGAATACCGTTGGATTAGATAGTAAAATTCCAAAGGAAATCGCATATATTTGTAAGATGGCACAAATGCACTTAAGGAAAATATTTGGAGAGTTTCTGTCTCGTTGTAATGCAGCATCAGATATGAGAAGCATAAGAGATATGGATGTAATACCTGAGGTAAAACAATGGCAGTTTTAAGCTGAAATTCAGCTTTTAAACTTCTGACTCATTGTTTTTTCTCAATTCAGTAACTTTATTCATACCCAGATGGGTAATTAAAAATCAGATCTGGAGCATAGAGACAAATCAACAGCATCTAATGCCTACAGACTGCACTGTATTAAAGTTCAGTCTGTCGTGCTTCTTGTTTAGCCTTTATTGCAGCCCTCCTTTACAAATAATATCAGCTGAATGAAGTATTTTGCTATAAGACCCACCACTTCTGACTCATCAGCATCCTTTCCATCCTGAAATATGGTACATGACCATCCTCCTGTGGCTTGAATTAGCTAATTTTGTGGCTTTATTGCTTTTGGTGAACAAAGTCAAAGCGAGACTGGGGAATTATTTTTGGAATGTTTTGCTAAATTTCAGCTCTTCTTCTGTAGCATTTAATGCACATTATTGTTGCTGTAGGCTAGGTCTGTTGTTTTTTTGTCACTTTAATTATGATAAAAGTGGAGCCACGGTGCTTCTCCTGTGGACACATTATCCATTCAAATGAGCACTTTTCATTGATTGAGCCTGACTTTCATCACTTGCGTTATCCAAAAACTATTTTGTCCATGCACTGTTTCAGTAGTGATCACTTTCTTGTTTCTGGTAAGTTTGCTTTACTCTGTAGGCCTTACTGAAATTCTGGTTTTTACCAGTGCAGAGAGGTAATGATCTCACTGAGGCAGGTTGCAAATAGGGTTTCATTCTTGGCGCAGTTACAAATTGACTGAAATGCTGACAGGCACTAGAATACAGAGGTAAGAACTAACAAACTACAAATATTCCTTACTGCACTTAAGTAAAAATTTCAGGCATCTGTACTTGTGTACTGTATTTATTTTTCTGACAACTCGCCTGCCGGCCTACATTTTAATACAACTATCTACTTTCTACTCTTTACATTTTCAAAACAGGTCCATTGCTTTAGGTTTAAGACATTTAAGGGGCAGTTATTTCACGTCACTGCGTGCCTTCGAACATCAAATTGATGTCTGATTTGAACTTAAACAGAGGGAACAGAAACACATAAAAGGCAGTCGTATTAGTGTATCCATGATGGGTGCTTAGAGCACAAGAGGAGATATAAAATGCAAAAAAAAAAAAAAAAAAAAAGTTAATTTATGTATGCATTTATAGCGCTATACTCAGGGGTTAACGTAGGCTGGAATGGCGTTTTTGGTGCAGATGTTCATAAGCTGTAGTCAGCACTTAGCTCTTGTTACAGAAAAGGAGCGAGCATAAAAGGAGTAACATTTTTTTATGGGGCAGATCATTTCAAATGCAATGTTTCTAAACAGCTCAACAAATATCAGCAAACACACAAATGAACTGTTTCTGTGTTTGTCACACAGTGTGTCTGCTAGCTAAAGGTACAGCTGCTTTATATCTCAGGGAGAGAAAGAATGAGCAATAACTTCACTCTCAGAGATAAATGTGTAAGAAAGACAGGCCAGGAGAGGAAGAAGAAATTATTTATAAAGGTAGGTACTGCTCAGTGGCATTTGATAAACTGGAAATGTAAAGCTTACGTGTGATTTCCTCATTCATATTAGAGTTTTTTTTAACACACTGGATCTATACAGGATGTGTTGCATGGTGTGTTTTTTTAATATTGTGAAACATCCTGCAAAACAAATTGAAGCATACAAACTTTTTGTTATTTAAAGGTTTACAGTAATGCACTGTGTTGGTCTGGTGCAGAGCAGACTGTGGTGCTAAATTTCAATGTTAGGTTATATCAGGGGTAGCAGACATCAGTTTAAATTTAAGATGATGATGGTGATTAGATTAACTCACTGAATTCCAACTTTATGCTGTCTCAGTGTGGGAAATGAGCCATGATAGCTCATGCAACATCTGCTTCTGTCTTGTTGAATTCAGCTGTCTAAAACCTCAAAGAGCAGCAGCTCAGCTGATCACAGCCTGTGCATAAAAGCTAATGGAGCTCACAATAGAAATTATTGTGACTTATTTCTAAATGATTCCTTTCGTCATGCTGCACCACTACAACCAATCTTTGAGTTCCACCGGCTCCCAAATCCCACTTTAACCCCTGACTACACTCATTTTTCTGTTTGGGTGTGGAGGCAAAGACACCCATCTACTTGTGTTCAAAATAACAGATGCTTAATCTTAGTAAATTCATTAGAACTAGAATTTAAATTGAAATAAAGTTTTTATTCCCTTGTATTGTTTTATTATGGCATTAATATGATATGAGGTTCAGTTAGCTTGGCAAAAAGTAGCTGGTACAAATGTTCTCCAAAGAGCTACTTTTTAACTTTTATGTCTATACTCACTTTTAATCGAGTAAAGAAGTTAAATCAGTACTTTATTAGTATTTTCTAGTATCTGTTTAAGTCTGCTTAAGTAAGGAATGTGTGTACTTTTGCTACTCCTGCCAGGAACCACACACAACGAATCTATTGCAGACACACTTAACACAGATGCACATGTGTTATTAGCACATAATTGGCCACTAATTGTGATTAATCATGTATGTGTTTAGAAATGTGGTCACGTACACCTGTGTGTGTGTATGTGTGTGTGTGCACGCGCGTGTTTGACTAGACAGCTGAAAGAAAAGGTCAGTGTCAAGGTGTTTAGAAGAAGGAAGGGAAGGGAAGGGCTAAAAGGGATGAGCTGTGGCCCACAGGACCTAATTGAACACAGCAATGACAGGGCAAGTTGATGATCGAGCAAGAAACACTCACTGTGGAGCCACCTATTTTAAAAGCAGTGTGATCAAATGTGCTGATAAAAGCAAGCAGAATAGTATGGTCCAAATAGGGACAGCATCTTATCACCACTCAGAGGAACGGAGCAAGGAGACAGAAGGGGAAGATAATTTTGTTCAAGTAATTTTTGTTTTTATTAGGGAATTTAGGGAAAAATTTTCCCTAATTTTTATTAGGGAAATTTAGCTTTCCAACACTTTCTACAATAAAGCTACTCAACAAGTTATTCTCTCCACAATCATACATTACACTCATTTATACTGTAGCTCCAAAGAGATACAACAACTCAAGTGTGTGTGTGTGTGTGTGTGTGTGTGTGTGTGTGTGTGTGTGTGTGTGTGTGTGTGTGTGTGTGTGTGTGTGTGTGTGTGTTAAATAGTGTTTTCATATTACTCCTCATTGTGATGTGGACTGCTGCTGAATCAACTGGTAATTAATACCCGTTTTTTTTCCCTTCTGTATAATTATTTCAACTGCAGGTTAGTTTTAACTGACACAAAAGCCTTCTAAATCCTCTCTACACAATATGTGTTACCTGCCCAAATTCAGGAACTAACATGGATTGATCAGCTACAGTCAGAGGTGGGAAGTAACGAAGTACAAATACTTCGTTACTGTACTTAAGTAGATTTTTTAGGTATCTGTACTTTACTTGAGTATTTATTTTTCTGAGTACTTTTTACTTTTACTCCCTACATTTTTACACAAGTATCGGTACTTTCTACTTCTTACATTTTCAAAACAGAATCGTTACTTTTTAACACGTCAGGGAGAAGTTTGCGTTTCCGGTCAGTGCGCCGTCAGTCATCAAGCGATCTGAGCCTAAACGGAGGAATATTAACATATAAGAGACAATCGTACCGGCGTATCCTTCATCACCGGGGCTTATCTCGTACAAAGGGATTAAATACGCAAACCCATGTAATTAATGTCTCATTTATAGCGCTATAATCAGGGGTTACAGCGGGCCGGACCGAATCCGTAAGTTATGCTCGCGGGACATAAACAGCTTAGCTAGCGCTACTGAAGAGGAGCGAGCATGACGGGAGTAACGGGTGGCAGGTAAATGCAACGTTTCTAAATGCTCAACAAATATCAGCAAACACACAAAGTGTGTGCAGTTTGTCACACAGTGTGTCTGCTAGCTAAAAGAAGAGCTGCTGTATTTCAGGGAGAGCAAAGAGAGAGAAGTTCACTCAGAGATGGAGAAAGAGGACAGGAGAGGACGAAGAGAGGCTAGAATTAAAGGTAAGGACTGGAAAATAAACAGAAGTATGCTGACTTTGTGTTATTCAAAGACTGTATGAAAATACTGCAGTTTAGTACGTAATAAACAGGTTATCTTGTTGTACTGTATTTACAGTAAAGCTCTGTGTTGGACTGGAGCACAGTGTTTGTGTTCATGGTCAGAGTTACAGGTTACATCAGTGCAGCAGAGATGAGTTTGAATCAAAGCTGCTGATGCTGAGATTCATTCACTGAATCCAACATTTCTACAGCCTGTATGCTGTCAGTGTAGGGGATGGAGATCAGCTCAGATAGCTGTGAAATACTGGGTTACATCTTTGTGAGTTCAGTTCATCCACACAGAGCAGTAAACCTCAGAGCAGCAGCAGCAGGTCAGCTGATCACAGCCTGCACACCAACATCATTTACTGCAGCTCACAATAGAAAGCTGTGATTCTTCTCCCCATGCAGAGCCACTACAGCTGATCTTAGGGTTCCTCCACCTTCTGAATCCAACTGTAACCCCTGAGTATCCTCATGTTTGTGTTTAGGTGGAGACACAGTCACCCTCTACTATGGAGAACACAGAGAATAAAGCTGTGTTTAAATTCCTTTTCACAGTTTGTGATTCAAGCTGAGTACATTCATTAGAATTAAAATTTAGATTGGAATAACGTTTGTGTTCTCATGTATTATTTTATATTATTACAATAATATATAATAAGGTTCAGTTAGCTTTACACAAAAATAGCAGGTAGAAATGTCCTCCAAAGAGCTACTTTTACTTTCTTACTTTGAGTAAATTTCAGAGCCTGTACTTTTTTACTTTTACTTTAGTAAAGAACTTGAACCAGTACTTCGACTTTTACCAAAGTATTTTTTAACACAAGTACTTGTACTTCTACTTAAGTACAGAATGTCAGTACTTTTGCCACCTCTGGCTACAGTACAGCATTAGGCATAACAGGGGTCAGACTTCTGTCTTCAGAGTTGTACTAGGTTATCCCATGGATAGTTCAGAAGCTGGGTTAGAGCCTCTGGTTTTTTGTTGTGCTCCCAAACTGATTCTTGAGCCTTTTTTTTTTCCTGCATTGTGGCTGCTTGCAGTGTCACTGCTGTAGCCATGCATGCTTGGTTTGCAGCAGTGTTTACGTGGGTGGTAGGTGTCAAACTTATATCCACATGTCTGTCAGGACCCAAGGTTTCTGAACAGAATGTTGGTTTCAGACAAGATGAATAATGTGAGATACTTAATGTGTGCAGTGTATCTGTTTAAATGAGTGACTGAGGAATATTAGTGCTGGTGAACTTGTCTCTGCCTCTATTCTTCCAAACTGTTAGTACTAACTTTACAAATCAGTTTTTATTAATATAGCTAGCTAACACCCCCCCCCCACACACACACACACACACACACACACACACGGTAGCTTGGTACACACATCTTCTTTAGGGAGTGATGCAGTCTGCATCCTCTTTCCTTACTCTCAAACATTCCCACTAAACAGTCAGATGGTACAATTACTGTAAATAGGGATCCCTCTTCCCAGACAGACAAACAGACATGTAATAGATGGCAGCAGCATAGAAAATGTAATAAGCGTAATCAAGGACACAAAATTAGAGATCAGATTTAAATGTGAAGAGTACATGATGAGTATTATCCTGGACAGTTTAAAGCAATTTCGATGCACTTCCACAAAGAGGACTGAAATACATTCACTCCTCTCCACCAAACAAACCTGGGAACAAACAGGCAAACAACAGCAACAGGAAAAACTGACTGTTCACACTTAGAGGAGGAAAGAATCAAACAAAAAGAAGGGGAAGGAGAAACAAGGAGGTCATACACACAAGGGCACAAGGGAGAGTGAGACACAAGAAGAAGCTCAATTTCCTGTAGGATGAAGATGTAGACTGAAACACATGGAAGTAAGCATCAACACTTAGAGAGGAGCAAGAGAGAGGTTCTAAAATAACATACAGAAAGAAAAGGTTTTTTGGTTTTTGATTTTTTTTTTTTTAAAAGAGCAAAATGGAGACAAACAGGCACACAGCTTGTACACAGCAGGGACAAAAAAAAAAACAGGGTTGGAGGAATGGAGTTAATTTCAGAATATTTACAGTATTATAGGGTCATTAATAGATAGAGAGACTCACAGACTGCTGGGATAATGATGACAGGTAAAGCGCTAAACATAAACAGTGCAATTAAGTTACGGTGAAAATATGAGGTGAAGTTTATATTTAAAGGTCTCCAGAGAGTGCCTGAGTCAGCAGAGACATTATGAATAAGAGCTATGATATGAAATGACCATGCAGTCTGCTGGCTTGTTTTGAACTCTGGGGACATACAGAAGGCCTGTGCTGTGAAGGGAGAGAGAACACAGTGGGATATAGAGTATAAGGAGATCAGGCAGTTGTGAAGTGGGATGCCTAAATAGAAAATTTATGAGTTAGCAAAAGCACCTAAAGTCTGAAAGAGGGAAATATCAAAGGGAAGCTAGAATTGCTGCAATATGGTCATCTTTTCAATAACCATGATTTAAGGCCTATCAAAATTTGGAGTGAGCTGACAGGAGGGGTAAACCATAGTAGAAAATGTGTTCCCCACAGGACAGAATCCAGTCAAGGATGTTGCCAATACAGCAGTTAGTACACTTATGCATAAACTGATAAATGTATAAAGAAGTGACATGAAGGCTTAGAGTATCACAGATCTTATTAAGGTGAATATGGAATCAATATCATTTTAATACATTTGCCTAAAATTGGTTAACTGTAATGTCGAAGTTTGAAGATAATTTGAAAATAGATGATTAACTCTGTCAGGTCCAAGTACTGTATCCTTGTCGACAACCAGATTACAAAAATCAAATCAAATAAAAATAGATTAAAATTATAATTCTAACTGCAGCACATAAAAAACTATTTCCTTTAAAAATTATAGGATTAGGTTCATGCACCACCATCTTGTGTATTAGCCTCAGCAACACTGGCATGGCATTGCTGCTGAGGCTAGGAAGCTTCATATAATTGTAAGAAAACATTTGGCTTAATGCATACCTCACATTGTGCTTACAAGTTCGGTGCCTGCAACCTTCCAGCAGTGGGGGCCTAAGGGGATGAAATTTATTGTTACACTTGCCAACTCTGCTATAATGCTAATTGTGTGTCACAGAGGCTGCTGTGCCTAGTGCTGCACCTACACTGTGCAGACACAGTGGGTAAGAGATAGAGAGAAAGAGAAAAAGAGAGACCAGGGAGGTGATTTTTTTTAAAAACACATTCAGATATAACGATGAATGATCTGGCCTACTGTAATTTTTGAGCATAGGTGGATGGATATACAGCTGAACAGGTATTGTTGATAGCTGTTTTTAAATGTGTAATACAGTTACCAGGAATAGTGGGCTGTTAAGGTAATAAGACTACAGCTAACCTACCAGTAGTGGTCTCTGGGCAAATAAAGGGTCAGCATAGGCCCAGCAGCTTGATGTACACTGGCAGAAATCCTGTTAGATATTTTGCAGTATTTCATCAGATATTTTGTGTGATGCCCCAGTGAAAAGGATTATAAATACAGCAGATTTGTGAGATTCGCATATTTAGTGAGCGAGACTTAATACCGCACAGGAGACATAATACTGGTACAGACCAAGCTATCAGTCACTTAATTTGCACAGTGATTTCCCTTGTTGGACATAATAACTTAGCCATTGTACTTCAGATTCTATTTATGAATAGCAGCCCTTTTAATCACCTGCATCCTGCAGAGCATTAAGTCCTCTGTGCCAAATTTGAGACAGCAGCATTTACCCATACAGAGATTTACTCTCTCCTGTTTTTTTTTTTTGTGGTGCAGGGACTATGTAGGGACTCTGCACTTGTTACTGGTCTTATTGCCACTGAAGGCAAGACAAAAGTCATTGCGGTATTGCTTTTATATCCTGTAACCAGACAGGATATAGTACAAAATCCAAACAAGTAAGATAATAATTCCATGCAGTTAAAGCTGTTTAACTGCAATTTGAAGAAGAATGTCATTTATTTACTGGGTATTTTCTTGTTTCCTCTTGAATGGAGCACAGTGAAGCAGCAAACAGGGGTCATGCCAGCCAACACTGCCAAATTTGCCACTGTGTGAGCCTCTTTCCAGAAGTATAATGCTGATGAAGAGGTGGCCTATGTGTCATAAACCAAAAGGGCTGTTTTTCTGCCATTTTTATAAGCTTGCAAATAATCAGTAAATTGTACCCTTCACATTAATGCATACCAATTTTAGCAATGTTGTGCAGAAAAATGTTGACAAATTCATACTGTGCCCTTAAGTACTATGCAGAAATCTGGCACTATATGTGTGTAGCTAGGGCAATCAAAAATGCCTTTCACAATATTCAGTGTGTTGGAGCTGACTCAACACATTGACCTCACAGGGTATTTTTAAACCACTAATATTCCAGCACCAAGTGATTTCGCTGCTTGAGCTCAGGATGTTGGTACAGACAGCTGTACCTGTTCATAGCACATACAAGGCAATCAAAGAGTTTTCTTTGAAATGTTGAAAAAGCAACTTCTACTTTTCTGTTCCGGATGAATTTTTTTTTTAAGCATTTTGCATGCTTTTTACCCCTCAGGCTAAAAAGGCTGATGGGGTATCGTCGTCACCCTGCTGGGCGGGCAGCCAACTTTCAGCTTTGTAAACGCAATAACTCGAGAACGCTTTCACCTAGAATGTTCAAATTCATACCACAGATGCATCTACTACAAATCTCAAAGGAATTCAAATCTCAGCAACCTGGACCTCAAGCTCAAGGTCTGAGATCAAATTTCTGAAAAACTTCTGAAGGTGATAACTCAAGAAAGATGTCACTTAGGATTTTCGAATTGATGCCATTGATGCATCTACTAAACAGCTCAGATGAGTTAGTTCTCATCATAATAATGCCAATCACAGAAACTGACAGTATTCTCAGTGGTTTATATTTATTATAGCATTTCTTATTCCTGGTTCTCTCTTAGCCATTTGTATTTGAGTTGATATAGTGAATAAAGTCACTGAGGCTCATATGCACCCCATTAAGACCTACTGAGACCAGGTAATTACATGTTCAAGTACTTTCAGGGAATTTGTGCTGCCTAAAGATTCTGCTGACAGGAGGCTGAGAGGTAGCACTGATGGCTGACAGTACTTTTTCATTTTTATTTGATAAGTACTTTTTTCATAGTTGTTAAGAAATACACCTCATCACGCATTCAGATTTTTTTGGTGTGCCACATTGTTAAAAAAAAACAACAAAAAAACCCAAAACACATGTTTGAGGCCTGTGTTATGCCAGTCATAAAAAATAAAATATGTCCCACCATTCAGCTTAAAATGTCTAATTTCAAAAGGCTTTTTCTTAATCCAAAACCTTAATTGTGCACAAGGCTAGAGAAAAAAGGATTAACTTCACTGGGTATTTGTTCATTTTTCAGTGTACAGTAGGTGAGTGGGAGAAGAGGATAAAGAAACTGCTCAACAAATCAAGCTTTGCCAAATTGGTTATTTATTTATTTACAGTCTTTGTCACATACATGAGCAGAAAACATTGAAAAACATAATGAGTCTGAAATCAGTTGAAAGAAACAACTTAAACTCTACTGCCTTGTCATTTGGTAGAGTTGGTTTTCTGATGAAACTCACCATAAGCATTTTAGTCCATATTGTAGTGCCTTTGAATGAGATTTCTTTAAAGGTACAGTTCAAGATTCCTTTATACACAAGCATATGCAGTGAGATTTGGGTGCACTGAAAAATGTATAAATTGTGACTTAAAAGTGTGGCGGATTGTGCCACGCATTATGCTCGTTATTCTACAATTCATGAAATGCATCTTAATAAAAGTTAAAATCTAAAACGATAATAAAACAATACAATTGAAACATCTAGTCATCCATCCATTCATTTTCTCCCACTTATCCAGTTATAATAATAATAATGCATTAGTCTTATATGGCGCTTTTCAAGACACTCAAAGATGCTTTACAATTTCATGCACTATTCATTCACACCTCAATCATACCTGGTGGTGGTAAGCTACTCATGTAGCCACAGCTGCCCTGGGGCAGTCTGACAGAGGCGTGGCTGCCAATTTGCGCCTACGGTCCCTCCGACCACCATCAAACACACAACCACTGTCGGCCGACAGAAACATAAAATGCTTGGTCTTTGTTCCCTCCCGGGTCCTACTTTTTGCGGTGGTCAGGTTTTTTTAAGGTGCAAACACATTTCTCCCTCTAGTTTTTTTGCTTCTTTGAACACAAGGAAATGACGGTGTCTCTCGGAGATGTGTTTCAGGTTATGTTGTAAAACTTTAAAGATAACTAACAATATTAGATCTGATAGAAATATCAAGCCAAGATTAACAGAGTTATGGCATTTTTCTATAATGATGTCAGGGCTGCAGCTCTATCTGGTGGCTGATGGCTGCGTAACATTTAGGACAATCATTTATGGCACTGGACATCAATTAAATCTTAACAATTAGGCTAACTGACTAGTATGTTTAGTACCGACAATAGCGACGATTAGTCATCTAGTCAACTAGTCGTGCACATCCTGAGATGGGAGAAGATTTAACAGTTTCTGTGCTAGATAATGAGAGTATTTGGTGATTCTTGATGCCTTCTGGAGGCATCAAGAGGTGTAAATGTCTTTTAGGGTGGGCAGACATGTGCTGATGATGCACTCAGCAGTCTTTATAGCTTGTTGTATTGCCTTCTTGTTTGCTGCTGAGCTGCTGCTGCACCATATTAGGATCTCACGGGTCAGGACATTCTCAATGGTACATCGGTAAAAGATGACCATGTGATGTAATGACAGATCAAGTTGTCTGAGTGTTCTCAGAATATAAAGTCACTGTTGTGCTTTCTTGACCAGTGAGTTTGTGTTTATTGTCCATGTGAGGCCTTAAGAAATGTGTGCCCAAGCAGGGTTATAATAGTTTGGGATTTTACATTATAGTTTAGTTTTAGTTTAGTTTGTACATCAGTTATTTGTGTAAACCCCCTGTCCATCACCTCTACTCTTACCGGAATACGTGTTCCTATCGGCCCATTGCACAGTGCAGCCTACTATCTGGATAGCCTCCAGTGGAATCGGTGGATTTAGCCATGTCTCTGTGATGATCATAACACAGCAGTCTCTTATGGTTTTCCGCGTGGAGCTGGTAAGTTCCAGGTCTTGCATTTTGTTGGAAAGTTGGAAAATCTTTGTTGGAAATCTTGCGTGGAGACAAAGACGCTCAGCATCAGAGGTTTGTAGGCTAGCCTGGCCCGTGCACGGCCTCTGCAGCCTTGAAGCCCATCTACATGGCCATGTCGGAGGGACAATAATCCAAGGAGCCCCTAGTGGTCTAGCAAGCTCGACCGGGACATCATAATCGGGATGTTCATTGATAAAGGCACATTTACTGTGCACAGAACCGATATTTATCCATTGGTCCTGGGTGTATCAGATAGCCTTCTTAGCACAGCACAGACTTTAGAAGAAACCACAGAAATCACTTATAAGGCAACATAATGAAAATATAGCTGTGGAAAGTCCTGGCTCTGATGTGCTTAAGTAAGGGTTTTCACAAATGTTGCCTGTTATCGTGAGATTGCAGCAATTTTTTTTTTTTTTTTGAAGTTCTACCTTGGTGTTCATACTAATCACAATCAAAGCTTTGGACGAGCATGTGCCATTATGGCTCACATTAGTCCAGACACTATGATTAATGACTGTTCAAATATGGATGTGGGAGCAATGACAGTGATAGATGTCACTTTGCCAGTGACGCTTTTAACTCAAAATGGATTTGGTACAGTGCATGACTGACTGTATGTCTCTGTTTTCTCCCCTTTTCTCTTTCACCATCTCTCCCTGTCTGTTCTCCTTTGCCCATTATTTTTCTTTTGAATTAATGCTACTGTTCCTCTACGCAAGGTAAGACATGTTTTAAAGTATTTCACGCACACACACACACACTCGCTATGAAACTGCATTGTATGTGGTGGTCTAAAAGGAAATCAGTTTGCTATTAATATGGCCGAAGATATTACCATGTTCTTGAATTTTTGCCTTCCACTGGGCTTAAGTCCATGCAAGCATCAATACAACACAGTTGCCTTTCCTGCTGATATGGCTTTGAATGCTGAATGGAATCACATTGTCCCACTTTGTCATAATCACACACTAAGCCACAGTGCTGGGTTGGGCGTTGCTAGGTTGGGGGTTGGTGGGTCGGGGGTTGGTGGGGGAGGGGGGTGTTCGAGGTTCTGTCCATATGTTCATGTAATTAAATTTTCTGAATGTTTCAAAAGCACTGTTGGTTGTTTCTGTTTGTATAATGAGATGCACAGCCTTGGGAGCAGGAGCGGATTGGAAAACAGATGCCGCTATGCATTAGAAAGGCTTGAAACTCACCAAAATGAGCGAACACTGGCCAGCTAGGTTGTGATCACCCTCCCCTCGTGTGGTAAAGCAAGCAGCTGCCTATCTGCTCTTGGTTTTGGATCACATGTTATGTGTTTCAGTAAGAAGCAAATGAGTAAGCAAAAAGTATCTAGAGCTCTGTTGCAAAGGGACCCTGCTCTACTTTGTCAACAAGTCTATGTTTTTCTCTTGAAGCTGACTCCAGGGGGGACAGGCTGGAGCTCATATTAAGCGAAACATTTTCATAGGTAAATGTGTTTATGTCATTTTTCCTGTGAATTAAAGCCTCATTGAATGGGCCTTAATTGAGATAGCAGAGCTAGAGGGATTTCTAAGACTTCCTTAAACTAACAAGCATTAAGACATGATGGGAAAGAAGGAGATGAGGTGAATGACAGAGATGGGCAGTGAGATGGGGTGATATGGTGTGTGAAAAGAATCTGAAAGGGATTAGTTAAAGCGGTATTTACAAGGAGGGATATTGACCAGGTGGGAGAAAAGGGATTGTGAGAGCTTTTGGGAGTGCATGAATCAAATATAAAAACGATAGAGAAAACTTGAAATAGAAAGGGATGGATCAGGGTTAGAGAGCAGAGCAAGACTGTAGGGAAGGGAGGTTTGGTGGGTAGATAGAGAGATAGAATCTAGTGGAGTGTGAAGACGGTGGATTTCTCTAGCAGTATTCTGTTTCTGCTTAGCAGCCATGTTCTCAGCTCTCTTCAGTCTCTTTTATGTATATACATGCACACATAGACATAGGTATACATGCAAACACATTTGGCATACACATATGCACAGGCACACACAGTTAGACTTCAAGACAAGCGTCCAAAAGGAATATTTAAGAAATCCGGTCAGTTCTATTTAGCAATGTAAATAAGCACTATAAATATTTATATGGATGAAAATGTAGTGCCGATCTTTGGGGCTAATGAACTACAATAAAAATTTGCTTTTGTGTTAATGTAGATCAGGGGTGTCCAATCTTGTGGCCCGCGGGCCGCTTCTGGCCCCACCCACTTCCGGTCCGCGAATTGATGTCAAAAATAACATACAATTTGGCCCTTTAAGTTACTTTCTTGACATTTCGCCTTCCCCTCCAATTAAGAGGGCCTCGAGGGCCGGTGTCCTGCAGGTTTTAGATGTGTTGCTGCTGCAACACACCTGAGTCAAATATAGAAGTCATTAGCAGGACTGCGGAGAACTTCACTGCATACTGAGGAGGTAATTCAGCCATTTGATTCAGGTGTGTTGGATCAGGGACACATCTAAAACCTGCAGGACACCGGCACTCGAGTCCTGGACTTGAGGATCCCTGTTCTATTTCTCATGCTCCTTCTTCCTGATGTTGATGTCCACTGGGATTGCCACTGACAACTGCAGTCTTCAGAAGTACCACAGGGGTTTGGTCATCCATGATAGTTCCTTTTCCTGTTATGCATCATTGTCTGTCTTCAGCTGCCTGAGGCATTCTTGGAGCAGCTCAATGGGGGGGTCTTCCTGATGCAATCTCCATGTTTCATCCTAGATTGTGGCTCTGACACACACTAATCCTAACCCTCCCTTTTTCTGTTGGTCATAGAGCCTTGGGGTGCTGGATTTCAGGTGGAGCTCAGGTGCTCTACAATGAGTTTTAGTGTCTTGACATTAGTGGCATCTGTTTCTTCCCATGGCCAGCTTATTATTCCAGCTGGGTATCTGATGACTGGTAGGCTGTATGTATTGATGGCTTGTATCTTATTCCTACTATTCAGCTGGCTTCTCAGCACGTGGAGCATTGAGTCATAGGCTTTGATGCCTGAGAGGAGCTTCCATGTTGTTGAGAGCTAGGTAATCAGCTGGTAGTTTGATGGCATAGTACCCTTGTGGAGATCCTTCATGGTCAGGATTGTTCTGCCCTGTGTTAGCCAGTCTGGATGAGTTTCTGCCCTCTTACTTGTGCTGCCAGGTGTTCATGGAGTCCCATTAGCTTTTTCAGCCAGTAGGCGTGGATCATGTCAGGTCCTGTTGTTGTCCAGCTCTTTATTCTGAAACTCACTGTTGGATGTCTGCTTTTGTGATGCTGACTGGCTGTTGTTCTGGGAGGTTGCTATGGTCTGCTCATAGGTCCACCAGCTACTTGGATGGATCTTTGGAGAACAGGCTATTTATTCCCTTGGCCTCTGCTTCTCTGGTATATCTCTTCAGCCTAGTGGCCAGAGCCGTGAGCCTTTGTTTGGCAGTTTCAAGAGCTTCAGTTTTGGACATCTTGTTGTACAGTGAACCCTCGTTTATCGCGGGGGTTACATTCCAAAAATAACCCACGATAGGCAAAATCCGCGAAGTAGTCAGCTTTATTTTTTACAATTATTATACAGTACTATAGAAGGAAACCAAAGATCAAAACCTGTTTTCAAGCTGAACACATTCTGTGCTGGACAGAGATGAGGGACGAAGGAGATTGATTGACAGCCAATCAGGACGCAGAACACGATGCGCGTTCATACACTGTTAAAAAAAAAAAAGCATAAAAAACTGCACTAAAAAAATCCGTGAAACAGTGAGGCCGCAAGAGGTGAGCGCGTTATAACGAGGGTTCACTGTACCTCTTTTTCATGGAGGACTTGCCTCTCACAATGCTCTTCTGCACCTCAGTTAACTGACTAATATTCTTTGGCTTACAGAAATAGTTTCCGTGGGGGGCTTCCTCTACCTACATACTTGATCTTCCACCCAAGTGCTTCTAGGATTACTGTGTTAGTGATGTATATGAGGTCACTGGTGATATATGAGCTTATCTACACTACACAAAAAGTAAGGACATTTGTATTTGGTGAATTATTTCTTTGTTGTAACAATGCTTCTTAGCAATAAATCTCATACTGTTGGAAAGCCTGTTCATTTCCCCTTAAATAGTGGCCACATTTGTAAGGAAAATAGATTTGTGGGTTGAGCAGTGGAGTTCAGTATGTGGGTTGTGCCCATGAAAAACTTGCCAAATCTTCTCTGCCAATGCCAAACAGCTTATTCTGCTAGTGACGCTTGTTTGGTGTCATTTATTGAATTGGATGATTGAAGTCTGAAGAAACAAGACATATAGGTAATTTAACAATTTATTAATTTAACAAACAGGGGCCTCAGTAGCATCAATCAATTGGTAACCTTTCACACCCAACACATTACCAAGTGTGTGTGTGTGTGTATGTGTGTGTGTGCTGACCATCTAGCTTAACCTGTGTTTTCATTACTGACTGGTTCAGTAATTATTCGGCTGCCTCTTTGTAAAGGATCTCATCCCCTGGTTGGGTGGACACCAATCTACTGTCTTGGACTGTCCATACTCACTGTTGAGGCAGTTTATTATATTTTTTATCTGATTATATTTCTTTGTCATAATGTCCTTAAGAACTGTTTTACTTAATTTAAGAATGCCGGTGGGAAACACTGGACTGTTTTTGTGTAGATTTATGTCATATACAAAGTCCTGTTTTCCAGTTCTTCAGAGCAACTGCTTTAAAAGCAGTCTGACACCCCCCCATCTTCATTAGTCCTTACAAGTAAAAAGCATCCCACTCGTTTTGAAAAACATCATTAAACTGTTCTTGAAAGGTCACGCTAGCTTTCTGGACATTGTCAGCAACTCCACCTGTGACAGGTAACTGAAATGCAGTTAAGGAACAATGACAAGGTTGCTGTGGAAGGTTGTTTGGACACCTGCTGAGTCTCTGAATTATCCAGTAAAAAAACCTGAACACTTTGCCAGGCAGCCAACTGTGACACCTCTGTGCTTATGCTGTTTATTTTTGTTTGTGAAAGTACCTACACGGTGCGAGACATGGCACATCCGGTGAGCTGGCTCTGCTTTTAACAGCCTAAATGGATTGAGGCAGGTGCAACCTGAATACCTGTTCTACACTTGTCAGTAGCACACTGTGGACAACATCATCCAACTAAGTAAGCCAAGCATTTTTTTAAAATATTTCCTAAATTTTGGACTGAATCTGAGACAAACGGATTATCATCTACTCAGTGAATGTCATGTTCCTGATTTCTTATTTCAAAAGGTACCTTTTTCAAATGACAGTGAATGGCAGACCTTTTCCCTCAAATATCAGCTAATCTACTGATGCTTATCTAAAGAATTGTCAAAAACAAGTAAGAGATGAACAGATTTATGCTTATCTCCCACCAGTTTCCTTGTGCAATAACTTTCTTTGTTTGAGTTCAGTGTACCATACATCTTACCTCTACTGTATTCTCTTTTAAGTGAATTACTGTCTCTATGTACTTCTGTGCTGTAGTACCATATCAATTATATCCATGATCTTCACCAGTTTAAATAACTAATGTAAAGTAGCACTAAGAGAGGATTAACAATGAGGTTATTAAAAATGAAGTTTTTAACTTCTGAGTTAAAAACAAACAGAAAAACTCAGCTCAGTTTGTAGTTCATAAATTTGATACTGAAAGGTTGGGAATCTTGGTTGTTAGCCTATAGACCAAGATAGAGGAGCATGTGAGCCTCTGTTTTGGATTGATTGTAACACAAAAAGTAAAAACTCATCTCTACCATTAAATAATGGGTGCACTTCATGGTAATTTCTTTTTCTTAACTAATTAAAAGTAAAAAAAAAAAAAAAAAAAAAAATAAACGAGACAGATGAAAGTTTTTTTTATTGCAATTCTTTTTTCTCATTGTAACTGAAGAGCTACTGTACCTTGATTTCTACCATAAAGTATGAGATGGCAAAAACCTGTAAACCCACTGATTCACTCGTAACATACTGTGATTGTGATTGACATATCTACCATTCCATTGGTCACAAAGCTAATTGGAGTGTGAAGACCTCTCGGTTATCCTTGTTTATTTACAGGATTGTTATTTTGACGTATCGGTGTGCAAAAATAAATCAGATGTGTCTCTCAGTGTCCAACCAGTATGTTCATTCAAACTAAACAGATTTCATTAGGCATGAAGATGAGCATTTAAACTGAGCTACTTTTATTTTGCATGTCATGCATGTAATTGACCTTCTGTTTTGTTCTGTCTCTTGTTCTCTTGATTCATTTCTCTTTTTCTATTTGTCACGTTTAATGAAAACACCTGACTCCACTGAGTGAAATTCAGTCTAATTAAAATACATTGCACATTCAGCTAAGTATTTTCACATTCAAATATATTAGTCTGTTGTTGTTGTTGATTGAATTAGTCATTAAGAGCTTGATGTCAGCCTGATGTTACATATATTAAATTTTATTTTGCAACCCACTTTTACCCACCACAGCATAACTGAGTGCATTTCCATCCACAAGAAATTTCAACCACGAGACAAATTTTACCTCATGCAAGAGTGCATTGAAGCTCCATATTTCTTAGGGAGTTTTTCTGTTTGGCTTTGTGGAGGACATATGGTATGATAGCTGCAGCCTCTGGTGACCCTATTGCGGACCTTCAGTCAGAGGTCAGTTGAGTTATCCTTCTCTGTGCTGGGGTTGGGTCGTGTCTAACTGGAGTTACTTGTTTTGACAGCCTCTGTGGCAGGGGTTGTCACATACTTTAATGATTAATTTTTCTCTCAGAACACGCTTCATGAAAGAAAGCCAAACGTTTTTTACAGGTGAGAGGTGTAAGTAATGGTCTTACAGCATTATGTATGAAACAGATAGTGAAAAAAAACCCCAAACAAAACAGGGAAGAAAACGCAGTCAGTGTTAGTAAAAATTTAATTTTCTAGTCGAGTGTAGGTAGCTGTTTCATCAGAGAATAATTTATCATATTTATTAATTATTAATCTTATTTGCCTAGAATGTCTTAAATTCCATTTCTCTCTTACAGGGTCTCATGTTATCAATAGATATCAGTTTTTGTTTCCTCTGCCTGCAGTACATTTTGTCTTTTTGTTTATAGATAAATAAATGTAAACTACTCACCATGTGGACTGGATTCCCATCTGCAGCAGCAGCTTGCATGTAAATATTCATGGCACCTATTTTGCTGGTGACACCCGTCCTGTTTGGGTAAATGAGGCATCAAAAAAAGGGTCCTGCCATCCTTCCTGCCACTGCACCTACCGGATGAGTTGACTTCAGGAGGTGTTGATGGTTTAATGAGTATCTCACAGCTAGCTGTATATGGAAGTTTGTGAATGTATGTTTTCTTGTTTGGCCAGGCCGCTGTGTAGTACAAGGTGCTTGTTTGTTTTTTATTTTTGTTTTTTGTAGGCAGCCCACTACTTTCTTTGTGTGTCATTAGCAGATAGCCCCGTGTAATTTAAAAGTCTGAGGGTCCATTAGCACAGTAGGATGCGGCCCACCGCCACACTAGCTTGACACAACTGACTGTTAGGTGTGGGGATTTGCTGATGTCTGAGTGTGTGTTTACAAATGCAAGTGACTGCTGTCAACTTTGTAGTTACTATTCATTATGCTTGTGGTGTTTACAAAACATGGGTATCACTTTCTGTTATACAAATAGGTAGTAGTGGGAATTATAAGGTGGAAACAAGAAGGTAACAGTATGGAAGTAGCAAGTTATTACCACTTAACATCCAAAGCGATATCCATGTAAGTATCTTGTATCAACAGTACTTATAGCTCATTAAAATTTATGTAATTGGGTATTAACAGTCCAGACGCTGGGGTAATAAGGTGAAAAGAAAACTACTCTACACCTATGAGGCAAAACCTGTTAGTAATATTACAGTAATATATTGATCAGGATATGATATCCTGCTAGCAATAAAGTGTTAATCTCTGCATTAGAATTTTTATACACTGACTTATGGTCATAACCACATAATAAAATGATATTGGGTGATGCTTCAACATATTAGAATATAGTACTACTACCATATTTTAATGCTGGAATTAATCCTTCCTTGTGCCCCCAGCATTCTTCCTTTTTTAAGGTAACAATGTAAATATTATGATTCTGGAACCAGGAATCAGGAGTGGACAATGCAAAGCAGCCTGTTTGGTAATAACTTGCTATTTCCATATCAATACCCTCTTGTTTCACCTTATTAAATCACTATTACCACATCATTACCAAGGTTTAATGGAAAAGGCTACTGTAAGTTGTTCTTGGTTCCAGAATAATTAATTTTTTTTCTTTTTTCTTTATTTTTTTGGTGAAAATGTCTCTAAATAATTCTAAAAAACACAAAACAAACAACAAAGAAACACATTCTTCCCAAAGTCCATTCATCCTTCCTTATCCCCACCTCAAATATCGGGAAATTCTTGCCTGATTAGAGTAAAATGTATTCAACATTTGTCTGGTCCAGCAGTGAAGTTTTGGTTAAAATTTCTCCAAAAGAATTCTTGACAATATTTATTTGAGATTCTCTACATCACTTAAATCTAATTGCACATAGCTCACTTTGAGCTGACCTTTTTAATCTAGACCTTTTTAGATGAGTTGTGTTTTCTATGTCCTGAGAAGCCCTTCTTTTATCTGTGAAATGAAAAGAATCAACAAGCATTATATATGTAGCATAATCAGAACATCTATCATTTAAAAAGACATCAGTCTGAAACATTCAATCAAGTTTTCACAGAGGGTGATTTTATGTATCAAGGATAAAACATTGTCAGAAAATAAATGCAGCATAACTACTACATGCACTACTTTCCCCCCACTGATTTGCAGTAGCAAGCATGGGAATAGTTCAGTTCAGTTAATTAAAAAAGCGAAAATAACACAAACCCAGATATAAGGCATATAAAGAATTTGTCATAAAGTTATATTTTTCTTCCTTTTAAACATTTGGGTCTTGGCTGTTTCCACAATATCTACAGAAATCATTTAAATTATTTATTAAAAAGTAAGCCACCATGAAAGAAGCTGGCTTCAATGATAAGACAGTCCCCACAGACACTTACACTTACCAAACACTTTAATAGGTACACTTTCCTGGGTTGGACTTCTTTACGTCTTCAGAAGTGGCTTAATTTTTGTGGCACAGATTCAACAAGATGCTGGAATCATTCCTTGGTGATATTGGTCCATATTGACATGATAGCATTACTCAGTTGCTGCAGATTTATCAGCTGCACATTTTTGCTCTGAGAATCGTTGCTCTCTGGCTATTTTCTCTTTTTCAGACCATTCTCTGTAAACCCTGGTTGTGCAGGTAAATTCCAGTAAATCATCAGTTTCTGAACTACTTCAACCAGCCCAGTCCAGCACATTCATTCATCATGACTGACATGCCTAAATGCATTGATTTGTTGCCGTGTGATTGGCTGATTAAATATCTGCATTAATAAGCAGTTGAAAAGGAGTACCCACAAAAAGGGACCAGTGAGTGTATATTAAAATGGCTGACTTGGACAAACTCAGCAGGATTTTCTCCAAGCATGACATCCCAGTGTGCTTTAGACTAGGGTTTAATCCCGAGATCCGGGATTCCCGGGAATGCGATCAGAACCATTTCCCGTTTCCCGGGAAACGTTAGACGGGAAACCGGGAAAAAAGTCGCGCGCGTCGATTTGACTTTCAGAAAGAAAAGAAAGCTTCAGAATGTTAAATTTAAGGAAATGTTGAGAGAAGGGTTCGTTTAATGCGAAAAGCATTACTCTTCATTTCAGGCATGTTCAGCCTCCGTTTAAGGCTTCAGCTTCATCTCAAGCGTTTTAATAGAGGTATTACACAGTTGTGCTTTTTTCCTCTTTAATTTGTTGAAATCGTAGGCAATGTGTTTACCCTAAGGTATTTTGTATTATATAATTTTATATTATTATATATTGTTATATTGCATTATATAGCCTATAAAATATGCCTGCCCTGAACAATAAAGAAATATCTGTTTAACTTCGAGTGTTTCTTTTCCTCGTTTGCAGCCGCTTACTAACAATCATGAATTAGGATACGGGCCTAATGTGTGAAGAAATTATCATGAAATAGATTGCTTTAACATATTTCGCTTTTAAAATGGAGTTGAGTAAAATGTATATTTTTTTAGGCTATAAGGATTGGCCAGTTTTTCAATAGACGATTCACAGCGAACCTACTTTAACCCTCAGACACGGTGTTATAAATTTGCTGTTGCCAGAATGGCAATGACCAAGTCGTAGTGCATTACTCAAGGCCCTGTGTTATGCCATATTATAGTGTAGTACGGTAGTTAACTTTTCAATGACTATTACAGCGTTCCACTGGTGGAGATATAGCCCAACAGATGTCGCCACGACAGCGCAAGTGGCTGAGCCTTTATCAATGCTGTGGAGATGAACCGTATTGTTTTGCACCAGCAGTTGTAAAATATCTTGGTATAATTCCATGTACAATGCAGGAATATTCGAATTATATTTGTTAAGGGAGTGTTGAGGAACGATACAACACCGCATAGCTCGAGCACTCGAATGTCGAGATGTAGGTTTTATTGCGTTAATCAAGCCGACGTTACCCCCTACTGGGCATAACAGGACATAGCTGGAAAGCTACCTCTACAATATCACAATAGGTTAAGGCCGACACAGGCTACAGAAGGCCTAATTAAAATAAAAAAATAAATAAACTTTTTCCCGGGATTCCCGGGAAATGGCTCTTCATTTCCCGGGATTTGATCCATGTCATTTTCGGGAAAAATATTAAACCCTACTTTAGACCCAGTGTCATATCTCCTGGACTCTTTAGGGGAACATAACACCAGCTGCACTCTAAGACAAAAACAGGCACCAAGGACAAAACTCCCAATCACAAGCTAAGCAGCATAATATATGCTGTGCAATGCTGTGCAGTGCTGTGAGGACTGCTGGGACTTTTACATTCGAGAAACCAAATAGCCACTCCACAAATGCATCGCACAACATAGAAGAGCCACCTCAACAGGACAAGACTCAGCTGTATTTCTGCACCTAAAGGATAAACGACAGTGTTTCGAGGATGCCAGTGTTCACATTTTGGACCGCAAAGTCCAGTCGTTTTTTTCAAGTTCCAGAGACTAGTGTGACCTGGTTGACTGAGACACAGACAGACCGGAAAGACATATGATTTGAAAGAGGCATGAAGGAGGTCATCTACATTCCCCTCCAGAAGTACTGGAACAATGTGGCTAATTCGGACAACAGGTGCTATCTTCTGAACTGTGTATCAGATCCAGATGTAAATGCCTGGAAATAAAAGCTGAGGTGTGGATTGTTTGTCTCATATTCATCGTTTAATGTAAAATCCAAATGTTTTCAGTATACAGCAAAAATAAAGGGACTGACTTCACAGTTCCAATCCTTTTAGAGTGGAGCGTATGTCCACTGTGAACAACCATCACTGAACAGGAGTGGTGGTTTACAACACCAGTTGCCAGCCACCTACAATGCAGCTTTGAGATCTTTTCCCAGACGCCTCAACCCCTGCTCACACCATGGTTCAAGTGACCTCAATAGGTCACATGATAAGGTGGGGCAACATCTCACTATGGTTTCACCTGAAACCCCTGGTAGTAATTGCCCACACCTTTTTTTCACACCTTGCCTCCTGTGATGACGCACATGTTCAATATTGGGTCAATAACCACCACCAAAGGGGACAACCCCCACTAGAGTTTTAAATACGTGGCACAGATTTAGAACTGAATAAGTCTCTTGGATAAGATGTGAAATGTCTTCAAAAATAAAGAAAATAAAAAATTAGAGTCCAGACGCCTTTTTTAAGCCCTTGAGCATGTTTTAAGGTTGGAACAAAAAATAGGTTTGCTCTCTATATCTAATTTCTATTTTGAGACAAAAGTCCCTTTTGAGAGTGTACTAATTTCTATAGTGCTATCCAGTCGCTCTGGCATCAAAGAGATATCATCTCTTCTCTACACTTGGTGCCTTGTCATTGAGGTTTTTGGTGACTAACTCAGTGATCTGATGAGATGTTCTCTCAGCTTCTTTATCCTTTTGACTGCTTTTCTTCCCTTGATTGAGAGAAGTGTGAGTGGTCTCGTGCTTTCCCCTGCTGAGCCACTGAATGGTTGTCTTTTAACTCTTTGATGATATCCAAAATTCCTCTACCGAACGCATAGATTTTGACGGCCACAGCTGGAGCTTTTCTGGGCTACTTGTACCTCTCCACAGGTGCGCACTGCCCTGACAATCGGGCTCAGAAACCCTCAGTCGTACTAAAGAATGTCCAGCAGGCAGTCCTTGATTTTCTTGCCATGATATGAGAAGCACAACCACCTCGAGGGACAGATAATTGCCGCTGCAATGGTGACAGTTTTTATCTTCAACTTTATTTCCTACGGCTACAGAAAAGCCAGATTAGACTCCAACAAATGATGAGCAGATGACAGCTCAGCCTCTCTCTCCAAAACATATGCCTACAGGACTTGTGCAACAATTTCAAAATAATTCATAAAGCTCTGGCCTCAGATGTTATTGTGTTGATAAGGGGCTGCATTGTTCAGGTGTCATTTAGTCATTGACTAGACGACACCTAATTACTCATAGGAGCTTTCTGTGGTGCAATGTGCTGTTCTGTTAGCATACCCTTTATTCAAGCATTGACTGGGAGAAACTCCAGCTGTGTAGTAGCACATAAAACAGCCCCCCTACCTTTCATTCACTTTTCACAACTCCAGTGTGGAAAAGACAGGCTCTTACTTTTAAAAGGGCTTTACTCCAGAGCTAATGCTGCATCACTTTGCATTACCAAGTGCTACAGTTTTCTTCCTCAGATGTTCCTATTCTGAGCAGAACTGATCTTAATATTGTTGGATCAATAACACAAAAGTCATTGTTTACTGCTGTCTATTATCACTTTGTATCAGGGCCTACAGCAGCAAATCCAGATTTGCATAGGATTAGCACTACACAGGAGGCAGGAAATCAAATATTAACTGAGGTCCTCTGTAATTTACCATTTCATTCCAGATGTCATTTTAAACACAGCAAAAGTACAGGATGTGTTCTGTCATAAACATGGAGATTCAAGAGGACTAACTGAAGGATGATACCGATGTCTGACACTACAGCAGCTCATTTGATGACCTCAGGCTGTCCCAGTGGCTTTGATTTGTTGTCTCAGAAAAGTCAAATTTACATTACATTGATTTAAAAAGAGAGAGAGAGAGGTGTGTGTGTGTGTGTGTGTGTGTGTGTGTGTGTGTGGGGGGGGGGGGGGGGGGGGTTAAAGCACCTTTTCCTCCACAACGAAATCAGAGGTTGAAATACAAGAATTTTGTTGCAATTATCTATGATTTGCTGAAAAAAAACAAAAAAAAAAACAGGTAATTGCTGCTGGAAAAATAGATTGTTAAATCCAGTCCAAGTTGGAGTTATGGGTGATTTGATGAGTAGACAAATGAAAACCTTTAATCCCAAGGAAGAAAAACAAGCAAAACATTAAAAATAAATTTAGTTAGTCACAAAACATTGTGTAACCCTGATTTCTGGTTGAGGTAGCTTTCTCCAGTCTCTCTCCTTCTCAGGCGGTGGGTGTATGGCAGGTTACAATTGATCTTAAAAATAATCTTCTATAATAAACACCAACTCGGCAGGACAGTGTGAACTCAACTTTTACTCTGTCATCACCCCGACGAACTCCACAGGGAAAACCCATGTTGCACCAAAAACAGTCCCACCGTAAACAGTACAAGGTAGGAACTAAAATTACTTGTTACAAGGTTCAATAACAACTAACTTAAATGTCACACATAAAATTATAAGATGAGGCAAATGATAATTAATTATATAATAAACTCAATTAGGTAAAATATGAATATTTCAAAACTGAATATGCAACACAAATTTATATTCTAAACCACACAAATTAAATGTGACCAAAAATAAATATGTGCCATACCTAAGGTTACAATTGTTTGGATTTTTTTTTAAATCAGTTGTGGAGATTATTGATTGATGTATGATATATGGTAAAAATGATCTCTTTTTAAATTTAGCTTTTAGCTTAGTGGTCTTGGCCTAACTTTACCTTGCCTTTCACATTGTGCATTAAACACTAACTTGTGTTGGCAAGGTGTTATGTCTCAACTCTTCACTGCATCTGGTGGCCAAACCTCCACACAGGGGTTTGTTCACAAACAAGGGTGACACTGCCTCAACACAATGCTATTCATCTTACCTAATTAAGTCAGACAACATGTTAGTCACAGTTATGCTGACTATCAATCACACAGGAAACCGATGAAACTGGGAGGCGGAAGGAAAGAGACATGATGAATGTTATGTCCTGAGTGTGTCTTGGCTGGTCATACAGATTTGCCCTTTTTCTGCACTTCATGTTTTTGAGCTTACAGAAATGTTGCCATATTATAAAGTAGCTGCGGTAAAATTTTGGATTGTAACACATGTCCTGATGTATCCTTTTTGCAGGACATCAAACCCTAAACTGCTGTAAGCATATTTCATAGTACAACTGCAATTAAATTGCTATTTAAATGCAGCTTTTTACTATTTTTAAATTAATTAATAATTCATTATAATAAATAATGTAATTAATTAATAATTGACAATGGCTTTCTCCTACTTGAAAGTATATTCCTTATTTGGGTCATTCAAATGGGTCGTTTGTTCCAAAGCGACCCATATGAGTGTTCCCAAAACGAGCGCCCATACATGTGGCTTCTCGTGTCAGTGTGTAATGTGCCTGTTGTTCAGTGGGTAGAGTAGGTCATCCTCTAATCACAAGGTTGTTGGTTCAATCTCTGGCTGCTCCAGTCTCCATGGCAATGTATACTTGGGTAAAATAGTAAAGGGCTTGTGTGAATAAAGCATGTTGTGTAAAACTCAAGTACAACAGAAATGCTAAATTTAAGAGCCAGTCTATTTAATGTTTAAGCTTTTCCTGTGGCATCTAATGCATTTAGGTCCCATACAGTTTTCACAAATCTGAGAAAATCCATATTTACATATTTCTTCATGATTTGCCACAGAAAACCAAACACGTTATTCACACGCCCTTCCACTGAAGGTCGCTTAATTTTATTTTAAAACGTAGGTAGTGGTCGTAAAAGGTGCTGACAAAAATGACCTATGAGGTTGTTTTTTTTTAAAGGAGGACAGGCTCCATGTTTCAGTTGAGCTCACTGGTTTTTAAAGACTTTCTAGCTTTTAATCTTGAAGCAGAACACAGAAGAAGAATCTCTGAGACAAAATATATCCATCTGTGTGTGGCAACAACTGAAAGGATTGGAGTGAAAAGACCAGAAATTTTTTTTCATGTTTATTTTTTGTGTAATTTTTCCCCCCACTTGGTTTTGCAAAGCCAAAAGCCACTGTGAAACCTACTTTTTTTTTTTTTTTTTTTTTTTTTTTTTTTTTTATTTGTTTGTTCATTTTATTTTCAAATAAATCTGTATAGAAGGGAAATGTATAGAAGACTGGAGGCTTTGATAATGACGGCTGCGGTGAGGCTACAGTCTGTGTTGATGTTGCACTGCTATACACTTGTATTATTATACAGAAATTTGTGTTTCATGTTTGTTTGTTTTTTTCCTCGAGTTATATTACCTCTGAAAAAACTGTTTTTATATTCAGGATTCATCTATTGTTGCTCACTTCTGTTGCACAATGTGTTTTCCCTTTTGTCAACAGAGGTGTGTGATGTTTTGTGTGTAAACACAGAGTCAAAGTACAGTACAGCCCTAATGGCTCAGTTGGCTCAAAGCCTCAGCGCTGTAGAGAGCAGTGCTCTGATGTGACGGCACAGGAGTTATGCATTTTTCCGAGCATTACAGACAAGACTCGGGTGTTTTTCTCTCTCAACTACTGTACTCGCTACTGTGTCTCACCCCAACCGCTATGCTTCTTTCAATAGACAGTTAGTGAATGAGCCTGCAAAGAGTATACACACTAAGAGTTGCATCCTTTTGAAGCACTAGAATTTGGTTATGTATGATAGCTACATGCAAACACATATCTTCAAATCCTGCCCAAAATTGCATTCTTTGGGCTGTTTTCTGTTTGACATTTTTGGAACAATCCTTCTCTGATGTTTGTCCCCTATTACTCATCATACTGTACCCTGATCTCCAAGTCTTAAATTCTTTTGTATTATGGTAGATTTGATTTTAACTGTATGTTTAAAAGAAGCACTGAATACTCTTATGTAGTGAAGTCCCACTGTATGCTTGAACAATGTTGAAAGCATTTGTTTATACCAGTAATTTTGCTGAAGGGAAGATAGTAAGAAAATATTTTTGTAATTAAGAACAGGTGAAGTCAGCTGGTATGACAAAGACTAAAAGATATAACGTGAATCACATGCTCTTCAGCAGTACAAAACCTTATAGTTTGCGATCTCTCTATAATCTTCTTAATCTTAGTTATTTATATGCATGTGCCATTAACAATAACAGCCTTTAATTGAACAACCATGTGTGCTTTTATTGTTTCTGTGCTGGTCTTGGAGATTAGAATAACTCCCATTGGTGGGGACTTCCATGTGTCTACGTAGTGCTGTATGACAGTCGAATAACCTTGAGCACAAACTTAAATCTGGGTTAGCGGATAAGAGTAACATTGTCAGTAGTGAAAAGTGAGGGCAGGAGGATAGAAAAAAAAGAGCAAGTAAATGCATCGTTAAATGGAAAATGAATGGTTAGCTGGTGTCAGTTTAGACTACAATATACTTTAGTAGACACTGAGAGAAGAGAGAGATTCAGTTCTGTTCAGTGGTACTAATACTGCATTCTCACTGTCAGCTCCAAGTGAGCCATTTAATTTCATTTTCCATAAAGGCAGCCTAACCATTCAAATGCTACATTTTTCTTTTGTTTTCTTGATGTAATGAAACATCTGATGGCATACCTGTTTGCAAGTTTCAGCTTGATTTTTTTTTTTTTTTTGTGTTTGTAAAATACATGTCTATTCATGGACAGCTGCTGTTCAAAGAAAAGCAACAAAGCATTCTGGAGGCAAGCATATTATTTTCCCCCCTTTTGTGCACCAAATGTGCAGTAGCTGTCAATTATGTCATTTGAAGTTCTGACTTTCAACCAACTTGTTAGATCAGATGAAAAGGGCCATTATTGCCAGTGTCATAGAAAAAAGTAGTATGTAGGAAGTCAAGTTTGATTCTACTTTTTATATTGCAGCTCTAGGTTTTGCTTTCATTTTTATCTTTGTCTTCCTCAGTCTGAACAGCAATCAGCTCAAGATCAGCCTATCTCCTCATTTAAGAGAGACAAAAATGAAAAATGACACAGAACTGAGAAAAATTAGAAGAATGTATATGTCCATGCAATATTATGTAATGGAGTAATAATATAAAAAAATTAACTGCACACCTCTTTCCAACCAGTTACAGTGTTGTTAATCCCACATGCATCCAGAATTTTGTAGTTTGAGTTCAAGATGCTTTACAGATCGTTCATTGTAACATGCCTGCCCCTGTTATTTTTTTTTAGCCCTGTTCTTACTGGACTATTTTGACATGTGTAGCTTTAAATCTAAGAAAGCTGCTACTCCTGTCAGAAAGAGGTCTGTTACCCTGATATACCACAACAGCCCTCACGAGTAGTGCACAGCACATTGTCTTGTATAAATGCATCTCTATGATGATATTGGGATACAGACTCACCTTCTAATTCAGTGGTTATTTAAACATTGTCTGCATTATAGATGAACAGGGAAGTCATCCAAACTATGAAAAAATACATATGGAATTATTTAGTAAAAGAAAGTGTTAAAAAAAATCATAATATGTCTTAGATTCTTCAGAGTAGGCATCTCTTGCTTAGTCGACAGCTTTGCACATCTTGGCATTTTTTCAGTCAGCTTTATGAGGTAGTCACCTGGAATGGCTTTCAGTTAACAGCTGTGCCTGTCAAGATTTCTTGAATTTTTTGCCCTCTTAATGTGTTTGGGACCATCAGTTGTGTTGTGAAGAGGTAGAGTTGGTATACAGTGAATAACCCTATTTGAGTAATGTTCTATTCCATATTATGACAAGAACTGCTCAACTAAGTAAAGAAAAACAACAGTCCATCATTATTTTAAGAAATGAAGCTCAGGCAATCTGAAAAATTTCAAGAACTTTGAAAGTATCCTCAAGTGCAGTCGCAAAGACCGTCAAACGTTATGATGAAACTGGCTCTCATCAGGACTGCCCCAGGAAAGGAAGACCAAGAGTTACCTCTGTTGCACAGGATAAGTTAATCAGAGTTAGCAGCCTCAGAAACCACAAGTTAACAGCACCCCAGATAAGAACCTAAATGCTTCACAGAGATCAAGTACTTTAGCACACACATCTCAACATCAGCTGTTCAGAGAAGACCGCATGAATCTGGATTTTATGGTCAAATTGGTAGAAAAGAAGCCACTTCTAAGGATGAACAACAAGAGGAAGACAAAGGAACACAAGGTATTAGAAATCAGTCCTTTGGTCTGTTGAGTCCAAATTTAAGATATCTGGTTCCAAACGCCATGTCTTTGTAAGACGTAGAAAAGGTGAGCAGATGGTTCCTACACGTGTAGTTCCCACTGTGAAGTATGGAGGTCAGGTTCCTGGGCTGGTGGCCCAGTGTTTTGAGTTCTTTTTGTGAAGTTCTGTTTGTTGTATTTTGTAGTTATTGTGTTATTCTCTGGTGTTTAGGTTCCTCTCCCGTAGCTTTAGAGTTTAGTTTTCCCTGTGTTTTCCCTTAGTGTCCTTCCCTTGTGTTGTGTCTTTTGTGTCTATTTCCCCAGCATATGTGTTATTCCTCGTGCGCTGTCAAGTCTGCAGTTGTATCTTCTTTGGTCACTTCCTGTTTTATTTTGACAGTCTAGTGTTCCCAGTGCTTTGTCTTTAGTTTTCCTTCCTCTGTCTTACTAGTTTCATTTGTTTCACCTGTGGTTTCCTGCTGTTTCCACTTGCCCTGATTATCTAGTGTGTGTATTTAAGCCCTCAGTTTTTCTCTGTTTTGTGTTGCATCATTGTCAGTGATTCCCCCCTTAGCTGTGTGTTCCCTGTTTAGTGTTTTGTCCCCTTTAGTTTCTCCCAGGCTTATTTGTGCATTCATTTCTGCTTTGGTTGAGATTTAGTTGTTTGTTTGTTTATTGTAACTTGTGAGCCTCCAGCAAATAAAAGCTGTTAGAGTTAAGCTCCAGTTTCACGTGTCCTGCATTTGGGTCCTACCCTTCCCACCACACAGCCTAACCGTGACAATGGAGGAGGAAGTGTGATAGTATGAAACACAAATACCACAAGGGAGGCATATCCATGTAGGGATGCACAGACCTCTACAGGCTAGGCAACAGCACCCTGACTGCCATTAGGTATTGGAATAAAATTCTTGGATCCATTGTCAGACCCTACGTTGGAGCAGTGGGCTCTGGGTTCCTCCTGGTGCACGACAATGCCTGGCATCATGTGGTGAGCATATGCAGGCAGTTCCTGGAAGATGCAGGAATCATTGACTTGTCCCCATGCTCACCTGAATTAAATCCAATAGAACATCTCTGGAACATTATGGTTCAGTCTCTAACACCACCAGGTTACACCTCAGACTGTCCAGGAGTTCAGTGATACCCTGGTTCAGATCTTGGAGGAGATCCCTGTGGACACCATCCATCATCTTATTAGGAGCATGTATGAGGGCCATACAAACTACTGACTACAATTTTGAGTTGCTGCAATGAACTTTTGGTGAAACAGACCAGCCTGTGCCTTCATTTTTTTTTTCAGTTTGATTTCAGGGTGTCTACGAATTCTGTCCTCTGTAAATTTGATTCCACCAAATGATGGAAATGAAAGTTATTACATATTCCAAATTATTATTACATATTCCATATCAGTATAGATATCCAGCATGATATTATTTATTATTTATATGACTTTTTACTGTCTATAGTCTGAATGCTCTCAGTCACAGCCCAAATTCTCCTGGCTCACATTCTCGACTTCATGGTGGTTTTAATAATGTTGCCAACACTCACTTGTGTGACCCACGCCTTTGTGTTGTATTATGCTCTACATTTTGCCACCAATACTGATACAGGAACTGAGTAACCAGTCGATTTGCTTTTATATCCAATAGCAGTGTTTCCACACCAACGAGGAAGCCAGTATGTATTTAGTGTAAGAATCATCTGCGGATTATGCAGCTGAAGTAAACTACTGTTCGCTTTTCTTGTATTTTCTGGACTCATACTGACTATATTTTAATATAGCTAAATTCAAAATGGAGCTATTTTCATTTAGATACTTTCCCTCTGTTATAATCAAAACCTGCAGGTGTGAAATAGTAGTACAAACATCACCCATTCACACAAATGTAAACTAGCCTGGGACTGCTGAAGTCCCAATTTTAGAACAAAATAGTCATCAAACAGACTCACTGCTCACACAAGTCTTGAGACTAATACTTCTTTTTAGCAGATATATTTACGGTTTGTAGTCTATAGTTCTTTTAGAGATATGTAACTAATATACCGTGTGACAAAACAGTTAAAACTTAACTTTTTAATTTTTTAAATACAGTTGTACAGCTTTCTTTTGCCAATGACAGAGCACAGCGTAGTGTGTTTAACCATGTAGGGCTTGTATGTAATCTGTTTAGTAATAGACAGAAATAACAGGGAAATGTATACGTTTCTGTCGAATGATGGAAAGCAGACTCACTGCAGGCTCACTACATTTACTGCTGCATGTACTGTAGTAAGCCAGCAAAAACCCTAATATTAGATGTCTCAAATTACTAATATGATAACTTGTATATTACTTAATATTGCAACATTGTGGATTTAGGCCTCCTTATTGGTCTGAGTGGTAAGAGAAGAACCCTCACTAACCCTTAAATCTGACCAGACTACGTAATATTTTCTCTACATGTACCTTCATTTCTCCTCCCAGTGGGCTGGAAGGGGCAGGTCATTGTTGTGACATCATAGTAGGTGGGACAGGTTCATACCATCCATCAAAGTTAAAGTGCCTATGAGAGGCCTTTAATATTTTACTAATTAAGATTGCTGAGTGCTCAACTATCATTCACTCATACTAAAGTGGGCTGGGTTCACTAGAAAGTGTTAAATGACATTGATTGCCCTACTGCAGTGTACCCTCTATAATGGGTTTCAGGAGATTTGCCTTTCTTCTTGACTGCCTGGTGGTTTGAGATACATAGTAATATGTAATGAATTGGGGTTGTTTCAATCCCCCTCTCATTTGACTTGCACCTTTGCCCTTACAGTACAGCAAGGATAGATTGTGTCCTTTGCTGGTCACTTTTGAAATAGCATTTCCATTTGCAGTGACTGCTGGGTGACTGATTTTGAATGGATGTGATAAAAATGTACTGTTTGTCTCTGGGGCTTTTAATTTAACAAGTTAATAAGCTGTGTGTTGATGTCATAGGAGAGTCCAGTCTGATGTGGTGAGTAAGCACTTTCTAGTGCCAGGGCCTCCCTTGGAAAGAGTAGAAATGCAATCACCCACTAAAAGCACTAATTCAGCTTGGCTCAGTTAAGCATGACTTTTTTTTTTTTTTTCCAGGGGCTCTACAATTCACATGCCCTCTCCCTTTGGCACTCAAATCCTCAACCTAATTTTCACCCCTTAGTTTTGAAACAAATAATTGAGTTAGTTAAGGTAATGCAGCTTTCTAGGCAGGGGTGAAGGCAACCAAATTTGCCAAATCTTGACAAATTCAACTACATACTTTTGGTATTTGAAACAAATGACTATTTGGGTGACTGTTTCCCTGGTGTGTGACTTTTCCTGTTGAGGCATGAAGTTCAAAGTATATTTCAAACTTCTGCTGATGGTGCATAGCTTGCAGCTGATTACAGATTTTCAAACGTTTAATTGAATCAAGAAGAAATAAGTAGACATTTATTTAGCTGGGAAAATTACCTGAGGCTGCAACGTTTTATAAAAAACATCCATTGTTTCAGTACTGTGTGTTGTGTAATGTCAGAGGTGTTTATTCGACAATCTGTCACAAAACCAGCAGTTAACAATAAAAATGCTTTGTACTGCAGACACTGAAGACCCAAATGCAAACACATGGAGACAGGCTTAAAGAACAAAGAGGCAACGGTTTTATTAGGCAGAGCGCAAAAGTCCAACACATAAAGCAAGCTGTAGAATCTAAACTTTTCAACAAAGGTAAACATGACGCACAGCAGCACTAGGGTAGGTCAACAGACACTGTGACACTGAACAAAGGAACAACAGGACTCACACACTGAGGGCTAATGAGGATTAGACACAGCTGGGAGGAAATGACACAAGCAATCAACACAATCACAGGGGAGGAAGTAAAATTAGATACAAGCCGCAGATAGAAACAGTGGCTAAACAAGGAATCTCAGGCACAGAAGTAAACTTAACAGGCGGAAAATTATAGAAGGAAAACCAGAGGGAAAAACTGAGGGAACTAATTTTAATATAACCAGTAAATGTAGCTAAGAACTAAAGATTCAAAAAATACACACTCCAGCTTCTACACTAAAGCCCCGTAAAGCATCCCAAATTAGGAAATTTTGCATTTGGTGATGACCATAGACTTCTTACTCTGGGAATTGGTGACAATAAAGCATTTGCATTTATAATTTAAAAATAAATCTTATATTTATAATATAACTATATTTAGAATTTCTTTTTTTTTTTAATTAGTTAGTTTAGTTAGCCTGTGAAAACAGAAAACAGAGACTATTTAAAGTTAATTCCATCCATCCTTACATCTATTTTCTTAACTGCTTTTCCAGTTTAGGGTAACTGATGAGCTTGCCTCCCTGCATGATTAGTGAAATCTATATCATTTATCACCAGAGGTAGGAAGTAACTAAGTACTGTACTGTACTTAACAGAACTAGAGGAAAGCGTTACATATAAAAGACAGTGTTGTTGGTGTGAATATAGTTGCTTCTTATGACTAAGATAAAAGACATAGAGAGGAGTAAAATTTTTAAGTGGCAGGTAATTTCAAATGCAACATTTTTATAACAGCTCAACAAATAAACACAAACTGTTTGTGTGCAGTTTGTCACACAGTGTGTTTGCTAGCTAAATGTACAGCTGCTTTGTTTCTCAGGGAGTGTTGAGAATGTGAGATAGCATCACTCAGAGATGGAGAAAGACATAGGAGACAGGACAGGTGAGGAAGAAAAGAGTTTTTAAAGGTAAGGACTGCTCAGTGACATTTGATAAACTGGAAATTCAAAGCTTACGTGTAATGTGCCACTTCATTTGAAAGCTTTTAAACAGAGCAGCTGTGGTGTTCATGCTCAGTGTTAGGCTACATCAGTTTAAATTTAAGCTCATGATAACAATTTGATTCACTCACTGAATTCCACCTTTATACTAGCTTCATACTGGCTAGGCGTGGGAAATCAGCCATGATTGCTCATGTAACATCTGCTTTTATCTAGCTGAATTCAGTTGGTTAAATCTACACAGATCAGCTGATCACAGCCTGTATACAAAATCTGCTGGAGATAGATTTTGTATTAGTAGGTCTACATATGTATTTATGCAGACCTACTGAAATTATTGTGACTTATTTCTAAATGATCCTCTTCCCACATTCCACCACTGCAACTGATCTTAGGGTTCCCAAATCCCACTTTATCCCCTGACTATTGTTATTTTCCTGTCTTGGGGGCAAAGTCACCCATCTACAAAATAGGCCACAGCAAATGTATTCTCTAAATGGAGGTATTTTTTTAAATTCCCTTTTCTCTGCTCGTGTTCTACATAACAGCTGTTCAAGCTGAGTACATTGATTAGAATTTAAGTTAAAATAAAGTCTGTATTCCCCTGTATTAATATTATTTTGTTATATTCATATAATTGTCAATTAGCTTTGGACAGTAATAGTTGGTAGAAATATTTACCAAAGAACTACTTTTACTTTTATACTCTGAGTACATTTTAAAGCCTTTTTTCACATTTGCTTGAGTAAAAAAGGTGAATCAGCTCAGTGACCAGTTGCTGCCCCAGGTGGAGAAGTTTAAGTATCTCGGGGTCTTGTTCACGAGTGACGGGAGAAGGAAGCGGGAGATTGACAGGGGGATTAGGGCTGCATCTGCAGTGATGCGGATGCTGCATCGGTCTGTCCTGGTAAAGAGGGAGCTGAGCATGAAAGCGAAGCTGTCGATTTACCGGTCAATCTACTGTACGTCCCTACCCTCACCTCGCGAGCTTTGAGTAGTGACAGGAAGAATGAGATCGCGAATACAAGTGGCTGAAATGAGCTTCCTCTGGAGGGTGGTTGACCTCTCCCATAGAGATAGCCTGAGGAGTGCAGCCATTTGTGAGGGGCTCAAAGTAGAGCCACTGCTCCTCCACATCGAAAGGAGCCAGTTGAGATGGTTTGGGCATCTGACTAGGATGCCTCCTGGGAGGATGGATGGATGAATATTTTCCAGTTTGTGTTTCTGGGATTGCATATTTGTGCAAGCTCCCCAGCTTGGTAAAACTAAATGTATTTTGGTATTCGTACACAAAATATTTAAATTTACTGTTTATCTGTGGATGTATGTACTCTTGGCAGGTCCTGTAGCAGAACCAATGTATTCACTTTATATCAGGAATTATGCACAGGAATTATATCCATGATAAAAGTATGTCAGCAGATTTATGTAGTTCTGGAGAAAAAAAAGGTGGGAAAGATAATTCTCAAAAATAAATAAGCACATGAATCACCTTTGAGTTGTGCGTCACGTCGTGAAGCTTTGGGGACAAATTAAAACTGAATTCATGGAAGTAGTTCATGTAATTGCTAAACCTCTGATTCTCTTCTAATTAT
Source organism: Archocentrus centrarchus (assembly GCF_007364275.1). Taxonomy (NCBI): domain Eukaryota; kingdom Metazoa; phylum Chordata; class Actinopteri; order Cichliformes; family Cichlidae; genus Archocentrus; species Archocentrus centrarchus. The sequence goes on from NC_044360.1 coordinate 11,792,747, forward strand.
TGTGTCTTTGTAATGGGAATTACAGATAACCAGCGGCTCTTGTTTTCTTATTGGCCTGGATAACTGGGTTTAGAAGGAGCAGGAGATTGATGGAGAGAAAGAAGAACTGAGTGAGAAATTGGAAAGAGTTGAGATTAAAAAAGAAAAAGGGAGATTAATTGCCTGTTGTCCTGAGACTGGCTTTCAGCTCCAAGTTCCTTGTTGTGCAGTTTTATAAGGTGGAGATGAAAATTAGAACTTGTGTGCTATATTCTTACGCTGATAAAATTAAAGCCCAAAAGAAAGTGATGAGGAGACCCGCAGTGAAGAGTGAGATTGGGGGGAAAAAAAGATGGAGGATCACAGCAGAGGACAATAAGAAAGTGAAGCAAATCTGAAACAAAGCTAGAGTGATGGAAATGAAAAGGATTAGAAAATGGACATGATAAAAGACAGGGGTTTAATTTCTACACTCTCTAAAATGGTTCAGTCCCCACTTGACCTGTTCACTGAACAAGAAAAAATGTTTTCTAATCATGCTATTAGTTCATGGAACATTGTTTATAAACCCTTTCCACTAATCCTTTTTAGCAATACAAACGTGGATCCAAATGCTCTTTTTGCTGTTTTCAATTACTGTAATCCTGCTAGTATGGGGGTATCTTGGGATAATACAATTTCTGATTTTTGACAGTGGAAAGTTTTATTTCATTGTGTAATGTTGAAATTACCATTAAAATTACAGAAAAGAGTTAGAAAACTGTGGTTACAAAAGCAGGTTACAAAACCAATCCATCACTATTAATTCCTGTTTGGATTATCCACTAAATTCACCCCACCCCCACCCCCACCCACCTTTGGTTTGTAGTGGGGCTGAAATATTTCCTGGACAGTTCTCATCCAAGAATATACAGAGGGAGTGATGTCATCCTATTTATAACTTTTTTTTTTTTTTGTCCATCCAAAGCTAGTTCTTGGACTGACTGATAATATATATTACACAGATTGCTTTTTTAATTATTGACTGACTGTAGTTATATACTGTGTATGCGAGAGAGAGAGACAGACAAAGAGAGGGAAGCCACTTGTATTAGTCATTGGACCTTCTTTAATGTTCTTCCTACTATCTCTTCTCAAAGGAATTATTCAAATGAAGTCATCAAGAGAAACAGGTGACAGATAAAAACATTTGTCCCCTTAGAGAGAAATGCTGTGATTCAGCATGATGTGAATGTATGCATGGTTATGTTTGTGTGTTTCTGTGTGTGTGTGTGTGTAGGTGTGTGTGTGTGTGTGTGTGTGTGTGTGGTAACAGGAGTCATAAAGGCAGCTTCTCAGAATTCTACCATCATTCAAACTCTGAATGACAGCAACATGAACATAAAAAATAGCCAGAGGTGAGGGCTTCCTGCCGATTACTCTGAAAAAAAAAAAGGAGGAATTCAATTATAGCTGTGCATGCATGTGTGAAGGGATTTGGAGGTGAGGCATTCTTAAGGTGTTTCATTGGTGGCAGCAGTCTTAAAAATCCACGGTAAGTTTGCTAGAAACATTAACTGATTAAAGAATTAAGTGAAAATGCCACAGTCACCTGTTCATACGCACACACCGAATTTTCTTCAAAGGATGAATCTTATTCTAAATATCAGCCTTTGAGGCTTTGTAACAGTATTGCAAACTATTATCCAATTCTGCCACCCGACATCTTATTATTTTTCCATTTTGGTTCACCTGTTACATTGCACCAGTGTAATGCTTTGATAAAAGGTTGGAGGATGAATATTCCTGGATGATCTGTGTATTTTTTTCCTCACTCCTAAGAAGTTCAGACCCATTTGTGAGCATGGATTTTAATGGCATAAGCAGTAGCAGTTGCCTTTTTGCTGCTAAATTGTGTGATCGGGGACTGGGTGACCTTTCACAGGAGACTTTCACTTCCTCCCCCTACACAGCCACATTCAAACATCAGTCATGGACTATTAATCCAGTGAGCTAGCGTGTGATCACCTCGCCGTATGCCATTTCTGACAATATGTCATCTTCGAGGTTAAATCGACAGGTATTATGGCACAAATTATTCCATCCTATTCCATTTAAGAGACATAATTTTAATGAAAATTTTTCCCTTTATAAGAACAAATGCATTAAAGCACATCAAAAGCCCATCACGATCTCATACATTTTCATTTGCCTACCAGCACACTCTCACAGACATGCATAGGCTTCGCAAAACTTTGGAGAATTGCAAACTTTTTACAACAAAAGTTAAGAAATCAATTTCAATCTTTGGCTAAATTGGTATCACATTTTGAATATGTCTCCTACCTGCAGATCATTTGAATTTTGTGCAGGGTGTATAATTGCATGATCAGATCACACTCTAATTGTGCTGAAATGAAATGATCTCACTTTATTCCACTGGCCTGGGGTTTTCTTACAGTCCTGAGAATATTCACAATAACTTTGTTCTGAAGTAAAACTGCCTTAAAGTGTGAATGACTTTTTTACTATGTTTCTATCTGCAGAAATGATGTGTTTGTGAGCCGGCTTAACTTGCCAAACAGTGAATTCTCATGCAAATTTCAGCTTCCACAATATTTTCCATTAATACTTTAATTAACTCAAGTTCGATAAGTGCAACATTATTATAGAATGTAGTGCTTCAATTAGAACAGGTGCCGAACTTTTAAAGACCTAATTGCCAAGTTCGCATAGCTCAGTCAGTAAAGAACGCGCATTATGATATGAGCTGATTTGACTGGACACTTGTGGGGTTGTCTGTTTCTGTAAAAGAACTTGACTCACTATTTATATTCTTTTTAATATTGTTCAGATTTGAACTCTTTATTTTGTACAGACCCAAACATGACTTCTATAAATAAACTGTTAAAAACAGAGACCCTTGCCAAAGGGCATCCAATCTTAGTTTCAATGAGAGACTAAACTGTCTTTAGCCATATTGGGGCAGCTGTGGCTCCAGAGGGACAGTCACAGCCATCCCATTTGGAAGGATCCCCAGCTCCTCCCATCTGCATGTCAAAGTATCCTTAGACTAGATTCTGAACCCTGAGTTGCCTCTGATGCATCCATTGGTGTAACAGCCTTAATGATTATGTTGTCACATAATTGTTAAAGTTGTTGAAAGACATCAGACTGTTACTTTCCACATGCTGCAATGAACCTATGTCATGTCATCATCCTTTGCAATTTCGCTTTTTGTATGGAGAAGATTTCCATGCTGTGCAGCAATAAAAGACTCCTGAATGTACAACCAAAATGCTGTCCATATTTTTTTTTTGTCAGTAACAGTGTCCATTCTCATGTGGTGCAGAGAAAGAAAAAGGTGTGATGAAGGGGGGGGGCAGAAATTGCCAAGATGCTGATTCAAATGGGACTAGTATTATCACAGAACCTCTCTGGAAAAACATAGTAGGATTTTAGTGGTGGAATTTTATTAACCTGAAAGTCCTAGAGTTCCCCAGGTAATACTAGTCCCAAATGAATAGGGTTTTTGATATTACCACCAATATCTTTTTCACCTCCTAAATGCATTAAAAAAAGAACATGACAGTAAAACTAGACTTTACTACACCCAAGTAGATGTAATGATTTTGTCCCAGTTGAGCTGAGTTCCCCTGGTTGGCTCCACAGTACCAGGTGGCAGAATGAAGACCATTGGATCAGATACTTCTCAGAAACATCAAAGAAACTACACGTGCTTTTAAATGCTACACTTGTTACTGTTGTTTACTTATACCAATGAGTTTTGCATATGTTTACCTGAACTATAGCTAACACCTGTGTGTCGGATAACCTTCTGTCAACTGAGTAACACATTTTGTTTGTACTAGTTGGTTATTTCATATGGCTTCTGGCGGCAGCTTCAAAGGCACTTCATGTGTGAACGTCTGGTTCCCTTAAAGAACAACATGGACCAGTGACGTGCAGTCAGGGGAGGCAGGTGAGGCACGGCCTCACCTGTCATCGTGGAAATATAAAATTAAAAAATAAATTAAATGGTTATATTCATTCAGTGATTTGTATTTTAAAGTTCTTTTCCATTTAACTACACCATTTTTAGATTAGTTTTTTCAAAATCGCTGAATTTTCGCATTTGCCGGTCAAATACTAAGAGACGAACGGTGAGGCACCAGCCCGGCGAGCCGCACCACGGATTGCGCAATCCGGGGTGCGGCTCAGTATAGTCATTGCCAATGACTACTAAGTGTGCTGGCATGCTATGCAGTGAGACCGGATTACTTTCCCTTTGCATGTGGCTATTAAAATGTTCTAACACTTTTACTATATGAACTAAATTTCTATATTTTAGCTGGTGTATATAATGCACAGTTTTTTTTTTTGTTTTTTTCATTAACAACTGTATGTGTGTGTAATGCATTCTTGTGTTGAGCGATCATGAAACTGCTGCGAAGAGACACTAGGTGAGGCACGCAGTTCTCGTGCCTCATGGTAGGGGGCGCTGGTGATCCCAGGGACTCTACGACTCCTCGGCGGCAAGCTACCATAAACAGTTAGCAAGGCCAGTTAGTTTTTCCTGTTGCTTGGCCTTATGTTCAACATGGAAGATTACATAACTCAACTGAAAGAATTTTCTAAACTGGACTTTCAATCAAAGCAGAAGATAATAATTAAAGGAAGACCAACACCGGAGCTAAAAGGTTTGCTTCAGACTATGTTAATGTTAAACAAAACAACTGTTGCCAATCAAATGGTGAATAAGCTATATGTTTGTAAATCTGATGTGATGACGTCAGTGCCTCACCAGTCACGACCCTCACCGCACGTCACTGACATGGACTTTGAATTAAGCCTCACTCTGTCTTTGCTCTTTTAGAGTTAGAGCCTTATCCACGCCCACGAAATCCCTTTGCTTCCCCACTCCGTGTCCATTGTTGTTTCTTTATAGTTAAAGCCATATCTGTACACTTGCATACATACACACTTACAAATTTACATATACACACACATTACTGAGTTCTGTCATTGCTTTCCTTGCCTGGATGACTGTGTAATTGAGTTTTGGGGATGCAGCCTGGCACTTCCTCCTTGTGTGCAGGCTCCCCTCATTACAGAAGCCTAATTGGGATTAGTGCAGCATTTTGTTTTGGCATTGTTAACGAGGCCTGTGGTCAATGCCAGTATGTGGCTTGTTCTTCTCCCCAACTCCAGAACAAGGAGCTGTGTGTGTTCGTGTGTTTGCTTTTGTCTTGTGTGTGTGTGTGTGTGTGTGTGTTTGGTAGATTCCATCTAGAGTGGACGCAGAGGCAGTGAATCTTTTCTGTGGTAGTTACTATATGCCACCACTGAGGTCTCATCAGTGACTGGAGCAATAGCATTGCACTTTAGCATTACACGGTGTACTTACATTGTTGTTTTTTTACCTGCATACCTATTTTTTGCAAGCAATAGGTCTAGACAATCAAACTAAAAAAGAGTGAGGCAGGAAATAAGGGTTAAGGGAATTGCTGTTTGGGTGACAACATGGTTTCACACAGCAAAACTGAAAAAAAATTGCTGTAACTAAACTGATTACAAGACATGAGGAGCCATAGGGACACAGCTGAGCCAGAGGTATCTTTGTCAATGTAACATTCATGAATGTGTCCTTGGGGCAGCCCTGCAGTTCTGCTCTTCACTTGTCATCTTTGAAACTTTACTTGGCCTTTATAACTTGGCTGTCACTGGGACAGTTCAGAACCTTCAGCTGACTTCTTCAGGTGCAAATATAAGATGGATTTTTTTTCTTTTTTGTTCATATCAGTAATCATGCATTTGAAACAGAAAAACCTGAATGTGGCCTGGAGCTTTTACTGCATTGGCAGCGTTTTTGGGATCATGCTGAAAAGTAAAACGGCTACTCTACACTTGTCCAGTTTCCTCAATCTGTTTGGGGCCATGTTGAACACAATCCCAAGATATCCCAAGCTTTTGGCTGATAGCTCTTTGGGAATTACCTTGTTGGTGCAAATATTCTACGGTATGTCTGTCAAACTGTCAGGCATAAGAGCCAACTAAAGAAAAGGGAACTAATTATGTTTTTCTGTGACAGGCTGCTAAAGAGCCAATTTAAAATAGGCTCTTTGCTAAGTTGCCTGTTATGTATAGACACAACACTGCTTTGAGTTAGATGTCTTTTTTTATGTTTTCATAATTCACAGGTCAGGACAATGTCTTAACAAATATAAATAGATAAAAATATCAAGAAAGTCTGACTCCTTGGAAGCAAAATACAAATAAATGTGGGGTTGCTCAAGGCTTTTACACAACACCTTTTATACCTTTTATATAAATTACAATTTAGACTGATTGGCCACATTAATAGCATAAAACCACCTGCCAGCGATCCTTGTGCTGCCAAAGCAGCTCTGACTGGTCAGGACATAGACATGGGACGTCTTGGGTGACATGCCTGGCATTGTGACACTGGTGCCAGATCCTTTGGCAAGGCTTCATTGAATTGGGCTTGTTTTAGCGCATCCTGAGAATCCTAGATTGGTTTAAGCAGTATGGAGTCTGGTCAGTGCTTTCAGGTCTTTGTAGGGCTCCTCATTATGTAATTTTGGGGCATGTTGTCCTTCTCCAGTGGCTATGGCACTCTTTAATGTCAGTCAGCCACTGGGGGGGGGGTGTACTTATTCTGCACCAGTGTTTAGGTGTGTAGGGTACATGTGTAATATATCCCAAGGTTTCCCAGCAGAATATTTGATTTGTCACAAGATCATCAATGTTAAATCCTTCACCTTGTTTTAATGTTGTGTTTGAGCAATGTATATACAGCAGATAATCAAGAATGAGAGATGGACGTTAAAATTTCCACAGTTGTGAGTTACCAAACACATATGACCACATAGAATATGAACACTCAAACATACATGTTGAGCAGGTATACACGCACTATTGGAGCTGCACATTTACACAACTGAAGTTTAATCTGATCACAATTTTGGCTTCCCACAATTAAATGGATGCAATCAAGTGTTACCGAAAATGCACTAATAGAATACAAAGCAAAAGCAAGTCAAGCAAACCTTAAATCACCACCTGACAACATGCCTGAATGAACCAATCACACCTGTTCCCAGCTCCTTGTAGCTCTGAGTTTCTTGGACCAGGTTAGACAGGTGACACTGTGTTTAAAGACAACAACATACAAATGTTTGGCACTGCAGAAAATGAAGAGCTTGTCCCTCGAAGCAGATCATTATCCTTCATTTGGAAATGCTTTGGATTTAGAGCGAGTGAAGTTAACCAAGAAGAAATCAATTGCAAAGGGTGCTGTAGAGTTATGATTGCACTGCAAAGCAACACAACTTATTTAGCCACCTGAAAAAAAAAAAATACCACAAACTGCAGTATAAGTGATGCTTGAAGGCTAAGAAAAACAGTGCAGTGGTTGCTAGCATGAAAGGCCCAACATTAACTCACATGTCCATAAGAGTGAACCTGTACAGCAGCAGGTCAACCGGCTCACAAAGATGCTCTGAAATCACAAACGCAATCCCATTTGGTCAAAGATATGTGTCCATTAAACATGGTAAGCAATGAAGGATGGAAAATGGTCAACATACTGGACAAAAGATATGGTATTTTTCTAAAGAGGAAAAAAACCTGTGCTGTTCACAAAGTGCTGCAGGGGAAATGGAGCAGGATCTCACAGCTGTCAAGTACTTTGCTATGAGTTTTAGTCGTGTCCATCATGCTGATAAAATAAACACAGTGACAGACTTTATATTTTGCTTCTTGGAAATGCACTTAGGCCAACTGAGTAATTACCTTTTTTAGTCTGCAAAGAAGTTTTAATGTAGCACAATCTAAAGGTAAGGTGCCCTGTTGATTTAATTTTGTGTTAACCTATGGCGCAATTTTTTAATTCATATTTGTAATTTTTCCTCTAAGAGGTGCACTGGATTTAGGTGAATGAGGCAGAACAATTTTATTTATTTGTTCTGTAAACACACTACTAATATACATATGCATTGCCTGAATGTACTGAAGATCTCATTTCAGGAGGAGTACCTTAAGAAAAACACACACACACACACACACACACACACACACACACCATAATCAACAGCCCTGCCAATGACTTCTTCACTGAAATCACTTGAAATAGATCAGTAATTGGATCTGAAGATAGGATGTTCTTATTTCCACTGCTTCCTCTGTGTTATATTCTTATCGACAGAGATCAGTGGTTATTTGATGTTTAAGGGTTGAATTAGGATCTATTTACTACACAGTTTAGATGCACATGACAAGACAAAGTATTGATATTTGTCATCTGGGGACAATACAAATTAAGTGCTTTTTGATTCATTTCTAGAGTGCATCTATATTGATCTTTTGATTTGTTTTTTTGCTTGCATTTTATTAGTTCCGGTTTTAACAGTTTTAATCCATAGCAAAAAAAAAAAAAAAAAAGACAAATTTTTTTATCTTCTCTTTTTATTTTTCAAAATGAACACAGAGAGTTAACCTTTCTTTGCACGTCCACAACATGTCAGTCTGAGCCAAGCACAGGTTTCTAAAGCTCACTGATGAGAGAACGAAAAACCTTGAACCTGCTCATTACTGAAAAATCTCACAGACCAAAGAAGGCATCAAAGAATGTTCCAAATTGACTCCTTAATACCTCTGAATCAACATCAGCATGTCTCACTGCTCTACTTTACTCCCTCAAAAATTTGCATCACCTTGAAATAAAACCATAAATCCTTCTGCACATGTTAAATAGGAGAGGTTCTTTTTTTGGACCTCTCCCATTTCTATCACTTATTTTGGAAATGAGTTTTTATATTTTATTTATGAACTGAATAATCCTTTTATATATATATAAATATATATTTGTGTCTCAAAGGCTCATATAAATGCCCTGTAAGTGTCACTTAAGGCAAAGTTAAAACTAAAATCATCTGTTTTTGCCAAAATGTAAAATGAAGGGGAAAAAAAAATCCATGCCAGCTATAGTTCAAAATAGCTTTGTGGGTTGTGTTTCCTGCAAATAACCCATGTTTGCCTTGTGGCATTATGTCTTTAACAGCAAGCAGGTTTTGTAAGAGCACCTCATTGATTTTGTTTGTTCACAGATTTGCTTTCTCATTAAATATTGCCTTGGCCATTGCATTTATGTCTACTTGGGAATGCGTGAGATCTGTTTTCCAGGCTGAGTTGCTTTACATGCTGCTCCATCTTTTGTCTTTGTGAACTGCATGGTGTAGTCTGCTGGAATCTGTTCATGCTGCAAAACATGTTGAAGCAATTCAAGGGGAAACAAGCCACCAAATACTGTGTACAAAACAAATATTTTTACTTGGCATAGAGGGAGTGACCCCTGCCGAGAGCATGGCATATAAACACACTGCTGTTGTTAGAGAGGTTTGAGCAGTTTTCTGATCAGTTATGTACAGAACGATTACACTTGTCAACAAGTAGACGGCACATTGAAATATGGCCTTAACCATGAACTTTGTTATGACAAAGCTCTCCAATGAACCTGCTGTTTTTCAGGATTTTAGCATGAACATACAGGGCATTAATCAATTTCCACATAACAGAAGGGTCACACAGAAGGTAGAAATGTTTAACAGCATTGTCATATGAAAATTTTATTCCACATACTGCAACCAAACTTAAATACTAAATCACAACTGTAAATGCTACAATTCTAAGTAGATCCTTACCAGAGCATTGGTGGTGAACGTTTAAGCTTCCTAAACCTCTTATATTGCTCATTTAAAGTAGGATGATCATTCAGAAATGCTTTGTAAGTGGTTCTTTAGAGGATAGATATTATTTAGCTGGGCTTAGTGTGATTCCATATAATATTTTTCCAAAGGGAAAAAAAAAAGGTATTAATGAGCAATTGTAGGTCACACTAGTGTTGTTACTTTAGTACTCAGCAGTGTCATTAGAGCAACATAAAGGTGTATTCTGTGCCTGTGCTCATGCATTTCTTATTTTACCGCAAATGAGTAGAATTTAAATGTTGTTCCTCTAATCAGATCATTTTTGAAACATCAAAGGATCAGCTGGGTTCACACTCATTTGTGATTAGTCAGTTGCGGTGGCTATTATGGTCATCACTGTTTAGTGCTTTGTAATGACTCTATTTTAATGATGCAATGACTGCCGTTCTCAGAACAGAATAAGAACAAGTCTATTTTGCAGTTGTCATGATTTGCATTCACATTAAATGACACCAATTTGAACATACTGATAAAACATTTTTTTCATAGTGTTTATGGAACTGGTACATTCTGTGCATTATATATCATTTGCTAATCTATGGGGCAGGGTAGGGCATGGATTACAGCATGGATGGGCACATGAGTGTGTGTTTGAATTATAATGAGCTGGCAATATCAAGTTCTAGCTAAATATGGTGGAGATATGTGATGCTGGGATTTTTTCGCAGTAGGTGAAAATGGAATGTGCATATTGTGTTTGTGAAACTTACACCTGCATTTGCGTAATATACTTACACACATAGACAATATTTAAACAAACCCTTTGGCATCTTTGGAAATACTGCACTTTACTTTTCAAGAATTAGATGAGATGACCATTGAAGTTCACATTCACATGCTTTGTAAAGCAACTTTTGTTGCAAGAAAAAGAAAAACTAGAGAGAAAATGTGTACATTTTCCAAATCAGCAAAATATTGACATTAAATGTAATACATCAGTCCCCTGTAAATGTTCTTCACTTCATCTTATGATACACTAATTATCTGGTATATTCTCTGTTTTGGTTCATTAAATTTTTTTGGCTGAGAACCCATTAGAAATGATGGCCATTAGAACATACAGTAGATTAATGCACTATGAATGAGTTCCTGTGTTCTTTCTGCCAGTGCAGTACTCAGGAGCCCATTAAGTTTTCCGGGTCCTGCCAGCAGATTCTTGAAGCATTTGTTTTGACCTAGCAAATTAAAATGTCTGCTCTTATCAATGCCCTCAGGGCTAGAGGCAAGGTAGAGAGAAAAAGATGTCGCTGTCTGTCCTTGTCAGGTCGCTGGTCTGTCTTCCATCACTTGTGTTACCACAAATCTGCTGTCAAGGAAAAAAAAAAAGGATCTCTGCTCTCAGTGCATGTTAGTACCTGTGTGGATTTTTGTGCATAGGTTAAGGAGATGAGAGGGAGGATGAAGTCTGATTTAAAATCATTCTTCTATTTAAAAAAAACAACAAAAAAAATGAAAGACTAGAGATAAAACACAAAGATGTAGAATTTTTGTTCTGCTACTTTACATCTTAACATGGTTACATGAGTCGGGCAATGAAAGAAGAGTCAGACTAAAGGACTTTCCCCCCCTTTTCCCCTGGCATAAGAATTTGCTTTTGGTAAGGCCAGACCAGAATCTGAAGAGGTTATTTCTGTGTAATATTTTAGCTTTTCCTTGTTCTGCCTACACAATGTGTTATTTTTAGATCTGTTCCAGGGTTTTGCCCACTTCAGCGTGCTCTAACTGTCATCCAAATGTCTGGCCACTACACATGTTACATCTACCAACATTTTCCATGGGTCTGTGTTCTTTTTTGCTGATGCATGTTTGGGGCAGCAGCACAACTCCTAATGAGGATGTATGGCTCTGGGTGCAGCATGCCATCCAGATACTGCCCTGCTGCAGAAATGCATACATTTTCACTCACAGTTCTCTCTCTTTCCTTTTTTTTTTATCAATATCTCTTCTTCTCTCTGCCACTTCTTTACTGTCTGTCTCATTTGTGACTACTCATTTCTGTCTATCCTTTCCTCTCTTGGGTTAGTGTCATTGATTCTCACTTTTCCCTTTCTCTGTTACCCACACATACAGCACATCTTCCTTGGTTGTTAGCGTTTAGTAGTCTGTACATGTGAGTTGAGAAGGTGTTATGGGTCAGGTCAGAGGTAAATCACATGTGCTCCACATTAATGCTCTGGTTAGTGCTGTGGGTGCAACCACTGCTTACCTCAGTAAAGCAATACTAATACATGTTCATTAGCTTTCTTTTCATAATAACTTATTCTATAACTTATTTTTCCTATTCCTATCACACCCATTTCATCATTGTTTTCACCTGCAAGCCATCTGCTGTGCAAGAACATCTCCCTTGCTACCACAGACTTATTTCCACTATCCGTCATCTTATTTCTTTATCTTTAAGCTCTGTCGGCCCAAACCTGTCTGTTTGGTCCTCAGCATCACCCTCTAACTGTCTTCCTGGCGTAGTATTATTGCTCTCCATCTCAGGCTTGCTTTCTAAGTCTTGTTCTTTCTTTATGCATCTCCTAGGATCGATTTAGCAAAATGCAGGCTCTGCTGTTACCCTACAGGGATGGCCATTTGACAGATCCAGTTCCTAGCATCATGAGCCAGCAAACACAGTGGGGAAAGGATAAAGGTAGATAGTCACTGACAGCTAACAAATAGGCCCATAGGACTCAACAGGATAAGATAGCCATGTTCTACATGAATTAAACATCTGATCTCTTCACTGATAGTAAATGAACAGAAGTGGCAGTGAATGAAAGAGATGAATCAGACATAAGCCTGATAAGAGCAGTCAATGTGTAGCATTAAATGGATACCAGATGTGTATGCATGGAGTGTTCTTTGACAGACAGACAGATAGATAGATAGATAGATAGACAGATAGACAGATAGATAGATAGATAGATAGATAGATAGATAGATAGATAGATAGATAGATAGATAGATAGATAGATAGATAGATAGATAGATAGATAGATAGATAGATACTTCTTATCATACCAAAATGTCTGGCTCTCAGTTCATCATAAGAATGCCTGGAGCAATCAAGGTTTGGAAAAGGTGGGCAAAATATGACTTGAGAAGATGTAAAATAAAACCTGAGGCAACATATGCGAAGGAGTTTGGAATCCTTGTAAATGTAATTCTCCAATGGCCTGCGCGCTGTAGCACAGAAAAGGTGGAACATGACTTTAAAAAGTGGTTTTTATCTATACTGTAATACATTACAGTTGCTGTTTTGATTGATGCTGGATTTTTTTTTAACCTAAATTGTTTTTCCATTAAAATTTTGTTTGCCTAAGCACAAAAAAATCTCAGCTAAAATAACATTATAATATCTTTGTAAATATTGCATCTGTCTGCAAAATGAAAACAGAGAAAGACCCCCGTTGTTATTAATGAAAGGATACCATATTGTTTGATGGAAATGAAAATCATCAACCTGCAGAGGGCTGAATTCAAAGACACAAAGAAAATCTAAGTGAAAAAATGAAGTGGCAGGCTGGTTCATTTTGCTGAAATTACATTGCTGCAACTCAAAATGGCACTAAGTGATTTGTATGGCCCCCCCATGTATGCAAATGTATGCTTGTATGCATGCCTTGCAATGCTGGGACATTTAATGAGACAATGGATGGTGTCACTGAGCTCCCGGACAGTCTGAGGTGCAACCTGGCAGCATCAGATGGACCGAAACATAATGTCCCAGAGGTGTTCTATTGGATTTAAGTGAGGCGAGTGTGGGGTCAATCACTGGTATCAATTCCTTCATATTCCAGGAAATGGCTGCATACTCTGGCTGCATGAGGTCGGCCATTGTCATGCACCAGGAGTAACCCAGAGTCCACTGCACCAGCGTAGGGTCTGAAAGTGGGTCCAAGGATTTCATCCCAATACCTAATGGCAGTCAGGGTGCCGTTGCCTAGCCTGTAGAGGTCTGTGCGTCCCACCACAAAACCAGTCACGCTGAACGATGTTAATATGATCTAATGTGAATTCTATTTTGTATGTTTGAGAATTGTTCTTCAAGGAGTATGAGTTGTTACAGTTTCATTGCTGTTAGTTTTTACTTTTGTTTTTTGGTATATTGTTCCTTTATCAAATTTACTAGTGACCGCCAATCGCAGTAACTACAGCGCCACTCGGTGGTGGCAGAAAAAAGCATCAGAAGAGAAAACCCTGAGTGAGGGAATGAGATTAAATAACTGAGTATGTTGGGAACATAAGTATTTTATATTCAGTCTTTGAGGGTGATGGTGTCCAACTTCAGTCACGTGTCTAAAACCTGTTTTGATCAAGTTTTAATGAAGTTGTTTTCTTTGCTCTCAGTGAGCATGCTATTCCCCCTTGTTCTTTACTAAATATGCTGTTGAAGTGACCGATAGCTAAGATGAAACCTAGTAAGTGTGTTTAATATTGTGTATTTTTTATTCGTTTGCTGTGTAAGCCAGTAATTTTTGTTGATGTGTACGGATGTACACATCAACATCAACATCAACATCAGCACTGGCACTCCTCAGGGCTGTGTCCTCTCTCCTCTGCTCTTCTCCCTGTATACCAACTGCTGCACCTCTGACCACCAGTCTGTCAAGCTTATTAAGTTTGCAGACGACACGACTCTCATCGGACTCATCTCAGACGGGGACGAGTCGGCCTACAGGATGGAGGTCAAACGTCTGGTGTCCTGGTGCAGCCACAATAACCTGGTACTGAACGCCCAGAAGACAGTGGAGATTATAGTGGACTTTAGGAAGCACACAGCCCCTCTACCCTCCATCATCCTGACTGACACCCCCATCACCACAGTGGACTCTTTTCGCTTCCTGGGAACTACCATCACCCAGGACCTCAAGTGGGAGCCCACCATCACCTCTGTTGTCAAAAAGGCCCAGCAGAGGATGTACTTCCTGCGGCAGTTGAAGAAATTCAACTTGCCAGCAAGGACCATGGTGCAGTTCTATACTGCCATCATTGAGTCCATCCTCACCTCCTCCATCACTGTGTGGTACGCTGGAGCCACCACTAGGGACAAACAGAGACTACAGCGCGTTGTGCACTCTGCTGAGAAGGTGATTGGCTGTAACCTCCCATCTCTCCAGGACCTGTACACCTCCAGGACACTGGGGCGTGCAGGTCGGATCACAGCCGACCACTCTCACCCTGGGCACAGACTTTTTGACCCTCTCCCCTCAGGCAGGAGGCTACGGTCCATACGGACCAGAACCTCCCGCCATAAGAACAGTTTCTTCCCCTCTGCTGTTGGACTCATGAACAATTACCCTAAGACTGTTACCACCACCCTCCACAAACGCTGATGACCCTATGTCTATGCACCTGTCTGATTGCACTGATGTACATATTAGTGGAATATAGTCTACATTCTTTTATCTTTTAATTAGTCTCTGCACTGTATATTTTGTAATTTTGTAATATTGTGCTATAGTTATAGCTCTAATATCTCTGTATATTTGCAATTTGTATACTTGTATATTGTCTTATAGTTTTTATACTTATTTGTTTTTTTTTTTTTTCTGTAAGCACGAAGTACCGCAGCAATTTCCTAATGCTGTGAACCTGTTCACCCATATGGCAATAAAACCTTCTGATTCTGATTCTGATTCTGATTCTGATGTCTTCAGGCCAGGCTAAGAAGCATGGTGAAAGGGATAAGGAAACTAATTCACACCTCTGAACTGTGGTAGGACTACACAATAATCTCTGTTACTGCAAGCAGACTTAATCCAAGAACTGACTACACACTGGATTACGAACTAACATGGTTTTCTCTGTAAATCTGTGGACTGTTGATTTCATATTTCAGCATTGTAATTCTATTCATTCTGTTATAGTACTGTGTTGAAGTGTTGCCTAGTGTTCCCAAACAGTCACTCTGTAATTGTAGTGAGTAAAGGATTGGGTGAATTGAATCAGGCCTAATTAAATTGCGATATTAGAGCTGAGTGGACTTATATTGATCAAAGAGATTGAACACCAGCTAAAAGAACTCTAGTTTAACCTTGAAGGAACTATTATAGGTTAACTTGCAGGTAACACAAATCAGGATTAAAATTAAATCTGAGCTGGTCTTGGGGAGGGATTTATTTATCTTTTATTTATCTTTTTATTTATTTTATTCTGGGATGCATAAATCAATGTGCGCTGGAAACTGTATGCATATTTCCAGAGGTGGGAAGTAACGAAGTACAAATACTTCGTTACTGTACTTAAGTAGATTTTTCAGGTATCTGTACTTTACTTGAGTATTTATTTTTCTGACTACTTTTTACTTTTACTCCCTACATTTTTACGCAAGTATCTGTACTTTGTACTTCTTACATTTTCAAACAGACTCGTTACTTTTTAACGTCAGAGAGAAATTTGCATTTCCGGTCAGTGCGCCTTCAAACATAAAACGATCTGAGCCTAAATGGAGGAATAATAATATATAAGAGACAATCGTACTGCGTATCCTCCATCACCGGCTTATCTCGTACAAAGGGATTAAATACGCAAACCCATATAATTAATGTATCATTTATAGCGCTATAATCGGGCCGGACCGAGTCCGTAAGTTGCGCTGTGGCACATAAACAGCTTAGCTAGCGCTACTGAAGAGGAGCGAGCATGAAGGGAATAACGTGTGGCAGGTAAATGCAGCGTTTCTAAATGCTCAACAAATATCAGCAAACACACAAAGTGTGTGCAGTTTGTCACACAGTGTGTCTGCTAGCTAAAAGAAGAGCTGCTGTATTTCAGGGAGAGCAAAGAGAGAGAAGTTCACTCAGAGATGGAGAAAGAGGACAGGAGAGGAAGAAGAGGTTAGATTTAAAGGTAAGGACTGGAAAACAAACTGAAGTATGCTGACTTTGTGTAATTCAAAGATTCTATGAAAATGCTGCAATTTAGTGTTTAATAAATAGGTTAGTTTGTTGTACTGTATTTACAGTAAAGCTCTGTGTTGGACTGGAGCACAGTGTTTGTGTTCATGGTCAGAGTTACAGGTTACATCAGTGCAGCAGAGATGAGTTTGAATCAAAGCTGCTGATGCTGAGATTCATTCACTGAATCCAACATTTCTACAGCCTGTATGCTGTCAGTGTAGGGGATGGAGATCAGCTCAGATAGCTGTGAAATACTGGGTTACATCTTTGTGAGTTCACTTCATCCACACAGAGCAGTAAACCTCAGAGCAGCAGCAGGTCAGCTGATCACAGCCTGCACACCAACATCATTTACTGCAGCTACAATAGAAAGCTGTGATTCTTCTCCCCATGCAGAGCCACTACAGCTGATCTTAGGGTTCCTCCACCTTCTGAATCCGACTGTAACCCCTGAGTATCCTCATGTTGGTGTTTAGGTGGAGGCACAGTCACCCTCTACTATGGAGGACACAGAGAACAGAGCTGTGCTTAAATTCCCTTTAACAGTTTGTGTCCTACAGAACAGATTCAAGCTGAGTGCATTCATTAGAATTAAAATTTAGATTGGAATAACATTTGTATTCTCATGTACTATTTTATATTATTACAATAATATATAATGAGGTTCGGTTTGTTTTACACAAAAATAGCAGGTAGAAACATCCTCCAAAGAACTACTTTTACTTTCTTACTTTGAGTACATTTCAGAGCCTGTACTTTTTTACTTTTACTTAAGTAGAGAAGTTGAACCAGTACTTCGACTTTTACTAAAGTATTTTTTAACATAAGTACTTGTACTTCTACTTAAGTACAGAATGTCAGTACTTTTGCCACCTCTGCATATTTCTGGCTCTTCTATTTACCCATAAACAAGCCGGCAGTTCAACATTCACACTGGTATGTGGTCTGTATTTTAGGGCTTCAACTGCTCTTGCAAACCTAGACTCTGGTCCTATCTATCTGCTACTTAACTGACCAGATCAATATCCAAGAAGTTTAATTGACCTGATGCTAAACTCTGATTTTAAAAAGTGTTCCTACAGATAATGTAGAAGCAGTTAAGCATGTTTTTGCCCCTAAATCATCGTTCTGACATCAGGAATCTGACTTCTATCTTGACTTTTACTCTTTCTTTTAAACACATGGCAGTGGGAAGTGAGAATATAAGAAAGCTCTCCTTTCCTCAAAGGGGGCTTTAATTTTCACTTATTGGTCATGATTGAGAGGTGCACCAATAGGTGCTCAGCATGAAGGCTTTTGGATAGATATAGGTAGTTTAGGTGAGAGTTCGGGCATGGTCTAGTGAATCATTTTTCATCCATTACTACAGATGACAGAGCCCAGATCTTGCTCAGTGTGTCGTCAGCAACTTGCAAATCCACTATGCCACCTCCACTACCACATCAGGATCTTATGCGTTGTTTTATCTACTTTCAAATGGAGTAAAGGGCAAGTTCAAAGCTAAGAAATGTCATTACTACAGAAATGTTATGCTGGTAATATTGTGCCAGAAAATATGCAACCGTGTCCTTAGGATTTGCACTCCAGTCTGTTGAGAGTGTAAAGTATACCAGAGGGGGTTGAGGCTACTCTGTGGAAATGACAGCATATTCTTTCTGCATCAAGGGGAAAGGAGGAGAGGCAGGATCCTTGTCAGGGTCTATACAGTACCTGCAGGAGTGTGGGATTGCCCAATTAGAAACAGAAAGCCCATATAATGACTACTAGCAGCTTGTAAATCTAATAGTGCTACAGTAACAGACAAGTGGGCAAAGAAGGGAAAGCAGCAGGGCATTCGCTTATTAGCTTTTTGTTAGGGACTAAAGAATGAGGTCCAGTTGATCTTTATACCTTATTATCGTCTGAATCCTTCAGTGAAACCTCCTCAATAGCCACATGTAAGAAGGCCTAAATTTTATTCCCTGCCTTTGAAAGCATAAGTGCATATTAGTACCACTGAATTTGAACTTCACTGGCAATGACCACTAGATAGCTAAATTTTAGAGAGAACTTAGTGAGGAACAGTGAGCTTGGATCTGTCCAGCAAGATATAAAATGCTAATTTATGAATTTTGGAAGGGCTAGTACGTGGATTTGTTTATCTTTCGACAGACCCAAGTTAGTAGTTTAACCACAGCTTCCAGTCTCTATGCCAAGCTAGTTGTTTTCGTGTGATATCAATCATCCCACTACCAAGAAATAAATTGGTTTCCCAAATGTTTACCAGTTCTACTCATATAGTCTAAATGTAGTTTTCTTTAGAAATATTTTCTTTTTAGGAAGAGCTTGAAAACAATGGCTCGCTCTCATGCCAGCTTCAGCTTATCTTGGGCTGCTTGGTTCACATTACTCCCCCTCTGCTCTCACTTTAAATTCAGGACTAAACAACTACAAAGCCAGTGGGAAATCGAGTGTTCACTTGCGAGCTGCACTTTTTTTTTTTTTTTTTAACAATACAGAGAGGAAAAGGGAGAGAGATAGCAACAGCAAGGCGCAAAAGCAACTTGAAAATGAGGCCAAGGACTGGATAGTACAGCCATAGAGAGCATAAGTGAGAGCTCTGCGGGGTAGATCTGAGGGGCGGTGAAAAACTAGGTAAAACAGAGGGGATAAAAGAGAAATGCAGCTGCAAAGCAAAAAAAAAAAAAAAAAAAACTTGTTTAGTTAAACTTATCTCATCTGTATTTTTAGCCATTAAGGTAAAATTTGAGAAATAAAGGAGGCAGCTCTTCCTCCACAGCTTCACAGCTTGTCATTTCTTTTATCCATGTAGATTTAGAAGAGTCTCTCTGGTACTGTCTGCATACATTCAATTATATCCAGATAGACAGATAATCATGAGGCCAGCTAGAGACCTTCATTAATTCTCAGTCAGACCTTGAAGAAAGTAATGATACCATTGTTCTGGAAAGTGATGCAGTCTCTATATGAAACAATAGATCTAGCAGTGGATTTCATTCAGTTGAAATGTTTTACTTGTTTTCTAGGACATTTATTTTTTGCTGAGCTTTTGAGCAATGATTTATCTGCTGCACTGCACTCTGGGTAGAAACAATTGAAGTATACTGTAAATATACCTGCTATATAGCAATTACATTATAATAAATGAAGAAAAGATTAACACCAGAGAGAAAGAAAAGTAATTACTGAAGCAGACACAAATTATTAGCATTTAGAAACATCTCATAAAACCCTTGAAAGACTGAGACACTGAGACGTGACAGCAGGAGTCTTCAAGCAGATGGCGGATCAGGTCTGCTGGGTCAGTCAGATCAGTGATCATTGGAGCACACTACAGAACTGTATGAATCAGCAATAAGCCACCTGTGTCTCACACCAAAAAAGAACAAACTTGTGCAATAAATAAAGCAGCAAGTAGGTAATTACAGACATAACTGGTTCATAAATTCCTTGATGTAAAAATATAATGTGCTTGTTGCATAACCCCCTTATAACACAAAACAGTTATATTTAGATTCTGCATAAAGCACAAAGAAATTTACATTTGTCCAGCATTCCTAAGGTAGGGTCACTATTAAGTACTACATCTCTTTGTTATATAGCTAGCAATCAACTGCCATCTTAAACTATTTTACAGTACATTCTCTCTTTACACTTGATGATGGACAATATTCTCTCCATAAAAAGATATCTTGATGCGTTGAAGCTGTAGGCAACGGGCTGGAAGTTTTATGGTTTCTTTTTGTAGTCTGAGTAGTAATACCCAGTCATGTACAAGGAGGTTATTGCTGTTTCCAGGAAATAGTCCTTGTAAAGAACTAAAAAGGACACATTAGCCTAAAGGCAATTTGAAAGACACTATCTACCAGGCAAGAATTAGGCTTTTTATGAATTTTTTTTAAGCTATCTATATTTATACCTAGACTGTTAACCCTAACCAGCGAACAGAACCAGTAGTCTATACAAGTGTATAAGTTATCCATTATCTGCTGGCTACACTTGAAGCCCCAAAATATTGACTGTTAAACCCAGAGGCTGAGTCATCAGCCAATAACAGTGGGCTCCCTGATTGAATGGAGAGTACAGTGAGGACTGGCCTGTATGGCTGCCTGCCCAGGTGTTTTTATTACCACTGGGGGGTGGCAGAGTGTGAGATGTTCTTATGATGAACGATGAATTTATATTTGGTGACTCTAAGTCAATTAAAACAAAGTCAGAGAGGCAAAGGTTGAACTCAGATGATTGTGTGTACACAGTCCATTTTCACTTTCCTACTGCATCCATCACAGTGCACTGAAAATACGTTTGTGCGGGGTTCCTGACTTTAAAGTGGTCAGTCTGTCAAATAAGGTACAGTAACAGCCTCCAGAAACACCACTGGTGACTATTCTGTCAGTTTATGTAGCACCCTCTGGCAAAAATGAAAACACCTTAGGGATCTTTAATAGATCTTATTACCATTGAGGGTAGTGGCTGGAAGGTTTATGGAAAAAAAAAATGACTGGTTTGTGATTTTAATCAGATCAGAACCCCCTGTGGCTGTGGAGACGAGAGAAGAGCCTTGCCGGACAGGGTATTAGCTCACCCCGTACTGACACTTCAAATTGATGTTATCAACATAGTAATAGACCTACTTTCGCCAGCTCCCTTCATGCATTATGGGGTATGACAGCTTACTTAAGGACTACATAAACCAAATCATATTTCCTCCAGATTCTCTGTCTGCTCACATTTACCTCAGTATCTATAAGCAGATGGCCTGGCCTGTGTGTCTCCTGTGCCACCCGTTGTATTGGCACTCGAATTGAATATGTGGCATTCTACCCTTTTGAGCAGTACCTGGATAATCTCAGATTAGACTGAACTTCATTGATACCCTCGGAGATTATTCTGTTGTAGCAGCAAGATAACAGGATCAGCAGGAGGGCTGATGGAAATAAAAGTAAAATTCAATGAGACATTATGTGATTATGATACTCAAATTGTGTCCACTTGAGTAGTACCTGGAAAAGCTTAACTTAAACTTTATTGATAGGTAACAAGAATAGAGACAAAAAAGGAGGGAAACCTACTGATAAAAGTACAGATAATATTTCTATAGATGATACACAGTGTCAATATTAATGAGTGCCCATACTATAAATAGAGTTCTCTGATAAGTTCCATCTTTTGTTACAGTTTGGTCTGCTCTTCCATCACAGGAAGGGTTACAGGATGGAGGTGCCGTGTTGTATGATGTTCTTAGTTTAAAAAAAAATAGTAAAAATGAATGGTCTGAGTTGTGTGACACTGTATGTATAACTGACATTACATTTTTTATTCTATAACCCTTGAAATGATCAGATATTACTCTGTACCTACATGCACTATTAAGCTACAGGACTTTAAATAGCAAATTTAGTGGCAGATAATGTGTTACTCTCCATTAAATATAAGTGGAACAGAAAACATTTATGTGCTTGTGGCATCTGCTTGTGTACTCGTACTGCAGTGCTGAAATATAAAACAATCTCACGTGATGTGAAACATTATGCAAAACTGTTTTGGGATCTGTTCAAATATTTTTGCAGTGCTTAACACCAACAACTTGCAGCCGATGAATACTTAAAAAAAAACACTGCTGATAATCTGACCTTGTGTTTTGTTGTCGTACAGTTTTTCTTTCAGCAGTCCATCTTCCCAGCTAAGTTAATATACTGTCCTGCACTACTTCCCAGTAACTGCATACATGCAGGTAAACACACACAGAGCTGCGAGTGTGCGAGTGTGGCTCACGTTTTGAATGGGCCTGTTACCAGGGAAACAGTTGCCAGGGAGCACCCACATGCTATAGACTGACAGCATGCGCACCCATGCAAAGTTGAAAAGACAAATATAGAGGATCTATGTTTTGGAATCCATTTTTACCCATAGTGCTAAAACACAGTATGTCCTGGAGTGAGCTGTTACCTTAGAGAATATGTCAGTGTCAGCTCCTACAGGAGGGCAAAGAGCTCTTCCATTTCATGCATGAGGGACCTCTTCCGTATTTTGTTTTCTCTGCTCACTGCTCATTTCCCAAAAGAGGAAATTAATAAAAACTTGAGTGCAGAACAATAAAAGAAAACAGAAATACAGTCTATTATGAAATTAGATCCATAATGCAAAAAGTAATTTAGAAGTTTGCAACTTAGGATATGAGATAAGAACTCTTAAAACTAAGCAAACAGTTGCTTAGCCTCCATCTAAAGGTAACAGTTTCTATCACTTTTTTTCATCATGACATCTGTCTGTGAAACAAAGACAAACACTGAATATCTGACAGCTCATTTCACTTCAAAACACGTTTACTTAAGTAGCATCCGTCCCTCATTTGTTTGATGTATGTTTGTTAAATTAGGCTGAGAACAGAGCCTCTTCCAGAAAGACTAGACTAAAAAAAAAGTACTAACACAAATTAAATTGTTTGAGTAGGCATGTGTTTCACTTTAAGTAAAAGAGGCCATATAACGTCACTGCACTTTAGTTATCACACTTGAAAATTGAATTAATGATGCTACTGAGGTGCTATTGAGGTGCTACTGTTCATGCAAATTAAATTACATACCATATGGAAAACTTTGGATCAGCTTACATACCCATACATATGCACGCACAAAAAGATATTTCGGTGCATATATCTCCTGTAGTTGATAGTTAATGGACTCCATATGTTGTTGGAGGCACAGTGGAAAGTGTGTCACCTTGGCATTTATCTACAAATGCTCATTCTGAACTTCTGCAGCATGTTGGTTGTTTTTTTGCTCTTTTTTTTTTTCATTGGGAGGGAGTGTGGTGCCTTAATGGACTTGATAATGGGGATCTGTCTTGTGACAGCCATTACCGCGTGAGTTTAATGCGCACTCTCAAGGTAGTATGTTGACATTTTCAGCTTGGCACAACTAAAGGCTTGGCTTGTCACGCATGCTGCTTCTATGTGCCCAGCCTTTCAAGGATAATGAGCTAATTTGTTTTTCAACAGGACAGTGCTAATGTTAAGAAGAGAGCAGACTTCCAGGGGAAAATCAGTTCCTTTTCAGAAATGAAAAAAAAAAAGAAAGAGCACCGTCTGCTCAATGTGACAGAATTGCTTTGAATTGTATTACTTTATTAGGCTTTAGGTCTTGAAAGTGCAGACTCATTACTTAGTTCAACAACATAATGCAAGATGAGAGTGAAAGTTTAAAAACCTTTTGCCTGTAAAAGAAACACATTTGTAAGAAATTGAGAAAGCAAAATCACACGCTGTAACTGCTCATAGAATGCACGTGCATTTATTACCTATTAGAACATTTGGGGAAAAATTTCCAACTTTAAATAGAATCTAGTGATTAACATGTTAAAGACAGGAATCCTTAATTACAGTGTTGAAATAAATTAAGAAGGAAATGAATAATAGATAAGCTGCTGACTGTTGCCATAATTATTTTTTGTGCAACCATTGCATGTCAATTCAAGATAATAGCCAAAGCTTATTGGAACTTGGGAGATTCTGGCGTTCAGAATTAAAAACACTTCTGACATCAAAGAGTGAATACAGATTATTGTTCCTTCAAGGAGAGAAAAATATTACACCTTCTGCATTAACAAAGTAAATCATTCCCAGTTGCTTATGGAAGCCAACCTCCCTAAAACAAAAAATATTGCTTAGAATGGAGAACAGCTTAATTAGATATGACATTTGCCATAGTTGCTCCATTGATATTTTGAATATAACTGGTTTAAAAGCCTCAAAGAGAATAAAAATGTCCGAATTTGTTGAACTTTCATTCATTTTTAGTGATGATATGCAATATTGTGCAAAAGTCTTGAGTCACTCATTTCTTTACATTTTACTAGTAAAATGGGAAATGGGTGCAGCAATATATTGAAACGTGGACAAACATGAATGGAAATACAGTATATGAGACAAAAACAAAGTCTGAACAATTCTAATGTGCTTGTTAGTCAATATCTAGCATGACCGAATTTATTCTTCAGCACAGCCGCAACTCTCTTAGGCAGCTTTCTTCTCATTTCTTTAAGCAGTCTGCAGGAATAGCTCTCCAGGCTCCTTAAAAGGACCTTCCAAAGCTCTTCTTTGAATATTAGTTGTTGTTCCGTTCTTTATCAAGATGATCCTGTCCTACACTGCTTCAGTACTCTTGAGGTCAGTGTTTTCTCTCCATTTCCCTTCTTTAAGAATGGCTTCTTGATAGTTACCCTTCCACTGAGATCATTTCTGATGGGGTTTCAGTAAACTGTGGATGGATCAACTGAAGGACCAAATGCTTCTCTCAGGTCTTTGCTGTTTTTGTTTTTTTTTTCTTAAGGGTGTGACTTTCAGCTTCTGTTCAGCAAGCAAAATATGAAATGAGGGGTGACTCAAGACTTTTGCACAGTGCTATGAATGGGTGGAAATGTACACTTTTCTTCTACTTAGAAAGCTGAGCTGGGTTTTTTTCTTCTTTTTTTGTGTTTTTCAAATAACAAAATTAAGAGCAACAAAATAACTGAAATTATTGGGTTTAAACTGACAACATCTATCTTCCCAGAACTGATCAAACTTGTGTCAAAAAGATAAGATAGCTGAGGAAGATTAATGCATGATGTATTCATTACTTTTGCACATCACACTCTTCTGATTAAGTGTCTTCAGATAAACACCAGAGCGTATTAAAATAACATCCCATGTAATTAGCTGGCCTAATATCCTTAATCAGAGTGATTTTAATCTGAATAAAAAAATTGCGTGCATGTAACAGCTGCTGCTGTTTGTTTACTTTAGTTCACACCATTACCCTCATCTTAAGACCCAACTTGTGTTAATTGCAATTTCATTAATGATTACTTCTTTAAAGATGACTGCCTACACTATTTACAGCACTTGCTGTGGAGAAAGAAAATAACGATGAAGATCATTTGAGCAGATTCAGGTTGTAATATTGACAGGACTGTATTTACTTCTGCATGCACAGTCTTCCCTATTTCACCAACGCATGCAAAAACAGCTGAATCATGTGCGCCTTTAATGTTTAAATGGAGAAAAATACCCCAGATTATGCAATTTCATTGTCTCAAGTTGTGAGAAAGATGTGTAAAAAACCCCTTTCCCATTGTCCCAGTGGCATAGTCACTAAGTCGCTTTCTCTAGGGATACAGAGATTCAGGCTCAAATCCACAGGTGGTTACGTACTAATCACTCACTGAGCTCAACAAATGCTTCAGCAACAGTTCAAGTGCTCACAGTCTGCTTGTACCCTGATTGTTGTCTCTTGCAGCTATGTTGATCTACTGCATTATTTTTATTTAGATGCGATATCATGTTAAAACAGCTAATTTGTTACTTGATTTTATTATTATTATTATTTTTAGCCTGAAAACGAGCTACAATAAGTCCCTTAATATCCTGTTCTAGTGCCAAAGCTTAATTACACAGTTCTTGTCTTTTAACTGCCTGACATTTAATTTGTGTGTTGCTCAGCTTAGCAGGATGAATCAAAAACATGAGCCCATAAAGTTGATTTAACATGTAGTAAGAAGGCTGTTTTTCACTCTGACTCAGGTCTTAGATAATGGTAGTAGTGGATTTCAGTGAATTACTTTGCAAAGTAGGTGAACACCTATTTGGCATCAGGCTTGCATATGAACACATGTCCAGCTTTGTTCAAGCTGCGGGAACAGGTGGCTGAGATCTTACATGGCAACATGAGCTTTAGTTGAGCTGGTAGGCTAACATACTGTAAAGGCTAAAGACTTCATGCAGAGAAGTAGCAACACTAGCAATGAGAATAGCATTTCCTTTTCCTGAGGTATCAGTTTTTGTTTGACTCTACAGTCAAACAAAAACTGAAAAATGTGATATAAATGGTGCAAGAGTTAGTTAAATCAGTGTTGCACAGCTTTGATAAATGATGTTATTTTTCATTTAAAAAAAATAGTGGCAGTACTCACCACCCCTGAATTTGTGCTAGTAAACAGTGCTGATGCAGCGTGCAGTGTGCATGTAGAAACTATAATCAGACACCTTTATTTGTGAGACGAGCATCTCAGAATGTTCCTGCTCCCTATTCACATATGTAGGTTGTTTGTTTGCATTATGGCATTGCTTTATGCTGTGGGGGGTTCTTGGAACATATCTTACACAGTATTCATTTCTATAGCTTTAACTCAAAGATAAAATAATATCAGCATAAAATCCACATGAGATTTAAGCCACTTTCATTAACACTTTGCCACATACAGCACATTAATCTTTGTTTCCACATCCTATATTTCAAAACATTTGTTTTCTTGGGCTACATGCATCCCAGTCCAAAAGGAGGTGATAATGCCACTGAAGCCGATAATTGAAAACACCAGGTGTAATACAAAACAATGTAGATAGCAAGCTATCATTTAAAACTTAAAAGGAATCTATTCTAGAGTAGTCTGGGCTTCTTGGAGTCTGCTAGAATAGTTGTGCATAATTCACAAAGTAATACTTTACAGTATACATGACAGTAAATAAGCATAATTGGTCTACTTTAAATAAATACATCAATGAATGACATTAAGACCTATGACACTTTGTTACTCTATGTGGTAAGTAAAGATTATATATATTTTGGAGATGCAATAGTATTTACCCTCTTTGAACATTTTGGTGGCATCCATCCATCATCCATCATCCATCCATCCATCCATCCATCTTCTTCTGCTTATCCAGTACAGGGCCATGGGGGGCTGAGGCCTAGCCCAGGTGCCAAAGGCAGGGTACACCGTGGACAGGCCTCCAGCCTGTCACAGGGCTTGGTGGAATACATTCCAGAGTATATAGATTCATGTCTACCCACAGATGTGCCCAACCGCATATGTGTGGCAGCTCCTAATGGTCTGCTATTGCTACCAAAACATTAGCTGCTGCAGACAGATTAAATTGACTTTTAAAGTGAACTCAGAGTTGCCAAAAGGGCTTTAAAACTTGTATCTGTGAGATGCCATGGGGGAAACTGTAAATCACTCAGGCACTTAAAGGGGTTATACTCTGGAGCCCTCAAAGATCTCTTTATACTGTTATCATATAAACCACATGTTATCCCAGTCAGGAAGATGAGAAAATAAACAGTTGAGCAAAATAGGTTGTGGTTCAGTCTCTACAGTTTCCTCCTGGCTCTGATTTTAATTAAAAAATAAATAAATAAAAATAAACAATTTATAATTTTTAATGCATCCATCTGTTTTGCAGATACATTTTATTATTAGTTCCTAAAGATCTGCCAATTATTTGATCACTTGTTGAGTCTAAAGATTTAAAGTTTGCTAATTTAATTGCAGCTATGTTTTTTAATCCCTGAACCTATAGTCTCATATTCTACTACTACAGCACAGAGAAAGACAGCATCCTTATGGCAATTCATTATTTATCTTGCATGTTTAAGGTATTGTTTGAGATGCAGATGGGCTGGAACAGACAAGGGCAATGTTGTGATAAGCAACATGCAGGGTGACTTCAACAGGGTACTTGCGAGGCAAACCCAGAGGATCAGATGAAAAAGAAAAGACGAAGAGAGATCTGCAGACATGGAGGGGGAAAAGAAGGAGAACAGAAAAGTACAGACAGAGAGAGACAAAGAAAGAGATGATATCAGAGCAAATGACACATTACCAAGAGAGCGTGTGAGATGTTTCCTAATTCCACTCAGTCTATCCCTGTGGTGAGTGAGTCATGATTATCCTCTGAAAATGCCAGCCAATCTTTCGCGATAATGCCATCCAAATCAATCTTTACAAAACCCAAACACATGTTTGCCGTATAAAAACTAGGTTCCCAATTCACCTGATTCAACATTCAATGCGCTGCTGCCAATGAAGCACCTTGTCCCAACAGGCATGGTCGCATGATAATTCCAAGAAGGCTAATCATCCTTGTAAAAGCATAAAAAGAAAAGGAAAAAAAAATTACACACATCCACATCATTGCGTAGGCGAAGGACTATGTTGTATGCATTTAGACTGACCATATTAACCCTGGAAGCAACAGTGGCTGTGCTAAGTTGATGAGAGAACAAGTGACGGAGAGTCGAAAGCACTCTGAAAAAAAGAGGGAACTAAAGAGATAACAAGGAAACAAAGAGTGGCGGGGATTCATTTAAATAGATTAATATAAATGCAGTTTCAGATTGACATTTGTCCTCTTGTTCTAACAGACATTGGGACAATGTTAGAAGTAGACTCACTGTCTTTAATGTTACTGCCTCAGACTCCGCACACGTCTGCTCTGTGAAGTACATCAAAAGCTCAGCGCTTCAGGGAAAAGGGTTAAGTCACTGCTGATTGTTCAACAGTTGAAACTGATGCCATAAGACACGGCAGCTAGTTGTATCACATTCTGGTGTTGTTGTTTTGATCATTGTCTGGTGGCATCTGTTTCACTGTCAGAATAGTCAGTGACTCAGCAGTTTTTGAGAATTATGTATTGGGTATGTCTCCAAGTTTTTCTGTTTGATTTTTTTTTTTTTTTTTTTTTTTTTTTTACAAAACATACAGTCAGTGGGTTCCTTTAGGTCAAGTTCGTCTTGCAGCCTGCAGATTACACTATATTTCCTTTCCTTTCGCATCCCCTGGGTACCAGCAGCCAAAAAATATCCTCAAGCATAAATTTCACAAGCCACAGCAGCTATCTTCTTTTGTCAGCTCTGATGTCATAAATAATAAGATCCAGCTCTCAAAAGCATATTTAACATGGAGACCCAAAGGAGGAGACATGAAAGTGCTAAAGTACATGCTGGGCTTGATTCTAAACACACAAACCATTTTTATTCTCAACAAAATGCAGATTTTGTGATTGACTGCATCTTATTTAGTTCAGAACACAGAGCAGCGGTTGTAACACAAAGGCTTAGACAAAGGGGGAAATGGAAATAATAACTCAGCTGCATGCTTTTGGAAGATGCAGTGGTGACTGTTGCATACAGTCTATAGATTTGGCACAGAGCAAAACAGCACCCAATTCTTTGGTGAGCTGCTGAGGCCCATCTATGCACGGTGCATGTAATTGGTGCAACGTAATCTCTGTGGTGTTTTTAACACACGCGGGTTAGAAAATTAGACGTGGAGGTGCAGACTCCTGATTCCTCACACAATGTGCCTGATGGGAATAACAGGAACTAGTGTAGCGTGATTTAAAATATTCTCAAAGATGCCAGCAATGTCTCACTATTTGTACTGCAACGCTGCCACCATCACACTGAATTATTTACAAGTCAGCGGAGGCATTTCAGCCGTTAGGAAATCACAAAGTGGTTGGCAGTAATGGCAACAATTGCCTTTGCTGAAAAAGTAAAGAGGAATTTACTTTTGAGTTCTTGTTGTGGTAGAAAAGCATTTTTTTTATTACTACTGCATTACTACTAATGAGAACTATCAAAAATTAACATTGCAGTTTAATCATGCTTTAAAGCATTCATCATGTATAGGAGCAGGCACACTTTTACATATTTCAGGGAGGATTACAAACCAGATAACAGAAGACATTTAGCACTGCTCTGCACTTAAATGTGTTTCAGACACCAGAACCCAACTGAAAATTAATATTAACACAGAAGACCCACAATAAATGCAACATCAGTGAAGCCTATATCTTAAATGTGTGTTCAGACTGTGTTAGGGAGTTGCTTATTGAATTATTTTCAGAGGCTAAAGGTTGTAACGGTGTTGTAATGAATTAAATTACACAGGTTTTCCTGAACATTCAAGTTCAAAAATTCACTAAGGTAATATTTATCCACGTTGTGCTGCACTGTAGGTCTTGCTGTTATTGAATCCACCCTCTGAATATAAGCAGTTTACACTGTACTAGGTTTATTTCTGCTATTCTACCTGTCACTTATCTGGAGGGTATAATTTACTGCAGTGAAATACTCACATCACAGTTCAAATGACATGGGCAGTCTCAGCATCAATAGTATTGACGGGGTATATGTACCCTTATCGTAGTCTGACAGATGAGAGCAGGTACTAGGAAAGGACCATGGATGTTTATCTTCCCAAAAGAGAGCACAAGATGAGATTGAGAGAGTGAAGGAGAGTGCTTGATTTAGAAATGATTCATACTGACTGCAGCTGCAGTGTAGCCACACATTTATTTGTTGAACAAAGCCTTGGTCCAGCTGCCATATACTGATCCCTCCCATTTGTCCCTTCTGTGTGGTGAAGTCCTATTATGTTGTGGGAAGCTGCCAAAAGCAGAGTGGAAGGGCCCATTTATAAGGAAATGACACGAAACATCCAGTCTCCTCTTTGCTGTGCATAATATGGACCTTTTAAAGCTCTTGTGAGTTTTCCACCCAACTAATACATTAAAAAGTGCAGTGTGTTTGTTTTCCTCGCAGAAATGTTCCAAAACCACGAATGACTAATTTAGCAGCAGGGCATTTAAATCTGAGCATTTCATATAGTCATCAGTGTGGTGTGCTGAAGGAGAAGAGTTTGAGCCAAGCAGAGGTACGAATATGCACATATGGTGGATTTAAATATTATTATATATATAATATATAAGCACAAGTTCAACAGTACATTCAAGCTTGTCTTTGTGAAAAGATTAATTACATCAATAATTAACTTCCCACAGACCTAAATTCTTGTTTGATTACATACAAACTAATACTGAAGTCTTACATCTTCCTTATCTTATGATTTTAATATTTAGAATGAGCAGGTATGTGCTTATCCTGAAAATAACAAGGGGCATTAAAACACCTTAATACGCCTTTTCAAACAGCCCCTGATTAATGTAAAAAATAATATTTCATTCTGAATCCTGTATTACAAGCTGTCTCAATTAGATCACAGTTACATGTATGTCACTGTAGGGAAGAGTTGTGTTGACAACATAGCAGCATTTATCTCAGTGGTGAGACTCTAGAATCCTAGGATG
Organism: Archocentrus centrarchus; assembly: GCF_007364275.1. NCBI lineage: Eukaryota > Metazoa > Chordata > Actinopteri > Cichliformes > Cichlidae > Archocentrus > Archocentrus centrarchus. Next base: position 11,824,297 of record NC_044360.1, read on the forward strand.
GTGCTCTGAGTCAGAGCAAACTAAATGAGACTGTCTTATTTAGGCTGTGAAATCACTGAGACAGACTCAATTTATGCAATATTCACTACAGCAGTGGTGTGGTGGTTTGTTTCATCCTTTCATATTACATTTGTAAAATGAGGGCAAGACAGTGATGACATCCAGTTTTTGTGGGAAAACAGATTGCAGTGTCTTTTTTCAGTCTGGTGTCTTGACGATAATTTTCCCGCTCCATAGCCCATCTGCACGTAACTGAACTGGTCGGATGAGGCGAGGACTTGAGCGGAAAAATGCCATGTGCTTTCGTTGATCAGTCCTAATCCACTTGCCAGATGTCCTTTGTAAATGTATCAATTATGAGCATAGGAACATGAAAGGTACTGCTTTCACTGTCTCAGTCCCTTCCCTGATTTGCTCACAGAGATTACAACTTGGGGGAAAAAAACACATATTATTGTGATGGGAAGTTTATCAGGGTTTTAAAGATGTATGGTGATGATTAAAAGTGTTTAAAAATTGATACACCTACTGAATCCATTGTCAACCATATTGTTACTGATAGAAGAAAATAACAAATTCTCCACTGTGGGCTTGATAGATTATCTCTTTTTCCAAATACAGTACCTTGCACTTCCCTATTTTGACCTCTTTTACCTTGTAGACTCTATGTCTCAGATTATAGTTTATAATTTCTTCTAATTAGTTTGAGCAAACATTAAGCAACTGCATGAATTTAGGGTATTTTTCATGTACTGTCCTGGCAAGCCGGGTTTTTTCTGTAAGATACATGAATATGTCTCCTGTTGTATGCTGATGTTGGTTGTCAGATAGCTAGCAGGAAATGAAGGATGGCCTCTGTCGACTTCAGGGGGAACATTTAAGAGTCATTATTCTACCATTATCATCCTTGCCAATGACTATAGAGTACTCCTCCCTCCTGTCAGTTGGCTGTCTGCTGTATAATGGGCCTGGGGTGTCCATTACGGAGCCAAAATGGCTGCAGATGCACTTTAGCCACAGCCTGTAAAAAGTGGCTGAAAGACAGAAGTTAGGGGAAATGACTCTGTATTGATCCTAGAGCACAAATGAAGGAGAAGATTTCAGTTAATTGCATGGCAACTGATAGAATATGAGGTAAATAATTACACAATACCTGAAGCACAAAATATAGGATTAGAATCAATCAATAAACTGTGTTTTAACTAACATTTATTGAAATGGTCAAGCTTGCTCAGTGGCAGTGATAACATTCTAGTCAGGGCCAAGGCACAGAGCATGTTCAGTCCTAACATGGCGCAGTACTTGTATTTCTTGCACATCAGTGATAGAAACCAGACTCTCAGAGATAGTTGAAAGTGAAAGGAAAATGTTCATTTTCATTCGATGTCACTCAGTCCTCGGGATTCACCTTGCACTGATATCCTAAATTCAGCCGGTGCTTTCCTTGCAAAGCTCTGCTTTTGAGCTTTCACTTGCATGCAATAAATCACTGTCTTGAAAAATTGTGCAGTTGGGACAAAGGTACACCAGGTACTACAGTATTTAGGTTTCCTTTTTGCTTTTCTCTTATTATTTCTTCCCCTACTGGCTACTAGGGTTTAATATTTTTCCCGAAAATGACATGAATCAAATCCCGGGAAATGACGAGCCATTTCCCGGGAATCCCGGGAAAAAGTTTATTTATTTATTTATTTTAATTAGGCCTTCTGTAGCCTGTGTCGGCCTTAACCTATTGTGATATTGTAGAGGTAGCTTTCCAGCTATGTCCTGTTATGCCCAGTAGGGGGTAACGTCGGCTTGATTAACGCAATAAAACCTACATCTCGGCATTCGAGTGCTCGAGCTATGCGGTGTTGTATCGTTCCTCAATACTCCCTTAACAAATATAATTCGAATATTCCTCCATTGTACATGGAATTATACCAAGATATTTTACAACTGCTGGTACAAAACAATACGGTTCATCTCCACAGCATTGATAAAGGCTCAGCCACGCTGTCGTGGCGACATCTGTTGCGCTATATCTCCACCAGTGGAACGCTGTAATAGTCATTGAAAAGTTAACTACCGTACTACACTATAATATGGCATAACACAGGGCCTTGAGTAATGCACCACGACTTGGTCATTGCCATTCTGGCAACAGCAAATTTATAACACCGTGTCTGAGGGTTAAAGTAGGTTCGCTGTGAATCGTCTATTGAAAAACTGGCCAATCATTATAGCCTAAAAAATATACATTTTACTCAACTCCATTTTAAAAGCGAAATATGTTAAAGCAATCTATTTCATGATCATTTCTTCACCCATTAGGCCCGTATCCTAATTCATGATTGTTAGTAAGCGGCTGCAAACGAGGAAAAGAAACACTCGAAGTTAAACAGATATTTCTTTATTGTTCAGGGCAGGCATATTTTATAGGCTATATAATGCAATATAACAATATATAATAATATGAAATTATATAATACAAAATACCTTAGGGTAAACACATTGCCTACGATTTCAACAAATTAAAGAGGAAAAAAGTACAACTGTGTAATACCTCTATTAAAACGCTTGAGATGAAGGCTGAAGCCTTAAACGGAGGCTGAACGTGCCTGAAATGAAGAGTAATGCTTTTCGCATTAAACGAACCCTTCTCTCAGTATTTCCTTAAATTTAACATTCTGAAGCTTTCTTTTCTTTCTGAAAGTCAAATCGACGCGCGCGACTTTTTTCCCGGTTTCCCGTCTAACGTTTCCCGGGAAACGGGAAATTGTTCTGATCGCATTTCCCGGGAATCCCGGATCCCGGGATTAAACCCTACTGGCTACATTAGAAAAGTCATTTGTGCAATCAGTAGTTTGTTTACAGTGCCAAAAGTGGGTTCTGTTATGTTACTACTTTATTGACAAAATGTGTGCTTTTAGTGCATCTTTCCTTATTTTATTGCCTTCCCTATAAACCCCATGTGACCTTGTTTAGTCTTCAGTTTAAAAACTGGTGGCTCTTGGTAATCTATGAAATGTCCAAAATGTGCATTTCTTATTTTCTGTATCCAAGAAAATGTGAAATTGGCTGTCCCAAATCCAACAGTTCCAATTAGAATGATGCAAAACAAAAAGTCTTCATATTTGAGAAGTTCTGCTGATGGGCAAATCACTCCAGATCTCTTAAAAGTATCTTTAATGCCACAGGCAGGTAAAAAAAAGAACCAGCAAATCTTGGGAACAGACTCCTATTCCTTTTCCAGGATGTAATTCAATGCACATTTTATTGTTGCCAACTGACACATTTAGATGTTGTATATGAGTTACAGTAAAGCATGTTCTAAATTTCATCACTGCCATTCACATGACTTGAGCAGAGTAACGGTATTCAATTGTGCCCTACAGAATATTTGCCAAATGCCCTGTTGCACATGTTGGCTTGCATCTATGACTGTTTGTCTGTGTCTTCCACAAACATACAAACTGAAACACACTTTCTAAGGAAGAACATTTTCTTGAATTCCCCTGAGCATTCGTGCAAAAAGCTACATATAATCTCTACCACTCTCATACCCTTTTCCTAGTTCCCTTGCATTTCTGTTCTTACTCTTTTTCTTGTTTTACGTCCACTACAACCACAAATACAGTGCATGCCTGTCTGCCTCAGATGCTGATAGTCCTTCATTCAGGCTCCTATTTAGTATCTTATTTAGTTTCCTCATACTTCCTGTGCTCATGATTTACAGTGCCTTAATATAGTCATGTGCATGCAGTCAGCAGATAAAATTGTCATTTGTCACATTGATAGTTCTACTCTTCTGCCATATTTTCTCACACACGTATGCAGTCCTTTCCCAGTATGTCTCCATCCAGCCCCCCCCCCCCCCCCCCCCCCCCCTTCTCCTGCAGTCTCATCTCTCCCCACCACTCATTCTCAGACCTCTTGCCTCGCGCATTTGCATCACAATAACTCTGCATTTGTGTGTTTTTTTCTTTTACATTATGGTTTTGATATCATGGTATCTTACTTTTATGTTTATGATATGTTTGTGTTCTTATAATACTCATTATGAGGGGATTTGAATGATATGATTTGGTATTATTCCTTTGTGCCAGATTTTGCAGACACTGAAGTAGACCATATAATTAAGGAGCATTATGAAATGCAGTGAGAGAACATTTAATTGCTGTTTTGTACAATATGCTCAGCTGTTTGTGCAATTATAAAAGCCCTGCTGTGTGAGAGACAGTGAGTTGAATTTTAAAGGCAGCATTTGCCATAGACTGTCCCATGTCACATGCAAAATTAGACGATCCCTGTTGTAGATGATTATGTAGCACATAACAGAGATAGAGCTTGAAATTAAATGCAAATTCAATATTCTCCGTTTAAACTGTTTTCCATTTGTATTCCTATCACTTTCTCTTTTGTGGTAATTGCCTTTTTCTCTGTTTTGCATCTCATAACTGAAGGGGGAATGAAAATACATTTTGTTTTATGGGTTGTATATTCCAGGAGAAGGTTAGGTCAACATTAAAGGGTTAACAGTTAGAAAAGTGCATTTTCGTCTCAGAAACATGACAGGAATATCAGATGAGAACATTATATTGGCTCAGAATGAGTCAGAGTTTGTGAAAATGGCCTAATGCAATGCATAATTGGTTTTAGCTTTTGTGTGAAATTAGGAAGGCTACACTATATTGCCAAAAATAGTCACTTGTCTGCCTTCACGTGCATATGAACTTGAGTCCATTGGAACTAAGGAGCCGAGCCCAACTCCTAAAAAAAAACCAAACTTTACACTTGCAGGGTTCTAGCCAGCAGTTGATCACCTGGTGCCCCCCCCCCCCCCCCCCCCCCCCCCCCCCCGATTGCTGGATCCTTGAGTTCAACCTGCTATAATTAAATATTTACCATCATTTAGGTAGATAACCTTTTCTTGTAAATTTGTCACATTAATATTTATATATGGCTTTTTCATCTTTGAAGGACATGCAGCATTTTCCCCCCACTAGACATGATGACCTTTCTTAAGAGGATCAAAAACAGATGTTTCCCAAATTTCATGCTTAAATAAAGATGTAGGGACTTTAAGACCCACCGCAGACATTACAAGCATGTGTCTGTAGTCCTAATCCCTGCTTGTTTACAGATTTTCACCACCATTCCACATGAAATCAAGAGCAAGAGGGAAGGGTATGTAGGACAATATCAAGTTGGGACTCGTGTGAGGCATAATTTTCCATCTTACCTAAAATATTACAAATTTTTAGTCATGAAAGATTCCTCCCACTTATCAACCACTGCTGTTTTGCTAAGATCCCCACTGTTTCAGGTAGCTCTCTTCTGTTTTCAAGTGGCTGTTACCATTAGCAAGCACTTTCCCATTAATCAGCTGTCTCATGTTTGTCTGAGGAGAAAGATTAGAAGATCACTCAAAAACTGTCCTCCTGTTCCACTGAATCTCTCAGCTACACATTATAATACAACTTTAGGGCCAATTTCCAACTTTTGGTGATCTATTCTCAACTAAGGGTCAGATGTAATCCCAAGTAGGCTACACAAGAAAACCATCTTGATTTATTTATTTTTTTAAGCCCAGTGGGAAAATGTTATTTTAAAAATGAAATCCATGCTGGAATTGATTCAGTTTGATATTTCTTTTTTTTTTCTCCCTTTCTTAATTTTCTCCATAAAAGTGTTTTTTTTTTTTAATTGCTGTGTCTTTTATTTATTCATTGTCGTTGTCTCAGCCTCTTTGTGTTCTTTCTGTATGGATTCCCCTTGATTCACACACACACTCTTGTGTTTTTTTTGTTTTTTTTGCCCTCTGTCCAGCATGTGAGCTGATGAACCAAGGGATCCTCGCGCTGGTCACATCCACGGGTTGTGCAGCTGCAAGTGCCCTGCAGTCTCTGACAGATGCAATGCACATCCCCCACCTCTTCATTCAAAGAAATGGGGATGGTGCACCCCGCACTGCCTGTCAGCTCAACCCCAGCCCAGACGGAGAGAGTTACACACTGGCTGCACGTCCACCTGTTCGAATCAGCGATGTTCTGCTCACTCTTGTCTCTGAACTGCACTGGCAGAAGTTCATCATCTTTTATGAGAGCGACTACGGTGAGTTGGGGAAAATGAGAGCACTTTATGAACAAATATATATCTCATAAACATGACATTGGTATGTAAGATGATCTCATTACTTTTGTTTAAATGTAAATGCTCCATAACCATCTCTAGAATTGAGGTTGGGATCAGGTTGCTGCTGAAGTAAAGCCGTATTAAGACTGAGAATTCACATGCTGAAAAGAATACACCAAGTGGGAACTAAGCTCCAGGAACATCATCACTCCCACACAAACACATACTGTTCTTCTACACTGGTAAAAATAAATCAAAAGTTCAGTAGAAATTGTAAGAAATAACAAGATCTCGATGCTGCATTCAGTGTAAGCAGCATTGTCATGGAGAAACAAGTATGAGCTTAATTGGCTCATTTGTGGCGCTGTCATCTGTGAGGATGTGCCCCAATAGTACGTTATATATTCTCAGATGTTCTCCAATTCTGTTTAATTATTTTCACTATTAGGTCCCTGTGGACCTGACCTTTCTTGACCCACAATTGTGTAAATGCACTGTGGATCAAGAAGTGATTGCCAAGGCAATAGAAGGGGAGAAGAATGAAGTGGGTATATAGAGCCTATTGCTGCATTGTCATTCATCAGATGAGACTTTGCCTCTGCCATCTAATCTTTTTATTTCTTGGAAGAGTGGAGTCCAGAAGCTAGTATAAATCTGTTTTATTTTTTCAGTACTGGAAACAACAAGCTACAGCTGATATAGTGTATAGTAAAGCAAGCCATCAGAATACAGCCACCCCAGGCAAGTTTCCAGCTATAACTTGGTCACTTTAGCACAGTCCTCCATGTGAATGTGTTTGACATCCTGGTTTCCATTTAGAGATCTGTCCTTGGATCTGTTTCTGACATTGCCACCCTTTGCAGAAAGTGCACTTTCAGCACTGAGTTGGATCAATGAAAGTCCACCATAGAAGAAAGCCTATCTGTGCTTCATTTTGACAAACTCTCTTGCTGCCTGCCTTTTTTTTTTCTTCCTGACTAGCTGTCTAACTAACTAGTGCTCTATATGTCTGTCTCATGGGGTCACCATGTGTCTGACCATCTGTTTTGCTATAGATCTTTCTTTGTAACTGGCTTGCTGCCTGTCTCTGGCCATCATTGCTAACTCTTGTTTTAATAATGAGCTGCCTGCCTGACCAACTCTCCATGTGTCTTGCTGACTATGTTCAGTAGTTTACTTCATGTATCTAATTCCCTGTCGTTCTGTCCAGCAAAGCAGTTGTCTGTGTGTCTGATTTCCAAGATTCATGTGTAATTTGGAGAATTTTCAGACTTTTTTTTTCACCCTGGTTCACACCACATCCTTTACTGAGTCATGTTCAGGCAGCGCGATGTACTATAAATTTAGAATGACAGAGGTGACCCAACTAAAGCAAAGAGATGATGCTTTCAAAAATAATGCCATGAATCACTTTGGATTTTCAGTTTATATGCAAACAAAAGTAAACAGAAAGAAAAATCCCAATCAAATTCAGATGTGTTGCGACACATACTTTGCCTTGAAACAATGGTTATTGTCCTATGTTAGGGTGCTTTGCAAGTAAGTTGTTCTAAACACCTTGGACAACTTTCCATAGTTCTTTTGTGGATTCAGACTGCCTCAGATGCTTTTATTTCTACATGTAATCTGGGACTGTCTTAGTAATGTTCATATCGAGGCTCTGTGGGGGTCATACCATCTGTTGCAGGACTTCTTGTTCATTCAGTCACTAAAGATAGGTTGTTAGGATTGGCTGGTTACTTGGGCTATTTCATGTGCTGCAGAATAAATTTAGGACCCATCAGACACATAAGAAGAAAGAAGGCTCAGTTTAACAAGACACTATTCTAACAAAGTAGCCTTTTTTAACTTTGCTAAATTAGACACTACAAAGTCAGCACCACTGACATGTGTGCTTGTGTTACACTGTTTAACTCTGCACTCATTTAATTAAGGAATGTAGCGGCTAATTGGGCTCCTCATCACAGAACAGTCAAAATACCCGTGGTGTCTGCCTTAAAGCAGTGCAGCAGTGACCAACCCCACTGTCTGCAAAGAAAAGTGCTGTCTGTAAATCTGTGTGAGCATTCGGTGGTGAATGCTTACTTAAGATGAAAGCAGGTGGAAATGGGAGCAGCATTCAGAGATTTTTAAGATTAGGATTAAAAATTTAAAAAAAGCGATTTTGTCATTTTGTATTTGATAAATCTATGTTGAGTTGACCTGCATTTACTTTTCTGTAGGGATTCTTTTTCAGTGCTGATGCCAGTAGAATATCAAATTGAAAACGAGCTTTTTTGGCACCCCTTAAAAATTAATAATGTATTTTTCATCGAAAACCCTTCTTAATTAAAAATAAGATGCCAGAAAACTTGTAAAAATGGCAAAATATTGACTAAAATAGGCACTAACAATGGATACTAGGTTTTTGTATGAGGGCTTGGTTTAATGGGTATGGTTTGGTACCAGAATAGTACTGATGTTCATTAAGCAGTGCTCCACACTCAGTGTTTCAGTTCTTGATGATTAGGACATTTTCCAGTTTTAGTTTTGTGGGAGAATATCCTATAAATTTTAGGTGACTTTTAGGCAAAAAATTTAGGCAAAAAAACAAAAACGTGTACAGCACACCAAAGGATTATAAAACTAATACGAGACAAACAAACTTTTCCATATGTCTATAGGATATGTTGTGAATTTTTCATAATGTTGCTTCTTGTCTATATTCAGTTATGCTGACCTATTTATTGGGCACCTTTAGTCAGTACCTTATCCCACTCAAAAAGCAGTCAGTGTAAAATGTGCAATGTAGAGATAGTTGAGTTTGCTTACCTAATCATAATATGGGCAAGCAGTGAAAAGTAAAAAGTTAAAAACATTTAATTAGACACCATTGGTCCATTGCACTTAATTCAGCCAACAGGCTAAAATGTTCTTGATAAATACTGATATATACACTATTTAGGTTTGATAACATTTCATTTTCTGAAACACTTTGTGTAAGCAGAAAAGTTGGAAATTTTGCTTGACCATGGACTGATTTTATCAAATGAATTTTATTATTAAATAATATAGAGCAAGTTAGTGAAGGCATGAACCTGGGGTTGAACTACCAAGTATCAGGTGATTGCTAGTGCCCAGTATTTACATAAAAGATCCACATCTATGTTGTTGGCACCTATACTAGGCTATATTATATAATTATTTTCTTTTATGACCTCAGTGTGAAATCCAGTCAGATCAGTAATATCTGAACCACAAAAATTAGATTATGCAACTTTGCTCACAGCACAGGAGCTCCGATTACATTCCCTGTGTGATCGTATCTCTTTGCAGCTGACCACTTTGATCATTCAACATTGAGAAAATGCATTCACTGACCACGTTGTTAGGGACATCTATTGAACTGCTTGTTAGTGCAAATATTAAATCAGCCAATTACATGGCAGCAACTCAGTGCATTTAGACATGTAAACATATTTAGGTGGCATTTTCTCTGGGCGAAAATTAAATGTTGATCTGAGGTCAGAGGAAAATGACCAGATTTCTTCATACTGATAGGAAGGCAACAGTAACTCATAACTACTTATTACAATCAAGACATGCGGAAGAGATTCTCTGAATGCACAAAGTCTACAACCTTGAAGCAGATGGGCTGTGGCAGAAGACCACACCGGGTGTCTCTCTTCAGCTAAGGACAAGAAACTGAGGCTACAGTTTGCACCAAAACAGCCTCACCAAAATTGGACAATAAAAGTTTGGAAAAACATTGCATCTTGAGAGTCTTGATTTCTGCTGCAACATTCAGATGATAGGGGCAGAATTTGGCATAAATAACATGAAAGCATGGATCCATACTGTAGTGGTCCAAAGTGCTGGTGGTGCAATGGTGTAGGGGATATTTGCTTGGCACACTTTGGGCCCCTTAGTACAAGTTGTGAGAAGTTTAAATGCCACAGCCTACCTGAGTATTGTTGCTGACAGTTTTTGATGGCTATTTCCAGCAGGATAATAATAATAATAATAATAATAATAATAATAATAATAATGCATTAGTCTTATATAGCGCTTTTCTAGACACTCAAAGACGCTTTACAATTTCATGCACTATTCATTCACACCTCAATCATACCTGGTGGTGGATAACACACCATGTCACAAAGCACAATCATCTGAAACTGGTTACCAGATCTTAGACCAATAGAAAACCTTAGGATGTGGTGGAACAAACAGTTTCCATTGTTGTGTAGCTAACAAATCTGTAGCAGCTGCTTGATACTATCATGTCAATATGGACCAAAGTCTTTCTGGAATGATCTTGCTGAATCTATGCCATGAAGAATTAAGGCAGTTCTGAAGGCAGAAGGGGGTCCAACTCAGTACTAGCACTGTGTACTTAATGAAGTGGCCAGTGAATGTAGTTTCAGTGTTAAAAGCCTCTTTTGCTGGGCTATTCTGTCATCAATTTGCTGATGGCACATGGTGCATTAGTCTATATAAGCTTTCCTTCTTTCCTTTTTTTTTTTTTTTTTTTTATATACTGAAAATCTGATGAACTATCAAGTTTTATGTAGCCCCAGGCATCAAACTGGACCTATGCACAAAAAAGTAATCAAAAACATAATGTTTATATTACACTCACCCACAAATATCCATCCATCCATTTTTCTTCCACTTACCCGATTCAGGGTTGCAGTTGGGCTGGAGCCTATCCCAGTTGTCATAGGGCGACGTGGGGTACAGTCTGGACAGGTCAACAGTCTGTAGCAGGGCTAACACAATCAACATTCACGCTCACATTTACATTTATACCTGCAGCCAGTTTAATATTAACCTAACATGTCTTAGGACTGAGGGAGGAATACCTGGAGAGAACTCGCACAAATACAGCGATAACATTCATGCTCCATATAGACAGGCCCCAGTCAGCTGGTGGACCCAGAAACTTCTTGCTAAGACCTTCTTACAGTAATAACCACAGCACCACTAAGCTGCCTGCTTTGTGAGAAATACTATTATAAAATACTATAATCTCTTTATTTCTGTAAACCTTTGCTGAGAGTGGCGCCATGCTCTACATTAGAAGTGTACATGGTGAAATTTATGCTTTATTAAAGCTTAAACATCTGGCTTTCCTGACCTCAGGGGTAAAATGTATAGCTCAGTGTAATGAAGCATGTCAGGGGAGCCAATTCATTCCAGTCTCCACCAATGTATCAGTTGCATAAAAAAGTACATTATGTAAACAGCTTCTACAGCTTCACCTCTTCTGGTTACATTTGTCATTGTACATTTTCATCACGTAATTTGATTCTCAGTTTGAGAGGCTGTGTTCCATAATTTCTTTCACGAATAACAGAGATAACCTTATTCTTCGCCTGCCATACTGTAGCTCTGAAAGAAGCTGGGCAACACTATATTACAGCTGTGACACATTCTTAACAGTTTTTGCCTTTTGTGCCCTCAAACAAATATAAGAGAGCAACATTATGTAATAATCCTATAACAGGTTATTGCTACCCAAAAGACCATTTCAGCTTTGTCCTTATTGTTCTTCTTCTTGTTCTTTCTTTACTCTCGATTTTGTCTTTTTCATTCAGAAGCAGTTTTTATATCTTATGCTGTTTTGCTTCTTTCAGCCTAGCCTACTTTTGCTGATTTATGTCATGCTCTTTGACAGTACTGAAAGGGTTGTCTAATACTTCAGCTTTTTTATTTGAGAAACATAAAATAGATCCAGTTCATGTAAAGGCCACTGAAGTTCTCTTCCATTGAAAACGTCTTGATGGCAAAGTCTCACTTTGCCATCACAGATTGTGCGGCTTTTTGTGCATTGTGAGCATTTTTCTCAAAGCAGTTAGATTTATAATAAAACTTTCATACAAAGACAACTGTTCCTGTTAACTACATGTAAATCTAAATCCACAGTTATGTGTAATGGTTTACGCATTTGCTTAACAAGCAAAAGCTTCTGGGTTTGATCCCGGGAAGATACGCAAATCCGTTTGGGGTTGTGTCAAAAAGGGCTTCCAGCTTAAAAAATGTTGCCAAATCAAACATGTGGTGCTACCTGCTGTAGTGACCCCTTGTGTGCGTGTGAAAACTGACGCAAACTTGCATTAAAAGGACAGCAATTAACAGCAAATATTCAAAGCTTCACCCGCTGGGTCTAGGTGGGGGGGACATGCGGACTATGACATCATTTTCAGGCTTGCTGAGTGTACACCTGCAATAAAATTGACAAAATTGCCATAAACATAAAATAAAACTAATGGCTTTACTGTGATTTTTGGCTAAAATTACTTTTAACCTTATCACTTTGAGCATGTAGCAATAGATTTTCCCTCTCACTGACTGCACAGCCTTCGTCTGAGTAATAAATCATTAGAACAACACTGTGCATGTGCAGAGATCACAGTTGCTGCCACCGTGCAACAGAGTACATACAGAAAGTAGCGTGAGCGAGAGAGCAAGACCTAACACTTCTGGCACGCTACCAGCAACAGTTTGTCCAAGAAGTCAATATATTTGTTGCTATGTTCTCTTTTGAAAAAAAAAATCACTAAATCTAACAGCAAGGTCACTAATTTGGCAACACTGAGATGAACTGAGGTGAGCCTGCATTTAGTCAGGATTACTGCTGTGAGTGAGAAGGACACTCAAGCCGAAATGACATTTCTGTGAATCTAAAAATTGGATACCTAAATCTAAAACTTCAATCCAGTCCAACTAATGAATATCTGTCTAGCTGAATATTCTGGTCCTGCTCTACTACAAAGATAAATGAAGCATCACAAATGAGGGCAAAGGAGGGCTACCTCATTTGTGATGCTGGCATTTTCAGTTTAAAGTCAAATGTCTTGACCTTATTTTTCTGGTTTCCACAGTTACAAGAAGGTTAAGGTGGGTTCTTGTAACGGCACCACAAGGTTTACATTTGTGGCTTTGAGTGAAACATTTCAGCATTTGGGTTCTAGTGAAATTGGGTACAGATATTCATGTCTTGGCTTTCATAAACCTAAGCATATGCAACAGACCAGCTGCAAAAATAACTATCTTCATGCCTTTCATGGGGAAAAAGAGGTTGTACTAACCCTACTTGAAGTATTGTTTTAAAGGTTTGTTATATGTGTGTGCCATCTAGGGTGTGCTTTACACAATCCAAAAGGAAGCCAGCTATTGATTCTGTGGGGGTGGATGGGCAGTGGGTAGACTATCCACAAACAAAAGCTTCTGTGAAATTATCTTGTCCTTTTATTACAACAAGATGAGCATAAAAGACAGCTGAGTCAAGATTATAGGAAATCTTAAAGAAGGGTTGATTTTTCAGGATCCCCCTTAGTAGGTCTGTCCGAGTTAATCTGCACTTAGTAATGACCGTGGAGCAGCTACATCTGTCTCTGTCCTCCCTGTGGTGACCATATATCTGTTAAAGAAGGGGAGAATTAGCCCGGTATTAGGCATGAGATTGAGTAAGGTGCTCTTGGTCCCAAGTAGGGGGTGGTTTCTATGTAAAACATGCATTTATAACACAGACAGTTTCTGAACATAGACAAACACAAAGGATATTTCCTGCAGAGTTTTTAGCAAGCCTGTAATACATTGCAGGAAATATAAGGCACATTCCAGAAAGAGTACTGCAGAGTACTTCTGTTTCGTGGTTCTTTAATACACTTCTTATAATGCGTTTGATTTCATCTTAATTAATGCTAGATTTAGGCCATAAGGTCTTTAACACTGCCAACTAACATGTCAGGTAATTTCAGTGAGTGTGAAAGTACATACAGTATGACCCTCAATGTCTCGGCTCTAATAAGAACAGAGAGAAGAAAGTGATTAAAAAAGAAACTAAAATAGAGAAGAAATGAATGAGAAACTACAAAAATATGGAGAATACTTTGAGCTATGTTATATAGATCACTTACTGGCCACTTCATTAAGTGCACCTGCTCGACTGCTTGTTAACACAAGCGAGCCAATCACTTGGCAGCAAATTCAAACTGAGCATCAGAATGGGGAAAAAAGGTGATTTAAGTGACTCTGAATATGGCATGGTTGTTGGTCCCAGATGGGCTGGTCCGAGTGTTTGAGAAATTGCTGATCTGCTGGGATTTTTCCGCACAGCCATCGCTAGGGTTTAAAGAGAATGGTCCAAAAAAGAGAAAATATCCAGTGAGCAGCAGTTCTCTGGGCAAAAATATCTTGTTGATGCCAGAGGTCAGAGGAGAATGGCAGACTTCTTCGAGCTGATAGGAAGGCAACACTAACTCAAATAACCACTCGTTATCCCCAAGGTATGCAGAAGAATATCTCTGAACACACAGGATGTCAAACCTTGAAGCAGATGGGCTACAGCAGCAGAAGAACACACCAGATGCCATTCCTGTCAACAATATGAAACTGAGGCTACATTTTGCATGGGCTCACAAAAATTGACCAATACAAGATTGGAAGAATGTTGCCTGGGCAGATGAGTCTCAATTTCTGCTGCAACATTCGGATGGTAGCTTCAAAATCTGGCATAAACAACAAGGATTTATCCTGCCTCATATCAATGGTTCAGGCTGCTGGTGGTGTAATGGTGTGGGGGATATTTGCTTGGCACACTTTGGGCCCCTTGGTACCAGCTGAGCGATTGTTTAAATGCCACAGTCTAACTGAGTATTATTGCTGACCATGTCCATCCCTTTATGACTACAGTGTACCCATCTTGTACCCATCTCAAACTAGCTTTTGAATAAGACAGTGAGTTCCCTGTACTTAAATGGCCTCCACAGTTACCAGATCTAAATCCAATAGAGGACCTTTGGGATCTAGTGAAATAGGAGCTTCATATCATCAATGTGCAACAAAGTAATCTGCAGCAACTGTGTGATGCTATTATGTCAATATGGACCAAAATCTCTGAGGAATGTTTCCAGTACATTGTTGAATCTATGCCACGAAGAATTACGGCAGTTCTGAAGGCAAAAGGGGGCAAAATCAGTGCAATACTAGCAAGTAGCCAGTCTGTGTACATGCCAGTAAGGGAATACTTTTACTTGTTTGTATTACAGCTCACAAGATACCAATAAGAAAAAAAATAGAAGAAAATCCTAAAGATATTATGTGGGTATTTCTCAATATTTCTTCTAAATAACAAATGTTGATTTCTAATTGACACTAAAGAACTAATCTTGCATTTAAAAAAAAAAAGCTTTACTTTCCCATTTATGTTTTCAGGATCATCACTTGAAGTTTAGGTGATATGTTAAAATTTAGCATAATAATTTGATAAAAGCTGGGCCTCTCACTAATTCAAAACAAAGCAAACTTTCATCCTACAGTCTTTTGCAGGTCCAGGTTTGCAGGTATTTTTACAGTATTATTCCAGTTGTTGGATTTTGCTCTGTCTCCGTTCACAGCAGACAACATTGTATAATCCCAAAAGCAAAATTTATGGAAGGAGATTGATTTTTGCAGCGCTCTTGGAATACCACTCATGTTATGGTGATGTAAGTCAGAAATGCACTCACTGTCCAATATCTGAGTCCATTCACAGAGCCCAGGCTGAGGTAATAATCAGTCCAAGACTTTAAGTCCATGCCAGTCCCACCTTCTATTTAGATCAGCCTGTTTATTTTAGAATTAAATTAATGATGGTGTTTCTGTTCCGTTTTTTTTTTTTTTTTAACTGTCAAAACAAAGTGATGCAATAGTTTCTCACTCATACAACATATGACAGCAAACAGTTGCTTTCAAAAAGTGCAAACTAAAAGTACAATACAAATCAGGACCAAGCGTAAAATTTGTGCGTTAAAAATATTTTTTAGCTCACCTGTTCTTAATGCAGCCGTTCACACTGACCGCATCCTTTCACAGGATGAAATTGAGGCATTTATTTTTTTACGGATCAAGTTTGATTTTTCCAGTTTTCACAAGCGAATAAACTGATCTGACCAATCAGAGCACTGCATTTGGCAGCATGTGAGCTCATAGCTCAAAATGCACCTATATACTGAATAAACAGTGATATAGAAGCTGTAAAATAATATAATTTTTCCTCAGACACAGCTAGGCGCTGCGCTTTATCACCTGGCTCTCTGAAATTCTTTCTCTGCCTCCTCAGATGTGGTCCCAACTCTAGCAACAAGAGCTTAAACTGCTCCACTGACATCCTGAAATATGTATGAAAGCTGCCGCGATGCTTCATCTCCTGGATCGAACCATGAAATTCTCCCTGCTGCTGCTTTCCCAGGAGAACCCAGAATCTCTGTTGCTTCCTTCCTTCTTGTTTAGAAACATCAGGACTTCATCACATCATCACTTGATGTCGACTTAATGAGAATGAATAGGTTATGCGACAAGTTTGCGTCTGAAAGATTCGGAATTTTGTGTCCTTTTTTGCAATGCACCCTGTATGTAAAGGCCTTAACAGTGTATACCAAATTAGAACAGAAAAACAGAACAGAAACATTTGTATCACAAATCTATAGTGGTTCAGCTGAGTTTTTTCCACTTAAGAAAGACTCTGATGGATTTGTCCACAACCTAATTTATAATAACAGTTATGTGTAGGATTTTCTTCTGCAATTTTCTTCTTTTTTATTTCCAAGAAGTCCTCTTTTTTAAAAAAAATACTTTTATTGATCACTGTCTTCTTGCAGCTACAAACAGAACTTTTGGGTGCACATATATCATTATAATATCTGAGAGGAAATAGGACTAAATGTATTTCTTTAAGAAAAAGCAATCAGTGCCTTTTTTTTTGTTTTGTTTTTTTTTTCCCATAACCTTTGTGCTTAGATTTAGCTGCTATCAGACGCAGTGCACGGTGGTAAGTGGGTGGCATGATGGTGCAGTAGTTTGCACTGTTGCCTCAGTTCAAACCTTCTGGCCATCTGGGACCTTCCTCCCACAGTCCAAAGTCATCCATATTACAGTAGGTTAACTGGTGATTCTAAACTGGCTCTAGGTGTGAATGTGAAAGTGAGTGTCTGTTTTATCCCTTTGATAGACTAGCAACAGGTCTAACGTGTACCCCTCCTTTCACCCAATGTCAGTTAGGATAATCTCAAGCCCCGCCACAACCTTGAATTGGACAAAGTGTTGGATGGATGGATGGATGGATGAGCAGTGCACATGAGATATTACTGCTGTATAGATATGACATGCATCTCATAAATATGCTATAAAGATATATCTCCTTTCAGTCAGAGAATGAATAAAAACGTGAGGGTGAACTGAAACTCCTGCTCTTTCTCTCTCCTTCCTTTTCTCTCAGTGTAGCGTTAATTGCTGCGCATAACACTCAGTGTCTGAAACATTACAAATTTGCAAAAAAAAAAAAAAAAAATCTGTATTGCATATAATTAACTGATGTTATTGTTGCAAGAATAACACTGATTACTTAAACAGGCTCATCTCAATTTTGGGTAACCATAAGCTGGTAGCATAGCCACTTCTCAAGCTTTTCTGCTTAGATTGCAGCACAGCTTGATGGCTCAGTAAAAACCTCTGAGCCCTTTGATCGTGATGTGCTCATTTCTGCGTTGCTTCAATCCAAGAGGGAGTCCTGCTTTAGTTTCAATGTAAGTTAGAGCTGAAATGAATGCATTTTTATGGGGTATTTCTTAGTCCCTTTCAATCTATCTTTTCCGACTTCTCTAAAAAAGATTCATGCTGTTGTAAAGAATACGGAAGGGACAGACAGAAAACAAGAGTAGTTAGCAAGTTTCCAGAGTAAAAAAAGTGGAAGCTGATAAAGGGAGGCCATAAAAGGGTCAAGTTTTGATATCTAAAACTTTCAGTGGCAGATTTGTGTTCAGAAATGACGCTCGGGTAAACATGTCCAGAAATCAGACCTTTAATTCCACGTTAATCCTCTTTTCTGCCGCCCTATCCATGGCTGACACGATCGACCCGTGGAAAAGCCTGCTATGGGTTTGGAACGTTGATTTTGAAGTTCCATTTTTCTATCAGTTCATAGAATAGTTATCGCATGGTCGCTTTCCCTTGGCTCTCCATGGGATTAAAAACCTCTTTTTTTTGTTTTTGTTCTGTTTTGTTGCAGAATGTTTCAAGTTTCCAGACAACAGTTTATGTTACTGCTAAGAACTGTTGACCAGTTCCTTTTGTGGTATTGATGAAATATGGATTGCACTGTTCTATGCTATGTAAATTACGATTGTCTGTTGATTAAACATCTGCAGAAGACCATCTCATTCATAGATGTAAAATATATGTAGCCTGGGAAATTAGTTACCACACAGGACACAGTAACAGGGGTTCTTTCAGTGCTTTTTAATGGCACACAAAGATACAAAGAGTAAAACACATATGAACAAACCAAAGAACAAATGAATTAAATAATAATAAAATGCCTACAGGCACTCACATTTCACAGCAGTTTTTGCTAACTTAACATTTGGACACTCTGGCGACTGCATACTTGGCATCTTACTACACATGCCAGCAGTTTTGCATCACCATCGTCCATGCACCTCCAGCTCGGTGCAGACCAAACGCAACCCCAGCAATGAACCATAGACCAAGATGTACGTGGCAAAATCTTAAAGGGGTAACTACTGTTCTTCATGATGCTGCCACCTTGTGACGGAAGTTAGGCGAACCTCTGCCAATTGCAATCAAATTAACAACAAATGTCACATTCAAAAGGAACTGAAAAAGAACATTTTTACGTGCACGCCAACGTGCCAAGAGAAAAATATATTTAGCCCAGATGGAAAACGCTGTTATAAAATTAAGTTATAGGTTTTAACAACCCAGCTGCATATGCATTCATGTTAAGACTCACATAGACCTTGAGGGTGGATTATGATACAACACATTTCACATCTCAGAAATCTCAAGTCAGTATAGCTGGCAGAGCTCTTTGAATGACTACTAAAAAGCATCCATTAAAATTTGTTCACTTATCAAATCACTTTATTTTTAAATAAATTCTTCCCATTTGTACTCTCTTGGTATCATATTACAGCTAGGTGTCTCTGTTAAATGATCTGATTGCTCTTGGCAGCAGATAAAGGGAAGAGAGCATCAAAGTATTACTATTCATTTTAAATCTATATAGCTAATCTCACAGCACAAATACAGTCATTACTTTTGATTCATTTTGCTAGGCAGTGTAGAGATGATGAATTTGACACTGCTTATGATACTACTTCTAAGAGTAAAAGAATAATAATAATAAAACTAATATATATCATCTGTCTAAAACAAAGTGTATGGAATGGCAAAGAGTGGTGGGGACTGACAAGAGGTGAAAATGTGACCATCTGCCATCCTCCTCCTCTCTGTCTCACTCTAATTATACCCCCACACAAAAGAAAATACATGTTTGGCTGCATATGTGCGATGGCATCTCACTGTGAGATGAAATTTAAAATTAAACACGTAAAAGTTTTGAGATGTAAGCCTGTCCATTAAAAGTAGACTTGGTGCACAGTGATGATCAGTTACAAATATGGAAAATCACCTACTTGAAATGTAGGATTTTTTTTTTAATAAAATTAAGGAAGTGATTCATAAATTAATAGCAATCATTCCCAGTCCTAAATATTTCTAGGAAATATATAAGATTGGTGATTGTTTCATCAGCAACGCATATAATAAATGTGAAGATAGCGTCAGTATTAGTCATTCGTCAATTTCACTATATGTTGCTCCAACTGAAAATTGCATATGGAAATATATACAGTGGCTTGCAAAAATATTCATACCCCTTGAACCTTTCCATATTTTGTCACATTACAACCACAAATATAAATATATTTCACTGGAATTTCATGTGAAAGACCAACACAAAGTGGTATACAATTGTGAAGTGGAAAGAAAATTATACATGATCCAAAACATTTTTTACAAATAAAAAACTGAAAAGTGCGGTGTGCAAAAGTACAAATACTTTTGCAAGCCACTCTATAATTACTTCCTGTAGCCAAATGAATTGTAAGGATCCAATTGTGAATGCTATACTTCCAATACAATGGGCAAAAGTTCCCCTTCTCACAAATCCTTTTGCCCATTGTATTGGAAGTATAGCATGGGGGTAACTGTTTCAATTCAGAGACAGAAGTAAGTGTTGTGCAAGTGTGTGGTTGCAAGTGAAAGAGGGCTTTCAACAAATGCTTCTCTATTTAGAGACAGCTCAAAATGATGAATGATTTAATTTCATCTTTTGTTCTCCCCTTTGAACATTTCTATTGTGAAAAGAATCCAAAAGCAACTGTGACTATTTATGTTAACCCCCTAAAATAGACTGTAGTGCAACAAATTCAGCAAGAATCCAACATTTCATCTAATTCGTATGATTTGCCTCATATGGTACACATTTCTGCTTCAGTTTGCCTCAAGATATGGAATGAGAAATAGGGACGATGTACTAAGAAGTTGCTTCTCTGCTCAGGCCAGATCAGTCTTCTTTTTTTTTTCTTTTTCTTTTTTTTTGGTATAATTTCCAATTTTGGCCCTTAGTAGGAAAAAAACAATAAATAAACAAGTATTGCCAAATGACCTTGAGTAGTAGCCAGACATTGCTACAGTGGATCTCGTGTGCATAGATGTGTAAACAGTGAATTTCTTCAGCCTCATTTGCATATCTGCATATGCCATTCTTTGCCTCTGTATATTGTACATTATCAGTACTAAACACTAGAGCAGTCAGTGACTCATCAAACCTTCTGTGATGCAAAAGTGGAGACCTAATCATGCACACACACAGACACTCACTGGACACAGAAAGAGGTCTGGCCCCAGCGATTTTGCCTAACCACTTTTTAACAATGCAGCATGACTTGGCACATGCTGGGCAGCTTCTCCCGCCTGTGACTGCTGGGATTGGTGTGCTTATTGTGAGCTCTCCACTGCACATCACCTCTGATTTGTGTGTGCAATGCAGGCTTTTTAAAGTGGTTTCCTTTATAGTGAGCATAGACACACACAAAGATCTCTGGGGACAGCAACACCTGCCTGCAGTTTCATATCCTGTAAACCCCATGGAACAGAAAGACAGGAGTGCTTGTTGTGTTTTGTTACGCTTTAGATCAGGAGCAAAGAAAGAAACCTGCTTTGAAACCCTTTGGAATGAAGCCTGAGAATATATACTGCATGTGCAGAGGTTCAAAGTGCAGTTTGTCTAATCAAAATAATGATTAAATTTTTTCGATAGCACCACATAAGGCAGCAACTCTCTAAAGTATTATTCTTTCTCTCCTTTTGTTTGTGTTTTTGCATCTCCACCCATCTCACATTCTCATACCATCTTTTCTCCCCCATCAGATATCCGGGGTTTGCAAACCTTTATGGACCAGGCGTCTCGGCTGGGTCTAGATGTTTCCTTGCAGAGGGTGGACCGCAACGTTAGTCGGGTATTTACTGACCTCTTCAACACAATGCGCACTGAGGAACTCAACCGGTACCGGGACACGTTACGGAGGGCCGTGTTGCTCATGAGCCCTCGAGGTGCACAGGTGTTCGTCCACCAGGTAGGCTATGCTGCTGAGACTGAAACATAATGATCCACGAACAGAAATGCATTCCCTGGCACCCCTAATCTGGAGCAAATGAAAAATAATATGCTAGTAGTATATGTTGTTTTGATCACAGTGAAGGTGAACGTGCAAGGCGTAGGGAGCATAGGAACTTTGTTCACCCAATTATGTGATGTATTTGTAATGTTATAGGAAATATATTCATCTGCCGGATGAACTTAAAGTGTCAGAGATGGGTGTGGTCCAAGTGCTCTTGATGGTTGTGACTGTGGGTATTCCATTAAAAGATGGTCTTAAGTTAGGACTTTAAAGGCTAGAAAAGAAAACTATTCTGTATCCTGTTACAAGACCGAAAGCATAACAAGCATTTCTACAATAAAGTTGTTCCTTAATGCCAGTGAAGAGAGTTTTATTTATTGAAAAGATCAATGGCACTGTACTTAGAACTTCAGGGAAAGTTCAGATAAAATAAGCTGTGTGTAGCCACGGGTGATTCTCCCCTCGCTCTGCTCATTCTGGGTCATTCTATCCTAATTTGGAAGCGGTTATTAACACCTCCTCTTTGCTCCTTCTACATCATGTTTGCTTATTATAGTAGTTAGGATCAGGTGGATGTACAGAATAGAAGGCAATACATCTACTCTCTGTTTGAGCAGACATCTTTTCCTCTTTCATCTCACCTTGCTAAGGCTAAGGTTCTTTAGTTAATTAGCTGCCCTTTCCTCAAATCAGTTTGAAAAAGATGAACTGCTGCATAAAAATATAAACAATTTTTTTCTGTGTTCTTTCTGCTAAAGGGTGCCTAAAGTGAAAGGTTTCCTTTAATTATTTGCTAAGATTTTTGTCAAACTGTGTTGAAACATTATGTAATTTATTGCATTTGCATGTTTGAAGAAGAGGCTTGTGTGGCACTGGTGACACCGGAGACTGTGAAGAAATATGGCAACATAAAACTGAGCTGAATGGGTTGTTCTGGCTGACAAACACATCGAAGTCTGACACTCAATCTTCTGCTCTTCTGGCAAGGACAGATACATGCTGATGAAGATTTTTTTTTTTCCAAAAGATTCCAAACTCAGTTGAAAAAGTTTGACCTCAAAGTGGACAAAAGAGAATGGGCTGTTGAAAGACAGTTATAGATAAAGTAATTATGCCAGTTACGCAATAGCAAAATCCCAAACTACATTTTCTTTGTGTTGATATTAGTTGTAAATTTTTGCCAGATGTTTGCTTCATACATTTGACCTTCTTCAGTCCAGAACTTACTAGTAAATATTTGGGATAGCCAAGACATATTTTGCAAGTTTAGAGGTTCAGCAGTGATTAAGGAAAGTATATATCTTTGAGTTTTAGAGGTACCAAACATCAGTTCATATAATTTTAGCTTACATGTTGCATATTTCTTTGTTGAAAAACAACTTCAAAGAGAAATGAAAACAGACCATGTTGGCTTTACAAAAGCAAAAACAAAAATGTGTCCATATTTGTCTTTTTATTGCCTTTGTAGATCAATTGCATTTAAAGCTTGCTGGAGACATGTTATGGTATTTGTGCTTGTAATGCAATCCTGTGCATAACACTTTGAAACCTTAAACAACATATCACATGCATTTATTGTGTCTATATACTTGTGAGTCTCAAAAAGGTTTTACCCTCAAAGGGTTTTAGTTCGCCTCTGCTTATCCTCAATCCTCTGCGCTGACTCATTTAATCTTTCTATCAATTGTGAGCAAATACCATAGGAAAAAGCCTTAACCTCCTGTAAGTCAAAACCCTCACTTGCATTCTGATTAGCTTCTTGTCAGTGCTCTACAATTAATCTAAAAGTGAAGCACTTACAGACAAATGAATTAGTGCACAGTTTGCGAATACACCAAGGCTTTCAAGTTTCATTAATGACATACGGCTTTGATTTTTTTGCTTCTTCTTTTTTCCTGTGCTGCAGTGAATTCTGTTTTAGTATACAGGTACACAGTCTGGTGCAGACGTCTTTTCTTCACAAAAGATTTAATCTAGAGAACTGTTTCCCTTATCATCCCTTATACAATTAGCATAAGGCATCTGTCAGGTATCTTGGGGACTAAGAAATAAGCACAGCTTCACAATTGGCACGCCCTCCAGGTGCTCCTGTGAATGTTAATGTAAGTGTTGGAGATTTGTAAATTCATCAAAGCTTCATTAATACCTTGGTAATGACTGTCATTGTGTCCACGCCTCACCAAAGATACTGGGGCAGAAAATGCAAATATGCAAATATCTCAATGGAAAATATGATGCCTTGCGGCGCTGAGAACTCATGAGCTGACGGATCAAAAAAATTGTAGGTACCAATGTAATGTAAATGTTAACAAATGTGTTTGATAACTCACTGAAACTGATGATATTAGTTGTCTCAATGATTTGTTTAAGGTGTGACAAAATGTGTTATCGTAGCCTAGAAGGACACGCTGAATAATTACTTAGAGATGCAAAACAACATTAAGACACATAATGACCTCAAAGAGGAGCGAAAAGCTGCAGACTTCCCCCCACCTCCCCACCCCTCCACCCCTCCAAATGCAGGAAAAATCAAGATGACTACAACCACACAGAATATGTCTGTGTAGGTTCTCAGGCATCCAGGTCATAGTAGTCTCTGGAGCTTGAAAAGGGGGCGACTGGATTCCTTTTGTTTCTTGAAGATGTGTCACCTTTCATCCGATTTCAGATGAGAGGTGAAACAAAAAGAAGTCCAGTTGCCTTTTTTTCAAGCCCCACAGAGACAACCAACAGAGAAACTAAATGACTTAAGAAAAGCCAAAGATGACTACAAAGAGATGCAAACTATCTACCATGAAGTCTATTACAGTTATACAGCAATGCATAGCAACCACAGTCAGACTATGAACAGACCCAAGTGGACTACAAAGAGAAACAAAAGAACTAAAGAAAAACCCAGGATGACTACAAAGAGATGCATGATTTCCCCATAGATTGGAAAAGGATGACAAAAGACTCCAGACAAGTGCAAAGAAGCATCAAGAGGCAGAAAACTCTCACAAAGAGGCAAAAACAGAACAAATGCAAGGGATGGCATAGTCAATAAAAACAAAGGCATAAAATATCCACAGTGGGCAGTAGAAGGAGTAGGGTTAAAGGGGTATGAGTCTCAACCACCCCCACCCCTCACTGGCCCTTTCCCCTTTTCTTTTAACAACTGTAAAAGAAATGGTGTCCCCATATAAGTCATCAGAGATCATACCTGGTCAAGCAGAAATCTTATTTCTTCACATGAATTACCCAAAACACTGTGCAACAGTAATGCTAGTGAAACTTAAACCTGTTATCAACCATGAAAAAAACACATTGCATTTGCACAATAATTGGGAACCAAACCCAACATGACTTCACTAATAATAACCCTCTCAACATTAACAACTTGAACATGAACATTAGCACTCTTAAAGGTCTTTGCTTTCCCAAAAGAATAAGGCCTGATTTAGACACATGCAGTGAAACTTTGTAGAGTCTATCATGTGACCCATGTAAGTCGCCAACATCTTTGCTGGTTACATCATCGGTTGCGTCTTAGAGTTTTAGAGGTGTTTGTGCTTATGTCTTTGCTATGGTGTTTCCTGCTGAAGCATAAATCCCCAGTAACTGTCCATAGTCCAAGAGAATTTCCCCCTTCAGTTTGCTATAGTACATTACCTGAATCTCTTTCTTTTTTCTTCACTTTCTTGATAAAGTGGATAAAGTCTGTTGTGCCATTGCATCGGCATTGTATCGACAGCAAACACGAAACGCAACTTTTAAATCAGAGCACCCCAGGTATAAGGACATTTATGGAGGGTTGTGAATGACCTTGGCCCTTTAAGGTAGTATAAAAAACCCTTTGCGAGGAACCAGGGAGTTCCTTGCAAAGGAACTCCCTGGTTCCTTTGCGAACCTTTGCAATCTTCAACACAACTTTAAGATTTGATAAAGAAATAAAGTTAAAACTAGGGTTTTTTTTCAACTTAGGGTACTTATAAAGGTGAAGCTGTTCCTCTCAAGTGATTTTTGAAAAGGTTAGTCATGCATTTATTTCATCTCGACTTGACTACTGTAACAGGCTTTATTCAGGTGTCAGTCTGTCACCGCTTGGCGGACTGCAGCTCGGCTCTTAACTGGCACACTTAAGCAAGAGCACACATCCCTCATATTGGCTTCCTTGCATTCACTGCCAGTCGGATTTAGAATTTATTTTAAGATTTTATTACTTGTTTTGAAGTCTCTGGCCCTTCCTTATCTTTCAGATCTTTAATGTTGCACACTCCCACCATAGATCTGCCCCTGGAGGGAGGAACGGGGTATTGTTATTTCACCCACTGATAGATGGAGGAAGGTGATGTTTTCGGTCTGGTTTGTCTGTCTGTTGGTAGGATAACTCAGAAAATTACAAATGGAATGAAAATTGAATGAAAATTTCTGGAGTTGTTGGGGGTGGTACAAGGAACAATTGATTACATTTTGGTGTGCATCCGGATAACAATCTGAATCCAGGATTTTTTTTTAAAGGATTCCTTACCACTGTGAGACAGGGACAATATTCACATATTTGCATCTAACCCTATGAAGATAAGTCAGAATCCTCTTAAAAGAATTAGGGTGCAACATGACCATAAGTTCCGTCATATAGCAAGGTTTGTGCATGATTGAAGGAGGATTCCAGATCTAATGATCCAGATTGCTAAAAAATATTTATGGATGTGTATAACAAAATTGGGTAATATCTATTGCAGCGCAGTATCAGGACATCGGGAAAATTTGTGCTTTGGTTGTCTGTTAACAATATTACAGCAAAGCTACCTGTCTGATTCATACCAAATTTGCATGAAAGATTGCTAGTGACCCCTAGATCACCTGATTAAATAATTGGGTCAAGATAAAAAAAAAACTAAATAAATAAATCCCCCAAAATTGGGGAAAAAACATCCATACATTTAGCCCTCTGGAGTTGATGGACACGCAGACGTGTCCAAATGACATTGACGGCAGGATGCAGCCTCAGTGAGTTTTCTTTTCAACATGTGTCAACTACGTACCAGTTTATAAACTGTGTTGATACAACAATAAAACCAGAGTAATGATCTATGAATTATGCCACGCTTTTGTGCATTTGGTGTAAGAAGAAACTGTAAAAATGGGATATTCTCTAGCAGAATATGCTTGTGTAGCACTTCTGTCACTGTAAAACAGATATATAAGCTACTAGCCCAGTTCTAGGCTCATAGGAGCTGTGGAGCAAAGCACAGTGAAAAGATTACAAAACATTCACCACCACTGTTAACTAGGTCGTAATTAACTTTCTTTAACTCAGAATTGTTTCAGTCAAATCAAGGTTGTTTCTTTAAAGCTTTTTAATTCTTAGTTTAGATTTCATCTAAACTTTATTTTCAGTTCCCAGAATCCATTTATTTTCAGAATCTATTTATTTCCAGACCGGTCTGTCCCATACAGGGTTAATAAACTCAATTAAGTAGCATGAGCTAATTTAGCTTATGGTCACTACTGAGTATGAGCAGGTGCCCACCAACAAAAAAAAAAAAAAATGAAGTCCTCTGTTCATTAAAATGTTTTGGTTTAATGGAAACCCTGGGACTCAGAAGCACTAAGCTTTTTGAATTATTGAAAACTTCAAAAAATGTACTGAGATATCAATTCTAATGAATGTGACCTTCGCCTTTTTTGTCCCAGACTCAGCATTACAGAAGTGCATAATTAGGGTCGGCCCCTCATATGTAATCCTTTCTTGTTTTGTCATTAGTCATCAGAATAATGCAAAACTTTGGCCCTGTTTTTTTTTTTTTTTTTGGCATGGAAAATCAACTAAGCTCATCAAAATTGATGAAAAATATAGTGAAATTCAGGTTTCTATGGAAACCAGTGTTGGGTAACACTCGTTTACAGTAACACCTGATTTTTAAATGTTTGTATATACTCAGATATTGGGTGGTGCGACTTATACTCCGGAGCGACTTATAGTCTGTAAAATACGGTACATGGATCGTAAGTACGAAACAAAGGCCCTGATTCTTTATAAAAGTACTTTCTACCATTAAAAACTGCCTTTATTCGCACTATACCTTTTAAATCCACCGTGTGACATTTCATTAGCTTATGAGCACTGAGATATTGATAAAACCGGTGGAATTGGCACTTTTTTTCAGCGACTGAATCAAACTTTCATAACTGGTAGTGAAACTGATTGTACTACACAAGATCGTACTAGGTGAAATGGGAAATCTTAAAGCTATGACTTCCCCATTTTGCCGTGGTCAAAATTCTTGCCGCGACAGTGGCGCCCTTTGCAAATTCACGGATACCTTGTATGAGCAATCAAATGTTATTGAAATCATCTTTTGGTGTATTGACCCTTTAATTTAGAGTCCCTCGCCATCCGATGTCCTGTATATGCATGTCGTCTGCAGCCACCACACAAAAAGAGGAGGGAAAGAAAGGAGTCCAGGCACTGTCCAACAGAAAGTTCTCCTGGCCTGCACAACAGGCCATGCAGAAAACAACACAAGAATGACCATAATGAAACAAAATAAACAGTTTCTGCATCTTTGAGGGAAAAAAAAAGCATCAGGGCTGTGATGTGCCCTTCTGTCTTGTGATGGAGAGGAACTGTTTTTATGATCAATAATTTATGCCATGATCACTACTTTAACATGGGAAACTCAATTTGACTCAGCTGAAAAAAGACACATCATCTTCATTTGTTGTAGTAAGAAGCAAATCACTATTGTCCATGGACATGTAACTGTCATGGTCCTGAGTATTTTGTGTTTGTTGTTTTAATTAATGTCAAGTTCTTGTCTTTGTTTCCACTTCCTGTCTTATTTTGGTAGTGTCTTGTTTCTTGTGCAGTGTGTTTAGTTTTTCTTCCTGTGTCTCCCTCCCAGGTGTTCCTCATCCCCTCGTTACCTAGTGTATATATTGTCTGCGTTCCAGTCAGTGTTATGAATAACATAAACTTGTTGTTTTGTTGTAGTTGTTTTTTTTTTATTGCCCTCTGGCTATACACAGCCTAATGACAGCCGGTTAAACTGTAAATAAAATGAAATTACAACATTTAAGATCATAATACAAATAAACACAAATTTAGAACCTTTCACTATAAACCGTTTGAATAACTCACATTTAAGGTTGTGCTAGATTAATCACTTATAACTCTGAGATTCAAATTCAGCATTTAAACACTTTACAATCTCTAACATTACATTTTCCAGGTTGATAAACTGTCAAGACGCTTAGCTTTATACTCTAAACAAATGCAACAACACATCAGATTACACATTATGAGGATCTTACAGATCTAAACACAAAATTAAACCGAATTTGTGCATCTCACAGATATTCTGATTGAATACAGCGACATATCTCCTTTGAAAACCCATGCGGGAAAACGTATTTCACTTTTATGCAAAACAACTATAGTTTACATCTTCAAAACAACACAACGTCCGTTTACACAATTAAACAAATGTTTGACAATAATCAGATCAACTTACCACGTTGGGGCAATGTTATTTGGATAGTTAAGTGACAGGTTTAATCTTTGTCTGCTTTGTTTTTTTCTGTTTGGCTCTCTGTAGCTGAAAAGGCTATCGTGTCTCTTTCTTCCTTGCACGTCAGACAGCCCAAAAAATGTAAACAATGATTGGAGCCCTCTAGTGGAAGGGAGTGATACCAACATCCCGGCCCCGATGACCTCAACAGATGGTCATCCAAGTAAAATTGGTGAACGACTATGTAATAATACAGTAATACATGCACTTTAGAGCAATAACTGTTAATCTTGAACACACGGCTAACAACTATTGTAACAGTCTCATGGAAAACACAAGCTGAAAGTCTGTAGAGCTTACTTGTCCATATTCCTTTCCAGCAAACATAGTTTGTGGATGGGGCGAGTATAAATACCTGTTTGTGTCTTTACTTGTACTGAACGTACCAGTCCATCAGCTCCAACATTGACATCAATGACCAATCCAAGGGGCCACTGACTGCGAGGTGTTGATTCATGCAGAACTAGTACAAGATCACCTACTTGATAATTTCTGGAATGGTGGGTCCACTTCTGCCTCTGCTGTAGACTAGGCAAATACTCCTTTGTCCATCGAGTCCAGAAAATGTCCGCCAAGTACTGGACCTGGCGCCAGCGTCGACGGTACAGATCCTGCTTCACAAAGTGACCAGGGGGTAGAGAACACTCAGGTCTTAACAGAAGCAAATCGTTAGGAGTCAGAGGCTGACCATCTCTTGGGTCCTCTGACAGCTTTGTTAGTGGTCGTCCATTGACAATTTTTTCAATGATGCAGAAGAGTGTCATTAATCCTTCATCATCCAGAGTCTGTTGTCCTGTAAGGCCCATGAGGATTGAACGCACTGTTCGGATCTGCCTCTCCCATACACCTCCCATGTGTGAGGCTGCTGGGGGGTTGAACTTCCATTGTGTTTCTCTTTGGAGCAGATGTTCTTCAATCTTTTGTTGATTCCATTCATCCAGCGCTTTCTGTAGTTCACTGCGGGCACCAACGAAATTTGATCCGTTGTCCGAGCGCATCAATTGAGGTGTTCCCCGACGAGCCATGAAACGCTGAAGAGCATTTATAAAGGAATCTGTGTCCAAACTGTGCGCTACCTCCAAATGAATGGCTCTGGTTGTTAGGCAAGTGAACAGGCAACCATACCTCTTCACCTCACCGCGTCCCCTTCTGATGTTAATGGGACCGAAGTAATCGACTCCAACACTGGTGAAAGGTGGTTGACTTGGAGTCACACGATCGGCTGGTAGGTCGGCCATGTACTGCGTACTGATTGGAGCTCTGTGCCTTTTGCATGGTATGCACCGTGCTAGGACTCGTTTCACTGTGATGCGTCCTCTGACAATCCAGAAGGATTGCCTAATCTCAGAGAGGACCCTCTCAGCACCTGAATGACCTGTGAGTTTGTGGAAGTGCCATATGATGAGTTCACTGACATGATGCTTCTGTGGCAAGATCACTGGGTGTTTTGCTGCTTCAGGTATTGGAGCATTGGTGAGTCTGCCTCCAACTCGAAGTAGTCCATCACTGAGGCGTACTGGTGCTAACTTCCTCAAGTTATTAACCCTCAGTGGCTTGGTGATCTGGGAGCGTTGAACATAGTCAATGATGGAAATCTCCGCCCGCTTCAGATCATTAAGCGTTACAGGTGCACATAGTTTAGTTTTCATCTTCTTCAAAAGAATGTCTTTTGCCCGTAAGATCAATGCAATAGCTCGCTTGAGTTTGTACCAGGAGGAATACTTGTGGAAGAAACAATCAACTGCTGAATGAGTGGTGACTTTAGATGAGATTGTATATGTCTGACTTGATTTCTTTACCTCAGCTTCTGAAGGTAAGCCACCTAGTTCCGGCTGGAGAGGCCAAAACTCTTCTCTCTGCCAAAGGAAAGCAGGACCTTTGTGCCAGCGCTCATTGCTTGCAAGTTCTTCAGCTGAAAATCCTCTAGAAACATCATCTGCAGGGTTGTGCTCTGTGCAGACGTACTTCCATTGCGAGGCTGCTGAAACTTCACGGATCTGTGAGATTCTATTTGCGACAAAGGTTTGATATCTTTTATCTTCATTTCTGATGTAATGCAGCACAATGGTGCTATCAGTCCAGAAGACGGAGTCCAGTAGGGGTAGCTCAAAGCTTTGGTGGATTTTCAGGTCAAGCTGCACTGCTACCACCGCCGCCGCCAGTTCTAGTCTTGGGATAGTGGTTGTTTTGACTGGAGCCAGCCTGTTCCTGGACATGATGATGTTACAGTATATGTTATTATGGCAAACGAGCCTGAGATAGGAGACGGCACCGTATCCCAACTCAGACGCATCGCTGAAGTGATGGAGCTGCATGGTGACTGAAGGTACAGTATAGACTGTTGGTCTGAGGCATCGAGGAATTTGTAGCTTGCAAAGTCTTGGCAGGTCATCCAACCACCGGCCCCATTGCTCAGCAATCTTACTTGGAATGGTTTCGTCCCAGCCTAGCTTCATGCGACACAGTGACTGGAATAGTGCCTTTCCTCGTAAAATGAATGGGCCAGCTAAACCCAGGGGGTCATAGACCGAGCTTATTGTGCTTAACATGCCTCTTTTGGTGCTGGGTTTGCCCTTAACATTCACACTGAATGTGAGGCAATCATTTTTTATGTCCCATAACACACCCAGAGCTCTCTCCATTGGTGGATCTTGATCCAGGTCCAATGACGGTGAGCGCTTTGCATGTTCCTGCTCTGGGATGGACTTCAGGACCTCTGCAGAATTGCTTGTCCATTTGGTCAAGTGAAAGCCTCCTTGCTTGAGTAGGTTGGTCAGCTGCGCTGCTAGATGGATGGCTTGTTGAGGTGAGTCAGAAGATTTCAGACAATCATCCACGTAGAAGTTTCTTTCAACAGTGGAGATGGTGTCTGCATCATACAGATGTGCATGGTCAGATGCACATTTTCTTAAGGCAAAACTTGCTGCACTTGGAGACCACACTCCGCCAAAGAGGTGAGATGTCATACGGTAGGTAACTACCTCATTCCTTTGATCATGGTCTTTCCACCACAGGAATCGCAGAATGTCTCTGTGGTCTGGTGTTACATAAATCTGGTTAAACATGCCTTCGATATCTGCCATCATAGCAATAGGACCTTGTCTGAATCGAATTAACACAGTTATTAATTTGTTTGTTAAGTCTGGTCCTTGATGAACAACATCATTGAGCGATACTCCATCGTACTTAGCTGCACAGTCAAAGACGACCCGTACCTTTTCTGGCTTGCGAGGATGAATCACTGGATGATGCGGGAGGTACCATACCTTGCCATCATTGCGGTCAGGAAACGAAGCAGGGACTGCTTCCGCATAGCCATTGTTGATGGTTGACTTCATTGCCTCTACATACTTCATTTGCAAGTCTGCATTTTTTGTCAGTCTACGTTCCAGGAGTTGCAGTCTGTGTGCTGCTAAGTTGACATTGTTTGGTAGCGCCACAGCTTCGTTCTTAAAAGGTATGTCTAAGATGTAGTGTGAGCCATCTTTAGAGACTGAATTCTCCCACTGCTTAATCACCTTCTGGTCGTTGATTGATAGGCTGTCCTTTTGGGTGGGGTCATCAAGCTTCCAAAACCTCTCCACCTGCATTTGCAGACTGTGAACTGACTTGAGGAAATAGGCCTTGACATTCTTTCCGCCTTCTTTGTAATCAATTGGTCCATTTATGGCCCAACCAAGCACTGTCCTTGTAGCATATGGATCATTATCTCCACCTACACGATATTCTTCAGCTCTGAGAAGGCGTGGGGCATCCTGTCCAATGACGAGGTGCACATCATCAGAGTTAACACTGGGAATAGGAATGCCTGCTAAGTGATCCCATCTGGCAACCTCATCAGGTGTGGCAAGGCAGCTGAGACCTATGTTTAACTTTCTTAGGGTTCTCACACCATTGAGTGTATACATGTTGCCATCATGTAGAGAGTCTATCTCAAGATTCACACATCGAGTAAATATGCCTTCTTGGCTGCCTCCTACTGTGTCAAGATCCAGCCTTGCAGGTTTGCCTTTGACCTTGAGTTTCTTTGTAAGTTCTTCTGACACTAAACTTGTGTTGGCTCCAGGATCAAGCAATGCATATGTGACAGAACTGATGTTGCTAGCTTTGCCTCTAACAACCACAGGAACAATAGGTAAGCAAACTTTACCATTTCCAGCACCAGCAAATCCACAAGTGACGTTAGGTGATTGGGTAGATTGTGTTTGTTGAGTTGTTTTATTGTCACCCGTGGCATTCTGACTTGCTGCTGTATTTTGCTTGTTAGTGTGGTTTGGGTGTAGCCATTTGTTATGTTTCTGTCCACAGCCAGGTACGTTGCATACCCAATTGCGTGTGCATACCTCAGCACTATGACCCATCATGAAACAGTTTTGGCACAGGTGCTTCTCCTGAACAAACATGAGGCGTTCTGGCACAGTCAGTGATCGGAAAGCTGGGCACTGGTTCAGGAAGTGGAGCTCTGAACACTTTAGACATTTTGAATTAACTGGCCGTTTGGTGGGTGTAAACTTGTTCTCTTGAACTGCAGCTGCCTTAACATTTGCAGAGTAGTTTGGCCGAGGTTTCTTTGAGCTTTTGGTGGATAACATAACATTGCTTGGTTTCTCCTGCTTCTTGTAACTCACTATGCCACCAAAGACTGGGTCAGATCTCTTCTCAGCCTCTGTCTCAACAAAGTTGACAACGTCCTCAAGTTTAGGTAGACGTCCCCCCTTAGTGATATCGTAGTTTACATTTAACCATTTGGACCTGAGATCTGGTGGTAGTTTACTGATGATTTCAACCAATGTGCGGCGACCACTGAGCTCTTCCTCACATTTCATAGCAGAAAGTGTATCTTTGCAGCCTCTCAGTTGGTCCGCAAAATCTCTGAGTTGCACATTGTCTCTTATCTCTTTAAAGTTCAAAACCTTCTCAACCCAAGCCTGGGAGATGGTATGAGGATTTCCAAATCTTGTTTTTAGTCGCTCGAGTGCTTCCTTGAAGCCTGCACTGGGATCGGGATTGTATAAGCAGTGACTAACAGCATCTTGAGCTTTTCCTTCAGTGTACTGGTGTAGACGAGTTAACTTCTCTTCTGCAGCAACAGACTCTTTGTCCACCATTGTGGTGAAAAGCCTCATGAACTTCCAGTACTGAAGGGGGTCACCATCGAACTTTATCATGTTAGTTGGTGGGAGCCTCAGGGAGTCCACTTGGGCCTGATACTGCTGCCTTGATAATTCAAGCAGGTGTGAGATTGAATCTTCTGATATTGGTGACAGTGATGGTCGTGTTGTTGATGGGCTCTTGCCAGCCTTAGGTGTAGAATATAGATCTGTTGTTACAGCTTGTATCTTTTGTTGATTGTGTAATATCTGTGCATCTAGCTCGGCCTTGTGATGCATTCGCTGGAGTTCCAGTTCAAACTCCTCTTTGTTGCGCCGAAGCAATAGCTCAAAGTTTTCTTGTTCTTTCTTTCGTAAGGCACGTAGGTTTTCTAGCTCAGCTGACATGGGGTTGTCATCATCCGTGTCATCTGGAGGAGTTTGATTTATGATGTCCAATTCACCAGCAATTAGCTGATCATCAACTTCACCAGGAGTGTAAACTTCTTGCAGCCAGGCTAAAGCATTGTGGCGCACATCATGAACACTCATCAAGATGACCTTCTCATAGGCTTCCGACTCTTCTTTGTCAATATCATCAGTGAGCCTATCATGATAAAGTCTGTGTGTTTCCTGGAGTCGAGTGACAGCTAGGTCAAGGCTCTCCAGTACTGCCTTCAACTCTTCAGGCTCATTTTCTCTTATCTTTATATTTGCAGCTGTAATCATTTTAGTTATGGCTGCTTTGGCTTGTCCTCGCCTTCTCCTCAGTGTCGCGAGGTCTGCTTCTCCCTCAGACTCTTCTTTGTTGGACATGTTGCCGTCGTGTTTAACTTTATGTTACGAATAACATAAACTTGTTGTTTTGTTGTAGTTGTTTTTTTTTTATTGCCCTCTGGCTATACACAGCCTAATGACAGCCGGTTAAACTGTAAATAAAATGAAATTACAACATTTAAGATCATAATACAAATAAACACAAATTTAGAACCTTTCACTATAAACCGTTTGAATAACTCACATTTAAGGTTGTGCTAGATTAATCACTTATAACTCTGAGATTCAAATTCAGCATTTAAACACTTTACAATCTCTAACATTACATTTTCCAGGTTGATAAACTGTCAAGACGCTTAGCTTTATACTCTAAACAAATGCAACAACACATCAGATTACACATTATGAGGATCTTACAGATCTAAACACAAAATTAAACCGAATTTGTGCATCTCACAGATATTCTGATTGAATACAGCGACATATCTCCTTTAAAAAAACCCATGCGGGAAAACGTATTTCACTTTTATGCAAAACAACTATAGTTTACATCTTCAAAACAACACAACGTCCGTTTACACAATTAAACAAATGTTTGACAATAATCAGATCAACTTACCACGTTGGGGAAATGTTATTTGGATAGTTAAGTGACAGGTTTAATCTTTGTCTGCTTTGTTTTTTTCTGTTTGGCTCTCTGTAGCTGAAAAGGCTATCGTGTCTCTTTCTTCCTTGCACGTCAGACAGCCCAAAAAATGTAAACAATGATTGGAGCCCTCTAGTGGAAGGGAGTGATACCAACAGTCAGTTCTTTGTTGTGTCATTAGTTGTCCTTCTGCTGTCTTTCATGTATGTCAAGTCAAGATTATTTTTCTCGTCTCTCCCTGTCGCAGCTTATTCCGGGGAGAGTTCATGTTTTGATTTTTAAGATATGTGTAAATAAAATACACTTTTCCAGAGTTCTGCAATTGGGGTCATCCTTCCTGCCTGCACAGCGGCGATCCATGACAGTAACATTTAATTGGGATATGATCTGGATACGAGAATATGTAACTTTTGACTATCTATCAAACTGATAACTTAGTTCCCCTATTATTTCTCACCTGACAAATTGTGTATTTTCTCATTATAAGAGATAAATCTTTTACAAAAAAAACCCAAATGAATATAAAATAATTGTTTTAGTTCAATTTTTTAAACCTTGAAAAATTGTGGACATGGACAATAGGACCTGTGTGTTATCTCTGTGATTCAGTGTTTGGAGATGTCTGGAGCTGGGGTTTGTGGTTCTTTTATGTTATTTCAGTTGGGTTTTCTCATTTTAAATTCTGTCTTGTTGTTTTATCTTATTCTATTATTGCAGCTGTACAGTACTTTGGGCAACAGCTGTTATTTTTAAAAGTGCTCTATAAATAGGTCTGACTTGACTTGAGATTTTGTATTCCATGTCAACTCATTTAAAGCTTTTCACATGCCATTTAAGGTTAAGCCTTATTTAGGCTACAATAATCAGCATTGGCTTAATTTCTAATGCTAATATTTTCCATCATAAGGTTTGCAGTTTGACGCTCTTTCCAAACCATCAGGATAGTGTTTTCCCTTTTGCCTCCTGTCTTTTTTTTAAGTTTTAAGCCTCTTTATTCATTTACAAGGTCAGGTGAGGAAGAGGGAAAACAACTATCAATGCAAACAGAGCACATGAAAAAAGGGCACCTCTGACAGTTTGTCAGAGGACTATTACCACTGCAGGCCCTCATATTCCCAACTTTATCTTCAAGTTCTTCCACCATGCGTGTTAGCAAAACTTGTCCCAAGTCTCACTTTCTATTTTGATTTATTCTCTTTTGATGATGCTCTATCTAACACATTCAATCACAAGTCAGTTGTCATCTTTCTGTCCACTCTCAGGGCACAGTCATCCTCATACTTTAAACAGACTGCATGCTGTTGACACTGTCTGTGGTTTCATGGTGAGATTCTGGGCTCTTCTTTCCTTTTATTTAGACAGTTGCCATTTTGTCTCTTGTTCACTCCGGCCATGAGAGGATGTAGCGTCTTCTGTCTGTTTCACTGCTGCCTCTTTTCTGACACCCGACTGCTCTCAGTTCCCTTCACGACAGAAGGATTTCACTGGAGTCACGCAAGCCTTTTAGAGGGCCATAAAGTGGAATTTTAAGCTTTCAACTGTCCCATTTCTTCGTCCTTGGGTCGTATTAGTGAGCATTTGCTAAATCACTTACTTAAGATGATGCACATTTAGGTAAAAAAAAAAAAAATTGACACATTTTATGAGTTACCAAAGTCACTCACCAATTAATTGTCAGCGGAGCAGCTCCAGGCTATATTTCTTGAAGACGCTCAAATTAGATTTTTGGCTCTCTAGGCTTTGGCCTTGTGAGATAATCATTCATTTTCACCAATGGTGATTTAAATGCTTTAAACAACTCAAATACCTTTGCTAAATGTGAATTCTGAAAATGAATAATGTTTCCTAATGGCAAGACCAATATGTGTAACTATACAGTTTAATCCAAGTATATTGCTCAAAAGTTTGGGGTCACCTAGAAAATGTAATGTTTTAGCTCATCCAACTGAAGGACCAATGAGCCAAACAATGCCACGACGAGGTGTCCATCATCCATCTGTCTGTTAACAACCTCCTCCTACAGTGTTGATCAGAAACACCTAATGGGTCTTCAACTAAACTGTGCTCAAGGTCAAGGCCACATTTGCCTTTGTCAGTGGATTTTAATTCTTTTGAGTGTGCAATAAAGCCAACAAATGAAATGGAAGAGTTATCTCTTTCTTTCTGTACTTCATACTTTACTTCATACATACTTTAAAAAATATTAACTGTCTACTTTTTTCTAAATAGTTGTTGCACAGTTTGAAGATACATTTTATGAGTAAATGTTCTGTTATCGAAAGACACAAGGCCTCATCATCCATACAGTATGGCATGGCATTACAAAACTGACGTATACTTTGAGTTATACCTGTTCAATATCTAACCCCCCCACCCCACCCGCTAACCCCACCCCCTTTTCTTGTAATATATTTTTTGTTTATTGGCCAGTCTCAGACATGGTTTTTCCTTGCAATCTTAGAAGGCCAGCATCCTAGAGTCACTTCTTCACTGTTGAAGTTAAGACTGGGATTTGGTGGTTAACATTTAAAAACAAAAAAAAAATATATATATATATACTACCAGTTGAGAATCTGTGGGTCTGTTTTCTTAAACTAGATTCTTTGATGTGTTTTTTCTTTTGCTTTTTTATGTACCAAGCCTCTAACTTCTGTTTTTATTTCTATTTAGAGCCAGTGTGTGTTTTTCTATGAACGGAGTAGTACATACTGTTGTATAAAATCTAGCTTTTATTTCTTGAGGCAAGAAAGTTTTTTTTTTTTTTCCATTTTCAGATTATAATCAAACCTCACTAAAGCTGATGGGTCAGATAATCATCTAGCAAATTTTGAGTTTCTTTAATCAGCCCAACATCTCTGAGCTGTGCTTACATAATTTCTATTGATCAGTTAACCCTTTAATATGATAAACTAGCATTACCTGCAGTGTGCCACTGGAACATTAGCGTGATGGCTGCTAAAAATGGAGATCATTTTGCCAAGATTTAAATAATCATTAATTTATTAACAATTTAATGCTGTATTAAGTTTTGAGTGGTAATGTATTTAGTATAACAAAAATCAAAACGTGAGACAGCAAGCTTGGCCAAGTTAGAATTTTGGTTTAAGGCCCTTACTGAAGTATGTATAAGCCTTTGCAATGCAACATAAATGAATTATTTGCTTAGTCTCCATAGCATTTTTTGTCAGTGTTCTTGTCGGATAGAGGCCTCCTAAAGGTGTAGATAAGATGGGAAACAGAATGGTTTATGTCAGCTGACATGCCAGCTCTGCAGAGCAGTTGATGGATGAGGGCAGGGGCTTGGTGAGGTCTGCTTCCTGTGCAGCGGCTACACCAAGTTATAAGAGTGGCAAGCGTTGTTGCCAGGTAATGTGAGAGGGAGAAAAAGATGCTCCACAGGGGTGGCAGGAGGGTTCAAAGGGGAGGCCAGGAACACACAGAAAGAGAGAGAGAGGGAGCATAAACAAGAGAGGAAATAAAGGAAAGGTTGAGATGGATGTAAAGTGGAAAGGTTAACAATGAGCAACAGTGAGAGTTTTGGGTGCTGAAGCAGCCTCTATCAACATAATAAAGCGCCTCTGAATGAAATGGTAGTGAGTGAAATATAATTGAAGAGATGGCAGTGGGGCAGTGGAGAAAGACAAAAGAAATGAGCACTAAGATAATGTGTATGGTATCTGACCAACTGTACCTACTGGCGATGATCCAGCGGAAAAATATATCCATTGCATTTAGAGAGTCAATTATGGAGTCTGACAGCTAACGTTTTCATCAAGCTTATAAGTGTGAATGCTATCCACATAGATGATTTCCATGGAAGATATGGAAACATGTTTATAGGTTTTTAATGCATATCTGACTGCGGAGAGGATTTTAGCTGAAAGTAAGCAATCGATTTATGTGTTTAACCTTACCTTTAATCTGTGAAGAACTGTAACACTGTCTGATGACGTTTGCTTTTGTTTTGGGTCATTATCCAAAACAAACCATATTGATACATGATACAGTTTGCTTTGGATCATGAGCTGTTTCTTTACATTTCCATGCATTTTTCTTCCATCAGTCTGGTACAAGTCAATCTTGGCTTCATCTGTCCAAAGTTTTTTTCTGAACTGCACGGGCTGTTTTAGATATTTTCCAGCAAAGTCTAATCTGGACTTCCCTTTCTTGAGTGTTACCAGGGGTTTTTACCTTGTTGTAAGCCATCTCTATTTACATTCATGAAGCCATCTCTGCAGTCTACATTTCAAGACCTCAAGAGTGTTTTTGACATTCTGCCATCATCCTCCTGCAGTCTTCCAGGCCTTTTGGTCTTGCTTACCTTTTTCTCTGTATGATAAGGATACAGACCTCACCTGATCATGAATCTTCTTGACAGTCAGTTGTCCAATTACTTTTGAGCCCCTGAAAACGGGGGACTATTTATAAAAATATATATCTGTAATTCCTAAAGTTTATGCGATACCTTTATTGAACCCCTTGAACTTTAGTCACATATTTATTGTTTGATGTAAAACCCCCTGTGGTAGTGTATAGATAAACTTATAAAACTCGTCATTGTCCAAATACTTATGCAGCTAATTGTGTCTTCCATCTCTCAGTTCTTTTTCCACCATATTGGATTTTCACCTTGAAGAAAATCAGTTCTTAAAGCAACCATGTCATTCAGGGTCAGCGGGACTCTGTGTGAACTGTCAAATAGTTCTAGACATGTAGTAATGTGCCCTTTATCTGCTAGACTGGTGACTGTGGATTGCCATATTGCCTGCCATATAGAGCTCTTGAGTCCTTTGATTTTGCCTCAGTCTTCTGCTTTATGCACCATCTCTACCAAACAAAGCATCTTGTTCACCATCCAAATATATATAAAAGTGCCCTTCAAAGTCCATAAGGCAATATTAATGCCAACACTGACAAAATACACTGGAGCTGTTTTTATATTCTTTGTCTTTGTTATTATGCATTAAAAAATTACTTTTTATTAGGTGCCCTTTTCCAAAATAGCTTGTACAGAGTTCATCAAGTCTGGGTTGATCATTAAAATAATTTATTCCCAAAAATAATTTGGGACATCTTTCTCTTTTGTTATCTCTCTTTTTGTGACCCTTTCCCATCCATCCATCTGTCATCCATCCATCCATCCAATTCAGGCAGCAGGGGCCTATCCCAGCTGCCATGGGTGAGAGGCAGAATACACCCTGGACAGGTTGCCAGTCACTCACATTTACACCTATGGGCAATTTAGAATCACCAGTTAACCTAACTCCTCTAAGTGCTTGTCTTTGGACTGTGGGAAGAAACCAGAGTACCTGGTGAAAACCCATGCAGACATGGGAAGAACATACAAACTCCACATAGAAAGGCCCTGGCCAAATGGTAGATTTGAACCCAGGAGGTTTCGTAAGGCAACAGTGCTAACTGCTGCATCACCGTTCTGCCCCCCTAAGCCAATTCATTAATCATAATTCAAGAAAAGGTGAGCAAAAGAAAACTAGGTGCTAACCTATAAGCTACATGCTCCTTAAACTAGGGATAACTTATATAAGCTCCCATGAGGTGAAGTCATTTATTAAATGGGAGGAGCCATTTATTAGGACCTGAAAAGAAGGAAGCAACAGGCAGAAAGCTGTTTCACTTGTCAAGATTTGAGATCACAAATTGCTGATTAAAAATGGACCCTTGTGACACTTGAGTATGAGATGCAATAAACACATTTGCCCTTGCTATGATTTGTGTTTTAATGTCAAGGACTCTTCCATCTTACTGTCACAAATGCTTGCAAATTGTAATTTAAAAGCAGCCCCAGTTGACATGCTATTATGGAGTGCTTTGGAAAAGAGAGCCATCATGGCTTTTCTTGCTGAGGGACATGCCGTTGACATGACAGGCACACATACAGTGTGCGCATACAAGTCTCGCACACACTACTCACTGCTTTCTGGCAGCAAAGCAGAAAGCTCTTACTTTGTACCTTTTTGTGTCAATTGTTTTGTCAAAGTCAGTGTCGGGTTGGAAATGGTATGGAATAAAAAATGTTTGTGGAGATTGTGTTCACTTTAGTGTTATAGTGATGGGATTTTAGGGAAAAAATGTTCCAATAACAGACTGTAGACTTAGAAAAAGTGGTTAGATTGGAAAAAGGAGAAAAAAATACTCAAGATTTATCTGCTATGTTTTTGATCCAAATGTTATTCCTTCTTATCAGTGGCACTTTAACTTATCGAACCATGGAGAAGGTCTAAAACAATTTTCCACCATTTGGCACCTCTCAGCAGTAAAAGCTCATATCTCCACTGTCTAGACTGTCTTCATTTCCTGTGCCCAGTTCTTTTTCTTTTCTCTACTCCACTGTTTACCCCATTTTTATTGTTGATCCAGTTTTAGACCTTCTCCACGAGAAAGACGTAGCTTAGCAAATGACACACATGGTAAGATTTTATTCCATATCAAAATCTGTGATAGTCAGAAGACTCTCAACAAGTAGATTTTCCCTCACATAGTAACAAACCATTCCACAATGTAGCACAGTTGTGTTTTGGCACCTGAACCTTCTTTCTCTCTCAGATGGAATAAAGCTGGCCATGACCTGGAAGTGTTTATCCCGGCATGACTCATTAACCTGACACAGAGAGCATGGTGTTGGTGCAGGGGTGCGTAAATGTTGGCACAAACAACATCTTTTGCATTTGTGCACACACAGATTGCCCAAACACATGCACATGCAATCACCCCTGATTCTTTCCCGAGATCTATCACTGCCAGTGTTGTCTACACCCCCTCCCTTAGTGCTAATGAGTAAGGCCAGGTATAATTAAAAAGCTCCAAAAAGTACTGCACAGCCTTTTCTTTCTTTCTTTCTTTCTTTCTTTCTTTCTTAGAAAGGAAAAAAAAAGATCACTTTCAGCCACCAGGAAATGGAATTAGATGGGCTCAGAATACAAATGAAGGCTACAGTGTGTCGTTGGTTGAGTGGCATGAATTTATGTAGGTGACAAATAGAAATGCATTATGGCTTGTACTTAGCAGGGGATGTGCAGCTGAAGTTTTAAATAGAGGACATTATATAAGAGCCTATTCAGTGTTAAGATTAGCTTTACTGTATAAGCAGATGGTGGCTGCTGTCATTCTTTTTGGCTGATGAGAGCTATATCACCATTTATAATCCAAACATGGTTTAGATTTGTTTATGTGACTTATTAACAATAATGCAGTTGCTAAATAACACTCAAAACCTTGCATTTCTGCACATGCTCATAAACTACAGCTTACAGTGGAATTCTTTTTCTCTTTTTCTTCAGATTCATAGCCATGTTAGCTCGGGAAGGCAGTATTGTCTAATTATTCCATTTACTGCTTTTTTTTTTTTTTTGATCCCCTGAATTCAACATGAGAATGACATTCATGGCTTTGGTGAAATGAACACGTCTGGCTCCAAAGAACAACATGGCTAGAATGCTAACATTGAAGCTTTAAAATTGTTACTCCAGAAACCAATGGGTAGTGTCACAGTGGCTGTTTGCATCTTTTATATACAGTCTGTGCATTACCGTGGCTCCAAAAGCTCCTCCAGAAATCATCATACTGGCTCAGTAATGCTGCCTGTTAATTAGTAAATGATCTGCACTTCTGTAGCACCTTCTAACCTTAGTAAGGTTCTGCAAAGAAATAACAGTGGGTTTCTCATTCACACATGCACACACTCACACACCTGAGGAAGCAACTCTGTCTTGCCCAAGGGAACATGACACATGAAGCGGCAGGAAATCAAATGACCAATTAATAGACAACATGCTTTACTACCTGAGTGGCCCCAGCTATCCACTATTAATAGATACTGATATGTAAAGTTGCTGGCATTACTAGCATAATGGATTAGGTTTATA
Organism: Archocentrus centrarchus; assembly: GCF_007364275.1. Taxonomy (NCBI): domain Eukaryota; kingdom Metazoa; phylum Chordata; class Actinopteri; order Cichliformes; family Cichlidae; genus Archocentrus; species Archocentrus centrarchus. The sequence goes on from NC_044360.1 coordinate 11,867,875, forward strand.
TTTAAAAACACACGCACACATCACAGATCCTCTGAGTTATCTACAGGACAAAAACAAAAAACACATAGAGCAGGGTATATTAAAGTTTTGATGACTTTGTGGTGCTTTGATTGTGTTGTAGTTATTTAGGGAGTCGACTGATTTAGGGCTGCAAAGAAAAATGCCACATCAAACACTAGTTGGTGTTTGTGATGTCTGGATTCTACTGCTAGTTAGTGTTTAATGCCTGTTTTACAGTTTTAAAAAAAACAAACATTAGCAAGCTGACTGTAAGATTCCTTGACATCAGCTGTATTTGTCAGTGTTAGAAAGGTTAGGAAATTGTATGTTCCAGTACACAGTACATGTTGCAGTACACAGTACTGCATAAAATGTTACCATGAACCATCGATGGTCTGTGGGCCATACTTTGAGAACACTGGACAAAGAGTATGCAGATAATAAAGTCATATTTAGACATCAACTAGTCTACCTACATGGGGCAGTGGTTACTGGAATGGAGTGATCAGAGCATTGTAACCTCAGTGATCAACCGTTGAAGGGCAGAGTTGAAGAGGTGTGTGGAGTTTATCTCGCTTACCGTCCAGTGGTGTTGCTCCCCACTGGCATAACGCTCCCACCTCTGGACCCCTGTCCTCTCCCTCTGACCCTCACTGGTGCTCCTCTATTCCATTTTCCTCCCAATAACAGTGTGACAAATTGAGGCTGCCAGAAAACGATCTATCACTGTCCTACATCTCATCCTCCGCTGCCCTCTGTTCCCTCCTTTTCTCTTTCTCTCTGTCTCCCTTTCCCCTCATGTCCCTGTTACAGGACAGTCCTTTTCTGCTCTTTGTATTTTCCCAACTTAATGGTTTCATGTTTCCCTCTACATGGGCACTTTGTCTTGCCGCCCTTGCTTAGTTCCCATAACCTCATCTCCTTTGCTTTTCTCTCTTATTGCACTGTATAGTTTCATCTTTGTTGCCATTTCTCTTTGTGTGTTTATTTCTCCTCACCCTCTCTGCAAGCTTGTTTTGTTCACTAATATTCTCACTCTGTTTGTTTTGTCATCTTTTTGTTAGCCACACAGAGAGGTACATTATGGTATAAAGTTGTACACTTTTTAGCCTCCCCTGTAGTATTATCAGTAACATGGAAATAATGAAAGGACAAGTATAATAGAAAACAATTTTGTAGCACATTTATTTTTCAGGGTAAGCTTTGTTTTGTAGCCTTTTGATACTCTAAAAAATAATTTTGCTCTCTGCCCGCTGGCTTGAACAGTTTGAGTGGCTGTGACTAAATTAAGCAGCTCTGTAATTTTTTTTTCCCCCATTATATGTTCAGTGTTTATTTTGACAGTCAATATTTCTGCAAACTGTAGTTTGCAGAGAGAAAACATTAATTGCTTTGCAAGACGAATAAATGCCACTATTTGACAGGTGAATAATGAATGGCTCCCTCTCTGTCCTTGATCATTTATTGGTACCTCCCCAGAGCCTGTGTGAAACTCTGCGACATTCAGTAACTGTGATTATGAAATATTCATGATGAGTTTGCCCATGCGTGCAATAGGTTACCTACAACAGCACAATACTAAGAAAGTAGTTTACTTCAATAAAATCAAAATAAAACCACCTCTTCATATACATATTTCTTGGGAGAGCTGAATAATCAAGAGAAATGGGTGTATATCCAAACTCTGGTATTAAAATCGAAATCAGGGCAGTTGGCAAGCTCTTTTCTTGATGGATTGTTATTACTTGCCCAAGTATGAATCATCTGCTGAAGCTAAAGAGGTTTTCATAAATAATTTGCCATTTCATAAGTAATGCTGGAGAATTAAATGGTGGTGTATTTGAGGTGCTGGCTTATTCCTTCACATTAATAAACATCAGGGGACTTTTTAAAATGTGGGAAAGGGCCTTCAAAGGGTAAATAGCTTGAGAATTGTGTTACTGATAATGAAAGTGGTAAAAATGATTATAGTAATGATAATAAGGGACGTGATGAAAACAACAGTTGTGGCCTATCAATTTAAAGCTCTCTAGTATCTGTAGCCTGTTCATTTACACTTTGCTTAATAATAAAAAGAAATATTTAATATATTCAGATGTACAGTAATGTGCAAAAGTCTTGAGCCATCCTTTGTGTCTTTATACTTTGCTAGGAAAATGGGAAACAGCCGCAATGATTAACGGTAATGTGCTGCCATACTTATAAATAGAGTGTATCAGGCAAAAGTAGTCAAATACTGACCGTCTAACGAGTTTGACAGTCAGTATTTGGTATGACCACCTTTAGCCTGAACCCTTAGGCAAGCTTTATTTGTAATTCCTTTAAATAGTCTTCAGGAATAGGTCTCTGGGTTTTCTGAAGGACATTCACTGCTTTTCTTTGAATGTTGAATGCCTTTTATTTTTATTCTGTTCTTTGTCAAGATGAGCCCATGTGCTGAAAAATGAACCTGTTGCCAAATAGTCATTTTCCAGATGGTACTGTATGGTGGATCAAAATCTGGCAGTGTTTTTCTATGTTCATAGTTCTATAATTTTTAACAATATCCCCAACACCACTGGCTGATATGCAGCCCCAAACAATGACACTGTAGACACTCCCTGTTGTCGTTTAGCATACCTCAACTTTCCTTAGAATGGCTTCTTAAAAGTCACCCTTCAATTAAGACCATTTGTGATGAGGCTTTGGCGAACAGTAGATGTATCAACTGAAGCGCCTGATGCCATTTTTTTTTACCTGTAAAACTGTGTTATATTTAGCATTTTCTGTAGATTAAGAGATGGGAACAAATTATGTATTTTTGTTAGAAGCTGCTAGTAAAAATTTGCCTAAAGATACAATTTAAAATTGGTCCCTTTCTAAGTTGCTGTATGTTATGCATAGGCACAGCACTGGTTCATCCCTTCAGTTCTTACCTCAGTGTTAAACGGCTTAACAATCAAAGAAACAAACAACATTCCTCTGAAAATGGCCAGGAAGATGCTCAAGACCAAGTAAAATATAAAGTAATGATGGGTGGCTCAAGACTTTTGCATAGTACTGTTTATCACATACAGTTTATGCATTTCCACAGCAGTGCCCAAAACACATTCTTGTCCTGACAGAGGGCGATAAACTTTGATTCATATTTCAGATCATGATTTATGTTTTGCATTACTGAAACAGTAAACCTCTTAGACAATTTTTATTACTTCTGAAGGGAGAACTGTTAATGTCATAAACGGCAGTGAAGTCTCATTTATCTAGTGACCTATAGAGTTGTACATAATTTTTTTTTCATTTTACTTCTGTACTGTAATTACAGGACAGAAGTAAAATGAAAAAATGAAAAAGTCAGTCAACAGTAGCATAAGAGTCCAAGAGCTAGCTGATTGAAATGTGTTAAGTGCACTCTTATTTGTCTAATAATTGTTTTCAGTGTTATCGAGTCATGTGAGTGACTTCCTTTTTTCTGCTAAACCCTTATGTAACTCATATTCTTGCTAAATTGGAATAGTGAAAACGCATACAGACAGTTACTTTGTCTGTATGCGTTAATAGCTTTATCACTCTGTATATTTATCTCCCGGCACCATAATATGAGATGCAATTATACCAAAACCCTACAATATTGTCGGAAAGTTCTGTGTCTGTGAAATTGTTGCTGTGGGCTCAGGATTATTGCCCAATTCCCAAGTGGCAGACTCAAAATACAGTACGAGTTATAAGGGTAATTGCAAAGCCAACCATTTGGAAAACAAGTACTGTATTGGTTCCCAGCACACAGCCTATCACAGTCCAAAAGCTCTGGAGGAAATGTTCAATTAAAGTACAGCCCAAGTGAAAAAAATACAAATATAATATATATAAATGTTTGTCCTTTTACCCCATTTCTTACCCGTTTCACTACTTACTTTTCCCTGTTTTCCTATGTAGCTGTTACTCAAACCTCTGTGAGTCACTGTAGACCATGTGGACATGCATATTCATGTTTTCCTTTGATGTCTCATTTGCCTGTCCACTTTAACACCCACATTCAAGATATGTCCGCATACTGTAGCTCATATATGCATAAGTACTATACGTGAAGAGATGCAGATGGTGTTGTTCAGGAATCTTCAGAATCTGAGACACTTCTCTGTTGAAGAAAGAGTGCATGAATTATTTTATGCAATGTTCAATATGTTGCTTATGTATCATTCACTTTCTTTGTAAATTACCAGAATAATTTGATATTGCAAAAGTAAATAAGAAATGCTCCCTGTTTAGTTAGTTTATATCCAACATGACATTTGATTGACACCTAGCTATTATCATGGGTATTATGGATGTTTCCCATATTGTTCGATAAAACTATTATTTCTGTAACATCATCAGCATCTCGCTGCACAAACCTGTTCTGAGAAGAGCGTTTCCCGCATGTCTGTGGGAGACTGTGAGTGCAGTTGCAATTGCATTAGCTGATTTACTTTGCATCGAGAGCACTGTGTGAAATGCTTAACTGATTTTGGCATAAAAACCCAAAGAGCACTCTGGAGAGAATCACTGTAAATTCTAATCTCTGAATGAGAAGAGGGACATATTTTGAATTGTGATTTCATACTCTGCCAAAAATGTGCTTTTTTTTTTTGTTATGCCAACACTCTGCTGTTGCGTATTTAATTTAAGTGTAGTAAAGCACTGGAAGATTAACATTGTCGTGCCAACAAGTGTTCTGTAAAATTAAAGTTTGGACCATGTTACACACATTTCTTTTGCTTCCATGTATTGTTTTCTCTTTTTCCTCTTTTTTTTTTATGTTTAACAACTCATAATTAGCATTTTTACATGTAAGAACACAGAAATCCGAGCAGGCAAGCGCACAACCTGGCATAACATGAAAGTTTTGTTTTTTTTGTGTGTGTGTGTGTGTGTGATGCTTTATTCAGGCACAGGCTGCATGACTGTTCTTGTGAGTTTACCCCAAGCAGATGAAGAAAGTTCAGAGGTCTCCCAGACTTGACAGAAAGCAGAGTCATTTGTTGTCTCATAACTGTCAGGATCAGAGCACCCCCACGGAGCAGAAAATTTTATCATAGTGCTACAGTGAGGCCACTAAAAAGTAGTTACTATCCAAAACGACACAGTCTGGGTGACATTTAAGTAAAGGTTTTTCTGCCCTTTCTGCTTTTGGGAAGACTTGCCAAATGCAGTGGATTATAAAGATTTTGACAAGTATGAATTCTGCCTTCAGTGCCCCCTTTCTGTTACTGTCACGGTCTTTCTTTCCTTCAATTTTCTCTTTTTTTTTTTTTTTTTTGCTTCTCATTCACTGAGCAGTGCGGTAATTTGAGCTCATTAGTTGATCTCAAGTTGAACTAAGAAACCAATTTGTTGCTTTGCCTCCTGAAGACTGCATCACACAAAACTGTCTTATAAAAGCAGCTAAAATTAGGCAAGATGGTTTTAACTATTGCAGTGTGACATTTATCTAATGTCATATTGAGATAAAAAGTGTGGTGGAAAATCCTTAAAATATCGCTCTATGTCCCTTGTACTTTTTTGATTAACTGTATACACTAAACAGTGTCCATTACAACTATTTCATAACCTGTCCTGGCAATGTGAACTTTTGAAAGCCTTTGGAGATAAGTACTAAAGTGTTTCATTAAAATATTTGACTAAAATGTCTCTTAAGACTTTTCTGTTATAACTGATTACTGAAGGGGTTTGCATAATATTAGTTTCAAATTCTAAATGCCTGAATAATAGTAGTTTAAGTGCACTTAAGTACATGTCATACAATAACATTAAATTAAAGAACCTTACAGGAATGGACTGGAGGCATCATCTAAGTTAAGCCGAATGTGAAACAAACATTAAAAGATACTGGATATATATTAATTACAGTACACTCTAATATGCTCCTGCAGCTTAAAGAGGGCCAGTGAAGCGTACAGCTAAGTCTGATGAGGGCTGCCTTGGATGGGTAGGGTTACAGTAGACTTTGAGGTTTCAGGGTGTTGGGAGGGAGGATACAGTAAATGAATGAAGAGGAGAAAGTCTGTTGTCCAGAATGCCCTGTAGAATATCCCCCAGATCCTTCTTTCAAACAGGCCTTTTCAGCCCTCTATTCAAAAAGCAGTAATTGCATCATTTTTCAAGGCCCTTGCCTCTGTCTGGCTGTGAAGCTGGCCCCATTAATCAAACTAATGGAGAAGTAAGTGATTTCAAAATATAGGCTTTGATCATGCACCCCCTATCCTCTCCCACAACTCCGCCTTCCCCTCAGCTTTGGGAACCCCTCTCCTCCCACTCTTCCATATCTTTCTTTTCTCACAGCCCACCATGTGCACTTCACTACATACTGTATGAAAAGAGCTGTGTGAGTCAAAAATGAATTTTCATATTATACCCTTTTAGGCTTCTGTTAATGCACGTAAAAGCTTTGCTTTTGCACATTCTGGCAGTGCTGTGGGTCTCTGGCTTGATTAGAGTTGATTTTCAGTATAGCAGAGGACCAAGCTGCGTATATGAGGTTGGAGAAAATGGTCACTCTAAAATCATTGTAGCCTATTAACGGGCAAGTGTGTCCCAAAGAGTCACAGTTCAGACACATTTATTGATCCTGATGAGACGGATTAAATTAAAGTGCTCCTCAGGTGTATTGAAAAGCTTGTGCCAGCTATAAAGCAGCATAACCATTACTTGATGCCACAACCGGAGCACGGTGGGAAATTAGATTCCTTTCTAGCAAAGGTGTAAACCTCTGCACAGAGAATACCTCTCATTATATCTTTCCTGCCACCACGGTGGTCTTTGGGAAATACAAAAACCAAAAAAAACTGAAAAAAACAATGAACAAAGTCTTTATTTACAATCCATTTGACTAATGTATTGTCTTTACAATTAGCAGTCTATTCAGATTTGCTGTAATCGCCCCCAGAGTTTACTTTGCTGGCAATGAATGTTCATAAAGCTTTCATTTAGGAACCCGTGTCTCTGAACAACAGTAATATTGGCGTATGTGTTCACCTCAAATCACTGATGAATGCACAGTGCTAAGTAAACAGTAAGAAACATTTCATCAAACAAACATACATGATTCCCTTAACAGTATCTCCCAACATTGTTAGGAGATGATGTTGAAGGTGTCACTGGAGCATTCATTATTTTTTAAAGAGGTAATTAAAGCAAAACACACACAAGTCTGCATGTGTGTGTGTGTGTGTGTGTGTGTGTGTGTGTGTGTGTGTGTGTGTGTGTGTGTGTGTGTGTGTGTGTGTGTGCGCGCGCGCATGGATGTGTGGCAGGGGTGTGAACCAAATATTTGAACCAAATATGTCACATTTAGATTCATATAGATTAGATTCACTCCATAAGACTTGTTGCAACTAATATTTAATTCAGTCCTTGGTGTAATTTGTCATACTTCAGCCTTTTCTCCCTGTTTCCACACCATTTCTGAGGAGGCTGAAGATGCATCTCTCAGGACCTGTGTCAAATCTGTTTTCCCCCTATTTCTTAAGAACATGATTTTCAGATACCGTTCATCTGCTGGAGATGAACAGTATTTACTTGTCCAGTTTCCTCAAAAATTTTAAGGACACACTGCACACAAAAAACATTCCAGCAATGTCTCGCTCCATGGCAGCAAAATATCAAGAAATGTGGGGTGGACTTAGACTATTGCACAGTACTGGATGCCAGGCTAGCAAAGAGGGTGGCCCATTTGTGAGGTATTCATGCTTTTTATAAAAAGCTCAGTTTACTTTAGGTCACAGAAATGAACAAAGTCATATGTAGCGTTCCTTGTGGTACCAACATAGTTGAAGTTTCATCTCTGTCCTTGTCTTTACTTGGGAGCTAGCTGTCTCAAGTGTTTGTTTGCTTTTTAATTAGCATTATGTCAAAATTTAAACTTTCACACTCCCACTCTCCTTAACACCTCTTCTTTTCAGCAGTGGTGTCACTTTGTTCTACACTAAGTGATGAGTTTCATGTACATCTTTGGCCCAACTAACCTCTCACAATTACCTCGCTTGCTCTTTATCTAATTTGTCTGCCCACTTGTTGTGCTTGCTTGTACCTAATCCTAATCAGACAGAGTTTGCCGCATACAAGCAGTCTGCTTACCATGACCTCTGACTATAACCAGCATGAAGAAATCCTTGATTATTTAGAAGAGTAGGGAAATGGCATCCATCAGGCATATCGCATTTATTCACAAGAGTTCCTTTTAGTGATGATTTTAGAAGAAACAAAGCAATGTACCTAATGTGCTAGTTTTTATTCTTAGGTTGTTTTTTCAGGCTTTTCATTTCAAAATCTTTCTATGTACTGCACTGAGGATTTGAGATAGCGTAAGCTCACATTTTTATACTGAAAGACTGGTGTAAGCCAAAATGTTTCAGCCATGCACTCTATAAAAAATTGAACAGGCCATATATCACAGCTTTTGTCATATAAATGAATTCCAAAACTTACCAGCCCCTTCAGTGACTCAAATGGATCCTTGCAGACAGCTATCAACTTTGTCAGTATTGAGCTATCAGTCAAAGTGGCCATACACCCAATCCAATAATGCAAACTTTAAGCCATGTTAAATACCCTGTATTTTGACTGTATTACTTAAAGGAACAGCAGTTTTTGTCATTTTGGCATTGGCTAAATTTTTAAATCCCAAAGTTTCCGCTTAGGATAAAAACCCTTTTCTTATTTACTTACATGAAGGTTCCTTGCTTTACTCACACACATGTGCATTGCAGTACGTCTATCACTGCCATACCTGACAGTTGGTACAGTGTTGTTGGGTTTGAAGGCTTCAGCTTTACTCTTCCAAACATGCCTTTTGCCATTGTGGCCAAATAGCTCAATCTTTGTCTCATCTGACCATGACATTTTTCTCCAGAAGGCATTTGGCTTGTCCATGTGGACAGCTGCAAATTTCAGTTGAGCTTGAAGCTGTTGATTTTAGAGCAGGGCCTTCTTTTTTGGTCACAGCACCAACTCAGTCCATGGTGATGTAAAACTTGTCTCACTGTGGACAGTGATGCTGGTGTTCCAGCAGTTTCCAGTTCATGGCAGCGCTGAGCTTTGGTGGTTCCTGGGTTGTTTCTGAACATCCTAACCAATTTTTTTCTTCTTAACTGAAGGTGACAGTTTGGGTCTTCTTTCAGACCTTGGCAAAATGGTGACACATCTGAATAAACTGTTAAAATTAATGATAATGCAGTTGTTTAGAAATGCCTCGTGAAGCTTCTGGAATGGACTTCCCAAAGCTCCAAAATTAACTGTATTCCAAAATTTGTGGACTGTGTTCAAAAGTCAGGTCTGTGCCAACAAACCAACTAATTTTAAAAGAACTCTACCACTTCTGCCAAGAAGAGTGGTCAAATATCCATCCAGAATTGTGCCAGAACATTGTTGGCGGCTACCAAAAGCATCTGATTGAGATGCAATTTATTAAGGAACATTTAACCAAATATTAGTGGGGGTGCATGTATACTTTTGTGTATGTTAGAGAAAATCCAAAATAACTTGCACCTAATTCTTGTCACTAAAAATTTATACTGTAAAATTGTTCCATTGTGGAAACAGAACAGTTCAAAGAAATTATTAAAGGTCCAAAAATACCATCATTCATGCTCATGATGAGTGCATGTAAACTTTTGACCACAACGGTACATTCAGAAATAGTGACAGTGATTGCTACAGAACCATATCTAATATGTTTTTTCTTTCATATAATAAGCGCAAAATTAGCATACCAATTGGATACTTGAAACTCTATTTTAAAAGGATTTCATTAACTTCAGTAATTCCTTCTCACATATACTCACTTTCCTTGAGGCGAGTCACTACAATTACTGTGGGTGTACAGACCACTAAAGGAGAGACTTGGAGTAGAAAAAAACAATAACAAGGTGTGGACAAAATGCTGCACAGTCTTGTGTGACTCACTGTTCTTTTCATTACATCCTGACTAAGCTGTCGTATCTTTATACCACCTTTATTTTTTTCCCGTTTTCTCACCTAACCCTTGTTTTCACTCTTCTTTCCTGGCAGTCATCTGCGATCTGTGACTTTGAGCCATTTTCAGCAGCATAGTATGAGAGTGTACCCTGGAGCAGAGATTACAGCAGTGTGTGTCTGAAGTCTGAATGTGCCTTGTTTTTCTTACCTGGTGGGTAAAGTTTCTTTAGAAACAATGTGAGAAACAAGTCCGTAGTACCTGAAGTGACTGAAAGGCTTTGAGAGCCATAGGTGTGTCATGCAAGGTCACTGGCATAGCTGTCATGTAGGGATTTCTACACTTTAGTGATTATAGTAGTCTTTTGTGAGATAACTGTAACTGTACTTAATGCTCCACAGGGGCCCTTGTGCAACTGTCTTATGTAATCAAAGCAGTTTATGACTGGATACACTAAATGGTGCAATAAGGTCACAGCTTCCAAAATCAGCTTTCATGTAGAACAAAACAGATGGAAGTGTCATTCACTTGACTCTGTGCACTGAACTGCTTTAATAGGTTTCAGATATATATATATATATATATATATATATATATATATATATATATATATATATATATATATATATATATATATATATATATATATATATATACTTTATTTATTTATTTATTTATTTATTTATTTTCCTTTGTATTTTGCTAGGAACATGCAGCAACATACTGAAATTTACAAACATGAATGGAAATCCTGTAGATAAGACAAAATGAGAGTTTGAACATTTCTAAAGAGCTGCCTTTATTCTTCAACACAGCCTGAACTCTCTTAGGTAAGCTTTCTTGTAGTTTCGTTTAGCAGTCTTCAGGAATAGCGCTCCAGGCTTCTTGAAGGACATTCAAAGCTCTTCTTTGGATTTTGGCTGCCTTTTATTGCATTCTGCGGCAACATGATCTCACAAGGCTTCAGTAATGTTGAGGTCCGGGCTTTGGGGAGACCAGTCCATGACAGATAGTGTTACAGTGTATGTTTTTCTATTCAGCTATGCTTTTAATGCACTGCCAGTGTGTTTGTGATCACTGCTGAAAAGTAAAGACTTTTCCAACTGGATGTTTTCCAGATTGTGTTGCATTCTGGATCAAAATCTGATGGTATTTTTTCTTTTTTTTTCATTTCTGATGAAGCTTCAGCAAACAGTAGATGTTTCTGCTGAAGGGCCAGATATATCTCTCAGGTCCTGTGCCAGGGTTTACTGGATTTTTTCCTATTTCATAAGGATATAACTCTCTATCTACAACAAATGACGCTCTTCATCTTCTGTAGGAAGATTTTTTTTTTTTTTTTAGCACTGCCATTGCCTTTGTCCTCCACTTCTCCAGTTTCCTCATATATATTAAGGACACACGATGACATGATGTGCAACAACTTTGGCTAATTTTTCAGAATGATTTTGTTGGTGCAAAAGCACAGTGTGTTATATTTGGTTTTGTATTTATTGGGAATAAATTGTGTTTGCTTGTTTTGGGTTTTTTTTTTTGTTTGGTTGGTTTTTTTTGGGTGTTTTTTGACATCCTGCTTGTAACATTGAAATATACTATTTAAAATTGGTTCTTTGGTAAGTTGTCTGACATGTGTTGGCATAACACTTGTTCATCCCTTCAGTTAGGTGCCTTTTTTACACTCGAATGATTCATAAAATAGTTCTCTATTAGTCAAGACCACTTTGAAAAATTACAAGAAAGTCTGGCTCCTTGTAATACGAAGAAATGATGGTTGGCTCAGTATTTTTACCTATCCTGTCTTGGATCCAAGTTTGACTAAAGAAACAGGTTAATTATTAATATGTTTCTCCCCAAAAAAATGCTTACCTTTCTATTATGAAGTTTTTTAAGGTGTGAAGTTCAGTGTGAAAGTAAAGTTCTGTTCACTTACTTAAATCTAATGGCCTGGAATGGTACAAAGTGCTCTTATGGAAAACGCTTATCGTATTTCACTTAGTTCAAATCACTCAACTAATGTAAGATAATGGTAGCATTCATTATTCAGATGCATTTCTTATCCTTTGTCCCATGAATTGCAGATTTTAATTTTCAATTTGGCCTGTCCTCCTTATTTTAATTCCTGGGCTTGCTTGTTTCAGGTCACCAGCTGAGTTTCCCCTCATATCAATGGTGTCTTAATTTTCAGCCTTGATCATTCACTTGACAAATAGCACCCAAGGGCATCAAAGAGCTGCTTCAGTCCTGTAGAAAGTTTTTGAAAATTGAACAAAAAGAGTCATTACAGAAAGATGTCAGCCACAGTTTCCATTCATTAAAGTGAATGCATGTTTTGTGGAACATTACTATCCTTGGTAATATTGTCCTCCAGTTTTACACTATGTTGATACACTTCTTAATATGTTGTATAATGCTACATTGGTGTTTCTGTGTGTAAATATAGAATGAAATTTGTGTTGCCTTTTACTGTACCGTGATTGTATATCTGCATGCCCTTGTGTTGTGACTGCAGTCACAGATGAACAAAACAATTTTTGGTGAGGTAATCACTTTCCTCTGTGTTAATTATCCTTGGTTATCACATCTATCAGCTACGCAATAAAAATTCAATTGCAAATATCATCAAAGATCCACAACATAAATTTCCCCCAGGTGCGGAGTTTAGTTTATGTTCGGTGCTTCCCCAAGGACACCCTGCAGAATTGCAAAATAATTTATCTTGTACCAAGACATATCGTTCAGAAAGTGTACTTTGGTGTTATGTTAAAATGCTAAGTGTGATGTTTTGTTTCCCTTACAATACCCTACACTTTGGCTATCAAATGCATGTGGCAGTGAGTCACTAAACTAAATCTTATGTTTAAAAGTTGAGTAATTTGGGAAAGGCTTGTAAGTAGGGATTTGGGATTCAATGTAATGTAATTATAGTAAATTCTCAAATCAATCAATTAGCTTGGCTGTAAAAGTAGACACTATTTGTAGTGTAAAGAGGCCATATATTTTTTGTTTTTTTTATGCTCTTCCTTTAAAATTCTATACATTTTTTGTTTATTAAAAAGATCTGTAACATTACCCAAGTTGAAAGCCCAGACAGCAGAGAGTTATTGTGCCAGACATTGCACAACAACTGCCTGACTTGCCTTGTTGCTGTTCAGCCTTTTCTTATGTTACTAATTTATGTTACTATGGAGCACATTTGCATAATGCCCACCAAGTGGCAAGTCTGGCACACACTCAAGCAATGCTAACTGAACCTGAGGAGAGTTTGAATAATGATAATGGTATGTTGAGAAGGTGCTATTCTCTTCAGTGCGATTGCAAATGCTTACTTCTGCTTACTTTTTATTGGATTCCCTTCATTTTACAGTGGAATATTTTCTGAACCAAGCACTATTCAGTGCTGCCCATCTGACCAATCAGAGCAGTTTGGGGTTTTTTCAGGAGGGACCCTTACAGACACAGCACAGACAGACAGAGGGCAGAAAGAGGTGCTGGTGTAGTGCATGCTGATGTGTAAAATATAAAAGCATGCAAATCAATTCTACTGGACCTACAAAATAAAAAGATATCACACACTGAAAAACAGGAACTGCTCCTTCACCTTTAAGGTTCTTCACTGAAATCTTTCACTCAGGAGGTTCTTCAGCCTGCTATGCTATTCATAAAATGTCACACCAAGTTTTAATCCTTTTAGTGCCTCTTAGAAATGCCCCTCACAACATTATAGCTCACAGTAACTGCAGCAGCTTATAGACAGAATACACCACAGGGGAAGTTGAAGACCACTTCACAATTGGGATTCAAGCAAAGGATTGTAACATCTGTTACTAAGAAATTCAGTTGTTTTTAGACGTAAGTTATGTGATATTGATATTGATTCTGTCTTTTTTTCGTATATTTCAAAACATTCAGTGATTACAGAAATATTTTTAATCATAGCAGAACTTGACAGACACTGTGATTTTCTATATGATGGACATTGCAAGCAAACTCTTTACTGCAGCCATGTGCACAGTGCTAAAGTTGCTCTAATTTTAGTTTATATACCAAGGCTAATGTACCAACTGGTGAGTCACCTAGTGGGGACATTAGGTATTCTACTCATGTCTAGCGTAAGGCGTGGGAAGCTAACCACATGCAGAGAGAAGCTAGCAGCCTTAGCGCTATGGCAGATGGGAGTCATGATTTGTTTTTAATGTGACGCATGTGTGCCAACTTCTTAGGAGGACCACCTGGTCCTGCAAACTGAGAATGTAGGGTCAGAAGAAATTTGTCCAGGTGTTTTAGTATCACAAAAGACTTCAGGGCAATAATAAGAAGGTAGTGATGAATCCTTGTGTGTATGTAGCTATGTGTAGTTTGAATTTGTCTATACTTGTATACTGAGGGCAGTTGGCACCTTTTTATTCAATGTGCTGCTGATGGAGCAGATTAAGTGGTCTGAAGGTGTGTTTCCACAGCAACGGCAGCAAGGCTGAGCTCAGAGGGACTATTTTGAATCTTTTATGACAGACCTCATTACGCCTTTCTGGCTTCTTTGTGAGACCCTAACCCAGGAAGAGCACAGAAGGTGGGATAGCTACCAAAACCTTTCATTGTTCACCCTCTTAAAATCATGACCAAAGGCTAAGACTTGGTGAAAGGTATCCATTTAAAATCAAAGAATGCTTTGGTTGCTTTGCTCCCTACCTAATCTTCAAACTGTGGTGAATTGCTTATAATACAGAAAAATAATTTGTTGTTGAACCAACACAGTGACCAACAGGAAGGATGGGCCAGAGAGAGAGTGAAAGGAATCAAAAACAAACCAAGACTTCAGTTTGGAGTTTTTTTGGAGACATAGAAAGTGTAGCATTTCACATTTCACCGTTAGCATGGATGTATCAGCTAACTTTCACGGGTAAGAAAATGCATGTAAGGTGTGACATGAGATCAGATTAGCAAGGCTACATTTCTGGATGGTCAGAATCATTGTCAGTGACCTGCACATGCAACAGAAAAGCTATAATCTGATTCATTTTTTTAAACCTAATTTTAATAATAAATACATGACTAAAATGAATTGCTTTTTGTGTGTGTGTGTGAATTCATACACTGAATTAGAAAACTCACCAGAAAAGGGTTACAGCTCTCCAACATAAACAACAATCATGAAGTCACATTGGATTACTTTTTAGCCGGTTCAGTTTCAGCTCTCAAATCCTGCAGTCTGAGCATTGTTTGCCTCAGTTTCTGGGTCACTGTTGTCCTTGTGAATTATGGATTTCCAATAATGCAACAATAATATTTGGGTACTTGACTCCATAAATAAATCGCCACATGCTTAGTTAGAATTACAATTAATGCTGATGCTCCTTATTTACTTACTTCTGCTCCTTCAGGATGAGCTGAGATTTTATTTAGGAAAACGTGTGGTTGGAGAGCTCAGTGACACTGTAGGTATAAATGCCATTATTGTAGATGGGCAGACTGATTTTCAGATAAATGCGGTGAATGATCAAGATGGATTGATGGACCAATTAAAAAAAAAAAAATAAGTAAACCTCGTTTTGTTTTATGTCAAGAACTATAAAGATATACTGTCTTGTGAAACCAAAATATAAATGGGCATCACTCAGTGAACAGCAAACAAATGTTCTAATTCATTTCATGTGCTGACACCATAGTTAATTGTTTCAGCCATATTGAATTTTGATGATAAAACCTAACTGTGGATTACACTTTAGATTTTAGTAAATAAATGAAGTGATTATTACAGAAAGAAGTCTTACATATAGATCTTATATCTACAAGCATTTTTTTTTCCTAATTATTCCTAATTTTAATTTTGAGGAGCAAGTTTTGTCAACAAGTTTTGTTGACAAACAAAACTGTTGGAATAGTTGCTGTTTAAAAAGAAAAAAACATAATAGAGCTCATATTAAAAGCAAACAGTGAATTATTGCAACTCAGACAAAGTTTTTTTTTTATTTCATTTTTATCAATCAAGTAAGAGTCCCAAGTTGCTAAGGATATAATCACCTCAAATGTTTTTACTATTGCTTTAATAAGATATTAATGGATCAATGGATAATATTGGGTTTGTTAAAATAGTATTTGTATTATCATTGCGATGGCAGGCTGTGTCAATACGATTCAGTAGCAGCACAAACTATGACCTTTAAAATGATCTTAAAGTTAAACACAACTCAAAAATCTAATCAACAGAATCTTAATATTAGAACTTTCATAAAGATATCATTTAGATTGCATTTGAACGTATTTTTTTTTAGTGAGTTATACATAATAATGAGGCAGCTAAGTGTGCAGTTCAGATTGGCTTTTAAAATGTGATTTTGTACAACAACAAATAATCACATTGAAAGAGTTTACACTGAGCACTCTCACATTCAGCTTTGCTCAAACCGCCACCAACCCTCCCCACCTATTTTCACATCCTTCTAACCGCAGTTCCTGTCAATCCCTTTTTGACTGCCACGGTTTTAAATTGGAGTTGGCGTTCTCTGGCTGCCTTTGTGGCATTGCTACTGTATAAGAACATGCCTGGGGTACTTTGCGTCTCTGATTAGAGATCTTACGATGCCAGGCATTGGCTGTATCAATAGAATACTTAGATGTCACTCAAGGCTTTTGTCTGTGCCTCCAAAACCCCATTTCTCTCCAGAGTTTCACTGTTACATCATCTTCTGAAGTGAAAAGAAAGAAAGAAAACACAAAGCTAAAATTACTCTGCCTGGATGTTGATAACATTTAGGGTTTCAAATGGATTTTAAGCTTTGGTATGATAAATTTCAAGCAAAGGGGAAAATCCTTTCTTAGTTCAACTAAAATAAGACTAAATGCGATTTAAAAGGGGGCTGGTTAGGCAAAATAATATAGGGATTGTATTTGGACCCAAGGTGCTCATGTTTTTAGGAGGTACTAGTTTTGAATCGTAATGAGCAACTCTCTTTAGTATTTGAGTCCTTGGTATCCAGGTTCTTGTCAGTCTTGATTCATGTTCTGAAATTATAGATGGCGTTAACTGTCACTCATAAATGAAAATACACCAAAGCAAAAGTAATGAATGTTGTCTTAATTCAGTTTCCTGTTATATACAGTTGTATGATTTACATTTAACAACTCTCATCATTCTCACATTTTCGGATGCTGATGAAAAACGGCAGCAATAACATCAGTGACTTCTCACAGTATGTTTGCACAGTCATGTGTTCATCACATACAGAGAGAAATGGGGTTAAACATCAGCTTGCAAACATCATTTAGCTTAACAAGGGTTTACGTCTCAAGTTGTAAGTGTAGAGTTGTGCCGTGAACTGATGCTGAACCTCTCAAGTGTAGGGTTCTGTTGTGCCCAGGGCCTCAACAAAACACTGCATCGCAGCTGGTACACATTAACTAACCCGTACTACACATTTGACTCTCTTTTCACTGTTATAGCATCTGACAGATTTGGTCTGGAACAATGAATGCACTTCAAGGAGCTGTCGTCTCTCTTGAACGTAAAGGCAATTCTTCAAGGCAGACAATAGTTATCATTGTCAGATTTTATTTAGGGCCAGAGAGTCATTATCATAATTTGAATGAATGTCATACAAATTACAAGAATGTGGTCTGGTTGTGTTGTGTAGTCTGTAAAAAAAACAAAAAAAACAACACAAAACAAATATTCCATCAATTTGAAAAACAATGTTTTTTAGGCAGCTAAAATGATGGAAAAGTGCTGCTCAAATACCAAAACTCTACTGTATTGAAATCTTTCCTTATTTACATATATTTTGAAGTTAATTTTTGCAGAAATAACGCTATTCAGAATGTATTTCCAAAATCTCCATGAAAACACATTTATACATGAAATTTCAGTTATTGGTTTTCTGCTTTCTGTTCACCTTTAGTCTAACGTGGCCCTGTTGCCTCGACCTTGAACACTGTAGCCTTCCCTTTTGTTCAGATGCTTTGTTCCACACTTGCAACCTAATACACAGCACGCATACATCCTCCAGTGCTGTGCCTGAAGGTTTTGAAACACAATAGTGAAACATTTCCTTTTTTTTTCTGCTGTCACAATCATGTGAAAGGTCACTTGCAGTGTGATAAATGTCTGATTCACAGAAATTAGAAAACTATTGTACCAACCTTCTAAATGTATAGAACTATGAATAGTTTAATCCTCGATCCTGACTGAAATTAATCATTTTATCTATGAAAATATGAAGGTTTTTGAGGAAAAACCTACATATATATTCTAAAATATGGAACCAAACCTTTAAACTAGAAGTGCTTTTTTGCTACATAAATCTCTAGTGGACCATTGCACCCAGCATATGTCTGGCGTTTTGTGGCATTCATTGATAATGTTGGCATATCCATTTGGATTTCAAGGCAATTTTTTAAGGCATATGGCCGCACTTTTTCATTTTAAGTATTTTAGTCATGGAGGTAAATAATTCTTGTGTGCTGGTATGGTCCTCTTACAGTCTGATGAGATCAATTTGGCAATGAGAGGAACATTAAAATAAAATCATGACTCTTCCAAGGTTGTAAGATTGATTAGCAGCTTTTGGTGCTGTACACTGCGCCGGCTATTATTGATGAGCATGGTGTTGTTTAGTAAAACCACATGGTTCAATCTTATATGTTCTAGCATCAATCTTCTGCTTTTAAAACTAATGATGGCAATTGGCAGAAGAGAGCATACAGTGATATGTTAAGCATGACCGATGTGTTCATTCTTGTGACTGGTGGAGGTACTTCATAATTCCAAGGAGGGTCATTTTCACATTTATTGAGAGACTTTAGGTGTTTTTTGTGTTTTTAAATACACTTTATTGATCAGATTAAAGCTTGCTTTTGCTGTAACTACCTTTAAAAGCAGATATCTTTGCTGTGTAGATGTTTTACTCTATTTAGACTTATGGCAGGAAGCTTATTGTTATGACAGCAGAGCAGCAGGGTGAAAGGAAAGATTAATACATGTAGACATGCGTCCTTGAATTCAGCTGATTCCATTCAGTGTGAATAAAATTGAAAAGCTCACAAAGCAGTCATTATGAGTCTAAAAAATGTTCCTACCACTTGACATTTGACTGTCTGTAAAAATTTAAATACAGTTGCACCGTGGCAAAAAGCTGCGTGCTTTAATGCAGCATCTGCAGCGTAGTTTCATAATAAATAGCAAAAACTGAAATACAGATACATAATGTCATAGCTGAAAATTCATACTGGTTGTCTTTCTGTCTGAGCTTTAATACATCATTACATATCTTACTTATAACATTTATTTGGTCAATCCATTACCTCCTTAGGTCTCCTTATGGTGCCATCCAACAATGGCACCTATGTCTGTGAGCTCCCTTTTTTGTGTCATTATCAAAAAGTATTTTAAAAGGAAAGGTGAAGTTATTGTGGTAATTGAAAGAGGTCCCATAGCAGTGGGCAAATTATGTGCATGTGTTTACAGGCAATGTAAAAAAATACAGCACAGCGCTGTTTAAAAAGCCTGGTTGGTCCAATACGCTACAGACTGTGTGATTAAGTTGCATTCTCTGCACACTGGACCTGTAGCCTCTCTGTGTTTGAGAATGTCTTGATTTACAAATTAAGCTCTAGAGACACCTGAGAAGGGACTTACATGGACTATTGTGTGATCTCAATGAATTTGTGCACTTGGTTGCTCAATTGTCCTCTCTGTGTCTCTCCTCTCACTTTCTCCTTTAATTTATCACTGCAGGCTGTGGAAACCAACCTGGCATCCAAGGACAGCCACTGGGTCTATGCCAATGAGGTGAGGCCAAAACACACTTGCATGCACCTGAGTGAATTTAGACCTTTATGTCACTTTGCCTCATTCAACACTATGTCTCATATGTTCCCAAGGCATATGAGACCTATGATGCCTTTACTAACTACGCTTTCATATAGAGTTAAATAAGCAGCACATCATTTGATTTAATCCTGGCTGCCTGAGGGACTAGACCTTTATTTGATATGATATAACTGTTCTCACTTTAAAGTCCTCACATTATGTTTTTTCCTGTAACATATATTCAGTTATATACTGTAGCTCCTTGTGATTGTAAAAGTTTTGGAAGTCCACGCCAAATGGGGTTATTCTTTTCCACAGTAAACACTGCTGCCCAAGTACCTGAAACTCCTCATTTGTAGTCTAGGCCATTTTCTGTTACATCTCAATGTCACTGTGTAACACACTGGGCCCCCCCACCACACGTTCAAACAAACAATGAGCAGCTGCCTCAGCTGAATCCAGATGCAGACAGCTGCAGCTTCTGCTAACTCTGAAATGTAGCAGCTATGAGCAAAGCACACCAAATGTTCTGTTGACTACAAGCATGTTCTTGCACTCCTGGCATCTCTGAAACTGAAGACCCATTGGAATGCTTTCATTTTAATGGTAATGTTTACACAACAAAGGTAAAGCTCCTACAGTGGATCTTCAGTGCTTGGCTAATGTGGTCAAAGTTACCATGCTTTTCTCCTATTCTCTGTGACTGCACATATTGTACAGTACTTTAATAAAACTGTAAACCCAATAATCTCACGTAATGCTTCAGACAGAGGGTGAAAAGAGGTGCAGCAACAATGTGAAAAACAATGTGATTTTCAACATTAAAACATGTTCTAATAGAAACTCATAATAAAAATAATGAACCTGTAAACGAGCCTTGCATAGACACTTTAGATTTTGACTGGCTTTCCTATCACTGTACGAGTTGTCTGTGTCTAATGTTGACCTAAAAGGGCTAAAGTGTCTGTGGCACCAAAAATCTCAGCTTCACTTTATGAATACAGAAAAGTGGCCTCTTTAGCTTTAGTGCCTCAGGATTGCACTTCACTTGATTCGAAATTATTTGGAGATGTAGTGGTGTGGCAGGTGGGAGCAGCACTAACAGCTGTGGTTGAAAGATGTTAGATAGAAGTTTGCTCCCTGATAAATTATCAGAAATATTAGGCTTACTGTGCCTAACAGCTCCACCTCTAGCACTTACCTACACACACGCACACACACAGCGACATGCATGTCAGTGTCCATTTTTATAAACTTTTTTATACTATGTATCATCAAAGGGGGTATCAGTGAATTTTAATGAAACATTCCCCCCTGACTTGTTGAAACATTTCACTGAAACCGAAAACACGACACATATTGATTCATAATCTGTAGACCATGATAAATGTATCTGCGTTCCTCTGACAGCCACATTATTTAGGCAGTGTTTGTAGAGAGATTGAGATACTGAGGACCAGGGAGAAAAAAGGTGTTTTGTTTTTTTTTAATTGTTTAGCAAATAATTTGTAATATAGAAGCTGAAAATGCATTTTGGATGCAGTACACAATACACATTAGAGCAACCAACTAGAATAAAACACTTCTCATTTATGTTTTAGTTAAAAATTCAAAGTGCAGAATATCTGTAGCTTGAATATTGATTTACAAAAGTTAATGAGGCTTAGTGTGTTGAAAACCTTCTGTTATCTGGCAGCTTAAATTACCTAATTTTAGACTATAATGAGCTTTTATGAAAATAATGACCTTGTCATATTTTCACCATGCGTTTCAGCATTAACATAACTGAAGTATTGACTTACGGCAGCTAATGAGACCAGGAGTTCTTTTAAACCATCTCTGCATCTGGCAGCTTAAGTCACATTATTCCGCTGATGTGCTTTTGTAGTCTCAAACATGAAGATGTGATAGGGGCTGTAATTTGAAGCAATATTCACATACAAACTCACGCATGGCTCTCAGTCAATTAGTACAGAACTCCACACAGACATTAGCTTTAATTGCATCTGGCTCTGGAATAGTATGAACTAATGGCATGTTAATTTCTACTCCATTCACTTAATGGTTGATATGATGCGGCTTACTGCAGAGCCATGTCTCCCTGGTACATCCTTAAAAAAAGATGAATGTGCCTGTTTTTGTCTTTTAACTATGAAATATATTATTTTACTTGTATCCCTTTCTCACAATATAATTTTCAGTTCCTCCTCTCCTCTATTCTATTCCAACACAATGAGGATATTTTTTTCACTCTATCCCTGTCACACTCCCAGTATTTTTTGTTTGTTTTCTCTTCTTTCCCAGCTTCCATGCTTTTCATATAATCACTCAAGATAAACTGCTCATAAAGCTGAAGATCACCTTGAAATGAGAATAACACAGACATGTTGCAAATTCAACCAAGAAAATTCAATTACTACAGATGCCATCCTGTTGTTTTTTTTTCTCCCAGCTGTTGGCCTCCAAAGTCTTCTTATTTATAGAATAATAACTTGAAAACTCTGAGCTGCTATTAAGTCTATTTCTTAAAACTGTTTTCCCTCATTTTACACTGTTAGCAACAACAACAAAAATCCCTTGCAAATTGAATCCAGGCATGTATCTGTAAATGATTTAGCCACATTGCCTGGTTATCTCTAAAGGGGAAGGATATTTAAAGGAAGGTGCAAAGCTAATTTGTTTCCATTAGCCTGTGATTAGATTTCTGAGAACTTCCTAACATGGCTTATGGCAGAAAGATTGTGCACCTTTTAAAAAAAAAAAAAAAACATTTAAACACAGGAGAGGAGAGACAAAGTAATTTTAAAAACTGCATGTGTTAGGAATCTCTTTTCAGTAGCTGCTGGTGAATTCTGTAATCCCTGTTGCTACTTGGCTACAGTATACCTAGATACTGTTTCCTGCTTTCAAAATCTGAAAATCCTGTTAGGCTGACTAGATGCAATCACAAAATCCTACCGGGAAATAACAGACCCTGTTACCTTTTTCCTCTGAATGCACCATCAGTCCCTCCAGACAGTTGGTATTATTCAGCTGGTCATGACAGAGTTGTGACATACATTTTAACCAAGTGATCATAAGGCTCACTGTTGCTTGGCCTCCTCCATCAGCTGCCTATGCTCCTGCCAGCCTTTAGACCTCACACAGCATGTGGCACAATGAATGTAGTTGTCAATCAAAAAATGGAGAAGGAAAATGAAGTTTATTTTTGCCCGACTTAGGGGGTGACATAAGAGTTATACCTTTAATGCATTATCAAATTACAGTATATTAAAACTGATTGTCAGGGTCTTGAGCACTGGTCAAAGATAGTTTATCTGAGGCCAAAAGTAGTAGTACCACAACTAATAATTGTTTTCATCATTCATTAATGCAAAGTTTTTCCTTTTTCTCTTTTTTCAATTGCCCCAAAATTCTGTTTTAACTTCCTGCAGGCCAAGGTGACCATGTTCAGATTATTTGTTTGGTTTGAGCAACAGTTAAAACCTAAAGATTTTAATTTTATTGTTTATTACAATAAAATCCTTACATATGAGAAGCCAAATATGCACTTGCTTCCATTGCAAACATTTCTAGATTTGGCCTGACACAAATGTATTTTCCAACCAATTGAGAGAGTTTGAATGGCACACAGTTCATGAGCCCTTAGGATATAGGAACTTACTCAAAACACAAATGACCTCACAACATAATCTTCAGAAATGATCTTTGAAATTGGTGCGCAGAAAGTGCAGTGGGACTCGACGTGAGCGGGAGGGCAAAGAGATGATAGGCAGGCGTGCCTCGCTAAACCACCCACTAAACCAGGGTGCTCCAGCTGCTAGCGCACAGAAGGCTGTCTGCCTCAGACACTGTCTAGTTGACTCAGATGGATTGTGCATCCTGGGAGGATTTGTTGTTGTTGTTGTTGTTGTTGTTTTTTTTCTTCCTCTCTTCAAAGGTAGGACAGTGACACTTGAGAGTGTTTGATGGATTAGGTGGTTGTGCCGGCTGTGACAGACAGAGTCAAGGAAGACAGTCATAATGTGACTGATGTCTTGGGTAGCTGCCCATCAAGCAACTGAGATGGAAAATCTATTCTAAGGACATAATCTCTGCCACATCAGATTGTGGGATTGGGAGGCGGATTGCTGAAGTGGCCACTTGTGACATAGAGAATATACAGTCACGGTAAAAAGAAAATATACCCTCTTTAAATTCTAAGGTTCTACATATCATGGTATAATAAAGGTAATCTGGTTCTCAAGAGGTCCAAAAATGAGGCAAATACAACATCACATGTACTATAAAATGTAAAATATTACACTATGTAATTATTTATGTAAGAAAAATTAAGCCAAAATGCAGAAACAGAGTATGATAAACTAAGTACTCCCTTACTGCTTTCTTATGCATTAAGAGGGAAAGTAGCAGGCAAGTGCTTTTAATCAAATGCACTTGATTAATTTATCATCAGCAACTGTAACCACCTCTATGAAAGCAGAGGTTTTGTCATCTAGAGCATTAATGTATGTGTTAACACGATGCCAAAGAGGAAAGACATCGGTAATGATCTTAGAGAAGGAGTTATTGCTGTCCATCAGTCTGGGAAGGGCTAAAAGGTCATTTCCAAACAATTTGAAGTCCATCATTCTACTGGAAAACATTCAAGACTCTTCCCAGGAGTGGAAAATTCACCCTAACGTCAGAGGCTTATTTGGGCTTGTTTTGCAGCCACAGGACCTGGGCACCTCGCAGATGTTGAGTTGACTATGAATGCCTCTGTTTACTGAAGTATTGTAAAGTAAAATGTGGGGCCATCTGTCCAACAGCTAAAGCTTGAGACAAACTGGTTCATGCAACGGGACAATGATCCCAAGCACACCACCAAATATACAACAGAATGGCTGAAAAAAACAAGAATCAAGGTGTTGCAGTGGCCCCTTCAAAGTTCAGACTTCAACCCACTGAAATGTTGTCAGACGGTCTTAAGACAGCTGTGCATAAATCAATGCCTGCGAGCCTCAGAGAGACTGGTAAAGTCATACAGAATATGATTAACATTATTGTTGCTAAAGGTGATTCCACAAGCATGGGGTTTACTTTGTTTTTCACACACTGCTTATGCACTTTGGCTTCGTTTTTGTTTAAAATATAATGGCATGGTGTAATATGTCATATTGTAGTTCATCTCAAGTTGTTTTCATCTAATTTTAAGGCCTGGTAAGGACTAGATCTTTTTTTTAATCTTCTCCTGATATGTAAAACCTTAGAATTGAAGAAGGTGTACTTTACATCTACAGTCATCGTAAAAATATAGATATACACTATTAACCGCAATGAGCATCCATGCAGAAACCTAACTGGGATGTCAAAAAATTATGTATTAACCCAGAAATTGTGCCTACAGGAGGCATCCAGTGTTATGGTCATAAATCTAAAGGACCCCAGACATGAGACTCCCCTTATGAACCACCTTATCTAAATGTTACAGCAGTTACAGCCACAGCCATTTTATGTCACCGGGGTTAATAAATGGGCAGTTTAAATTATAACAGACTGCACCTCCAAGATAAAATATAAGTTAAATCATAGCACTGAAATTTCCACCACAAGTGATGACTCTGGTTTCCACTGTGCCTATGGTTTGGCCTTCTGGCTTTATGAGCAGTTGTCTGTGTAATGAGATGGCTAACACAGCTGCACTACCCTGGGAAAAAAAAAAGTAATGAAACAAAAGAGAAGATTAATAAATGCATCATTGTAACTGTAACATCATCCCACCTTAAGTCATATTTGTGATATCCTGCTCTAATGAAGTAGCCGTTTTAATGGATTAATAACTCGAAGGCAATAATCACTGAAGCACTCTCATCTTACTCCACATTAATGTAGTTGGTATTTTCAAAAACTGGCATCATATCATTGTAAAGAGGATCCCATCGGCTGATATTGCATTTCCCCCCACTAAATAAAAATGCATTCCTCTTTAAGCAGCCTTTCTACTTTCTCTCGTCACCAAAACTTTGTCCTCACTATGGCAAACAAGTAAATAGACTATATCTATACTTGTGAAATAGTGTATTTAGTGTGATTCCTGGTATCATACTTAATGATCAGCTTTCACAAGAAGTGCAACAGCAACAGAGCGGAGAGTAGGATTATATTTAATTTAGAAAACCTTTAATTTTCTATAATCTTCTAAACAGTATCAGAAGAGTATAAGAGGAAGGCGTTTGTGTCAACATATCTAACATCATTCAATTTGTAACAAATAAAAAAAGGCTTTTTTTTCCTGTGGATTTCAATATTTGTGATGTTTACTTTTTTCTAATATAAAATGACTGGGGTATATAACTAGGTCATTTCCTAATATAATAATAATATTATTTTCTGTCTAGCTATTGCCTTTTCTCTCAAATGTGTATTCAAAGCATATTAAAAAGGTGTGCATGTATGTTTCATTGACAAGAGCAACTCGAAATAATGCCGTAACCATGGTGTTTTGCGCTTCATGTCTAACTCCATTTCCTCTCAGTTTAGTCACCCGCAGCTTCAAAAGAGCACCTTAACTGTTAATTCAATGACTGTCAGATTAACATTGTAATTTTTATGTATTTCTAGTGAGGGATTAATAACATAGAAGAGGATAATTTAGAGCACAAAGAGGATAATTTAGCCTTTCTGTCAGCTGAACTTAATTTGATTAATATATTTTGGTTGCTGAAACATTGCCATCTTTTATTCACTTTTTTCAAAAATTTAAGTGGGTTATTTTGAAGGAGCTTATTGACTGAAGTAATTGTGTGCTGTAGAGTTTAAAACCAGTTTGTATATTATCTGTTTTCATCGGAATTTCATCAGGATTTGATTTATAGGCTATTATAATCACATAGAGTGGCCCCTTGAGATTAATAACCCTTCTAACAGTTCAATCCATCCATGGGATGACCACTGTAATCGGCTTCCTGGAGTACGTGTCTTTCCTATTGGTACTTTCTCCTCAAAGTTTAAAAGGCACATGTTTCATGAGCAATGCCCTATTGGGAAATGTCACAGCCAGGTCAGGTTATGACATAAATGTCACATGTGATGGTGACAGAATGCTTGGACTAGGTGGCACTAAAAGTTATTAACTTGGATGGGAGAGCAGCTCATCTCTGAACCATGTTGTGAGCTATAATTTGCCTGATTAAAGTGTCTTGGCAACTCATGAATATGCGTCAGTTCCACTTGTCTGACTGTGAAGAGTCTGAAAAAGAGGGGAAAAAAAAGAGCTAGAATCACCAATGACACAAATAAGATTTTGGAAACTGGAAAGCATCGGTTCAGCTTGCTCACCACAATGTTTTTTTTACATTTTGTGGAATACAATATGTGTGACATAAGATATGTATATAAGGAGAAAAGCTGAAAAGCAGAAAGGAATTTGAAAAAGGTGGATTTGGACAAACAATTTGTGGTGAAAGAAAGAAAGAATAAGAGTGATGGTCAGGTAAAATAAGGTAGAGGTACAAAGAAAGACATATTAGGAGTGATGGCAAGATAATAAGAGATTGAAAAGCACATTAGGTTGAAAGAAGAAAAGCACTATACAGTGACAGAAGCCCTGAGAAATTAACACTGAGTCTGGACAGAGACCTGCAGGGGGAAATAAAAAATAGGGAGGTCGATGCAAAAGAGAGAGATCAAAGCATCTGATTAGGAAAACTGATAGAGAGCATGTATTGAGGCGTGTTTGGTGAGGGACCTGGGGATGCTTAAGTTTTGACCCGACAGTAACCTCACAGCTTTATTGTCAGATGGCATATGAACCCAACGTGTCCCCGGAGACTCACTGTCTGCCTCAGCATTGATGATTGTCCTGCTCTGGAAACTAGTAGGCAGTTCAGTGTCTCATGAATATTGATCTGATCCTTCACACAAGTATCCCCCATAGAAGAGGACCAAGGGTCACCTGAACTATTATTGTGGTGCATATGCTTGAAATGACCATTGATTTGACTGTGTAATGGTAATAACACAATAATTAAGGCTCGCAGAAAATGATCTTGAAGATGACCAAATAAATTTATATTTCTGCCCTCACCATTTATCCCTTTATACTATGTTGGATCTATTTTCACTTAATTGATGCGTGTTATCTGATATATTAATTGCTCAAAAAGTGGTTACAGTCAAATCCCTCCAACGTTAGCTAACTTATCAAAATTTCCAAAAACCCTCATGGTTTATGTCATTTTTTTTCTCATTGTGCAAATGTCAGTCTAATAAAAATTGTCACTATTCATAACTCATATTCAGTGGAAAAGGTAAATTAAAAAGATTCTTTGTCATCTTCGCCCTTAGGAGGTGAGCGATTCGGACATCATGGAGCTAGTTCACAGCTCCCTTGGTCGAATGACCATCATTCGTCAGATCTTCCCGTTGTGGAGGGACACCAATGTTCGTTGTATGAGAAACAATCATCGCATCTCCTCTCTGCTCTGTGACCCGCAGGAGGGTTATCTGCAGTCCCTGGAGGTAAAGAGCATATATATATATATATATATATATATAATTA
Organism: Archocentrus centrarchus; assembly: GCF_007364275.1. Lineage (NCBI taxonomy): Eukaryota > Metazoa > Chordata > Actinopteri > Cichliformes > Cichlidae > Archocentrus > Archocentrus centrarchus. The sequence goes on from NC_044360.1 coordinate 11,896,150, forward strand.
TTGTATGTAATAGAACATCAATATGTATGTTTTATTTATATAAACATCTTTTTTTCCACTTTCCTCAGTGGGATATATGATTTTGCTCAAACAGACCAAATCCTAGTGGCGTACTTGAGATTTAAATGGTTCCTTATTGTTATCTTGAACATGAAAAGGTTGCAAGTACCTGTTGTCAGTTTGAATGCAGTCAATTACAGCAGATTTCAATGACAGTAGTTTCTTTTTTTTTTTCCCTTTAATCAGGAAAAAAAGCAACAAAACTGCCAAAAAAAAGTCTCTGCTCTAAAATCTCCACCAAACAAGGACATATATACCAACAAAAACTACTTTCAGATTTAAATTCAGAGCCTTTAAAGATGCACAAAATGGCATATAGCAATATGGTGCACATATGGCTACATTAGTCTAGTGTTAAGTCCTCGTTTGTTCTTCCTTGTTCACTTAATTTTTTTTTTATCCATTTTACTGTGAGTACGTATAAGAAATTTGTGTTTCAGGAGCAACAAGCTTATATATCATCCACTTCTTCCAGCACAAGTGGCACAAAAAATAAGCATTGTGTGGTGCTTTTTTGTTCTGTGTATAGCACAAATAGGCTATACAAAGATCTGTGAACATAATTACTTCTACAAATTATTCCCAGTATTTGTAGTGACTGTATAGCATAAGCATGCATCCATGGTGTTAAAGTACAGTCAAGCATCTGCCAGTGAATACAAATATTAACTGATTATGCATGCAACTGAATATATACTAAACTCCCTAGGTACGATAATTATGATGGACATGAATGCCCATGAATATAAATGACTGCATCTCAGTGAGTCTAGAGACTAACTGGGAGAACAGAGTACATCATTGTTTCAAATGAACAAAGGGTTTGTACACACACACACACACACACACACACACACACACACACACACACACACACACATATATATATATATATATATATATATATATATATATATATATATATATATATATATATATATATATATATATAAATAAACTGGGAATTAATTCAATTTATTGATAACCTGAAATCAGTGTGTTACTTGTTAATAAAATGAGATACTGCAAGCTTAACAGTGGCTTCCATAGTAAAAAGGTATGCGCTACCTGTGATTGTATGCGCTATCTTTGATTGGTATTAAGGATTTATCAAACAGGAACCCGACCAAAAGTAAATTCAATCAATGACAAAGAGGGTCAGTGTAGGAGATATGCTGTATGGCTTTCTTATCTTCCTTACACAATGTCGTTCTCTTCTTTGGGTCTTTAAAGTAACCTTGCTCACCCAGCCACTTATTGCTTTCAATACAGAGTTAAGAGTGGCTCCTTACACCTCTCACACTTTTGATCAATCCATCTGTAGTGAAATGACTGTGTTCCCTGTAGTGCTATTGAAATGTTCACATTCTTTTTTATCCTTACTCCGGACAGATGGCAAAACCATGTGGTGTGTGCACCCACAGTCCTCAATAATTCACATGAAAGAGGGTTAAATAATGGGTAATGGCAGTTTAAGCATTCATCAGAATAGCTAAACACTAAGTAAAGTGCAGTGGTTTACTGTACTAATAATTCTTTTTTTTGCCAATGCTTCAGCTGTGGTGTAACCTTAGAAACCCAGAGCTACCAAGATGCATCTTACCTGGACTTAGCTTCGGACTTGGTGACCTTGGGGAATTAACTTGTATGGTGTTTTACCACTGAGAAGTCCCTGCCTGCAGTTGCCTCTATGGATATTCTGCTGTGGGAGGATTTGACTTGACTTGACCCAGAGGAGCTATCAAATCCACTGTCACACTAAGACAGGAGGCAGTTGACATTATTCTTCATATGACACAGTACAATTGAATGGGACACAGCTGAACTGATGGCAGTTCTGAAATTCATTAGACAGATGATTACTGAAGCAGAAACAGTTGTTTTTGCATCAGGCTGCAGTAGCATCATGACCTTTTCCTTTTGTCAGTCTTGTGCAAATTGTTTCACAGATGCAAATAGTCAAATCTCATCATTTTTCAGCAGATCATCTTCAGTGCTTGACCAGATAGTTTCCTGCAAATATAAATTTGGGCAGTCACGAGAGAAGTAAGAAGCTGAGTCTTCATCTCACCACAAAAAAGAGGATTGTTATAGTTTCACTATCTGTGGGCACACAAGGACCAAAACGTCCAAAACTTTCAACTCTTGTCTTGCCATCAGAGGGTATAGTAGCTGCATACAGGCATCCTCCAGTTTGTTTTATGGTTAATATAGATGCTTATCTACTGCACATGGCTGGAATATGTCCTCCATGTGGATTGAAAGCAGAAAAGAAGTGCCTTATAACAACTATTTGTCTATAGTGTCCACAGCTGTCCATGTACACATCTACAGGGGGGTATAATTCTGGTCTGACACTGTCAGACAAAAGAAGCAACTTCTCACAAGCTGTAACCATTTTCCTCTTCTCTAGCAAGAGTTTATTATTTGCCAACAATCTTTCTTTTTTTTTTTTTTCCAGCCCATCTCACAGACTCTACCAGAATGAAAAACAAGTACTTTTTACTTTTGTGCCACTGCTTTGAGTTTCAGCACTGAGACACTGTGATATTTCCTGCACTGCTGAAAACTAATATTTGTTTTCTTGGCAGTATCCTGAGTTAGTGTGCTGTTCTGTGTTACAAAGAAGAAACTTCCAAAAAATTCAACGATATATTTTATAATTTGCTTGTTTTGTCCCCATCAGGTGTCCAATCTCTACCTGTATGACAGTGTCCTGATGCTGGCAAACGCCTTCTATAGGAAACTGGAGGACAGGAAGTGGCACAGTATGGCCAGCTTAAACTGCATGAGGAAGTCAACCAAGCCATGGAATGGGGGATGGTCTATGCTGGACACTATTCAAAAGGTATTTGGGGTCAAAGTTGCTGTTTTTGTTTTGTTTTGTTTTTATTATAGCTGCTGCTTTTTTCTTTCTTTTTTGCTCTTTTGTGAAGAACTAATAGCAGCTGTTATTGCAGTATTTTGTCATTGATGATTAAGAGTTAGAAATGCTTAATGAAGGATTTATGAGAAGCATTAGCAGCTATAAAGGTGATTCATACACTCAAAACAGAGAAAGTGCATTGAACGAGTCAGTTATTTTTACAGTAAGGCTTATTGTTATGTGTGATCTCTGCATTTGGCATCAGGATGGATTTGTGGCTGATTCTGGGCTTTGAGGCCCGCGGTTGTGTAACCCTCAATGTTACCTCATTGAAATAAGGCATAATATAGCAGAAAGTGTCTTGATGTCATCCATTTCAGTCTGATAATGGAATTTTTCATTGTTGCAGAGAGTCATGCTGCTTTAATCTTAAGTGTGACAGAAAATGACCAAGTTGAGCATGACAAAACAGCAAAGGAAAAAAAGGGTGTTCATGGTAATATCGATCATATTGTTATGATGGTAATATTCATAATGACATAATTTAAATAAACTCAGTTTTCTCCTTTGAGTTTCATAGCAACATGCTATTTATCTGAAATTTTCTTAATTGTTTTTCATAACCTCCTACTGAACCAACAGTTCTTGTTGAATGGCACTTGTAGATTCAGGCTTGTTGGTGTACAATTAAAGGGATAAGTTGCATACATTTTATTATATGATGTACTCAAAATTCCCCTTGAAAATTCAGTTCATACAGTATTGCAAAATCCTACCAAAGCTCCATCTGAGCTTACTTCAAACTACTTAAAAAAACAAGTAGTTGATTTTTTTCTTTACATGCTGTACTCTACAGCAAGTTAATTTAATAAATTAGTCATTTAATCTAAACTGTTACGTGCAGAGACATTTATTTTGTGTAACAATATGTGTAGGCAATTATTTTTTTTCAACACCTACAGATCATAGACAGAAACACACAAGATACACAGCCCCTGCTTCTTCCCCTTCTTTCTTATGACATCTCACACTGTTAATGTATTCTGCTGTTGTTTCAAACAGGGGCGGATAAGTGGCCTGACTGGACTGATGGATTTCCGTGCTGAAGGCTCTAATTCTCATGTACAGTTTGAGATTCTTGGGACCAGCTACAGCGAGACATTCGGGAAAGATGTGAAACGGGTTAGTCTAGAAAATCTTATGTTTAAAAAAAAAGACTTGGGTTTCTCAGTCTTTATTCTTTGGTTCAGAGCCCTGAAACTAAATGCTTTTTCCTAGATCACAAGGTGAATTAAATTAACTTACAGGAGGGACAGAAACTCACCTGTACTCAGATCCCTGAAATCTATGGTCACAGGGATTAATTAGGTGCCAGGTATTTGGGTGCCCTCTACTGGAGCTCTGGAATTAAATAGCTTTCTTTGCTATAATCATCCATTCTATCACACCAATCATGTTGGCTTGTTGCAATCCAAGAGTTAAGATAAATAAAACGTGTGTATGTTTTTTTTTTTTTTTCCTTGTGTACTCACAAATAAGCTAACTTTTAATATTTAATATTAGAGTTTATTAAACCTGCGTTTTCCCCCTTGGCATGTTTAATCTCTGCTTATGTGAAGAGTGCAGGCATTTGCATGTTTTACTAAGCATCAGGCTTTGTGAGTTGATTGTGGAGCTTTTATTGTGAAACATGTTTGATCTTTAAGTGCCGTAGAGCTGAAGTGAGATTAAGAGCATTATTTGTGCTCTCCTTTCTTAGCTGTAATTTGTTTGTCACTGTTTGTCCTGATTCAGTCAGGGACTTCTTCCTGAATGAAGAGGAATTGAGTTTCTTGGCAATCTATGTAGAGCAGGACTGACCAGAAGCAGTAATGAAGATTTAATCACCACTCATCCTAACTGAAATCATGGAGCCAATTCATCATAATGTGGTCATTAGGATTAGCTTGGAGGACAGACACCCAGAGGAGCATATATATACACACCGTGCACTCACGAATAAGTATGCATTGTGTAACCTGTTTATCTGTCTGAGATCCCCGTTGAATCTCAGAAACCTTCGAGCATGCAGCCAGGCAAACATAAAACAAAGGCCAGAGAGCAAGCTAACATGTGGGCGCTTATATCTCAAAATCATTAGAGGCACAAGTGGACAGCAGGGCCAGATAATGGGGACAGCAAGGTCAGATAATGGGGTGCCAGCTAGTGTTCAGCAGTGTTGTTCATTACCTGGCGTGTTCACTAGCTGGCAGAACCATTTACTCTGTGAAAACAGACATGAATTCATGTACCTCTCCTTTCTCTTTCTATGTACGAGACTAATTATTATATCACACTAGGATGTCTGCAGTATGACACTGGGTTCCTGCTTTTTTTGTTTGTTTTGGGATGTGTGTGTGTGTGTGTGTGTGTGTGTGTGTGTGTGTGTGTGTGTGTGTGTGTGTGTGTGTGTGTGTGTGTGTGTGTGTGTGTGTGTGTTTCCCAAGTTGGGTGTAAAAGTGAGTCCATGTTGTGCTCCACATGCCTGCCCCTCCCAACCTTTCACAGCCATCCTCATTCTGTCCCTTTCACTTCTCTTTTATCTTTTCTTCTCATCTCCCATCCTGCTCATCCTCCCCTCTCTGGTCACTTCTTCTCTTCTTCACTAACCTTTTCTGCTCATTTTTCAGCCCTGGTTTCCTCCCTCTCCATCATCATTTATCTGCATTCAGTCCATTTTCTTCCCAGCCTGATAGCTCTTAGATGAGGCGTCTTTCTGGTTAGAAACTGTAATGAAGACTGAAATACTATTTCCTGGATGGCTACTGTGAGTTTTCTCCACCATCTAGAGCTGATGCAGAGTGATCGATGCTGTTGTTGTTGTTGTTGTTGTTGTTTTGGTTTCCCAGTTTGCTCTTATTGATGTGTCAGCTCGTCTGTAAGCAGATATTGCTAATGACTTCCAGCTTACACAAAGCTCTCATAGAGAAAAGTCAATTCATTTGAATGTAATTGCTCCTTCAAGCCACCATCTTGCATGCATCATGCAGTAGTTATTCACAACTGTGTCTACGCTTGGTATTATTATCACTTTTAAACACATTTAAACCAAAAATATTACCCTATATTAAATATTACTTTATATCTGCTTGATAGTCTCTTAAAATGCTACTTTGAATTCTCCTCATTTAATTTTATAGTCGAAATGTGGGTCAAAATGCATTTTTCATGAAAATATAATATGCAGCAGCTAGTACTGATTTGCCCTATGACACTGTTCCTGACTGTCCTGACTTGTGCTGAAAATAATCTATATGGCTACCTGAGAAATGTGTGCAACCAGACTTAAAGATAGAAGATATCACATGGATACTTTGATGTAAAAATGTACAAAACTTTATTCTTATGGTGGGTCTGCTTGCTATAATGCATGTGCATAGCATTTCCTGAGCTTGAAATTTTAGTTGGTCATTACATGCATCTTTTAATTTCCTCTCCAGAACACTGAAATGGCTTTTTCATCAACAGCCTTAATCTGGTATGTCTGGCGACTAGATTCTTGGCAGATTTAAGTGATATTAAACCAGAGTCAGAAGAAAGTACATGTTTACAATTCTGGTTGCCAGTGCAGGCCTAAAACCTGCCCAAGTGCTGCTAACTGGAGCAGTCCTTGCAACATATCAGACCAAGTCTGTACTGTCAAAATCTGGCCAAATCTGGCAGCGTTGTATTGACCAGCCCAAGCTCAGACACCAGGAAGCCAAGTGTATTGACCCTTGCTTGAATCTGCCACTTAGTTTGGATAAAAATCACCCTTCTAACTCGTGACTACTGATATTCATGATAGTGGATGCAGGTTCATATGAGCTCTAATAAGCCTTGTTGCAGGACCATCTAAAAAGCAGGCAGTGCCTGATAGCTGATGTATTCATCCTACTGCTCATCTCTATTTCTCATAGACCCATGAAGCAGAAATGACATTAAATAGTCTCTAAAGGGCACTTCTCTCTTTCCAACAATAGATCTGCAGGGGGTTGATAGGGCTGTTGATCTAGCGATTAATTTGCCAGGCACTGCGATGTCTAGCTTTTGGAAACTCACTTTCTGGCTCCTCTGCTGTTTTCAAACCTCTTGTACTTGCTTGGATTTTAACCCACAGGTGGATAAAGACCGGTGCGATGGGCCAATAGCATTTCACAAGCCAAAACAACAAATATGAAACCTTTATTTTAAACATTTTGATCATAATACTCTGCTGGGCAAATTACCATTAATTATGTTTGCTGGGTCTGCGTTCTCACTAGATAATGACCCATCTGTAAAGTGATATTTATTATACTTATTTTATATAATTTTTTATATATTTATATATAAATTCTATCCCAAGCCCCCGTAAGCACTGCCAAACACATGTTAATGCTAAAAGTCCTCGGTTGACAATTGATATCAATAAAATTATCCGATTGTCGAAGCTCCAAGTTATTTCGTTTGGTAAAGTTACATAGCGAAAAATATGTAAATTGCACAAGCATTATAATCCTGTAACTTGTGTAACTGGTATCATGTGTAAATTGCCTTTTTTCACAAGGATTTGCATAAAACAAGTATTAAAAACTGTCTGTACCCATTTATGCTCGTCTGATTGCCACACTGTGCTGACAAAAGTAAATCCTTTTGAGAGTCTCAAATAATTGGATGAAAAGTGGATGATATTTCTCTTCATCCCTGAATGTATTTTCTCTTACATGCTTGAATCCATCATGAAAAAAAAAATACTGAACAAATGTTTCTGCCCTTATAACCTCTAATATTTTTTTAAATGCGCAAAATCATCTGCTCTTTGTTCACTTTTAAGTGAATATAATGATGAGTTGAAAGCAGAACCAGTGCCCTACATTTTATGTGAACCTGCAAAGTTGCGGGTCACACCATCATATGTTCACTTTTAGTCTGTGAAACCGTATTTTTGAAGTCATCGCTGTGTGCAATTACCCAACAGATCTGTCTTTCTTCACCTCTTGAATGCAGTCTTTTAACATAATTCATATAAAACGATGGCTAGGCGGGTACCTCAGCTTAAATATTGCACTTACCGATCTACTGGTGCATGTAATGTGCAACAGTACATATCACACATTGTAATAAAAGCTAAATATATTGAATGTGTTGTGTAGTATAGTAAATAAGAGGGGGAAAATGTGATAATTGAGAGCTTTCATTTTCCTCATGGTTTTCTTGGTCTCTATTATAACAGTGGAATGAACTTTTCCTTTTTCCTTTTTGTTCCTTTCTATTCCTCTTCATTTTTTTTTCACTGTCTGACACAGCTTTACAGACTAAATCCTGCCTCATGTTGCTTATTAGAGGTTAGAGTGATAGACTGGCGCCATGTCTGCCAAGCTCATTTTTAGTATATCAGGACAGATAAGATGTCTCTTGTCTTGGCTAATTTAAATGGCCAGCTTATTTTTCACTGTAGAGCTGATGATTAGAGATAACAGAGCCCGTACCACTCCAGCCTTTTCCTCTGGGATGGAAGAGGCAAAGTGAAACATGAAAAATAAATGAGTATTGTATGCATTTGCACAAAGAAATCATGATCACACATCTGCGCATATTTATTAAAGAGATCATTTAAACTTTTGCAGCAGGAATGACTCTGGTCCCTGTTGGTACTTTTAGGGCACTGGTGCATTGAAATCTGTTTGAGTTTGGAGTTTGAGCACTAAAAGCTGCCGGGTGGTAGTATATCATTTCTTATGCTATTAGTTTAGTCCGTAGAATTACCTTACTAAAATCTGAATTTTGAATTGTAGCTACAAATAGCAGTGGTAGAAAAATGTAATTCCCACATCTAACTGACATTTAGACACAATAATCACTGCACAGTAAGAAATGAAGCATATCCCTTACTTTTTTGGTTTGCTCAGCACTGGTTAGTGCAGTCATTTTCTTTTTGTTCCTTTATGTTAAACATTGGCTGGAAAACAATAAAGTGACTGATTATCAACACCTAGTCATACCTTGCTAAATTTATAAAAAAGTAGGAAGCATGTAGGGTTTGGAGCAGTTTTTTAATAACAGAAATAAAAAAGAAAAGATATTTGTACACATATAAGTTACATACTGTACAGTGCAAAGGTCCTCATTCCTTAATATTTTACTAGGAAAATGGGAAAAGGGTGCAGCAATTTTTCTTTTTCTTTTGTTTTTATAGTTTCTTGACGTTGTCTTCAGGAATAGTTCTCCAGGCTTTTTGAAGGACATTCATAGCTCTTCTTTGGATGTTGGCTGCCTTTGGTTCCGTTTTCAGTCCGGATGATCCGGATTCAATAATGTTGAGGTCTGAGCTCTGGGAAGGCCAATGGAAATGTATGGTGGATCAAAATCTGATGGCACTTTCTGCTGTACCTCTCCCCTGACTTCCTCCATACATAATAAGGATGATTTGAACCAGAAATGTAACATTTGGAGTCATTACCCTATAACACTTGCTGCCACTGATTTTCAGCCCAGTTCTTCTTTAATTTAGCATACCTCAGCCTTTTCTCTCTGCTTCCCTTCTTTCCTGACAGCCGCCATTCCATTGAGACTATTTCTGATAAGGATTCAGTGAATAGTAGATGGATTAACTGAAGGGCCAGATGCATCTCTCACTTTTTGTGTCAGGTGTCTAGAAGCAAAAAAGATTAAGAAATTAGGGGTGGCTCATTGCTTTCACAGTACTTTAGTTTCACATTAAATTTATTTAATACAAATGGTTCATTCAAAGACACATACAGAGGCTCACCTGAAACAAGTAGTAAGATAGCCATACACAGATATGCATACTCACATGGTGAGTCAATAAGAAGCTTTCTTGTATGATGGACTTTAAGCACTTGGCACACTAAACTAGCAGGCAAAAAGGGCAAGCAGAATACCTGCAACTAGTTCAAACTATAGTTCTCTGTCCATAAGGATGCATTTTAAAAGTTTCTATGAAATGGAACAAGTGCCTTCTGTTAGATTTTTACACCATACTGTAACTGAGACCGTTGTGGCTCTGTAAAAGTAGAGCTATTTGACTGCCATCCTTTTGTCATTTTCAAATAGTCACTGGCATTAACTGAGCAACATTACAGATGATTATTTAAATCCACTGGGCATCATGACCATTAGCTAAATAGCAGCCTCTTTTTGCTGTGACTTTTATAAACTGCATAGAGCAAATTCTCATTTGCACAATATCCTCCGTTGTGATGCTGCATTGAAACAAAGCATACACCTCCCAGATTGGTTCACACGTGTAACTTTGTTTCCACTTTAAAAAAAAAAAAAAAGGAAAAAATAACACACATGAAAGGACTGATTTATAATTGTAGGACAGTTCTTCTAACAGGACTACATATTTTTGCCTGTAGTATAAACCCTCATCTTAGCTTGGTTGATTGCAGTGTGATAGAAATCTTTTCATAGTTGGTTAGGTTGATCTTGATTCATTTTAGCCTTTTGATGGTTCTTCTTGCATTATAAAATATATATAGGTGCTACATTTGTTCATGCTACTTTTTGTCTGAGCCAGTACAAAGACGTATGTGAAATGGAAGTTTGTTACATTTTTGTGACTGATCATGGTTAGTATTTATTATCATGAAAAGTAACAACCATGGTTCATCTTCACATATTATTATAATTCTCTGCAATGTCTATTTTCATTAAACTACATTTTTAATGAAAATAGACAGGATATCCCAAGGGACGTGGTCAAATGCCTTCTCCAGGTCCATAGAACACATGTAGACTGAATTTGAAAACTCCCACGCACACTCTAATAACCTTGAGAGGATAAAGAACTGGTCCAGTGTTCAATGACCAGGTTCAAAATGTTTGGTTACTGGCGTAACCCGGGTTCTCTGAAAACCAAGTGAGCTCTCTCACTATGGCGTGACTAATCATGGTCAAGACCAGGACTCTCTGCTTAACTGTTTGTCAATGCAGCCATCAAAGTGGAATTAATGTGGGTTTTCTGGTTATAGGAATAACGTTTTATTATGTTGTAGTTATATTTTCATCACAAAAATATTTTTGTCTTGTAGCGGTCGTTGTATATCCGCGTGTTTGAACGAGCACGTCAAGTAGCTTGTGGGTTGTGAATCTATTGCTAGCTGTCAAAGCTGAGCATTAGTATTATGGCTACCACTGGATCCTCTCAGGGGAACGCTGGTGGCAGCGGGGTTAAGGATGTCGCATCCCGCCCTTGCCCAGCCACTTGTGGGTTGACCTTATAAGGGAAAGACCCCCATCCCCTCTGCATTGCCTGTATGGGTGTCAAGCACATACAGACATCACTGGCAAACCCAAACTTTTGCGAGCACTGCCGCGGAATGCCTGGCAGAATCCGGGAGTGGCGCTTGTGAGTGTCGACAGCCTCAAGAGCCAATCCACGTCTTTCTGACACTATGGCAAAGCCCAGCGATAAATCCAGATAACGATGAGGTTGAGGAGGATGCTATTCTCCCTCCTGCTCAGATGTTGTGGCCTGGCAACCCCATTAGCGGGGAGAGTCAGCCCTCTCTATCTGCCTGCGAAGTCGATCTACATGAGATATGTAGGCCAACCCTCCCAGGTAACAAAGGAGTGTTTCACAGGAGTGTTTAAATTCATAAGATCTGCAGTCTAAAATTAAATGAATAAAACAAATATATTTCTAGGGTAAAAGTTAAGTTCAGATAGAATTTTTGTTAATTCATTCAAATTCCCATAATATGTTACAGCATATTTTTCAGGTGACTAAGTGCATATAGATAGAAATATTTTCCTAAATTCAATCCTAATCAAGGTTGACACATCAAAGAAGCAGGAAAAACACTGTTTCACATCAAACAACAAAAATCAAATTTTTCTGTAACATATCCTCTTTTGATATAAATGCCCATCCTTGGAAATCCCATCATATTTTCTTTATTTGTTACAGACACAGTGCTTAATTCTTTTATAGTAAAGCAATTATTAACCTACATGAGACTTTTTCAAAGCTACTAATCAGAGCCCACAGTGTGTCCACTCATTTGTTACTCTTTCAGATGCAAACAGTGTGGCTTTGCAGTATATATTGTTCATGACCTTCCTGGTGGCAGGCTGGTGTGCAAGGCTATGTGAAGTAGAAGTGTTCCTGTTTAGTGTTCTTTAGTATACAGAGCACAGATTGTTCAGTGTTTTTCACTGAGGACAACGCTGCTCATGGAGAAAATAGCCCCCTGTGAAGCAAGCAATGCAGACTGACATTTTGCCCCAACACACACTCAGAAACACAAACATGTAAGCCAGTTGTATACACCGATGATCCAAAGCATTGCAATCACTTACACTTGAAGCAAATAGCATCTGTTCTCCTACTCAGCATGTTGGATGTGAGACAAATGGACAAACCTGAGTTTGATTGGAGCATCTCAGAAACAGCAAGGCTTAGGGGGTTGCTCAAAACATGAACTGGTGACAGGTTGTGGGCTGATGGGCTAGAACAAGTCTGATCCATCTTGAATCCACCTTGGATCCACCTAGAAGAGTGTGCAGAATATACTTTTAGAACTATGCTCATAACCTTTCTGTGGTTCATATCTTTCTAACAAATTATGAATTAAGAAAGAGAAAACATTTTAGTGATGCAACTGTGTGTAAATACAGTCATGCATGACCCTTCACTATAATTAAAATAAAAAGCACTTGATAAAGATGCTTATAAGACACAATTCATTAGTGACACTCTGCAGGATGGAGGAGAAAACTGTTTACATTCCTACACAGGCTGGTGCACTATAACCATGATTCATTTCATCGATCAGTGTGCAGGGAAACTATACATAGCAATGCATCATAGTGGGACTAGATTTGTAACCTCACATGTTCTGCAGATGGGCTGTGAAGACAAAAGATTCAGCTGACAATGAAACACACTTCTGATGTTTTATCAAAGACTGTTTGATTGCCTCACGTACTTGTATTTTATTCACAGATGGATACTTTTGGTGATGCCTTTTGTGTCTTCAGTAATTGTTGCTTTCCCTTGATTGTATTATTGTTTGTAATTTTAAGTTTGATTTGGTAAATGATGTCAGTGACAATTTTTTTTTTTTTTTTAACCATTTTGTTTTTCATGAAACATGTAGTCAAATGGAACATTACAAAATTGCCAAAGAATAGATAGAAATAACTAGGGCTGCAACGATTCATCGATTAACTCGATTAAATCGATTCTAAAAATTTATCGACACAAATTTACTGTGTCGATGCTTCGTTTAAACCCTGCAGCGCTCAGCTGTCTCGGTGTAAGCGGCGCTCCTCACTAGCATTAGCAGCATTAGTGCTGACGTTTTTTTGTGGGTTTATTGGGGGCTGGCAAACCAACATAGAACTGCATTACCGCCACCTACTGGACTGGAGTGTGAATCACTCACGTATACACAAGCACACATTCTAAAAAGCTCTCCGTCGCTGCGATGGATTTCATTTAACACAGAGTGGATCATCACTAGAGTTGCCACCTGTCTCGTAAAATACAGAACCCCGTATGTTACGGGACTCCGTGGAATACGGCTCCGTAACATGCCGTGTTCCGTACTTTACGGGACGGGTGGCAACTGTCGCTGACATGCATTTCCACGCCTCCACTGCTCTCTGTGTGTCTGTGTGTGTTGTGCTCGCTGAGAATTCCAGCTGCTATTTTTGTCTTTACTTCAGCTGTAGCTACCAGAACTGGTTTGCTAGCGAGCGCGGGCCATTAGCACTAGCGATGGTTCGGTACCGGAAGGCCCACCCCCCAGGACCGAGGGGCTCCTTCAAAATATTTTTATACTTTAATCCCTTATTAGTGACTAAATATAGACCTGCAGTAGAAACGTATTTTCGAGAATGCTTGTGAATACAAAGCATTACACCAGTACTCACACATGCGCCATGGCTCCCGCAGCCACTAGTTTTTCAAAACACTCATAGCAGGCAGCGGTTTTAACTGCGCAAGCGCAAAGAGGCGAAGCTGTGACGGTGAGCTCAAGTAGTGAAAAAGGAAACGTTTTTCCAGCGTCCAAAACAGCAGCTTTTTTTTTTTAGTAACCACCATTAAATCTGTGAAACAGCTGGAGGTCCTTCATCAAGCACCTGATCAGCAAGTGTTAAGGTGAAGAAAAGAGAACTTTGTAGCTGCTCCATTCACCGCTGTTTGTTCACAGGCGAAAAACTGCAGTATGGAAGTTAAAATATGCAGATAAACTGTTAATAAAAAAAAGTATTTCTTATCCGATTACTCGATTAATCGCTGGAATAATCGATAGAATACTCGATTACTAAAATAATCGTTTTATGCAGCCCTAGAAATAACACAGATAGGTAGTTTGGACCTTTTAACTGTTTTTTTTTTTTTAATTTGCTGGAGGAGACCTATAAAAAAGTGCATTTTGGGTTAACTTTCAAGCCATGCCAGTCAAAACATATGAAAGGTCTCCTTTTTACTTCTTGATATCTGTCTGTCTATGATTTCTTCGCTGTCAAATGCAATACTAGTCTCAAATTACCCCTCATTTCTTTATATTTTTCTTCCAAGGAGACAGACTTTCTTGTAACTTTTTAAGGTGGTCTTGAGAAATAGAGAAATAGTATTTTCACTTATTTTTAGTCCAGTCCTTGTACCTGACATTATCAGAGGAATGTTTTGTTTGTTTGTTAAGCCACTTAACACTGACTTCTGAATGATTCAAGAATAAAAAAAGGCACCTAACCAAAGGGATGAACCAGTGTTGTGTCAGCACATAGCAGACAACTTGGCAAAGGACCCATCTTAAATAGTATTTTTAATTAATTTGTTTGTTGCAGCCTCTTTCAAAAAAACATATTTTTCCTCATTTAGTTGAATGTACATAAAGCCAACGATAACACATTTTTATAAAATAAAATAGTATTTTCACACCAACGAGGTGATTCCCAAAGAGGTATTAACCAAGACACCATTCATATCTCAGCATGCTGTGCAGTGTATCCTTAAAAAATATGAGGAAATTAGACAAGTGGAGGACAAAAGAAAAACAGATGAGCAGTCTTTGAAAGTCATGTCCTTAAGGATAAAACCAGGAAAGAAAAAAAAAAACAGACACAGGACATGAGAGAAGCATTTGGCCCTAATATTGATCCAACTACTGTTCACTGAAGCCTCATCAGGAATGGTCTTGTTCAAAGGGTGGCTATCAAGAAGCCATTCTTAAGAAAGGGAAAATGCTGAGGTATGTCAAATTACACAAGTCAGCAGCAACAGGTCTTATGGAGTGATGAATCCAAATGTGAAAGTTCTGGTTCAAATCGTTGTGTTGGGGGATCTTTTCAAAATTGATAGAATTATGAACGCAAAAAAGTATCATCAGATTTTTATCCTGGACTTCATTCATGAAGCAGTGTGGGATCATCTTGACAGAGAATGGAATAAAAGGCACCCAGCAGCCAAAGAATACCCTTGAATGCCCTTCAAGAAGCCTGGAGAACTATTCCTGAAGACTACTTAAAGAAATGACAAGAAATCTACCTAAAAGAGGCCAGACTGTGTTGAAGAATAAAGGTGGTCATACCAAATATTGACTTTCAAGAAAGCCCATCTCTTTCTCCATGTATACTTGCATGTTTTGATAAATCTCTGCACTCATTTTCCTAGCAAAATATACAGAAATTAGGAGTGGCTCAAGACTTTTGCAGAGTACTGTAGTTTTCTACTAGCACTCAAACTTGCCTTATGTCTGTGAAATGGAGAAAGGACTTTGGTGCTCACATGTTTTATATAATAGTTTGGACATATCACAATGATCAAACAACTTTAGGCCCTGAGGAAGTTTTTCAAAATCCTTTCAATTTGAGCTCACAGATGGGTCTGGATCGCAGAGGGTCTCACTGCCTATTCAGTGTGTGACAGTTTTCTTTGGCGTACGATTTGCCATTTGCTGTGACATTTGTGTTCATTGCAGTGTTGTCATCTGCTGGCTCATACTCAGAGCATCCACTGAGGGATGTTAGGTGGGAACTTCTTTTAGATTGGGTTGATTTTACATGGATTGACTAATCTATAGAAATCATTTAACTAAAGTTACTAAGTTACTGAACTGAAAAGTAATACTTGCTAAATAGTAAGTAGATGTTTTTTTCTTGGAAATAAAAAAATATATATATAAAATAAATGTTGGAATAAAGTAGATATTTTAAATATAACAAAACTAAAGGTTTGGATTTTGCATACCTTTTATAGCAATGTTTTAATACTGATGTTTTCTCTGGAGAGCAATGTGCTGTTGGCAAAAAGATCTGTTGTCTGACCTTGGGCCACCATTCTTGTCCTGTCAGCTCAAATCTCAAAGACCACTCCAGATGACACATCAGATCCTTGAGAATTCTTCTCCAGCTAGCAGCACTGATTAAGAATTTAACAAACACTAGCTTCACAGCCTGAGACATGGCTCAAGAAGTTGACAGTGTGGAATGAGAGTTTTAAAGTCAAGAGATAGCTTAGACTCAAGGAACAAACTCATGCTGATGTGTCTGAAATTGTGTCTGTTTTGTTTTAATTCTCAAATTTTCCACAGGATAAGCTCAAAGTGCTTATAGATATGATAGAATGTAAATAGCCAACTGGTTCAGATGTTAATGTGAGCATTTGGCTACTCAGTGATAATTATCACTGTAGGGAAACCACAGAATTCCAGATGGGATGAATACTTCATCTCTAATGATTGGTATTTATTTCGTTCTACTTCTAACAGATATGTTACAGAGTTGTCCTTTACAGTCTTGCTGCATGTTCAGTCCTTATTTCTTTCCCCTCATCTGTCTTATTTCTCTTTCTCCTTATTAGCTTGCAACTTGGGACTCCACTCGTGGTTTGAACGGTAGCCTAAAGGAGAATCGGATAGAGAGCGGTATGCATGGGGTAACACTCAAGATTGTAACATTACTGGTAAGTTGTGGGAGTACAGTGAATCTATTAACACTTGAACTGCGTAGGCAAATATCTGAGAAAGAAACTAACACAGGCAAACACATTTGCACATTTATTAGGTTTTTTGTTTCTGTAGAATACATGCTAGAACAATTTCATTGCCTTTTTCAGATATTCATATGTAAACCCTCTTTTTAACAGAAATATTTTTATTATTACCTGACTTTTGCATTATTAAGCTGCTGTTGATTTTTGTCCACAGTTTGTGTAAATATTTTATAATAAATGCTTTCATGTCCTGGGTAGACCTCAATCAAATATCTGTTAAGCACTGCATGAAACAAAATCCTTGTTCACCTTAGAAACAAAACTACATATTTCTATAATTTAAACAACACAAATCACATATAGCAGAAACTACAGTAAAAAAAAAAGAGATGTTGTTATTTAAATATTACCTCTGCAGTCAGTTACAGCATTACACTTAACATTCAGAATTAGAAAATCAGCATTAAAATATAAAAAGGGGTCTCAAAATATTTTTATAACCGCTGTGACAGAGGACACTATACATTTTCTCTGCATTGAACTGAAATATTAAGTCGTGTCCTCCGTCCTGTCCTAAGAATGTAGAGCAGCTGAAGCCTAATAAACATCAGTCCTACACTGCAGCAGGTTTTCTTAGACTACTTGTCCTGTTCTAGTAGCAAAGTCTCTAACCTTGTCCTCCCCCTCAGTCACTTCTCCACCCCCTCAGTCTCCATTTTTCCTCTTCTTCACACATGATTTAACTGCACCTTATTCATTCACATAAGTTCAGCTAAGCTCTTTCCTGGCAGTGTCACTTAATCAAGTCATTTGCCCCTGCCCACTTAACCACCACCGCCGCCCCTCCCCCCGCTTCCCTGTCCCTCTCCTGTTTTTCTCAGCTCGCCTCAGTCCACCTTCACCCATTTAATTCTGCCCTGACACTTTCAACCCATAAAGAAGAACCATGAGTTGGTGCAATAAATTCAGAATGGCAATTTCCACGTTGATGACCCATAGCATTTGTCATGGTGCCATGTGTTACGGGTCAACAGTTGCTAAGGAAACACTTTTATTAAGATTAAAGTAGATCACCCAGAAGCTCTTCATAAAGGTGTCACCCTGCTGTTCTTAAGATGACTGACTGTGTCCTCGCTTCAGTTGCCAATCTGGTCCTGAGGGGATTTTGGTGCATCTTGATAAATGACATGCCCGTCATTAAGCACACACACACACACACACACACTCGACTCTTTTCAAAGTCTGAGTCTCAATCTTTGGCCTTGGAGATGAAATTCACACATTTCTCAAGATTATGATTACCTGAGTAGCAGATTATCTAAAAACTCATTCATTGTATGATGCAATATTCTTTCAAACAGGAAGAGCCTTTTGTGATGGTGGCAGAAAATATTCTGGGCCAACCCAAGAGATACAAGGGTTTTTCAATTGATGTGCTGGATGCCCTCGCTAAGATCCTGGGCTTCAAGTATGATATCTACCAGGTTGGAGATGGAAAGTATGGCTCAGCACTCCCTAATGGATCCTGGAATGGTATGATTGGCGAACTCATTGGCAAGGTTAGTGAGTTTACATTTCATCTTACTCAATCAATGAAATCCAGATTTCAATCCAAATAATTTTCTCTGGGAGTCAGGCCATTTTCATTTTTGTTCTGAAATAAAAACCCAATAATGTGGCTTAGTAAAAAAAAAAAAAAACAATCAAACAAACTTTTTTTTTAGTGGGTGTCATTCCAGTTTGATTGAATGGGTCTGATTACTGTTGGAATCGATCCGTGACAAATACCATTATGAGTCATAATGATAATGGAATTTTAATTAAATTTAATAAAAGCAGAAGTGTACAGATTTTTCATTGTACATAGTGTCTGTACAAATTATGAAAACTTTCTTAGATTTTTATATACTGTACAGTATTTACTTCATAAAGATTATTAAATCCATGTTCCCACTGACATCATGATACATTTTATTACTGCAGTGCATGTGCACCATTAAACTAAAATCTTAATTCAGCTGTTTATCTGAGCGAGCTGTATAATAGGATAGTTATGAGGGATGTTTCATTTAATAATGACAAAAGATTCTTGTGTCCAAAAGGTTTTTCTTGTGCTGAGAGCATGAATCTGCACAAAAAAAATGATCTAAGTAAGAATTTGAGTTGAGATTATATCAAATTCCTGTCTTTTTTTTTCTGTATAACCATTTTTAAATTGAAAATGTGGACTGAGGGAGGATCTTGAGGTTTATCTGTGTTATTATTAAGAATGAAAAGGTGGCACATGACAAATTTACTTCCAATTTAACCACAGCATTTGGAGCTGTGTGACTGAAACATTGTGCTGATGGTTTGTCTAGAGAAAGACACAAGGTTTCCATGTTGTCAAAAAAGGAAAATTCCCGTGTCAGTGTCCATGCAGGCAGGGAGCCCTTTTATAAACAACGCCATTTTTCAAATGATTTTACAGACACACAAGCCAACCTAATCTCCTAATTGTTGAGAACATATTAATAATTAAATTAATGCACACAGATTATTCACAAATGAACTAGATTCTTTTGTGATGGCTAGCAACATATCGAAGTGTGATTACATTCTGTTGATTTAAAAAGAAACCTTATAAAGATGCTAAAATGAGAACAAATTATTCTGCATTCACAGCGTGCTGACTTGGCCATATCAGCAATCACCATCACGCCAGAGCGCGAGACTGTGGTTGATTTCAGCAAACGCTACCTGGATTACTCAGTGGGAATTTTGATGCACAAGTCAGAAGAAAAGATCAACATTTTTTCTTTACTGGCACCATTTGACCTGGCAGTCTGGGCGTGCATTGCCGCAGCCATCCCTGTGGTGGGCATCATGATCTTCCTGCTCAGGCGCATCCAGGCAGTGCGCTGCCAGAACAATACAGCCGGTCATCCTCCGCCTACCGTTTCCACTTCGCTTCAGAGCGCTATTTGGATTGTCTACGGTGCTTTTGTGCAACAAGGTGGGTAATAGAGTTTATGTCGGGCAACGACAACATCCAAAAGCAGCAATTGCACATCCACATTCCATAGCGACTGTTAAAAACCTGCCTGCATTCGGCCTTCAGTTCCGTATAACTGAAAACTACCAGTCAAGCAATTTTTGAATGTGAAACTCTACATGAAATAGAACAAGTGACAAAAAACACTTAAAATGCTTTAAGGGATTAATGACAAAAGAGCACAGTGAAAAAGAGTCCAATCAAGTGATGAACATATGTTAATGCCTGTGGTCTGTGTAGAGAAAACGCTGATTCAGTAGTGAGTCAGTCTGGGGCACAGCGCCCACCTTAGCATTTTCTAAAGGTGCCCTTCACAAAGAGAACATCCCATCTTTAGATCTGGTGGAGATCCAGGTATGTCCGTTGTGGATAAATGACTACTCCAGCAACTGATGTTAAAGTCTCAACTGCATCTGTCAAAGTCTGGCACAGTGCCTGTGAGCCTTTTTTAACCCAACACCCACTATATTTCAAGGGAAGCTAAATTCCTGTCTTTTTTTTTCTACCTTTCTTTTTTTTCCCCCCCCTCATTTCTGGCTCATGTTCCAACATTGCCACTTTTATTTGAGTCAAATGGATTGCATTTTTTTCTCGGGGATGACGTAGGTCACTTTGATATGGATCTGACTGCTGATGCATAGTGTGCCATTGTCAGAGTGCATAAACTTGGCAGCCATATCCCCCCACTGATTTTATAATGATATGCCAACACTTGGCTGGTTCTTGTTGTATGTTCAGTGCACGATGAACTGTCTACCACCAGACATACTTTTATCACTGCCTTTTTCCAGCAGAGAATACCCTTCTTTTGTTCCATAAGAAGGTCAGGGAAAGGTAGAAAATTATCTGAAACTGTCTAGGAGAACAAATTAAACTAACA
The DNA here is from genome assembly GCF_007364275.1 of Archocentrus centrarchus. Lineage (NCBI taxonomy): Eukaryota > Metazoa > Chordata > Actinopteri > Cichliformes > Cichlidae > Archocentrus > Archocentrus centrarchus. The sequence goes on from NC_044360.1 coordinate 11,916,962, forward strand.
CAATTTCCTTATGAATAAAGGGTTTAATCAATTTGTTTCCAAGATGAAAGAGACTGCACCACACTGGACCATTGCAGTACGGTAAAATCCAGGAAAGTTTCAAGAGCCACATTTTACATTCAATGACCTTAACAAATTGAAGCTGTATGCAATAAAAATGACTGATGCCACAGTGTTATGCATCTGTCAAGGCCCCAGTTTTTTTTTTCCTCTCTTTTTTTTTTGTCTTTTTTTTCCAAGCTGTCATAACGGTGCAGTTGTGTTGATGGTGACACTTTTAGACAAATATGTTTTCATTACATTTCATATTCCTGAATCATTCAGATGACATTTCTGTGGCTTTACACTTCAGAATTAGAATGTGTGCTGACATTTTTTCTCATGCACCTCAAAAGCTGTTTTGGGATTGTTTTGCAGAGAATGAGTTGGTATGACAGAAGAAAAAGTGATGATAGCAGAGCTAATGTGATGAACCAGTCTCTTAACCTCAAAGAAAACAAGGAAAAGCAAGGATTAAAGATGTGAGCGGAAAAGAGGAGGATGAATTTTAATGAGTTGTGTGTTCTATGAAAAAAACAAAGCAAAACATGAAGTACCATTTCAGGGTAGATGATTTTAAATAAACATAGCTCTTGGAAAAATAAATGATTAAACCTTACAGTAATTAAACAGGAGCTTCATATGCGTGAGGTCAGTTTTATGCAAATATTACAACTATTTTTAAAGTAAAACACTGCTCTAAAAAAAAAATCCAAAGATGTGCCAAAATGTAACTGCCAAAAGAAAACAAGTACTTACAGTACCAGTCAAAAGTTTGGACACACTGGGAAAGTGTGTCCAAACTTTTGAATATGTCAGCTTGAAAATTAAAAGTGAAGTATTTTTCACTTTCACGACAACATTTAAGTAACTGAGAAAAGAATAACCTAATAAATCAATAATGACAGTAGTTATTATTGGAAATCAGATTTGGTGCTTTCCAACTAAAGCCTATTTTTGTTGTTTTTAATTCTGTGTTTCCATCTGTGCTATAACAGGTAGTGACTCCATCCTGGGATCAGTGGCTCTCCGTATCGTCATGGGCAGCTGGTGGCTTTTCACCCTTATCGTGTGTTCATCCTACACAGCAAACCTGGCAGCCTACCTCACCGTGTCACGCATGGACAATGCTGTTCGGTAAAAAAAAACAAAAAAACAAACAAAAACTTTTTTTAACCACAATATTGCAGCACATTCAGATGGGACAAGGGACAAAGATGCTTTAGAAAACACTAAAGATCTTTAGTGTCCTTCATTGTCCTTTAGTGTGCTAAAAGGAGAAGTCCACCAATTTAGCAAAGCAGACATATGATAGTAAACAAATGATGCTAATCATTATATACCTTTCTCACCACATACATTAACTACCTGCCAGTCTTAATCATGGCGCAACGAGCAGGCACCAGAGTTCTGATGAGCTCAGGCTTTCTTGCTTCACACCTTCAGACTTTTCTTATATTTTCAGTCTTCAGCCCCAGTTGAGCAGACTCAAGGGACGTCACTACAGGGATCACACAGCCACAGATGACTTTATACAGTCTTTTTTCACATGCAGTTGTACGCAGTACCATATGTTAATAAGCATCTGCATGCTTTGGTCTTGAATGCATGTCCGTGTAGGCCTGGTGATTATTTTAAGGTTGTGGTTGATTCAACCACATATAGTGTTTTTTTTCATATATACAGTGTGGAGTGATTTTTTTTGAGGCACTAAACATCAAGCGGTTTAAGATGATTCTGTGTGTTTCTTAGTGTCTACACAGTGTTTCTGGGATGTCTGACCCACTGCCTAACAAATACTCTGTCTTCAGCCAAAATTGTATTTGTCAGTGAATCCAATTTGGTCTGCTCTCTCTCCCCAAAGAATGAGCATAGAGGCATTTGATTGCATGAGGTCTGTCTTCTGTTGAACAAATAGCCACACGTGGACATGTGAGTAGAGGTTGCGAATGCTAAGCAGCGCACAGTTCACCTGTAAAGAGATTTTGTCTGCAGGTGTGTGTGTGTGTTTTGTGTTTTGTGTTTAGAAGGACATTAATCTTTATTTGTGGTGCATTTGGTACAGTTTAACAGAATCACACTGCAAATGATGGCACTTAAGAATTAATGGGAAGAAGAAAGTACATTGGGATGAGTTTTTAAATTGGAAAAATCAAAACACACGCTGCACATGTCATCTGCTGCTCTCAATAGTGAAACCAGCCTGTGTTTGATGCACCTTTGTGCTAATCTGAATTAATTACATTCAGTCTGAAAAGATTTTGAGGATTAAAATCTGAGACATACAGCGTTTTATGAAACGTTCTGGAGATGTTAATCTTTTATGGAAAAAAATCATTTGTATACTCTACAGTTTTTATTTGTTAGGAGGACACCACAAGACTACACAGAAGATTGGAAACAAAATGTAGCAAAGCTATCCAATGGTCCCAGAATAATAATAATAATTCACTAAATTTGACACTTTTTTTAAAAAAAAATTAATTCAAATTGCTGCACTTCTCCTCTCTTTATAACTTGTAATTGCTTTAAATATGGCTTTGAAAAAAACATAAAAGTGTAACCTAATACCATTAACAGATATTAGGGTTTTTTTAATGGCCTGATAAACATTTGCCGTAGATGCCTTCTGACAGAGAGAACTCAAAGTCTTTGAATCATTTTAACAGATGGTAAAGAAAGTGTACCGTGGTCCTCAGCAGGCCCTTTAATAACAAGCTGCTTTTCTCATTGATCTTGAAAACCATCAAAACACACTGTAGGTTGGCTTGGGAAAGAAAACATCACTAAGTGTATTGTGTGCAGATTTTTTCCCCCAGTATCAAGGAGGTATCAGACTTGGGCAGGCAAAGGGGTTGGAATTGAGCTCTTTCAGACATAAGTTGCAAACTCAATTTTGTGAAGAGCTGTGGAAGAGTGTTGGAAAGAATGCCGCCTTCATTTAAAGCCCAAAACTTGGCTTTGCTATTATTTTGGTCAGTGCAGGGGAGACTGGGTTGTTAATGCCCGTGCAAAAACAATCAGAGAGGACTATGACAGTTAGAAAATCTAATACTCTGAGATACCTAACAGAGCAGGGATGCATATCTCCTTATGTGCAAAACTGAAATGTTGTCTCTGCTTTTTGTTTGTCACAATGTCATTGGCTTGTCCTCCAACATAAATCCAATATCCTAGCCTTGGACTCAGTGTGAATTCAATTTTATAAATCAGATGGAGTGAGGTGCAGTCCACCTTCCTGCATTTGAAAAGTATTAAAGTTCAAGATGTTGCTTTGATTCTTGGAAAAAATCATCTTTCTTCCACAAGCAAGTTATGGTTCTTGCTATGCAGCCAAAATCTAGCAGCTTGGGTTTTTACTGTCAACTGTGCGGCTGTATTATCCTGGATTTAGATACTGCATTTTTGCATTTGTCTCTCCGATTTTCAAAATGTGTGTGTGCATGATACATGAATGTGGTGTAATGGGAACAATAACTTAAATCTTAAGTGAACATTTGTGTTTTTAAACACTTACATGGCTTATTCCCCTTTGTTTACAATGTGTGTAAATAAGCCTTTACTAAACTCAAATGCCTAGGGACAAGGAGGTGTTTTGTTTTTTTTTCCACACCCCCCTGTGATTTAAAACTAATAGTGTTCTTCTTTTGAGTTAGTGTGAGAGAGAAAAGAAAAAACAATAGATTAGTTTAATAACTTATGTGCCCCAAGATACAAAATACTAATTAGATGATGTTTTGGGGATGAACTCTCATGTTTTTGATGCTGTTTCATTTTTCACTGCTTTGGTCAGGTATAAAGCTACTCATAACAATTGTTATAATTAGCTTTAGAAATGTGCAGTCATTTAGTATCTTTGCCTGGGATGAGAATATCCTATCCAGTCACTAGTAAAAAAAAAAAAATATTGTAATAAAAATGTATATGCATGTGTCAGGAAAGGGGGAAGACAGAGGAAAAAATCTGTGTAATGTGCTTCTTTTGATCTAGATTCAAGCTGAATATTTAATTCAGAGCAATAAAGCAGTAAATGTGACAGCATAAGCTAGTGACCATGAAATATCTGATAGTGTATTTGTTTTTCTCTCACTTGCAGTTTCCCCCCTAATAACCACTTCCACACCATATAAATAAATGGTTGAATTAGTATCAGCTCTAGATAAGCTATTGAATTTTCACACTTTTCAGAGAATTGTGTAAATATTCTGATATTATTCTGTTTTTTTTTTTCCCTAAAGGAATATAAAAAATTCACAAGGTGCATGTCAACATTACTGCCCCACCGATTGAGGATTTTTAAAACCGATCCTGATATTCGTTGATTTAAAAATCTGATATAGCTGATATTTTTTTCTTTCTAACAAAAAAAAACATGAAGAGCTTTCCCTGACATTTGCTATGCGTAGTTATTTATTAGTCCTAACTATGATGCTATTACAATGCATTTTTAAAAGTACTGTTTCACAGTAATTAATAATTATTTTATTGTCACAAAAAGCCATGGGTCACTCGTTAACGCAGTGTCTGACTCTGCTCATTTCAGCTGGTTGTGGTGTTTGTGCTGTTCCAAACGCGTGTTGCCAACAGGAAGTTGCAGAGTGTCCCTCTGTTGAACAAGCTGTACAACATCAGTATGCTGAAGGGTGTTTCTCCCATCTCTTATTTACATTTTTAATTTCATTTATCAGCCATCAGAAATGCAGATATCGATGGATCAGCAAATACCTAATATCAGCCTTTATATTTATTGACCCCAGATGAGCTCAAGTCAAAATTTTCCTCAATACCAGTCATAGAATTATGTTGGCAATTATCAAATATTTTGCTCTACAAATTTCAGAATTACTGTGTCTTGACGTGTAAAGTAAAATTGCTGCAAATAGCCTTTCCTACAATCTTGAGACAGAAATTTCCAGTCTAATAGAAATTAGAATAGACTTTGGAGCTGGATCTACTGAGGATTAATGGCCAACCATTAGGATGAACCCTATAATCATTCAGGAATGCAACACCCACAACCTGATCAATATTTCTCTGAATCACACTGGACTCATTTTGCTGGCAATGCTGGATAAAGTTGTAGTATCACACTACAGGTGTAGCTAATCTAGTTGATAAAGGGCATGATGATTAGTGATTTGCCTGATGTGCATTAAAAAGAAAGGTAGAAGTTTTAGGTCTACTGATTTGTTGGAGTGCATTAGGGGGGGAGTTAAATCTTGAATTTTAAATAGAGGGAAAAGAGAGTCCTTCTGTAAAGGACAGAAGCCAAGAGAGTTATGCAGAGTAATGAATGAAAGGAGAAAAAAGTGCTGATGTCAGCTTCAGTTGCTGTCAACCACAATTTTCAATTCTGCTGCACCTGGGTGCAAGAACAGAAATATTTATATCCCATTTGTGTTGCATTTATAAGCTGACATATGGTTAGTGGTAGCAGCTTTGGTTGCAGCAAATATTTAAAACGGGCCATGCGAATGAAAAAGTTATGGTATAAGACCATCTATGTTATTTATCATCACAATATGGACTAATTCCACAATAATTATGTGTGCAAGTTATGAAAAAAAGGTATCCCATGAAAGTTACCAAATTTGTATGATGCCATTTTAACACAAATACAGTCATGAAAGAAACTACACGCTCTTTGAATTCTATGGTTTTATGTATCAGGACATAATAAAAATAACATGGTCCTTAATGGGTCCTAAAATGAAATAAATACAACCTCAGATGACATAATACACCATATCACTTCATATCATTATCATATCAGTTGCTTAATGAAAACTAAACCAAAATTTAGATGCAGTATGGGAAAAACTAAGTGCACCTTAAGGGCAGGTAGCAGCTAATTGCTGCTAATGATATCCTCTTGATTAACTGATCATTAGCAAGTGTGTCCACCTCTCTGAACGCAGAGGTTTTGGAAGTTTGCTGCTGTGGAGCGTTCAGCTGTGTGTTAACACAATACCAAAGTGCGAAACACATCAGCAGTGATTATAGAGAAGCAACTATTGCTGGCTATCAGTCTGGGAAGGAATACAAGGCCATTTCCATTGAAACCCATCATTTTATAATGAGAAAGATTATTCACAAGTGAAAAACATGTTGCCAGTCTTCCCAGGATTGTGTTCTGTGTGTTCTGTATTTAGTTTTGCTTCCTGTGTTGTTTCCGTCTCTGCTGTTTCCACTTGTCTCATTACATTGGTGTGTATTTATTGTCTGCGTTTTCCCTTGCTCCCTGTCACGCGTCGTCTGAAGCTCTCTACTCGAGGCTGCCTGAAGTTCTTTCTTGTTTTGTGGATTACATTCCCTTTGGATTGATCTTGTATTATTTTTACTCAAGAATCAAGTATTAAAGTCGAGTCAACTTTACGTAAGCCTTCTGAGTCTGCGTTGGGGGTCCACACTTTGCCTGCCACACTGCTTGTTTCGTCAGACCACGCAACGCTCAGAGAAATTGCAAAATAAAATCAAAGAGCTACATCTCAGACTCTAAAGGCCTCAGTTAGAATGTTAAACGTTAAAGTTCATGACAGCACAGACAGAAAAAGACTGAACAAGTAGGGCTGAAGGGTTTCCAGGACAAAGCCTCTTTAAAAAGAACATAGAAACACAGCTTAGGTTTACAAAGTTGCCTCTGAGCAAACCATAAGATTTCTGGAACAATGTTCTTTGGACAAAGTGGAGACATTTGGCAGTAATGCAAAGTGCCACATTTGGCAAAAAGAAACAGCATAGCAGCACAAACACCTCATACCAACTGTCAAGTATGGTGGTGGAAGGGTGATGATTTGGGCTTGCTTTGCAACCACAAGACCTGGGCACCTTGAAGTCATTATGGCAACAATGAACTCCTATGTGTACCCAAAGTATTCTAGAGATAAATGTGAAGCCATGTGTCCAACAGCTAAAGCTTGGCTGAAACTGGGTCATACAACAGGATAGTGATCCCAAGCAGAGCAGCAAAACTACAACAGAATGGCTGAAAAAGAAAAGAATCAAAGTGCTGCAATGGCCCAAAGTTCAGACCTCAAGCTAATTGAAATGCTGTTACAGGACATTAGGAGAGCTGTGCATAACCTAAACAAAAACCTCAACAAACTGAAGCAACGAAGTGAAGGAAAGTAGGTCAAAATTCTTCCACAACAATGTGAGAGGCTGATAAACATCATATAGAAAATGATTAAAGTTGTTGAGGCTAAAAGTGGTTCCACAAGCTATTGAATCTTGGGGTGTACTTAATTTTTCACAGAACTGCTTCTGCATTTTGGCTTACTTTTTGATGAAAAAATAATGACAGTGTAATATAATTGTGTTTTTATAATGTTTTGATTATCATAACAGTTACTGTATGTTTCCTGTTTTTTCTTTAAAAAAAAAAAAAATAACACTTGCTAATTCACTAATGTGACCATTCAGATCATTCCAGGACCTGTCCAAGCAGGTGGACCTGGTTTATGGGACAGTGAGGGACTCGGCTGTGTATGAGTATTTCAGGGCCAAAGGCACCAACCCTCTGGAGCAAGACAGCACATTTGCCGAGCTCTGGAAGGTCATCAACAAAAACAACGGCTTTGAGAACTCTGTATCCAGCCCTTCAGAGGGTATCAAGAAGGTGAGTATTTATTTTTATCTTCATGAACAAAATGTTCCCTTTCATGGGAAAAACAAAATTGTTTTTTCAAGCTATGCTAGGAGCTTGCTTTACACAGGGCAATGCAAGCCAGACTCAATTAAATCAGTTGTCTGTGTTAACAATTTAACAGTTCATTTCAGTTCAGGCCCAAAAAGGAAATGTATGTCCAGCAAAATATTGACAAGAAGCTGGCACTGAAAGGAGTAATCTGTAAATCAATAATATGAAAATATATTCAGGTCTGTGAGAGATTTTCTTGATCCTAATTGATTGCAGGTTTGCACTTATGCCACTAAGTAGGAACAAGCTGGGGGTAAAGTGATATTTTCAATTTAACAAATTGTGAAGATTCTTTTCTAATTGTGCTGCTAATTGATTAGTTTGTGCATTCTGTTGTCGCTTTCTTTAACACAAAGACGAAACAAAAATAATTAGACAAATTAGCGTGGGGTCTGACATACACACTTGACACAAAACCGCTTTATTATCTGAGCTGATAATTGAAATGAAAGTAATCAAGCCAGGAAATGCAAGGATGCATACATCATAGGAAAACTAGTCTCAGTTTAATTTGATGAGAAGAAGCAATTTTATTCAATTACTGATTTAATGCATTGCTCTTCATAGAGTACTTAAAAAAATACTGCAGTTCTATATCCAGTGCCACAATTTGATTGGAATGTCTTTATGTATTAAATGTGAGTAAACTGATAGCTATTTGTCCCCCCCCCCCCCCCCCCCCCCCCCAAAAAAAAAGGTAAGCCAAAAGGTTTGTTCATCTTTATTTATTGCTGGAACAGTCATACGACATAAGGACACCACAGGAGGGAAAATTCAGAATTGTGTACAAAACAATGAATAAATAAATAAAAATCCTGACAGATTTGAGATAGAACTCAATTGTGGTTCTACATTTTCTACACGATGCTTTTCAGACTCCAACATATGATTGTCTGTCTCAAAATATGTTATTCAGTGAAGATTGCAAAAACCTTTTTTCAGAATCTTTTCTGTGTTTAGTTTGAGTGGGCAAATTTATGTTAATTTCTATGTAAATATTTGGATCTGATGTTTGGCCTGCTCCTTGCTTTGTATCAGTAAAAGATCCTCCTGTGCACATCTCCAATAGCACAGCAGTATAATACAAATTGCATTTGCACTCTATCTAATCAGTTTTTGCTTGTTTATGGCTTGATCTCTCATTATTGAAAATTTAAAAAGAGCTTAATTAAGATTTCTCAGCTGGTTTAAACATATCTTTATGTAATTACCATGTGCATCTGTGTTTGTGTTTATGGTGGAAACTTTTCCAGGCGAAGCGCGAGTCATATGCCTTTCTGTGGGACATGGCAGTGGTAGAGTATGCTGCTCTGACAGACGATGACTGCACGTTGACTATAGCGGGAAACAGCATGAGCACCAGAGGCTACGGCATGGCCCTGCAGCACGGCAGTCCTTACAGAGACATCTTCTCACAGAAGTATGTATATGGGTATGATTACAATAAAGAAACCAATGATGCAGTAATGCTGTAACATGCAACTTGTTCAGTACCTTAAAAACTTGAGTTTTATTTTTATAGGTCTGGGCGTCAGTTCTTTTGGTTATTGTAATGTTATACTTACAATATAGTTATCTTAGTTTAAGGGATCATTACTAAAAAAATAATAATAATAAAGTAGTGAGCATGACAAGACAATCAGCCTGGTCATAAACATTTATTACACTATCACAGCATTTTATTTGGAGGTGACCCACTTATTTGCACACAACTATGGCAAGTGCAGCAGGACAAAGTTGAATCTGAAAGTCGGCCTCTTTACTGTGTTGCAGGCAATCTGCGTTATAATTTTACAATTTGTCGGTTTCATCTGGCTTTTTTGACAAGAAATAAAACCTGAAATATGTTGTCCTGCACATTTTGTCTTAAAATTTGAAGGAAGGGCAGGAAATTTTCCCACCAGGAAAAGGTTGATCTTGACTCTCTTTTATAAAGTTATATATTGATTTTCCTATTTTTCCTCATCGTCTTTGCCTATGAAAATATTTAATTAAATATGAAAACAAGCACTTGACAAGCACCGACTCAAAAGGAAAGACTGATTAATCTGCTACAAACAGTGCTTCAGATGTTTGATCGCTTTCAGGAAGAGAAATGTGAATATTTGAACACATCTGAGACACTTCATGAGGATAAAAGTATATAACTAACATTGGCAGCTGCACATATGCACTGTGTATATTTCCATGTACCTTTTTGCTCTGAATGAATGTGCAGGCTTTGGTGAAATGCATACATGCCTGTCACTGCTGTGCAGCTTGAATAATGACTGTGCAAAAAGTTAACTGTTCCAGTGGGACACCCTAACTGCCTCGTCTGTGTTTGCGATCAGCCATCATCATTCTCCACAGCGTCCATCTATTTCTTACTCTGCAATTTGTGCACTAACTAATGGGCTGACTCTTGTATTTGATCATCTTTGTTTCTGTGCTTATACAGTTTGATATAAGACTGATTAATCTTAAGCTCCGATTTTCTCTGCTTCCTTTTTATAGAACTGAACTTTTGGTTCTTGATTACAATTTGTGTCACATCTTACACTCTGTAAACGAAGTACTGCAGTGTTTAATAGCTTTGCCCTCTATGGGATTTTAATGAGGTTACAATCAAAGCTACACTCAATGCTAATACATACAATACATTAACAATGTTTTGTTTTATCTTCTTTTAGTCTCATTTCATGAGCTGCACAGTATCCCTTTAATTACTGTTACATGATAATAGTGTGGTAATCAATCACAGCAGTCATATATTGATCTTCTATATTTGCCTATGAAAATTATTTAATTTAACATTCTCTGCTCTTCTACTTTTGTTGTTGTATTAATCAGTGTTACTGAAGGATTTTTCTTTTGTCTTCTGGTTATATTACATGATATTTTTTCACCTACTGTGTTGAAAGAACTACTTGGTCTTTCCTCTGAGCAGGATTTTGGAGCTTCAAGAAAAAGGTGATCTCGACATCTTGAAGCAGAAGTGGTGGCCGAAGAAAGGTCGTTGTGACCTGCAGAGCCACACAGAAGCCCAGCCGGAGGGACGAGCACTCCGTCTTCACAGCTTTGCCGGTGTCTTCTGCATCCTTGCTGCAGGGCTCCTGCTGGCCCTCCTAGTAGCTGCACTGGAAACATGGTGGAACAGCAACCATTGCCGGCGAGAGCAGCCCAAAGAGGTGACCACTGACAACTCGTCGGGCCAGGGCCCAGGCCCGGGCCTTCTAACCCAGAACCTGGCCATGGTGGCCACCACGGGTCCCCCTGCCCCACCAAGGCCCCGGTCGAGACCCAGACCCCCGGGCCCCCCGGTCCTGCCCAGAGATGCCACTGCCACACTCTACTTTATGGATCCAGCAGGCGCTGACACCAGCCCCGATTTAGTAGAGCTGCAGTACACCCAGTTATAATAGGTGTGCCCCTGATGATAGTCCAGACATCATGTGATCAATCTACTCATTCCTTCTCATGTTGGGAGAGAGGTTGGGGTGCTTTGTAAGGGACTTCTCTGAGGCTTCTCTCTCATGCTGACACAAAGAATCATTAATTGCAAAAAAAAAAAAAAAAAATCAGTCACTAGTGCTCACATGAGAGACCCACAGTGAAAAGATAACATGCAAATTTAATACCACATACTGAAATTGTACTTCTGAGTCGATAAGTACTTCAGTTGTACAATAGCTCTCTTTAGCTAATCCATTCAAGTCTTAATGCTTTAGAGCTCAGACTTTATCTTGCTGCTGTCGACTGGACAGCCCCTCTGCATGAGGCGTCCAGACAACTAAGGCTTGACATGGATCCCTAAACTAAAGTGTGAGCAAATGCAGATAGTAAAGAATCTGAGCCTTGACCTGCCTGTTTGACTTGACAGTCCAACAATACTGGATGTGAATACCCATTTAAGACCCAGTCCTGCCCTGGAAAACACACAGTAAATCAAACTCCATCCAAGTTGGTTTTTGGTGCATATGAGAGTTTGAGTTACTGCTGATGATTTCTATTTCACAATCTTTGTGTGTACAGCAGTAGCTGCTCTCTTAATGACCACATACTGCTGTCATGTGAGATTCATAACAATAATATCACTGCCATTATTTTAAAAGACAAGTAACTGTAATCATAGTTGTGTGCTCTATTGTTGTTGATATGTTTCCACCCAAAATCCTTTGATCAGAAAACACACACGCTCAGGAGACTTGAAATGTGACTGTAGAATTAGTGGCAGAAAGGGAAAAAGCACATAGTATAGGGAACAGTAAATAAAGAACGGGATCAGTTCAATGAGATTTCCAGAGCTCCTTGTCCCCTACTTCAATTGCACAGGCAGACATATGCAACAATATAGTCCTCATTCAGAGTTTGTTTCATCCATGCTGCTAACAGTGAGGGGGGGAAAGGTGCCTACAAATTATTTTGATTAATTTAATAAAGTATTTACTATTTTGTATAATGAAACAGGAAAAAAACATTAAAGGAAAAAGAACTGCTGCCTGTAATAAAAAGTAAAATTAAATCACTCATATCCTCAACATTGGTACAGTCCAGTAAAGCAAACAAAACAAAATAAATAAGAAAGGGCAATAAAAATGACCTACAGATGGCATGTGTGCTATCATGATATCATGAACACAGGATTGGCTACGGCAGTAATGAACAGCAGGACTCAAAGAACAAAATCTTATCTATCTAACACAAACTGCTTCGCCTGATTGGTGACAGGATGTCTCACAGCTTCATCCTAGACTGCAAAAGGCTTGCAGTTTTCTTGGTTACACAATGATGGCAGGTTTTCATGGCAGAAAAAAAGTAACCAAAAAGTACCCAAATGGTGAAATAATTGATCCAAACCAAACATAGCAAATTTTTTGTGTTTGTGCTCCACAAATATTTGTTTTGACATTATTACAACATAATTGGATTATCTTTTGAGTTTCAAAATATTTGAAAAATCTAACACTATTATGTAAGTTATTTAATTCAGTTAAACTTTCTGATATGTGTTAGATTAAATTAATATATTTTTTACAGTGGTTGCTGTGAGATATTGTAAAAATGAACTCTGCAGTCATGAAATCAAGCTGACCACTGTACAGACTTTAATTGCCTTTCAAGCCTACAGGGAGTGATTAAAATTCAAAAGATTTGGGTGGACTATTATTTTAAATTCTAAATTGTTTTAAACAGTGCTCCGTGGCACCATGACAGCATCAGAATACAATATGTGGGAATTATGACAGCCATTTAAAACAAAACTCTGCTGAAAGTCTGAACATGCCAGATAATTAGTTTGACATTATGGAAATACACTTAATTGCTTAGTTGTCAATAATTACAGAAAAGCGATAGCACTTCAAAAAAATGTTTGTTTTTAGAACAAAGGCTAGTGACAGAGAAAAAAACTAGCCTTGACTCTCTCTCATTTCTGGTCTTAAGTGCAAAACTGCTAATGGATTTATGAAACATAGGCAATGGGTACCATGCATATGTCAGTGAATCAGAATCAGTCTAAGTCCACAGGGACATACCCACTATATTAAATCTGCATTATAGCACACCCCCATTTCTTGATATAAGGAAACACAGTTACATCGAGGTGAATGATGGTGAATAGGATGAAGTTGCAAACAAGCAGGAGAAAGTCCAGCTGAAGAAAATGAAACAATAGTGTCCAAAGAGGAAGCCAGGAAAGGCACGCTTTTCCAAATAATAAGATTAGTAGTAGTAGTAGTAGTAGTAGTAATATTTTCAGAATTTGTTTTAAAAATGTCTGTTTAAGCCAAGTCTTCCTCATCAGTTCATACCCACAGTCTGAGGCAGTCCTAAATTTGTTCATAGAGTACAAGCAAATTCATGTAAGGTGATATTTCTGAATCACAAATTTCATTCACTGATCACTATTAGTCACTGTGCTTAGCGAGATCCCCCCCGAGATCTGACGTGTTTTCAAAGTGTTCATTTGAGCAGTATAGCCACCTGTGAGCTTTAAAGTTGCCTATAGTTAGTGCTGTGAATGCACTATAGGTAATATGTTAATTATAGTGTAATTTGTACAAAAGCCAGAAACAGAGCTGAAGAATTAATTGAATACTGAATTGAATACTGTAATTCATGAAATACCAATGATTTGGCAGTTACCAAATTCATGATCAAATAGAAACCTCTTTTGGAAACGTCTTGCTTATTTCAGTAAGACAATGACAAATGACATTCTTCGTATTTAACAACATCATTGGTCTATATTAAAAGAATCTGTCCTGTATGTATAAAATCACCATATACTCATCAATTAGTTTCCTGGAAAACAGTATGTCCATTCCTGGAAAAGCTGGACCTCAGTATGCAGGCAGTATGAGAGTCTATAATTTTTGTCATTTTCTGATGAACATCAATCAAGAAACTTTGGGAACGGCTCTATCCCTGCTTTTTTTTCCAGCTTTGTGCAACTGAGCCTAAAACACTTTCAGCCTTAAGACTTAACATGATCCCGAAACATGACACCCAAACCTTGTAATTGCTGACTTTATAAAATTTTCAAGTAGGCACACTTACTATTTTGAGCTGTGTTTTTATATTTATTTATTTTTTTACTTGTTCTCAGGCCATTTAAAAACAGTGGGGCTGCATCTGAATAAACAGTTTGACATGGAATACACAACCATAATTATATGTATGTCAGACGTGCACTTTTCCAGTCTCAACTGACAATAATGTTGCACGCAAACATAAATACAGCAGTCTGTCTCTCTCTCTCTCTGTCACACACACACACACACACACACACACACACACACACACACACACACACACACACACACACACACACACACCCCACTGCTTTGACTGCAGCAACTACACTCATTTAGGAAAGTATTATGTGTTTAACCACTTTGTAGTTATAAATCTATATATCAGGAATATGAAAATGATTTTAAAAATACAGCAACTTGTCTCCTCAGACAGTTTTTAAAAAAGAGATTATGCCACACAAAATATGCACGTCCAAGCTGATCTGAAATATGTTGCTGGTAATAAATGAACAGTAGTCTCATTTTTGCAGAAAAAAAAGAACAAAAAAAAAAAGCATAAGGTTTAAATGGGTTTTCAAATCTGACAATTTTTTTAAATGGGTCATATACAAAAATGTACAGTACACCCCCATATTTTTACCCCATTTTTTAATGATTATTTATTCCAGACACTCAGATAAAAACAACTAAAAAAAGAACCACTTGTGCCCCAAATAAATTCCCTGCTTAACACACATGTGACATATATCTCATCTCATTTTCAGAAAATATACCAATAAGAGTATTTCCATAAATTGTCAAACTATTTCTTTTATTAGCTAAGTAGTAATTTTTTACAATTATATGTCAATGTCCGGATTCATGGGGATCATTTTGGTTATGTATCGTTGTCTATGATCTCCAGCAGGTGACTAAGGATTACGGTCTGCAAAGGGTTTCTGGATCATTGACATATAATGACATAACAAGCTCGTTACCAGAAGGGAGGCGGGACATTTGGACTGACAGAGAGACAGACTGGGAGGAGGCCGTGGCTCTTGACACAGGTTCAGGAGAGGCCTGACACTCTGTACTGGATGGTCATTGGCTGTGACAGGGCGAAAGGGCGGGGCATGGGGCCCGTCAGGGGTAGATTGTAGTTGCTTCATCCGTCATGTCACCCCATGGTCTCTCCTGTTATTTGGCTGTCTAGTTTTGTCTGTCATTGGTCTGCCTCAACTTAATGGGTGCATGATCATAGAATAAAAGCCAAAGGCAAGCATGATAACATTTCTTGGAAAATGTGTGTCTGATAAACAATCACGTGCTTATTTGGCTTCTCTCTTCCGAGTCCCATATATGTCATATATGTTCCCTGTCTGGAAAAAAAACTGAATATTTGAAAAGATTCTTCAGCATAATGTGGCTTACTTCAATTACATGACATCACCTAATTTGTCTCCATTTAAACTTTAGTGTCTCACGTAGTTTGTGCATCCATTAGAGCCTGTCTTGTTAACAGCTGATTCTTTTCATGGAAGTCACCTCCTGCAGATCTGTGATCAAGTAATTGTGCAAAAAATTTAAACACTTCTGCATGAAGTGACAATTTTGTTAAGTCCATGTCAGTGAAGTGGAGACATTACCTTTTAGTACACCATATTTAAGATTTACTATTTGAAGGTAATGTCTCTCTCTAGATGTCAGCTGCTTGAAAATTGTAATACATTATTAATTCATAGTCTGTTTTTTTTTTTTTTGAATGACGCTGAAATAAGCCAATGTGTCATTTCAGCATCTTTCAAAGTCAGATAAACATTATTAGATGCGTGTTAGACTTGTGCAGATGATTATAGACTACATTGCATGTATTGAACTAGCCATGATGGCGATGATGAAGGAACTACTGTAACCTGTCTTTCTCTGTCTTCTTTCACTCTCTATTCTCATCTCATTTTTTCTTTTAACCTTTAAACCCTTTTTCACTGTGCATTCATTTTCACTTATTCTTTATCACACTCCTCCTTGATTACATTCACGCTCATCCCTTCCATTAAAACCTCTCTCCACCATCCTTTTTGCTGCCTTCTTTTATTCTATACACGCTCTTTGGCTCTGCCTTTCTTTCCCGTCTATTTTTAGGACAAAGAAGTGAACCTGGAACAGGTCCATCAACGTTTGAACAGCCTCCTGGACGAGGACTTAGCCCACAAGCAGCTGCCAGGCCAATCTATAGAGATCTCTGCCCTGGACATTGGCAGCATGCAACCCAGCCAATCTCTGGAGGCTTTGTCTGTTCGGGATTATCCAGCCCATCGCGGACCACCACCACTCTCTGTGCCCACCTTCCTCCAGGAGGGTCATGGGGCAGGAAGGACACTGGGCGTGTCCGCTGGCAGGACCTTGCCTCTGCCCCTCAGCAGTGCCACCATGCCCTCTATTCGCTGCAAACACAGGGCACCCAACGGGGGGCTCTTCCGGCAGAGCCCAGTCAAGACACCCATGCCCATGTCCTACCAACCAGTGCCAGGAGGACCCATCCCAGAAGCCAGTGACGCCAGCCATGGGACATCCATTTGAGCACGCTGAACATTCACAGACACTCAAGCTCAAACAGAATAGTGAAGAGCTCATCCGAGTGCCAACCAGTGTGACGAGCTATAAATAAAATGCTAAAAAGGATTTTTATTACCAATGAGATGACACATGAAAAGACACAAAGACTTTAATGTACATATTTGTAAGTACAAAGAGAGAGAAGCAACATTAAAAAGTGTATTTTGAATATTCTCAACAGTTGAGTTTAAAAAACAAAAAAGTATTAAAAAATGACTGAATGGCTTGTAAATTTTGTTCTAAATGAATAAAGGTGACAATTCTTTGTGGTTGTTTTCTAAGTGCCAAGTTCAAAGATGTTTTCTTTCAGATCATTAACTGAATGTACTGTGAGAACTCATGACAGACATTTCACACTTAAAACACAATGGAAGAACTGATTTGTTTTCATATGAAAAAATAAAAAGTATAATAAAAAAACACCCAGATTTGTGTTTGAATACATCTTTGGAATATCACTGTCACATTGTCTGTGTGTTTAAGTGATTGGAATCGCTGATAAAATGTGCTTAAGGGGAAAAAATACTAAAGAACTGGAATCATAAATTAGTTTGTAACTCAATATTATTGTTTTTTAGGATTATTTTTTCACACTTAAGTGAGTTTATTGTACCAGATTTTCTACAAAATAATTGGATTTGAGAAAAAAAAAATCTGCAGTAATTTATATATGATGGTATGGCCTTTGCACTTTTATGTGCATACATAGAAAAACTGAGGCAGATATGATGTCAAGGCAGATACAGGGTTAAAGGAGAAGGTGGGTTACATAAGGGCTTGCAGATGTGCAGCAACTGTGGCAAAAGGCAAGTTAAAGTAGCTTAAAGTACACTCTATATGATATATACTTATTTGATGTGTAGAAGGCTCTCGCCTGAGGATTGAACAAAATGAGTTAAGCTCAGCATTAACTGAGCTTAACTCATATCACCAGTATGAGCTGATTAGGCTAAAAAAAAAAAAAAAGCTGGCAATCTTGTGAATCTTCCATTTGATTTAATTTACGCTCACTGCCATTTTCAATGCATAATCTAAATCCCATAACATGAAACTGAGATTAGCAATAGCAGATAAAGTTGCATTTTGTTTTTTTCAAATTGTGACCTGCCAGTACAATTCTTTCTAAGAACAATACATATACACAATATATATACATGCAAAAATCAACTTTTATTCAATGTAAAATTTTATTTTCATAATAAAATTAATTATTAAACTTTCCAATTTCCCCAATGTGCATTAAGTTACAGGATGAGTTGCTGTATACCTGCCTTTATCTTACATATTTTACCTTAACATAAAAAAGCAAATCCAACAGATTTATATAATTATACAAATGCCAGGCACCTACATCATTTTCCAATATGTTTATGACTTCACCTGACAACAGGACACCATCCCTTTTCTCCAATAACTCAATTTACAGAGGCTGCTGGCTCTGAGCTCTAGATAGCTTTAGCTTTGGACACTTTGCCTTTATTACCTTTGTTTAAATGATCATGTTTAGCCAGGTGACAGTGATTCAAGCGTCTGATTAGGTTTGCTGTTATGAATGTTTTCATAGTTATTCCCCCATGGTTTAACTTGGCGTCTCCCTCACTCTCAGTGAAGAGCTTGCTAATGACCACAGCCACACGCTCATAGCCTGTGGCTGTGAGTACAGTGCCTCTTTTTCAAATACAGCTTATTGCTGATATCTGTTATAGTATATAAGAGAGGAGATCCCTGTCTAATCTCACAGACTCATAAGCAACTCCACCAATTCTGTTGTTTCAACCTTTTTTGCAGTTCCAGTCAACCGAGCAAGCCAGGCTTTTAAACGACCATTTGAACAAACTATCTAAAAATGTGAGCCATATTTCTCATTAATTGAAAAAAATTCTTTCTGAGAAGTTCATTAGAAACACAGATTATAACATTGCAATGAAATATAACCACACATCCAAATCGGGTTCACTAACGCAGGACACCACTTTTCCTATTAAAATGTTGCACTTAACACTCTGCTTAACAAAAATATTTTAGTCAAGTTGTACCATATTAATAATAACTGAACCATTGTGCTGACCATTATCTGGAGTCACCTTCTACTTTCTAGGTAAGGCAGAAGAAAACAATTGAAACTTCCTTGAGGAGTCACTGCTGCAAAAGCAAGGACATGAACCCTCACTTCAAACACCCCCCCCCCCCCCCCCCCCTACTGTGTTGACTGTTGTGGCAGCTGGCCTGATTTTTTTTTTTTTACTGTGGAGGGAGAGTGCTTGTCCAAGATTTCTATCCAAGGTGGCCATACTTAAATGCACTGTGACCCTAATGATGAAAACTTCAAAAAGGAAGTAAGGACTTTAAAATTGCTTCCCTCAAGTTTGAGAGCACACATGCACTTCAGCATACTTGAACCAGGAGATCTGTCTGTGCTTATATATGTGTGTTGAGATTGTTGATTTGACCTCATCACCTTTCCTGTCCAGTAGTTGTGCCTGCCAGTCTTGACGCGGTGTGAGCAGAGCTTCAAAGTGTCTATGGGTGTGCTCAAAGGAACTCTGACCTTGTTCTGAGAGCTGAGCCTAGTCCTGTCACAGACATACTTCCCGTTTTTGCCTAACACAAACAGTCCACTGGGACCACTTTATGTCAGACTCATCTTATGGCGTGACCTTTTCACCTCCCATCTGATACAGCACATACAGAAGCTCTTTCTCACTTTGGACAGAAATCTAATTTCCCAGAGGAGCTACCGAGATTATTTTCATCTTAAGAGATTGCTTTTACTCTTATCTTAAAGACAAGTCCAAATTTAAACATTCCACAAGGCAGAATTAAATGAATATGCATATAAGTAAAATATCTTAATGAGAAATATAGATAATGTACCATGCATTAACAAAAAAATCCCAAAATGAATGAGTTCTACATGCAAAACCAAAATCTACATCAGTTTTTTAACAAAGCACATTACCACAGAATAGGGACTTTGTAATTAAACAATTTGCCATACATGACTCGCATGAATAGTCTGTATAATTAGCTCGTGTGGGCAGTGTAGGCAATCTGCTGTAAATAACGTCTATTCTCCCTTCGGGAAGATCACTGACCGTCTGTCCAAACTGCCTCTGCAGCCTTGTTATCCATTCATTGAGCCATCACACCTTAAACTGCATGCAGGGCTTTCACCTTCTTGTCCAAAGGGAAGCTGTTTGTCTTTTTTGCCCCCTAAACTTTTAATTTTGATGCGTTTGTTTTTAATACTTGTCATTAAAAATATTTTTGCAGCTACTGAATGAAAACACAAACCTTTGAATGTTGTCATTAGCAATGAGTTCATGCTGTCTAAATTGGTTTACAGTAATCAATCAGCCTATTCTTTTTGGTGAGGGGCATTTTTAGGCCCATCTTTTTCTTAAAAAGCTTGCTACACCTGTTCAGCTGCTCATTAGCACAAATATCTAATCAGCCAATAACACTGCAGCAGTTAGGCATGTAGACATTGTGGAGAATACATGCTGAAGTTCAAACTGATGAATAGGGAAGAAAGGTGATTTAAGTGACTATGAACATGGCATGGTTGATGCTGACAAACACTGTTGATGGCTCAGTGTTTCAGTTCTCAGTGGTTTGTTGATGTCAGAGGTCAATAGAGAATGCCAGACTGCTTCAAGCTGATAGAAAGGCAGCATAACTCAATAACCACTTGTTACAGCAAGGTATGCAGAAGAGCATCTCTGAACACACAACATGTCAGCCTTGAAGCAGATGGGCTATAGCAGCAGCAGAAGACCACACCAGGTGTCACTCTCTCAGCTAGACTGGAAAACTGAGGTGACAATCCACCTGGGTTCACCAAAATTGGACAAAAGAAGACTGGAAAATATTGGTCTAAAGAGTCTGTGTATTTTCACGGTCTCCATTTGAGAGTTTAAACAGAAAGCGACAATGGCGATATCACTGACTACAATTAAATCTCACGTGTGTCCAGGAAAAGATACTTGCGAACCTCATATACTGTAATGTATGGAAATGTTTTAGGGTTTATTATTTTTTTCCTAATAAACTGCTGCTTTTTAATTATTAATGATAATATTTAACTATGTCTAAAATGTTTAAGCGTTGAAATGTAGGGGATTATTTGCAATAGTGTTCCACTTCTCTTTATCTGTTGGCAGGCTAAAGATTACTGTGGACAGTACTGTAGGTTTCCCTTGAGGTAATTATTTTTATGTAATTTAAGTAATATTCAATAACAGCAGATGTACAAGGTTAAATTTGTTTAACAAGGGGAAAAAAAAAGATGCAACAAAACTCAGTCTGAAGATCAGAGGTTCAGACCTCAGGCTGTTTAGACTGCAATAATTTAGCATGCATTAATAAACATTCTAGCTGTTCCGGCTAAAGGGTTATAGGGCAAACAGCGCAATAAATACAGTGAGTGTAGCTATATTTACATAGTCTCTGGTGTTTTCAACCTTTATAAATCATTTTAAAACTGTTTGTATACTGCCTTGATAAAATACTATAATTATTTATGAAACACACCTTCTGAAATGATGACCAGTTGAACAAAAATCAAATCACAGCTTTAGTGAAAAGTAAGAAAGTCACCCAAATGGCTTTTGGACTTTTTAAACCACTAAATAATATGTTAATATTCCACTTTGCTCACAATGACAATAGTGCCCTGCTGCTGTTAAGCAGTTTTGTTGTTGTTGTTTTGCTGGATGAAAGTCTGAGCACCACCAAACAAATTACAGGATATCCTCCGAGTCTGATACCACAAAGCTGTTTAGCTAATATTCAAGGTATTTCACACAAAACCATAAATATTGTAATGTCTTATAGTTTAGAGAACAACATCTGAGGATTTATCCTTCTCTGCTCCAAATTTCATGGTAAGCCATCCAAGACTGCTGTGCTGAGATATTTCCATCTGGACCAAAACAGGGAGCCCACTGACTGACAGTGCATCAGAGTCTCAGTGGAGCCAAAGGGAGGTGACCAACTGACTACACAGCTGCCCTCATGAGTAAATTAGTCAACCATTTCCCAAAGAAGACAAAAACAAATGTGCAGTGTGATGATGGAGAAGCACA
This sequence comes from Archocentrus centrarchus, assembly GCF_007364275.1. NCBI lineage: Eukaryota > Metazoa > Chordata > Actinopteri > Cichliformes > Cichlidae > Archocentrus > Archocentrus centrarchus. The sequence continues at coordinate 11,938,900 of NC_044360.1, forward strand.
TAATAGAGCTTTATCGTACACCAAGGTAGGAGGAAAGAGTTTTACACTTTGTACCGTGGGACTTAGAAGCCTAAACTATCTGCTTAAAACAAAGGCAAAATGAAAATGGCACTTCATTCTTGGCATTATAATGAGAAACATTGCTGCTTAAAAAATGTTGAATTTTCATGAAGCGAACGGGCCTCTCCTGTGAGAGTACAGGTGTTACACAATATTATTTAATACTGGGAAAGTGCTTTACTGTTAATTATGTATTCTTCACTCATATAAAGTATTTGGGCGGCCCACGTACAGTAGATGGTTCTAGATCCGACTGCTTGCATATAAAACATCCAAAGTTTAAAAACAACACTCTGCACATTAGTGCTGTGAAACATACGAAAATGTGCTTTCAAATTTGGTACCTGAATGGTAACAACTAACATTTTCAGCTGAAGGAAAACACATTTGATTCCTGCATGAAATGCATTTAAAACTTACCTTCCAGGCTGAATATGTAGTCATGCCACAGAAAAAACCTTCACCAAATGGGGCTATAGTCAACAGAACTATGGCTATCAGGTACACGGTACCAGTTTGGACACACCTTCTAATTTCAGTGGTTTTTTCATTATGTAAAAATTGTCTGCATTGTAGATTAATACTGAAGTCATCCAAACTATAAAGAAATACACTTGGAATTATTTAGTAAACAAAAAAGTGTTAAATAAACCAAAATATGTTTTCTATTTTAGATTCTTCAAAGTAGGCACCTCTTGCGTAGATGCACCTTTGTGTGGCACACCCAAAATGTGTGGCCACTTTGTGTTAATCTTTCCATTTAATTATTTACCACACGAACTTAATATCATTTTGGAAACATGACCAATATTGTGATGTATTATTGACTGTACAGAAGGACGGTAAAGTGGAGCAACACCACAGGTGGAACTGTTGATTTCAGGGCAGATGCGCCCCAGTTGCTTTAGGGGGTGGACTTCCGCCCACTACTCAGACGCAACCTGGAAGGCGAAAAGAGTACGTGTGTTTCAGTGCTCCTAAACAACTTGTATTTGCAGGTTAGTACGTCGGAAAAACTTCCACGGCCTGTGGAAAAACGTATCAGCGCAGGCTAAGTTTGTTAAGTTCATAATTTGAGTAGCACTTACGAGCAGCCGCTTGGGGACCTGGAGCGCAGCCAAAGCCAGCAAGGTCAGGCTCTACAGACTGCTGCAAATAGGCAGTATCTTGTAGTATGTGCACCTTATGCCCCGAGTGCTGGCCTTGCAGGCGGGGCACGGTATAGGTTCTTAATTATAGGATAGTTGCACTCGCACACTTACGTTTAAGGTAGAGAGTGTCTGTAAGAAGAGGTGGGCATTTAAGTGGTAGTTAATTGGAAGACGGTATGAATATCGAGAGTGGCTGTATATGTGTGCTTAATGTGCTTAGTTTCAGTATCCAGAACAGATACAGTTGTCTACAGTAAATGCAAACAGTAAAAAGAGTGGTTTGTCTTAAATACAGCTGAGTATTGCTGTAAGATGCACAGTAGAAGTGTAGTAGCTTTTAATCACTTAGGCAAGGGTAACTGTGTACTTTTATTCTGCCCGCACAGAGATTGTATCAAGTACATATAAAATTCTGGAGTGTTGATGTGTGAATGCATTTATTTTCATGCTTATAATTGTCAGGAAGATGGACATGTGAAATAGAGAGTACTGCACACATGAATGTTGTTAATGTTGGTTGAATGTTGAATAACAGATGCAATCTGGAAGGCAAGCTGAGTGCACTGTGTCGTTATTGCTCCTGAACATTACCTGTATTTGCAAGGATTTAATTTTTGTTATGGTGGCACTGGCACCATCCCTAGGGCCCGTAACATTTGCACATCTTGACATTTTCTCAGTCAGCTTTATGAGGCAGTCACCTGGAATGGCTTTCAATTAACAGCAGTGTACAAGAGTTAATTTCTTGAATTTCTTGCCCTTTTAATGTGTTTGAGACCATCACTTGTGTTGTGAAGAGGTAGAGTTGGTATACAGTGAATATCCCTATTTGAGTAATGTTCTAATCCATACTATGGCAAGAACTACTCAACTAAGTAAGGAAAAATGACAGTCCATTAAGAAATGAAGGTCAGTCAATCTGAAAAATTTCAAGACAGTGCAGTCACAAAGACCATGAAAATGTTTTGATGAAACTGGCTCTCATTAGGACCGCCTCAGGAGAGGAAGGCCAAGAGTGACGTCTGTTGCGCAAGATAAGTTTATCAGTTACCAAGACCAAGAAAGAGGGTGATGGAGTTTTGCATCAGATGATCTGGCCTCCACAATCACCTGATCTAAACCCGATTGAGATGGTTTGGGATGAGTTGAACCACAGAATGAAGGCAAAGTAGCCAACATGTGCTCAGCACCTGTGGGGACTCCTTCAAGACAGTTGGAAAACCATTTCAGCAGATTACCTCATGAAGCTGAATGAGAGAATGCCAAGAGGGTGCAAAGCTGTAATCAAAGCAGAATGTGCCTACTCTGTAGAATCTAAAATCTAAGACATATTTTGGTTTAACACGTTTAAATTTACTACATGATCCATTATGTCTTCCTTCATAGTCTGGATGACTTCAGTATTAATTTACAATGTAGGAAAAAAAGTGAAAAACATTGAATGAGAGGTGTGTCCAAACTTTTGACTGGTACTGTACAGAAGACGCAAATGGCTCTTAACCTGAGGGTCAGGGCAGGAAGTGTGCCAAAATAAGTTAATCTGGAAGGTCCTGACATTAGAAAAGGCATAAACAAATAGAAGAAAAGCCTACAGCAGGGTAAATGACAACACCAAGAATTCTCCAATTGGACCTTGGGTGGCAGGAATAAGCCACCACTACAGAGAAGTACCACTGCCATGTTTTTTCTTTTGTAGCTGTTTTGATTCCTGTTTTATTAGATCATTTCCCTTTTTTCTTTCTCCCCGTCTGTCTGTAGGTGCATTTCATGTCTCTGTTAGTTGTATTCTATTTTCTTTTGATAATCACTTTAGTTGTATGTTTTTTACTAATTTAATCTTTTCCCAGCTACTGAGTGTAAATGTTTCAACTTTTCCTCATGTGTATTTATGGTTGCAAAAAAAATTTTTTTTTCTTTTGCATAAATGTGATCTAAAAGATCATCTGGTTTTTAAAAAATAGAGAATGAGAACCAAATCAGAGGAATAAAGAAATATAGATTTTATTTATCAAGGCATATGACATTACATATACATGTACATTACATATCTGTGAGGACCCCGGGAATGTGAACCACTAGGATTAAAGGTGAATTAGATTCATGTGTTTTAAATCAGTGGGGTGACATTAATGTGTGAGCAGGCAGCCTATTTTTATTTAAAGAATCAAAGTGTGATCTTCACGACACACATTTACACATGTATCATAGGACAAAGAAATTAGATTTGTTCCAATTTCTGGTCCTCAGAAAAAGAGGTTTTGATTCTTATCAGGAGCATTTCTGAAAAGGTTGGACTCCACCAATCACCAGTTAGACAAACCAAGTAGAAATAATGGAAATTCAAGACCATTGTTACTCCGCCCCCACACACAGTCCAGAAAAGGTCAGCCAACAAAGATCACTCCAAGAACAAGGTGTGTAATAATCTGACACATAAAAAAGGAACCTGGGGTAACTTCTGAAAAACTAAAGGCATCTCTCCTGGCAAATGTTCATGTTCATTAGTCCCCAGCCAGCACAACACTGAACCACAATGGTGTGCAAGAAGAAAACATTGCTCTCTACAAAAGAAAAGAAAATAGCTCTCTGCTTGGATATGCTTGACATTATGTTTTTCGGGGGTTTGTTTGTTTTTTAATTTGTTTATTATTAACAAATCCTCCTAAAGTAAAGTTTGTGTGGGGGGAAAAGCCTATAAGTAAAAAGTAAATAGCTTATTCCACTCTACTGCTTTACAAACACAAAAGCCAACTAAAACTTTTACACATACCTATTTACAATAAATTGGCTCCCAATGATCGCTTGTCAAACTGTGTGTAGTTTCATTAGATTTGATTGTCAGTGCTGAATAAATTGAAAAAGTCATCATATTTTGTTTCAAATGTTAAATTCTGATCGCTGTGGAGAAATGCTCGACCTTCAACCACATCCACTTATGAGAAAAGTGCAAAAACCTTAATTATGGACAGGCAGAGAGCAAGAACTCTATTTTAAGCTGGACCATGGTATTCTTTTTTTTAATGGGAAAAGATGCTGCTGTTTCTTATATAGTAAAAATAATATCGTTGGTTCTGTACTGTTAATTAGAAAAAGAGGACTCTTAAACTTAATGAAAGTGTGACAGTTCTTTCTTTGTTTTATAAACCATAATTAAAAAAAGATGAATTGTTAAAAATAATTTTCAAATGCTGTCCTCATGTTAACAGTCCCATGACTACATGTTCAATATTAGAACAAAAGCTTACATCAGGCAGAAGTAACTTTTTCATATTAACACTTTGTTGCGTCTCGTGCTTGTTAGAATTTTAAAAAAAAGATAAATTACTTCAGTAAAACTTATGATCACCCTCATTATGGAGCAAGGTTTTCTTATGCGTGAGACTGTTTTTCTACTCTTCACAAACCAGGCATGCAAAGATATGATTGCATTTATATAATCATGTAATAGGACTAAGGTGAGCATTTTTTCTCTGCCTGTATTTTGTCTCTGACTTCAACTGCAGGGCATCAGATGAATATGTTTACAGAAAAATAACTCCCAGCACTAATCTGCTGATGGTTATAGTTTTTTCTAATGAACTATTGCTTTTTAATTATTAGTTATAGTAATTAAATACTTACAAATGCTAAATTTGTAAGGCTTTGACATTTATGGAATTATTTGTAATAGTCTTCCACTTCTCTTGTTCTGTTGGCAGGCTAAGATTGCTGTGTACATTGCTTTCGGTTGCCCTCAAGGTCATTATTTAATTTAAGTGTGTAAGTATTCAATAACTGCAGATGTACAAGGTTAGCTTAATTTAGGGGGAAAAGATGCACAAATCTCAGTCTGAAGATCAGAGGTTCAGACTTCAGGCTGTTTAGACTGCAATAATTTAGCATGTATTACTTTTAACTCCTGAGCTTTGCCAATAAAAGGTTAGAAGGTAAACAAATGTGATAAAGTGACTGGCTATTTTTACACAGAGTCTCTGGTGCTTTCAACCTTTTTAAATAATTTTTATCTGACCTGTTTACATGCTGCCTTGATGCATTTCTGTAAATGCACTTAATGGACAAATTACTGGGCCACCTACATGTTACACCTACAGGAGCTGCTTGGCCGTGTAAACCCATGCTGCGACGCTCCAGGCACACGTTAGCTTTCCAGTTTGCTCACAATGGATAGTGCTACTGTACCACACTGATGTTAATGGCAATATTTGCAGTCTTAGAATGAAAAACTAAATAAAAATACCACAAAAATAAAGTAGCAATATATTTTACAGGGAACAAGGGGAAAGTCAGTTACTCACTAAATTACTTGTTTAGACTTTTATCAGTGATATGTTCATTTAACTGTCAGTACATTAAATATGATGTCTTTATTATTGTGCGCACGGTGAGCCAAACTAAAGCGGCTCCTGGTATGTCACTACAAGAGGGCATCTGATACCTTGCTCTACCTACATCATACAGCCATCAGTGACCTGTGCATGGCTTCTAATGAGATTAATTAGGATGAGATAATGACTGTTGTGAAGCCAAAAAATGCCCTCAGAGCTAAATAGAGTCAATTAGCAAATGACGTATGATTCCCTCCACAGATTCCTGCTTTTGATAACAGGAGGTCTTTTGTTTCTGTGGGACTTCTTGTTGTTTTGGGGGAGCATAGGCTGTTTTGGTGGTAGTTTAGTTCCTCAGCCAAGACAGAAAGCCTCCGCAGAAAGAAATGTCTCATTGCTCTTTGTTTGCATGTCTGTATAACTCTTTGCCAGTCGACAAGAGTACTACAACAGCTTCTTATAAAGTGGTGGAACATGTGTAAAGAAACAGCCAACCGCATTTCGATGACAATCTGGAGTATTTTTCTTTAAATGCTGGAGGACTGCACTGTTCAAGCACCCCTTTGGCTCTTTTTGTAGCAACTCTGTTCTTTCTGCTTGGATGAATCACAGCCGTATATCCAGCCTTAAATAATATCCTCATTAAGCAATTTATGCCACATATGTTTTTCCAGGCAACTTCAGAGAAAGAGCTCTCTTGCTAAGCTATGTCGCATTCTACACTTAAGTCAATAAATGTGGCACATCCATTTTTTCTCCATTTATGTTGCCGGAAAACAGATTAATATTCATTATGAGGCCCAATATATGTGAAACTGTCGGGCTCATACCTGAGCAGCGCAGTATTAGCTGTGTGATAACAACTTCTCACTATTTGATAATATCCAGGAGAAACAGAGCATCCCGACAGAGCTATGAAAGTTTTATGCCCTATGCTGCAGAGGCCCTCTCTCTCGCTGAATAGCAGACATAACTCGGGGAGCCAGCGGAATCTCAATATTTCTCCATTTCTTTCCATCTTTTTTTTCTTCCTTACCCATCTCTGTCTCTTCAAATATCTCTAAAATGCTGCTTTCGCTCTGGCTAGTTTTTAGTGTTTGCAATCAGAGATTTGCTTTTTTTTTTTTTTTCCACTTATGCTGGAAAAATATTAATATTCCCCTCTGATCACCAACAGGTTGTTATTCACCCACACACAATGCTCTGAGTCTCTATATAGTTTTTCCCCTGCAGCCAGCCGGTTAATCAAGATGCTATTTCTAAAGCATGGGTGTCTGTTGGAGAGGAAGTAGTACAGTTAATTGTCCAGAAAAGCAAAACAGTAGGTTTTGAAGGGTATTTAATAGGCTAGGCTGTTGCTATTTTTTTTTCTCCAAGTGACAGCTGTGTGACCATCTGGACAAAATAAAACAGACATCTAAGATCCATCATTTTGTTGTGTTACTACTCAGTCTTCTACAAACTCACTGTAACTATCTGTAAGTCTTATTCTGTCATGTTTGGGCTACTCATCTGACCACGCCATTATTTGCTTTTCTGATCAGGCAATAAGCGAACTCTAAATCATTCTTACATTTTTGTTTTATTTCACATTATTCTTAAAGACTGTGTTTTAAAATGCATGCCGCTAAATACATGCGTTTCCATTTATTTGAACTTGGAATTTTTGGGGGAGATTTAAATCACCACCACTACACAAGGTGTAACAATTATTTGATTAATAGCTTAGCTGAGAAAAAGGAAGGAAATCACTTTGCACCTTCTTAGCCAACTGACTGTTTCAGTCTGAACTGTGTGGTTGCTGCATTTCTGTTTTTATATAGTTGCAAATGTAATATTTTGGGGGATTTTGCTGAACAACACAAGATATTTAAAGGATCACGTTGGACTTACCAATCAAAATAATAGTCATCCTTTCAGCTCACAGTTAAGCTATGAATATAAAATATGTGGAGCAGCTTCCATCCAATGGGACTCCAACATAGTACTGTGTTGCTGATATCAAACAAAGATGGTGCTATTAAGAGGCTATGCCAAAGTGATTATGAAAATACTAAAGGTTGCTGTAATTGGTTTCCTGATTTTCCCATGTATTATAGTGACATAATTAGCATAGGTTTCATTATTGTTTGTGAAAGAGAAAGCTAAGAAATCAGACAGCACCAGATAGAAGCCTGCTGTCATAAATTATTTCATGTTCTTGATATTTATATAAGCATATCTTTGTCTGGCTGTGTGATATTTTGGTACAGAGAATGTAGCAAGCAGGTGAAGGGAGAGGAAAAAAGAGGTGGGAGGTTCATTTAACTCACTTTTCAGGTAGTGAAAAGATAATTTTGCATCAGTTGTCTGCTTTGTACTCCATGAAAGTCAGCAGAACACACATGTTGACAAATCTCTGTTTTAATCACGTAATCCCAGGCTACTGCAAATAACCACAGACCTGTGCACATACAAAATGTGGCAATTTACTCAGACCTTTGTCTCTCATGCAGAAGACATTATATTTACAGCATTTCATGTGCTGTCACCACATACAATGTGAGAGAGTAGCTCACATAAAGATAAGTGTCTTCTGTGATCTATCTCTTTTTAACTTTAAAGGTTAAAATGGTGATGTGCATCGTCCACCAAAAGCTGGTTTTCTAAAGAAACCTGTTCTTCATTTATTGAGCTGTTACAACAGTGGTCTTTACATGTTTTGGCTCCAAGTTACCTCACTTGCATCCAGGAACTTTGGTTGCATAGTAAACACAAAGGAACCGCATGGCATGATTTCTGCTCTTTTTTTAAAACACTGACATCCAGTTGCTGCAGGTTTGAACACACACATACACAGTTGTATTTCTACAGCTGTTTTGTTTGATTACAAATTGAGCCTTTTTTTTTTTTTTTTTAATTATTGTCCATGCACAAAATGTCAGTTATCATGTAACACTGCAGTAGCCAAAATAATAATCCTACTGTACAAGTGTTAGCAGATGGGTGGCACTTTTCTCACAGGAGCTTTTTTAATTTATTCCACCATTATGGATCTGTAAAGGGCCACCAAAGCTACTTGTTCAGTGCACCATGAGTCAGCCTGCATTCTGTGATTGGCAACAACTTCACCTCACCTCCACTTCACCCAAGCCCTTTGCACTTTGCTGCACCTAAATGAGCCAAACATGATCTGTTTGCACAAGATTTTGAGCCTCTCCAAGCATTGACGTCTGTGTTGCCTATAAGGTGAAGTCCCAGTCCATTGTAACAGGCTGTCTGGGTGAGTTTTCACTTTCTTTGAACCTGAGATAAGAACAGAGTGGAGCCAAGACTGCCTAAATCTGTCCAGGTTACCTCAGCCTGAGGGCTTATGCATTTCAAATTAGTAAGCTCATCCACATGCTTACAAAGTTTCTGTTGGGGTCACTAACAGCACCAACATAAACCATTCACTTGCACAAGGGTGCTTGAGTTACTAAAACTCAGGAAAAGGTTGGGGCAGTATGTTAAATCAAACCTGAAAGCAGTAAAATTAACTGGAAATTATACACCAGTACATTAATTGAGACGCATTGATTTGAGTGATTTGTCAAAATAAACACTTAATTTGAATTTTATTTTTGTTTTAGATATTTTTTAATTGCCATTTTGTAATGTTGTCATTCCAATCCACAAAATGTAATCACTGAAGAATTCAATTCAATTTTATTTATATAGCACCAAATCACAATAAACAGTTGCCTCAAGGCACTTTATATTGTAAGATAAAGACCATACAATACAATAATTCCAGAGAAAACCCAACAGTCAAAACGACCCCCTATGAGCAAGCAGTTGGAGACAGTGGGAAAGAAACTACCTTTTAACAGGAAGAAACCTCTAGCAGAACCAGGCTCAGGGAGAGGCAGTCCCCCTTGTTTCAGTGGTGATTTGGCAAATATTTCAAGAAATAAAATCTTAAGGTGTTAAAGTTGTGCACGTCAGTCATCATTACTATATTTTGCACTTTTTGGTGCAAATAAGACTGCATGCAGGCTAGTCCTGCACCAGCACGCTCTTCTTATGCAGTAATGCGTGCAGACTGGGCTCTGAAAAAGACGTCATACTGAAGGTGGCATGTGTTACACCAATCTCTAACTGTATGCTTCAGCATCAATGGTGCCTTCACAGAAGACCTCAAGTTACCTTTGAGATGGGCATATTAACTTATAAATTGTTGAGAGGGAATACCCTGGATCACCCGTTTCACCTTATTTTCAGAACGCATAGCCTTCAAGTCTTCCAAAAAGACCTTTGTGGTTATCAGTAGATTCATAGGGCCTGATGCTGTGGGATTTCAATGATCAGAGATCACATGTAATCAGATTTTTCACTGGTTTCCTTGAATTTTTAATTATGTTTTAGACCTTAGAGTTGGAAATATCCAAATCCCTTACTATCTTCCTTTGAGGACTGCCTTCTCAAACCTTTAAAGCATTTCACAGATTGTTGCTTTTGTATCAAATCACAATTATAGTCACTTTCTCTAATGAGATGCTACAAATCATTCTTGCTATTTCTCATTATTTGAACAAAATGTCCCCCATTTGAGCTTTTGTTTTGGAATGGATTATTTACAGTATTTACAAAAAAAAAAGTTGAGTAGGCAAAACAATAAATATGGACTTCACACACAGTACATTTTGCAGTACATAAATGTACTGATAAAACCTCATTCACCCAATCATACACACATTCATACACGTGCTTTTTTCCTGTACCTAAGAACCTTGTCTGACATTCACAAACAAACAGCTTCAGTATCTTGCCCAAGGATGACATGCACACTAGAGAAACCAGCAGGGAGCAAACCACCAACCTTCTGATTGGTAACTCAGAGTGATAAAATGTAGTTAGATAAGCAATATTAAAGATGCAAATCTGCCAAGCTTATTTTACAGTTTAAAATATTGGACAACAATCCACGCACATCTTCACCACTATGTGGGACAGGTGCAGAGCTGAAAAAATATAAAACCATAGAAAAGAATTAATAGTCTGCGCACTGCAGAATATTCTTATCGCATCTAACAGTATTTGACATTTCAAGTACACCTGCTCATCATCAGATAATGAAACATCTTAAGTCACCTGTGATAGGTCACATGACCATGTCCAACGGCAACATAATCCAATCGGAACCATGTCTCGCACAGGACGAGCAGCCGACAAACAATGCACAAATCATACATATTGCTCTGGTGTAAATCAGTAAAAATCTGTGCCTGACAAGACTGAAAGGAAAGAAAAACGAATAAAAGATTATCACCAGTGGCTGCTGCTTTACATCTAGTTTTAAAAGGCCTCATTTTACAAAATTTTTCATATGCGCAACAGAACAGGAAAAAAAAAATTTAAATCAGAACAGTTTTACTAGGAAGTCAGCAAATGCAGCAAATGTAAACAGACAGGAGGTGAGAAGCACTTTAAAACCATACCTATAACCAAACCATAACTATACCCTAATTGTGCCATTACTTTCTTTGTAGCAATTACAACTTTTGTATTTTGAACTGGGCTACCATTTCAATTATGCTGCTGCTGCATAAAAGACATACACACCAACTGAGGACTATTAACAAATTAATGAGGGGATTTATTTACTGTGGGGAAATGGTGCACAAAACAAAAATATCACCCAGGACAGAATTATCAGATAAACATATGTGAATTCAAAAATGATGAAGAAGAGGATGTGTTTATTAATTATTGAGATTGATGGACAAACTGAAAAATAATAATAATTACGCATTATTTTGGTGTGCATGACAGATTTTTGACTATTCAGCTGTACTTTGATAATACATATAAAAATGACTGTTCTCCCTTTCCTACTTACAATAAAAAATGAACTCCATGAAACACTGATGAGGGAGTGACGAGTTGATGCCCCAGGTGGAGGAGTTTAAGTATCTCGGGGTCTTGTTCACGAGTGATGGGATTAAGGAGCGGGAGATTGACAGATGGATTGGGGCCCGCGTCTGCAGTGATGCGGACGCTGCACCAGTCTGTCGTAGTAAAGAGGGAGCTGAGTGTGAAAGCGAAGCTGTCGATTTACCAGTCAATCTACGTCCCTACCTTCATCTATGGTCACGAGCTTTGGGTAGTGACCCAAAGAACAAGACTGTGAATACAAGAGGCAGAAATGAGCTTCCTCCAAAGGGTGGCTGGCCTCTCCCTTAGAGATAGGGTGAGGAGTGCAGCCATTCGGGAGGGGCTCAAAGTAAAGCCACTGCTCATCCACATCGAAAGGAGCCAGTTGAGGTGGGTCGGGCATCTGACTAGGATGCCTCCTGGGCACCTCTTGGGTGAGGTGTTCCATGCATGTCCTACTGGGAGGAGGCCCCGGGGCAGACCGAGGACACACTGGAGAGATTATATCTCTCAGCTGGCCTGGGAACACCTTGGGGTTCCCAGCTGGAGGAGGTGGCTGAGGACAGGGAGGTCTGCGCTTCCCTGCTTAGACTGCTGCCCCCACGCCCCGGCCTTGGATAAGCGGAAGAAAATGGATGAATGGATTAAACATTGCGGGGCAAAGGCCCTTCTGATCTTGTAATGATATACTTTTTTTCCCAGTTATCTATTGGCCCTATTCACTCAGTAACCCTGTTAGAAATTCATATAACTTGCCATAAGACATGATGAACATGCAATAAAACAAAAGCTTGACCTGCATGAGAGATTATTTGTGAATATGGTCTCAATACTATGCATAATTTAAAGTTGGTAACATTGTATTTAATGGCAATGAAAAAAAGCTAGGGATGTTCTGTTAAGAAGAACAGTCTCTCTCTCCCTCTCTCCCTTAGTATATGCATGTGTCCTTGACTATCAGTCCATCGTGATAAGTAAAAGATGAAGAAGTATTTGTTTCTGTCCTCCTGAAATCCATACCAAAAGGAAACTGAAAGATCATACAAAGGCTCTTGCATTTTACTTTATTTTGATAGGAAAGAACCTTACTCTGACTTTCACACCAAGTAAAGGAGCTCTTTTATCTTATCAGGTAGAAGTGAAAGGCCCTTGGATGCATTAGACTCAGAAAGTACAGTTATAAGTCTCACCACTATGTTGCTATCTGTTCTTTCCTTTGAAAGATATTGCTTGGTTGCAAAATAACCCACCATTGCAGGGACTAACATTATGACCACTGACAGGTGAAGTAAATAACACTATCTCTTCATCGTGGCACCTTGCTAGTGAGATATATTAGGGCGCAAGTGAACATTTTGTCCTTAAAGCTGATGTGGTAGAGGCAGGAAAAATGGGCAAGTGTAAGGATTTGAGCAAGTTTGATGAGGCCCATCAGACCATCTCTAAACCTGCTCCTGTTGTGGGGCGTTCCCGGCCTGTAGTGGTCACACAGGCTGTGTGGTATGTCACGTCACTCAGCCATAGCAGCAAATGTCATCAGTTTCTTTAACCATAGCCACTGATCAGACTTTTAGGAGGGTTCCACATCACAAAGTCATATGCACAGAATTTAACTGGGCAACAATTAACACATGGGTACATCGCTATTTATGACATTTGACTTACATTTAGTCATTGTTTGAATTCATTTCTAGTAATAAACATAGGTTGTGGATAAACTGATTATGTAAAATCAGTTTGTGGAGTCCTCTGTAATAAATCTAGGAAAAGCAGAATCTGACACTACAATAAGCAGTGAAGACTGTGTAGTCTACCTGTCTACCACCTCCCATTCTGCCCACTCCACCCTGCATTTGGTCCCATCTCTAACTCTGTGCCAGTGTTCAGGTTCTCACTTGTTTCCTGTGTGTGAGCAGGTCTTTTCCCTCCTTGTGTTTCTTACTGGCCCCGTGTTTGTGTACACTTGGTGTCTGTGTGTTTGGCTAACTGACTGCTTCTCTTCCTGCACACTTCAGATTGATCATTTATCAACACCAGCAGTACAGCTACCCTGGATCGTCAGTATTCACCAGATTTTTCAAACCTGTCAGCATGGTAGTTATGCAACAGCCAACTTATGTCAAGTTCAAGAACTCTTTGTACTGGTTGAGATCCAGCTTGTGCTTTCTTGTGCCTCAGGATCACTGCTTCCTCTGCTACCCCCGCAGTTCACTCTGCCTACTGTCTGCCACTCGACTGCCTTACATTTCTTGAGTCTGCCAAGCTCCTCCAGGAATCACCAGGTCTCCCTCATTCCACCATCACTCATTTCTTAACTTCAAGAAAAAAATTCAAACTTTCTCCATCTAGTCTGGTGGTTGGAATCACAGGGTACTTCCCAATGCTTTCACAATATATTGCCCGCAATAATGCAACTACGTCACTGTTTGTGGAGGTTTTTCTGAATATCTGTTCCAGATCTATGGGGTTCTGGCTGGACTCTTAATTTAAATTTCTGTTTAAATTTCTGTCTGTGTATGTAGACAGCAACAGGCAACAACAGATTTGCAATTTTCAACAATTTATCACAGCTAATTGCTGTATTATCGCAAAGAGATTGCATGTAATTGCTAATTTGACCCCATTCAAACGCAAACTGATAGATGACGGACTCCATCTTATTGCCATTTTATTATTATCTTGACACACTAATCCCCATTTTGAAAGCAATCACTTCAAAGACTACAAGATTGCAAGTTCAGTGCACATGATCATTATAGAGCTTTCCATTTTGGTTGCCCTACAATCTCCAACCAAAGGCCCTGGTGTGACTGTAGCATTAAACTCATTTGAGTAGCACCACCATGAGAATGGATAAAATACAACTGGTCCAGTTAGATTGGATGCATAAGGACTGGTAAGTCAAATTGTTGGGGGACATCAATTTTGAGAACATGTATAGTTAATAAATGCATGTTTTTCAACTGTATCGATAATAAATTGCAAGAGAAAGGGATGCAGTGTGTTGCAATATCGATCCCTCTGGTCTTGTCTAAGTTCTGGATTATTCTCCTGTTTTCTTCAGTGTTCTTCCAACCATAGTTACAGGTTGTCATTGTGGGCATTCAGGCAGTTCACACATTTTCGTAAGTGGGGTTAATGCCCCAATTCAATGTCCATAAATACTGTAAATATAAATCTCAAATGGATCAGATTATTACAGACCATCCATGTTCTGTACAACCATAGCAAGAGTGTGGTTCTCTCTGCAATAAGTCAGAGTTGGACTTGGTCAGGGCTGCCCTTGTCACAGATTCTGTTCATATCTTTAATGGGCAGAATTTTGAGCTGCAGCCAACAAGTGGAGGGTCTCAGGTTTGGCTGCTTTAGGATCTTGTCTTTGTGTTTTAAGAATGATGTGGTCCAGATTGCTTCAACCATGACCTCCAGCTCATGCTTGGGCAGTTTTTAGTCAAGTGTGAAGTGGCTGGAATTGGAATTAACTCATGGTCCTCAGCTGGAAAAGGATGGGGTGCTCACTCTGTGGAGGAGTTCAAGTAACTCAGGTTCTGGTTCACAAGTAAGGGAAAAGTGGAGCAGTGGCAGCACTGATACAGATGCTGTACTTCTCTGTTGCAGTTAAGAGGGAGCTGGGGCTGAAGATAAAGTTGTGAATTTGCTGGTCAATCTAACGTTCCGACCCTCACCAATGTGGGCAGTGACCGAAAGAATGCAAACATCTGCAGGGAAATTATGCAAAAAATTTCTGAACAGACAACCTAACCAGACTGTTTGTGCACTGAGATAGTTTTATATGATTATTGTAATAAACTGTGATGAGGCTCTTCCAGATGTCCCATCAGGGGGTTTCTAAACTGACACTGAAAAATAATCATAAAAAGGTTGTTACACTAAAGAGGCTGAGGTATAATTGTGTTTGAGCGCTCCTAAAAACTGAAAGTGCAAAATGATCATCAGTACAGTGCTTTCCAAGATTAGACTTTTGGTCTATGATAGAAAATAATATTACTATGTAAATTAATATGATACCATCTGGCAACTTTTGATGATTTTTTGAGAAGTAATTTGTTCTGCTAAAAAAAAAAAAAAGAGTTGGTCCTTCCACCCATAAATCTATTGAAATGAACCTCAGTTCAAAGTTTATTGTCACATACATGGTCATACAAGGTACAACTAGCAGTGAAATGCTTTGATGACTGCTCTTACACATTAACACTTAGATGAAAGATATAAAAGGGAGACAGATCAGTGGGAGAGTCAGTGAATGATGAATGGTGCATGCATGTGTGGGGGTCAGCTGTTCTGATTCAGGCCTGCGGATAGAAGCTCCTCCTCAGCCTCTCTGTGTCAGCCTTCAGGAAGCAAAAGTGCTTCCCTGACCTCAACAGAGAGAAGAGGCCACAGTTGGGATGGCTGGGGTCTTTCACGGTCTTTCTGGCTTTGGTCTGGAGTAGAACCTGAGGTCACTTATTATCACACTTGTTTCATTTCTCTCTGAAAACCATTGAAAAAACACAGACAGGCATTTTTTATATTATGCTTTTTTTTTTTAACGTACCATCAACATGCAACAACATGCATTGTTGCATGTTGATGTACATTAAGGCATGTAAGGTTTTTTGTTTGTTTTTTAAAACCTAAGGCAGTACTTAAATTATTACTTCAGTTTAAGAATTTGCAATGTTTTATTTTGTTTTGTTTTTTTTTTTTTTCACTTTTGGATAATATTTCACTCAGTACAGTCAAAAACTTTGCGCACATTTGCGTTGTCAGCTGATAGAATCTCTGAGCCAGAAAACCAATCCCACAGCTGATGTAGTTTTATGAACCAGCTGCAGTTCACCAAGAGGCATTTGCGAGAAATACTGGTTGAAGGATGGGATGCCATCCCACAACAGTGTGCAACCAAGCTGGTGACCAGCATGAGGAGGAGATGCCAGGCTGTTGTGGTTGTGTATGGTTCTTCCACATGCTACTGAGCCCCTTGTTTGTTAAATGAATAAATTGTAAAAATGCCAATATGTCTTGTTTCTTCAGACTTCACTAACCAAATCCAGTAAACACCAAACGAGAGTCAACAACAGAATAAGCTGTTTGGCATGGACAGAAAAGACTTGGCAAGTTTTTCATGGGGGCAGCCCCACAAACTGCTCTGCTGCTCAGCCCACAAATGCATTTCCCTTACAAATTTGGCACCATTTAAGAGAAGCAGCTTTCCAACATTACAAGATTTATTGCCAAGAAGCAGATTTCCAAATGTCCTTACTTTTGAGCTAAGTCTAGATAAAATATATATATATATATATATATATATATATATATATATATATATATATATATATATATATATATATATATATATATATATATATATATATATATATATACACATACACATACAATGTTTCTGCCTTTGCCCAGTAGGGACATCTCTTACTGTAAATATTCAAAGTTACAATTTATCAAATTTACATGCATTTACAGTGATTACTAAAATTATGTCTTATGTTTTTGCAATGCTTTGTTCACCAGTATGCACAAGCTCTTTAATCTAAATGGTATTTTTAATGCTCGGTCATTGACTAGGTGTTTTGGGTTTAGTATTTTCTTTATTCTTTTTGGCTTTTGTAAGAAATGGGTTTTGTTCCTAGTTTCTGTTTTCAGTGCCCTGTGCTTTTGTTCCTGTTGTCATTGGGTGTATTACAATCCTTCTTTTAGCTTTTCCTGTGTTCCCTGTGTATCCCGTGTCCAGTTGTTAAGTCTCCCCCAGTGTAGATGTTCCCTTCCTCAGTGTGTCTCCCTTCCTGTCTCCGTGTTCAGTGGTTTTCTGTTTTATTTTGTCGGTCCCTTGTCTCTCGTGTTTGGTATCTAGTTTTACTTCCCTTGTCTACTTTCCTGTGATTTGTGTCAGCTGTGTCTCTACCTGGTTCCTCCTGCCTTGTTACCCTGTGTGTATATATTGTCTACGTTTCCTCGTGCCCTTTGTTGAGCTATCCCCCTCATGGTAGTGTGTTGCTTATTCCACTTTTCTCTGTGATTCCTTGTTACATAGATTATTTGTACTGTAAAGCCTCACCCTGTTTATGTATCTAAGTATGTTACATGTCACGAAAGAGGTATGGCAGTTAATTTTCACAAATTAACTGCCATACCATTACATCCAAATGCTGACAAAAACTGTAATAAACATAAAGAACATAAGTTAGTTGTTGCCAATGCTAAACTGTAAAGCTTCACATTTTAGACACAATCGTTTAAATTCTCACTTAAAAAGAAAACTGTAAATGGGCTGCAGTAAATCCATTTTTTGATCTGTCAAACATCATAAATGTTCAAGGTGACATTTTTAAGCAGCTTTGTTTCTTGTTTGTCCAGCATTTCAAAACCCAAATATATTTACATTTTTATAATGTAGAACAAGGACAAGCAGCAAATCTTCACATAAGAGAGGCTAGAATTATGAAATATTTGGCATTTTTTTGCATTAGAAGATTAGACAACATCAACTGATTTAAGTTGTTTACGTTTGTGTCAACTGATTAATAATTTAATTGGATTAGCTCTAAAGTGTGTCAGTACAACTTGTATAACAGACATTCCTCCATTTACGCATGACTTGGGACTCATTTTAGTGATAATTTTACATGTGACTGCTGATTGGTGTTACTGTAAGGTTACTGTGAAGCAGCTGTGTTTTTAAAAAAGGTAGCATGTCTTTTAAAAAAAATTCTAATTTATTAGCATTCCCTCACCTAAATACAAGATGTGGCCTGCTGCATTTATTCTATTTTCGGTTTTACCATTTCACAAAACACGAGAAAAGACATTTTAAGCACTTACAGCTCAAACTATTGATTATTTTAATTAACAATTAACCTGTCAAATTCCCCCAATGCCCCAATTTAGCACCTTTAGATTGATTTCTCTGTCAACAAGTCTAGACTCTAAAGACATTCAAATTACTTCCCTAGAAGACTAACAAAACTAGCAAATACACAAATACTCAGAATTTGCTAATTTTATATTTTATTAGTAATTTGATTAGAAAAATGACTCAAAAAAGATTAAAATGTATTTTCTTTTAAATAGATTTTTTTTTCATCTCTTGGAACAGTCCATCCATCCATCCATCCATCCATCCATCCATCTGCTGCTTTTTTGGGGCAAGGTCACAGGGTTCCCTCTTACCATCCACCTCCCCCAACTCATCCAGGTGAGCACTAAGGTGTTCCCAGGTGAACTGAGAGACATAATGTATCTAGCATATCATGGGCCTTCCCTGGGGCCTCCTCCCGTTAGGACATACCCGGAACACCTCACCCAGGAGACATCCGACTCAGATGCCCGAACCACTTCAGCTGGCTCATTTTACTGCTGTAACAGTAAATGAGAAAACAAATTAGAAATAATAATGCTATTTTATCTTTTGCACGATTTTATCAGATGAAGGAGTTTGAATTTTAAAAGGCTAAAAAAAAATTCTTCCCATAAAAGGTAAAAATCTTGCCTAATTTAACTATATCCGAGCTCCTCTTCAAGGTTGTCTCCTTCTGCGGCACTGCACTGCTGCATTCAAAACAATAAAACAGGCCTCAGTTAGCATGTTAAATGTTAAAGTTCATGACAGTACAGTTAGAAAAGACTGAGCAAGTTTGGCTTGTTCGAAAGGCTTGCCAGGTGAAAGCCTCTTCTCTTCAAAAAGAAAATGACAGCACTTGTTAGGTTTGGAAAGTGGAGATGTTTGGTTATAATGCACAGTGCACTGGTGCTGTTCATTATAGTGGTATGATGGTGGTGAGCTTGTGTTGCAGCCACAGGACCACTGAATTGACTATGAACCCCTTTGCATGTCAAAGTGTTCTAGAGTCCGATGTGAGGTCATACATCTGACAGCTAAAGCTTGGCCCAAAATGGACTGTGATACAGGGCAATGGTACATGCACACCAGCAAATCTACAAGAGAATATATGAAAAAGAAACCAACTGAGGTGTTGCAATGGCCCAGTCAAAGTCCAGACCTCAACCCAACAGAAATTGTGTGGTGGGACCTTAAAACAACTGTGCATAAATGAATACCCACAAATCTCAATAAACTGAAGCAACATTGTAAAGAAGAGTGGGCCACTATTCATCCACAGTTAAGTGAGAGACTGATAAAGTCATACAGAAAAGACAACTTCAGGTTATAGCTGCTAAACATGGTACAAGCTACTGAATCATAGGGTGTGCTAAGCTTTTCACAAGACTCTCTGCAGTCATGTGAAAACTTTCTTTTTCACTTGACTGTAAACAAAGTCATGCATTTGCCTATCAAGAAGAATGTGTTACTATTTTTAAAAAAGCTATTCGTTTCATTTCTGAGTATCAGTCTTATCTGTTCAACTTGAAGTTTCATCTCCAGCTAATTTGAAAATCAAAGTCTCTCTCAAGTCTCTTTCTTATTTAGGCTCATGTTTTCTTGAAAAGTTCCTCTTACAGAAAACCTGATCCATTAGATTCCCACAATAGACAGAAGAGCAGTTGATGTGCCCTGTGTGTAAAGAGGGAGGGGTTGGAGGGTGTTGTGCCTCATTTCCAATTGGCATCAGCTCCATAGCATGCCAGCTGTGTCAGCAGGGCAGAACTAAACTGCTGTAAGATTCAGTAGTTGCTCCACAATTTAATTCAAAGTGGATTTGAGGTGATTTATGAGTGTCAAACTGGGATTATCATCACAAGACTGGTTCACTTATTTAAATGTCTGCTCAATAATTAATACTCAGGACTGCTTTTAACAGCCCATGTTAATAGATCTGAAACAAGGGACTGTAGGAATTGTTCTCTTTGCCTTTTGTTATAAATAACTAAACCATTACATATCAAATAAAATGTTTAATATGAATAAACTAGAACAGATTTTATTTTTGTTACTTTTAGTCTTTCTGGATATGACATGTCATCACTTCATCATTGTATCCTCTTTGACATTTGTGTGCTTGAATTTTTGAATTATGGCCAAAAACTGTTTTTGTTGACAAACAGAATTTAATCAGTTGATCCTCTGCTTCAAATGAATATTTGTGCCAATTTCCAGAAATTCCCTCATGGCACTGAGTTAAATAATGTATTTTTAAAACACTTTTTAGTAGCTACTGAAGAAGAAAACCTTCCAACAATTATCTCCCAAAGCCAAGAATATACATTTAACAATATTAAAAATATCCATCCATTTTCTTCTGCTTATCCAAATCAAGGTTGCGGGGCCACTGGAACCTATCTGAAGCAATGTTGTAAAGACAAGTGAGCCAAAAGTCCTCCACAGTGATGTGAAAGTGATGAAGTCATAAAGAAAAGGAGTTCTACAGATTACTGAATCATAGGGTGTACTTAGTTTTTCACAGGACTGCAGAGAATCCTGTGCAAACTCTTTTTCACATGACTGTAAACAAAGTCATGCATTTGCCCGTCATGAATATGAGGCTCCAGCCCCCACCTCCACCCTGAACTGAATAAGTGGATGAAAATGAATGGATGTACATTGCATTGCCTAGCACTACAAATACAAAATTAAGCCAGCCAGTTTGGATGAAATAAGTCATCATGGAATTCATGGAAATTTTAACCAAACTAATTCCTTGCATCCATATTTCCAGTTATTACCCATGTCCTTGTACAGCTGTAAGTAGACCACAAGATACAAACAAATTGGACACGCTCTGCAGCACCAGTAGCGGTAAAGAAAAAAAAAACTTCATAAGGGAACCTTTAATAAAATATTTAGTAGTAATACATATAGCAGTTAAGTACCTTGCATAGGGATGACCCAGCTGAATAAATAAACCTAAGAATAGAACTCCAGTGTACTTTACTCATGACTAATTCCTCCACCATGGTGGATTCAGGTATGTTTACGGTCCTGGCTTACTTCCTGACTGGCTAGCTTTTTGTTGGTATGTTTATTTAAAAGAAGATTACACAAAAACAAGCTGGCAAAATTTCATGAAACTTGGTGGTGCAGATCTGAGTCATTGATGCACATCTACAGATAACCACTGGCCTTTGTGTAGGTTTACTCTTTGAGATGTCACTGTGGCCTTTACTAAGGAGAGATGGGCATTTTCACTATTTACAGAGAGCTCAAATGTTTAAAAAATATTAGTAAAGAAAGCAGTTATGCTGCAGTCATAATAAAATAAATGACAAAAACTTTGTGCTTACATACTGACAGGTGTTTTTTCTCTTTTTATTTTTGCAGGACTGTGACAAATGAAACAACAAAATGAAGTAATGAAAATTCTGCCATCCTGGATTGAACTTTGTTTTACCCTAGAAAGGCTTAAAAAACAAGGCTTGAACTTTTGAACTTACTGTATAAAAGTTATGTTGATGCTTATATTTTATTTATTTATACCCTGAATATTCACCAATTACAATTATTATTATTACAATTATTTTAGGTGACACGCTTCCTCTACAGATTCTACATGAAAAACTATGGTCACTGACTCGTGACAGCTTAAACCTGACACTTTAAATTATGTCAGCTTGGCCCCAAAAATTTAATTTGGCATGGTGTTATGCTACACTCAATGAAGTCACTAAGTAATTGCACACAGTTCATAAAAACCCTGCAGAGAATTCTGCAGACTGAAGAGGGCAACCCGCCAAAAATCTGTGCCCCCCAATCACACCCCAAAACAGTTCTGAATGCCTCAGCATCTTTGCACACTTGGACCTCTTCAAATACCGTTTCTTTCACCTGAAACAGCAGAGTGCAAGATGTCACATGAGAACAGTATAGGTCTGTCATTCACCTCATGTTCTCTCACACATACACACCTACTGACTAGTGTGTACACTGTGAGACGGCTGTCACAGTGCCTACGGCAGGGCAGATGTCCCTTCATATGGACCAAGCCAGAGAGAAGAAACAGCTTAGATCTCATTAGCAAATTACTACATCAGTTCATCAGTATCCACACCATGGAGCAGCCTCAGGCTCTTCCACCCACGCCCCATCAACAGCTTTCATTCTCGTTCAAGAACCTTTGTCCTAATGTTCTTGAGCAAAACAACAAAAACAAACCAAAAAAAAAAAAACTTATAAATTAATCTAAATGGCAAGACCTTTCTGCTTGCATACTGAAAGGTTGCTCTCTTATGACACGTCTGTATTTTTTCCCTACATGCATATTGCTCTTTCTCCTTGCATTTTTGTAAAACTAACTCTGTAAAATGCTTCATTTTAAACCTTGCAAAAAAGGACACATTGTAGATGTTTTGTGTCTTACCTATTTATTCTTGATTTTGGGCTAAAATATGTAGCAAAAATGCTCACAAAAGGATGTTATTATGATTTTTGCCCAGAAGCTAATGTGTATTTTAATGGTAAAATTTGGATTTAAGGATTTCTCAGCAGCTGCATAATGCCATATACATCAAACTTGCTTATTGCAATTTCTTGGAATGGAAAATAAACAGAAATGCTTATTTTGCTATTAATGTATTAAGAATAAAGAGAGCGCTGCATTTTTGATTAGACTGACATTTTCACTTGAAATTGCTTTCAGCAGCTCTTTATCTATCACTATGCTGTTTACCCATTCTGAAATAATAAGCAGGAAAACCTGGAAAAGACAGAATTTATAAATAAAGACCTTAAGATTAGCAAAAAATAAACCCACTAAGAAAAAAAACAAAAACACATCAAAACAAGCTTAAAAATATAGAAAATCTGCTGAGCTTGTATCCGTTTTTGTATTAATTTTCAGCTCATAAGCAAACACCACACACATCAACAGATGAAGTGAACATTTTTTTAAACAAAAAAGGATCTCCCTAAAGCACCTGTCACAACAACAGTGTCCAATTTCAAAGCTTTGTGCATCTACTTGCTTGATTATGTACTCATGAACTCATGATTTACGTGTCTGCCTGCCAGTCAGTTTACATGGTAATTAACAGTTCTCCGTACATGTTAATGACCATTTAAATCTGTGCAGCATGTAATTCTGTCTGATTTACTGGAGCTCACAATAACATAATAATAATAATACAAAATATTCATCAAGGATGCAAATCAAAATTGGTGGGTACCCAATTTAGGTCAGTCATTAACACGCAGCACACAGGCCAAGGTAGCACCACGCAAAATATGATTTAAATTGGATTTTTTTTTCCTTTTATATTTCCATTTTGATTCTGCTTCTACAAATTATCTTACAACTCATGAATTGACAATTGGAGAAGCACCCCAGAGCCATGAAAGTTGTTCCCATAGAAACTGCTCTCAACCTGTCATTGTTCTTTGTCACAAAGTCACCAGTTTATGCTTGGCTGCTAAATGAAAAGGATGTAATGTGAATAAGTGAAAGTTACATTGGGGTGTAAGGCTGCTGCTGGACATGCAGAGGTCAATCATGCTTGAATAAAACCGCTTTACAAAGCTAAATCTCTGAATAACATTGATATCAATTTCTTTTTATGTACACCCATGCCAAGTGCAACTTTTAACCAATTCACATCACACGATACTTTCTAATGCTAGATCAGGATTTGTGAGTAATGAAAACCTAATCACATTCCCTCACTGCGGTTTCTTAGTGAGTGATCTATAAGAGATGTTATTCTTCAGTGTCCAATCAAAGCTGAACATTGATTCGTTCTCCAAATCAATGCTGCTGTGGCAGATTAAATTGTCCTTTCCGTTTAAAAAGTCTGCCCAGCAAATCTGACTTGTCTCATTCTGAGAAAGATGATAAGAGAAACAGTTAAGACCTGTGACTTGGATATGTGGAAGTACTGACCATGCAAGAGGTTCTTTAAGAGACACAGTTAATGTTTTGGACCAGGAAACATTTTTTTGTAATATTGCCTCTGAAGTTTAACCCAAACAATCACAATTTAATTCAGGTGCAGACTTTTAGCTTTAATTAAAGATGTTTTGCAAGAGAACTGATTTAACTATTTTAACAATTACAGTTTGTTTTTGTTTTCTTTTGTTTTGTATTTAGAAACCCATTTCGAGGGGCTCAAGATTAATTGGACAAACTTAAAAATATAAGGATAGTTTGTATTTGGATGAAAATCTTTTGCAGTCAATAACTGCCTGGAGTCTGGATCCCATGGGCATCACAAAATGCTGTTTGCAATATGCTTTGGGTCTTTATACATTTCCACTGTGTGTTGTATTTGTATTTATTTATTTGTCAAGCACCATGTACAGGAACATTAATATCCCAAGACAAGTGATACATTGTTCTAGATTTAGCTACGAGTTAATTTCCATTTGCACTCCCCAGGCATGTCAGATAAGAATAAAGAACACAGAAACACAGAAATGAGGAACAACTGAGACTTGTGCAAAGGGAACTGACAATTACAGCCTAACAAACTTAAAGACCTCAGCTGACATATGTCAAGCAAAATCAGACATTCTAATGCAACACCCAAGTCACATTAAAATCACACAAATCTTCTTGCATACCAAAGTATCAGCAACATCAAATTCAGGTAGCATTAAAATGAATCTTGTGCAGCACATTCCAGTCAGTTTTGTTGCATTTGGCTGAATCTAAGCATTGAGTACAGCTCTTTACACTTCAGAATTCATCCTGCTACTCCTATCAGCAGTCGCATCATCAATAAACACTAGTGGCCTGGTTCAAATGGCAGCCCATGCCATAATATTGCTTTCGCCATGTTTGACAGATAATGCAGTATGCTTCAGTTCGTGGGCTGTTTCTTTCCTTCTCCATACTTTTCTCCTGCCATTATTTTGGTGCAAGTCCAGCTTGTCTTTATCTGTCCAAAGATTTTTTTTTCTTTTAGATGTTTTCTTGCAAACTCTAATCTGGTTCTTGAGTGTAACCAGTGTTTTGCATCTTGTTGTTACCGTCTGCATTTCCATTCATCAAGATGTCACTTGACTGAAGACCTTGACAATTATACCTTCTTTTTTTTTCCAGAACTTTGCAAACTCTTTTAGAGTTTCCTCCTAAAGTTTTTGCTGTCTCTCTGATTAGGTTTATTTAGGTTTTTACGCCCTAATGAAGGCCTCTTTCACTTGCATTAATATTGCTTTAGACCTTATATTGAGAGTTCCAGTGAAAAGCTACCAAATACAAATGAATCACTCCAGATCTTTTGAAATATTGAGGGAGCACACCTCATGTGGTTATGAAACTACTTGTCAGTCAATTCTCTAATTACATTTGATCCCCTAAACATGAAGGACTGTGTATAAAAATGTCTTTAATTCCAAATCAGTTTATGCAATACTTTGTTAAAAGCCTTGAATTAAAGGAAAAGGCTGCACTTCAATCAGATCTTGATTGTTTCTTTTAAAATCCACATAGTCTACATAGACAAAACTACAAAAAAAAAAAAGGTGTCGTTGTAGAGAGGATTTTGAACTGTAATGAGAACTGTAATTTATTGTTTACATCTATTAAGGTATAAGCAAGCTTGGTAGAAATAACTGGAGAGGAATCCAAAAAAAAAAAAAAAAAAACCCAAAACAGCAGAGTTTCTATAACTTTGCATCTTTTTCAGTGACACCTTGAAAGTGAAACACTTAAGAATTTCTTTTACTTATAATAATGTCAGAAAAGCAATAAGGATGCGTGTGTGTGTGTGTGTGTGTGTGTGTGTGTGTGTGTGTGTGTGTGAGTGATCTTTTGCTATTCACCTTTCTTTTCAAAACCTGTCACTTACATTTAGCAACAATGCAACACAACCAGTATCCGTTATCATCAAAACTATCAGAGGAAAGCCGTGAGGATTTTTATTCATATTTACTTTTTTCAGCTCTGCAGTTCTGAGTCAAACGTCTTCTAAATCAAAGTCAAATATTGCTTTGGTAATGGGCACTGCAGGCAATAAGTAAGGGAAAAAATGAAAGCTGTATAAAATGTAAAAAATTGTCAGGAAAACTCCTGAGAGTCTGATATTAATAATTTTTGCACCTCAATAAAAACTGAATAATGTTCAGACACTGTAACCAGAACAAGTTATATCAGCAACATTCATGTATATGTAAAAGTGTGAACTGGCAGGCATGTTCATGACATATACAAACCAGGGGGTGACTTAAGTGGAATCAAACTAAAATGTTATGAAATTATTCAGCAATAAAAAATGATCAGTTCCCTCAGCGGGGCAGTAGATGTAGTGCAGACTGTATGTGTATCATTTTGAAATGCTCTCCTTTCTAACAGTCTTTTTAATGTTTTGAACACTTCTTTTATGGAAATACAAGTACATGTTGTTGCCCAATGGCATGTTTTAGAACTTAAAATATATATATATAATTAAAAACAACAAACGAGGATATTATTACAGATATAATTAAATACTAATTACTTTTTTTTGATGCACTCAAGATTCAATATTTTCATTGGATTGCATTTCCCTTTGTATTGTTTAAAGGGTTCCAGCAGCAATGACAAATTCAGTTAATTATCTAAAAGAAATTAAATCAACAGTGCAAATGGGCTTCTCTTCTGCTTACATTAAATGAGAAAACACTGGTCTCATACTTGGCTTAAACATTTGCCTGGGCAGCTACATTTTTCCCTACTGACTGCATAACCCTTAAAATGGCTCTGAGTTAGAAGCAGATGAGTGTTCCGAAGTAACAATTTTACACATTAAAAAACACGTCTAAGTGGTTCTTGTTCTTGTGGACTGATCTTTCACAGTAAGAAGATCATATCCCCAATACAGTTTCCATTCATAGGGTTGCGGTAGTTGATGATGATGATGATGATGATGATGATAATGATACTTTATTGATCCCACAATGGGAGAATTATAGTTAACATAACACCCATCCAAGAAAAAACAAACAACCAGACAAACATAGTGAGGAGATAAGTGTCTGCAGCCTTGCTGCCATCACCTAGAGGCGCTGCTGTTACAAGATAAGAGGGAAACAAAGCGTACACAATAGGATAGGTGAGGATAAAAAAGCATCTCATATTTTGCCCCATAAAGGGGGCACAGTATGAGGTTAGAAAAACCTCTGCATAGTGAGCACATATAGCAAATAGCATGGGATGGGAGCAAGCCAGCGGAGGCGAGGGGTTCAGGGCTACTGTGGCTGTCTCACCGCCCCCAGCTAACAGTTCCTGATAGGAGAGGGGTGGGGGGGTGGGGCAGCTTGGTCAAGGGATATCAGTTCACACAGATCAGAAGATGGGACAGCGAGGAGCCTAGACTGATCATCTGTTTACAAAAACATCCAGGAGAAAAATGAGATAATCAGATAATCAGCAGTTCAATGCTGTCAGGGGGCCAAATTTCAGATTCTACAATTGTTTTGGTACAGGCTGTACTGGTTAATTTGTTGACAGCCTTTAGTCTTTCTGGCACTCTCTCAATGGTGAAAAATCCAATCATCCGAATTTCTTGGTTCATTCCTTCACCGTGCAGAACAGATACATCTCCAAGATCTAATCCCTTCCGAGTCAGCTCCAGATATACTGAGTCTGAGTTTGAGTCTGTACCATTCTGTATTCTGTCACAAGCAGCCTTACCAAGGCCGGAACAGCTGCCCAGAATTTCACAATAAGCCAGGTATCCCCAAGTCCTATCAGGTGAAATCCTGGTATCAATAAGCCAAATATATATGCCACATCCTCAATCGACAGTACAGCCAGGAATGTCATCTTCCACCCTCCACAGGAATCCATAACATAGCCAGCCGGGTATGTCAATCGGATAAGAGGAAAGAGGGTTCTCCTTTCCCCAGTCTCCTAATAGTAAAAATTTGATCAATCAATAGCGTTGAGAGACCAGCTGACCAGATCCATAATTTTAATTTCCGGTTCAGAAGATGTGTGAAGAGAGGCTCTAAAGCAGCAAAGCAGGGTAAAAAGGAAAGGTTGGGGAGAGAAAAAAAATGCGTCCGTCTACACTGAGAGCAAGAAAGTTATGAAACGTGTCTTCCTTTTTGACCTTTTCTATAGGATGTGTTAATGATCAGTGTCTAGCCCATTGGTGGGATTCCTTTTCTGTAATGCACTGGATCCCAACCCTAGTCATTAACATTTTGATGCTCCTCCACCCACAAGTTGGGTGGGGCTTCTCACCTTTAAACAACCTTTTATTTATTTATTTTTTATGTTCAGCCAAATGAGCCAGTTGACCGTACTGACCCACTGGTAGATCCTTCTCAGCTTTGTCATTTTGGACATTTCCAGCAGTGTGCCTTGGAAGTGAGGACCCACTATGATCCTACCACAGCACTAAGTAAGTCTTCACCAAGGGGTTGGCCATGATTGATAGCGGCTGCTCCTTGGTGCAAGCTCTGAGGGACACAATTATTTCCTCAGTAACAGTGCATAGACCTGGCCCTGCCATGTGTCATTCCTTCAAAGAATCAGAGTTAATCCCCCAAATGAGCCACTCTGTATATTTTGTTTTCATTTAATTAAAAAAAAGAAAAGAAAAGCACAGAGTTGACTCAGGGATAACAGCACTGAGCAGGTTGCTAGAAGAATATTTTAAGCAGATAAATGCTCATTAATTATGTTCATTCCTGAAATACAGCAAATAACCTATTATCCACTAATAAGAATTTGAATTACTAAAATATGGAGTTCTATAAAGAACCTGCATGCCTAACCCAAAACAACCCTCATTCAGTATTGCTGAGAGAACGTCCTTGACCATAGTGACTATACCTGAACATTTATATCACAAAAGATGTCACTTTGCACACAAGGCATTTTCTCTCTACTGAAAACCATGAATAATATGAAGCAAATGGCAAATTACTGTGATACACACTTTTTCTCCTTAAAACCATATGCTGTGGACTTTGGTGCTATGCCAAACGTGTTATAAATATAACAAAAACAATTGACACTTCGATGTACTTTAATCTACAATCACAAAGGTCTGTATGGATTAAGGGTGAAATTGGACACATTCAGATATTGGTTTGTGTTGAAAAACAAAGACTTCCTTTTCATTTTGGCACAATAAGGATCTGTCGGTCTCAAGAGGCAAAACCAGTTTGAGGACTCTAAAGTAGTTTATTTACACAGATAGAAAATTCACCAGTGGAATGTGCAACAGGGAGTGTTTGTGGGAAGGGTCCGATAACTTGGAGTGGCAACCCCAGGAAAGAGGAGACAAGAGTTAGTCTTGGATGAATCAAGGGAAGAGCACTGATGATGTCTGAAATCTCACTGACTCAGGTTGTGGCTCGAGTGTTTGTGTGATTTATGAACATATATAAAGCACAATCACCGCAAAATTTGCATGTTAGTATTCAGAAGAGCTTGTTTTCATGGAGCCTGCTAAAAAGAGAAGGGTTTCCCCTGTATGGCAACACTTTGAGCTGATCTCTCCCAGTAAACTATTACATATAATATTCCAGTAAATAATGAAATGTGCTACTACTTTAATATTCACAAGTCATTTTTTTTTCATTCCAAGGTGAAGTGTTTGTCGTGTGCCAAGCAACTGGGGTACAACAACAGCACCTGATCTATATATCCAAGCCTATGCAGGCTTGCTGTGAGATACTTGTGCACCCCCGCCTTCTCAGTACCATATGAAAGGGTTTTACCATAGCTGGAGAGAAACTGATTAGGTCCAAGCACAGTGGAAAAACAGTTTTAACATAAACATCTCAGGTCCTATTGGATTGATTTCAACATTTACTGCAAATGTTGACAATGGTTGTGAGCAGCAGATCAGGTTTGTGTGCACATGAAGCCTCAATAAATGATCCTATTTATATATATATATATATTTTTTTTAACCATCTGAATGGAAAGCATCAAGTCTTCATGAGGCTTCATCTGGCCATCACTAGGAGCAAGCAGAGAGAGGATCCTCTGGTCAGGTCTTTACGAGAGGTTTGAACCGCTGGAGTGTCGGCAGGCGGGTAGGTCTGAGAGGAGAGTTCTTGGCCAGAGATTTCCAGAAGGAAAGGACCACAGAGTCAGCAAGTGGGTCTGGCAGGAATTGAGCTCCTCAGCCAAATGGGAATCACTGGGAAATGGGAATAAAGGGAGCCCAGAGGCAAACAATGTTAGTGCAAAAAGAAACCTCTGACCATGACAGGGTCTGAACACAAGGATATGTACAAATGTATTAAAAGATGCAGGGTCATCCAGCAACAACAAAAGAATCAACACAGCTCTAGTTTTGCTGCAAAATGAAAAAGTACCTACTAAACAGCTGTTCTCTCTCTCAGTAATCTTCAGTGTAGTAACCCTTTAAGTCTATGGATTAAACTAGACAGCCAGAATTGCATCTCATAGTGCTGTCATTCCTGCACCTATAAAATCCTACCAATTTCAAGGCAGTTTTATTTATTTTTTTTAATGCAGGAAGAACTGATAATTATGTTTTTAGCAAAAGTGAGGCAGACAAAACTCCCTAAATTGCATAATGGAGAAATTATCAATGCTTTTAAGTCCACTATCAAAGGTTTGAGACACTATCATTAATTTTTAAATGCAAAGACCATCTATGAGTAAAATTCGCTTTGTGCTTTTTCATTTGTAGCTTCTGTTTTTAGTGTTTTTAGGTAATAACAGTATGCATGACTGTAAAAAGCCCCAGACACAATTTGAAAATGTTATCTCTGATAACACTGTATGTGTATCATTTGCAGTGTGGAATTATGCTCCATCACACTTTAATTTACAACAGCAATTCTAAAAACATTGAGACACTGTGTGAAATTTAAATGAAAACAGAATGGTTTTCAAATAAAAACTCATATTTTATTCATAATAGAACACAAAAAATATATCAAATGTTTAACTTAAAAACTTAAAAAATTCCAGATGTGCAAGATGCTAATTCCATTGGCTCTGATGCACCTCCATACCATCAGAGGTACAAGCTTTAAACTGAATGCTGATGATAAGCAGGATGGTGCGTTTCGTCTTTAGTCTGGAGAAAACGAAATAATTAAAAATTTCGATTAATCTGACCATATAACAGTTTTCCCCTTTGCCTTGCCCAATTTAAATGAGTTTTGGCCCACAAATGCAGGTTTGAGGACCCCAGTGCAGGACTCTGAACAGGACTGAACTTTTAGCATCAGCTTTTATTTGGCTGGAACTCGACACAGAGCTGGATGGGACCAGCAGAGCAAATTACAAAACATACTTGAGCAAACAGGCAGAGCCCACAGCGGGCAAGAACTGACAACAAGGACGCAACAAGGAACAAAGGGAAATGCAGACAATGTATACACACTAGATAATTAAGGAAATTGGACACACCAGGGAAAACAGTTTAACAGAATCGCACACTAACAAGACAGAGGAAGCAAAACTGAATATCAAACCCATGATACAAGACTATCAAAGTAAAACAGGAAGTGACAAAACATGACGGACAGAAACTAGGTCTAAGACACATGTACATGATACGGGGACAAAAGATAAACAATACATCAGACCGAGTAAAAACAGGGCACCACAGACCAAACACAGAGACAAGGACTGAATATGGGAAACACAAGAAAACCGGGTTCAAATTCAAATAACCATCACCCAGGACGGAACTCAGATATTTAACTAAGGATAACCCAAAGATAAAAGAGAACCCAAAAATCCAAAAACAGAAAACACTGGGTCCTAGACCCAGGACCATAACAAGAGAACACTATGCTGTAGTGCCACGAGGAACTTGGCGGTGCATCACTGATGCCAAACGTTTCAGTCATTAGTTTTGTCTACCAATTTATTTCCAGAAAGCCTTAAAGGTAATAAAATATCTGCACATACCAATGACTGGGTGGACATTTTGGTGCCTATGGATATAATTTAAAAAAATTTTAAAAGTCTGGTTTTGATGCGCACCTGTCCTTACTGGAAATTCTCCATAAAAACTTTTAGCCTCTTCCCGACTAAGTGAAGTTCAGCCAGCAGCAAGTGGAAACACTGGCTGCTGAAAGAGGGGTCCTCAGAGAGTTGGTAAAATACCTCACTGAGGGAACGACTCAGCTCTCAGAAGAAATTAAAAGCAAACAAACTATCGAGCTCCAGGCCTGCAGCATGAGAGAGAAAAAAAAAAAGCATGTTTTCAGGCATCCCGGAGAAGGCAGAAGGAGACCCGGAAACAAATGTGAAAGAGTTTATTCAGACCTACCAGAAACTCCGAGAGGACACAGTAAAAACCATTAGCTTCCATCATGTCCACAACCTGATAGTGAAGTGACTGGATGAATACAGACCCGTACCAATCATGGCCAAATTTGAACACTTTAAGCTAAAAGAACTGATGAAGAGCTCTGGCCGGGAACTGCGAGGAATGGACTTTGTCAACGACCACTTTCCCAAGGAGATCCTGGAGCAACACAAGATCGTCTTCCCAATTCAGAAAACATTCATCCAAGGAGGCTCCTGAGCTGTCATAAGCTGTACATCAACTGATAGTTTTATTGTGACGCCTTTTTCTGATTATTTCTTTTTGCTCTCTTTTTCATCAGTCCACTGGTTTAATAGACAGGCTTCCATAGAACAGTTAATGCCCGTTTAATCAACATAGTATTCTGTTGTTTTTTTCTTGTGTTGTTTTAGGTCACTTTGGAATGGTTCTTTGGTGTTTGCACTGCTTTTCACTTTTCACACCTTTGTAAATTTCCAACAATGTGGGACAAATAAAGGATTGCTCTTCTCTTTACGCACTCGGCAATATGTTCACTTTACCTTCAGTCCTGCGATTTACTACACAAACATACAGCACAGACACATACACCAACATGCAACACAGACACACACTCACACACATATTGCTAGTATATATGGACCAAATGTTGATGAACCCTCCTTTTTTTTTTAAGTTTTCTTCACTTCACTTTCTGATCACTCTGACACCACACTTATAACAGCTGGAGACTTCAGCCTGGTATTTAATCCAGAAATTGTCAGGCTTAGTACATTAGTGAGTCAAAGGAACTGTCAGTCTACAGACAGTCTTAAACAACACGTGAAGGATTTTGGTCTTCATGATTTCTTTTCACCAGTACACCACTCACATTCCCACTTAGACTTTTTTTTTTAGTGAGCGGTTCCATCATGATGGACATCACATACACTGAGATTCATTCTGTCACTCTCAGTGATCATGCACTGGTGTCTCTCTCTCTCTGGCACAAAAAAGAGTCCCACCACCAATTAGGAACTGGAGATTCAATACGTCATTACTTAAAGAACAGGATTTCATTAATTATTTCAAAAAGGAGTGGGCAACATACTTAGAAAATTATGACCTGCCAAGAATATTACCATGCATTCTCTGGGAAGCAGAAAAAATAGTAATGCAGGCCAAAA
Organism: Archocentrus centrarchus; assembly: GCF_007364275.1. Taxonomy (NCBI): domain Eukaryota; kingdom Metazoa; phylum Chordata; class Actinopteri; order Cichliformes; family Cichlidae; genus Archocentrus; species Archocentrus centrarchus. The sequence continues at coordinate 11,972,620 of NC_044360.1, forward strand.
TAATACCTTACACATAAGAAATTTAAAGAGAAATCACTTTTATTAGAATTTGAACCAAAAATGAAATCATTAGAAGTTGCCTATGCGGCATCACCACAAGAACATATAATTAGCAACCTGAGGAAACTAAAACTGGAATTGAAATGAAATCATTGATAAGAAGACAATTTCTGGTGCAGAGACTGCATTTGGAGAACTTTGAGCATGGAGATAAATCCAAAACTTCTTTAAAGCTAAATAAAGAAAATACAAATATTTATTCCGGTCCGAACACTGGCTATGACCTAACTGATGACTTACACTAATATCCACCACTGTTATTTTTACACCAATCTCACCAGCCAGTTTGCAAACTGCTTCAATTATATTTTCAGCTGCCACTTCCTCAATGGTGCACCAAGTCTTTCCGACTATATTGTTCGAGACGGTCTACCTCAAATCTGTTTATTTGTACTTCACATTTGTCTGTTGTTTGCCTCTTCAAGTTTCTGGATCAATAGACGATCATTGTCATTGTTGTTTAGTAGAGGCATTTACTGCTGCATTGACTACAGAGATTAACAGCAGCTGACGGGCAGATACAACTTCTGTGACTATTTGACCAACAGCCATGTTTCCCACCATGATTCCTAGTAGCTTTCGAAGAACTTCCATGATTTTGCGCCAAAACAGAAAGATCTTCATGTCTATTCACATCTGTCTGGACAGCATTTGTGATTATCTGCATTATCGCTTCTTCTGATGTTACTGAGTCATCATGCTTTACCTCAAAATCTGCATTTTTCTCGCCACTCAGCACACCAAATTTGTTGTTCGTTGCCATCTTGGCCAGCTGCTGTGAAGACTTAGATGATTCGGGTGACTGAAACTGCTTAGCTGGCACTGGCAGCTGTCTCCTCCAATGACTGGGGCTGCGACCTGGTCATCCTCACCCAGGGAACAGGTACGGGTACAGGGATGGGCTGGTCCTTGGCCGACCCCACCTGAGGAACAGGTGCAAATGCAGGGACAGACTAGACCCGAGTCACCCCCACCCTGGGAACAGGAATGGGTGCGAGGGCAGGCCGAACTCTAACTACCCCCACCCTGAGTACTGGCACAAGTTTGGGGTCAAGCTGAGCTCTAGCCACCCTCACCCAAGGAACAGGTTTGTGTACAGGGTGCGTAGGCGCAGGGGAGGTCTCAGTAATCACTGTTTCTGGTGTGGCATGCATAGGTGTATGGCATATAGTCTCTGGAGTAGCAACAGTCTCTATATTAGCAGTCTTGCATTGCTCAGTCATGCTGGCTGAGCAATGCAAAAAACAATCTCTGGCTTGGCAGGGTGAGTTACAGCTAGCAGCTAAATTAGCTAGTGGGAAAATACAAATAATCTGTACATTTGCCAACTTAGGAACAGAACACCTATTATTTTTTTGCCCTGCTTTGACCTTGAAAACACATTTTTTACCAGCTCAGAAACATAACTTGGAATATTATTGTTCCCCAGATCAGAAACACAACATTAGATATTATTATTGTCTGCTGGCTTAACATGTTCCCTTGGACGAACTTCTTTCTACGCATGGTAGCAGAGTGAATGGAGAGCTCAGAATCATGAAAGGCAGTTGGAGAAGAAGGCTCTGGTTCCTGCTGGCGACAAGGAGTTTAAACTACAAAATGTAGTAAAATTATTCTCCACAAGTTCATGGCCCCCTCTGTGAATATGCATGAAGTTCTTGTATTTTTGCCATTTATTATATAGAGTCGTGTGACTACCAAGGGAACCCAAGAGTTTGTGTGTGTGTGTGTGTGTGTGTGTGTGTGTGTGTGTGTGTGTGTGCATAGTTTCATTTAGTTCAGTTCATTTCCATCAGCAGGTCCTGTAGCATGTGACCTGGTGCTCTCTACAAATACACAGTACACTTTGTTCAGGTTTTAGAAGACCTCTTTCTTCATGCCTGTGCACAGCCACCACACACTTTTCCTTCTGGTCAAGCTGGTGTTGGTAATTTCTGCAAGGGCAGCAACAGTGGTCTGTAACTCCACCACCATGGCAGCAGTGACTGTTCGCTGTTAAGAAGGGGGACATTTCTTCCTCACCATGGGATGTAGCTCATTGCTGTGGTGGTGACTGTGAATGCAAACAGATGAGAAGACAGCTCTCCCCTTTGTCTGCTTCAGTTGAGGGGGAATCTCAGGCTTATTTGCCCTGATGTCCCCGCCACAGGCACTTTCTTCTTCAGAAAACAAAAAAGTGTGACAGCCTTGAGCCCCTCAATCATGTCCAGGATGATGCACTTTCCCTGGCCCATCTCTGGAGCTCCATCAGCAGCATTTCCAGTATATACCTATCACCGCCAGGCATATGATGTGGCGATGTTTGCAGTGACCTAGATTTTCAGCCTGTACTTTGCTAGCTTGCTGGACATGTACTGCAGGAATTTGCAGTGGCTTCTGAAGGGTACGAGATGTGAGGTACTGTTTCCACCTGTCTCAGATATTCTGAAAAGCAGAAAGCACGTCCTCCTTGTGTCGAGAAGGACAGGTCAGGCAGTCATTAAACTGGAGGATGGTGCTTATCATTTGAAATTGTTTGTGGGACGTGTTGACCCTGAAGACTGGTGTCCCACAGGCTGCAGGTAGATTCCCCCTTGGACCAGTACACACCCGCCAGGATGAGAAGTCCCATGTATGCTTGAATCTTTTGGGCATCCACATCACTCCATCTTGACAATGAAAACCTCCCATGTAAGTTTGTCATTCTGCAAAATCAGCTGGATCATGTCAGGAGTGAAGAAAAGGTCAGAAACAGATGCCACACTGTGGATTCTTGTTGTGGCATATCTTGCCTGAATGCAGCATCTCGGCATGAGATAGAGACCAGTCTTTGCCATTCTTTGCTGTCCACTCCCCATTAGGATCGGTAGTGTCTGCTCCACTTTCAGAGAATGGGTCAGAGGCACCCAGAGAAGTGGAGGACTCCAGTGATCATTCTGTGTCAGACTCCCCCTCAAAATTTGTGTCTTCATCAGACGAGTTCTGCAGGTTGCTCCCAGCTTTATAAAGTGACCATTTCTAAAGCTTCTTCTGCACTGAAATGTCTCTTCTCTTTACTCCAGGTCTCTCCCCTCTGCTCACTAATGAAATGACCCCTCAGCCAAATTGCATGTTTATCTTTAGCTGTGAAAGCAGCCAGGTGCACAGGCACACTAACAACTGTTTTGTTTTTTGTTTTTGAGTACAGCAAAGGCAGGAGGCCATGTTTTTACTCAAGCATCTCTTTAAAGACACATGAACACATCCCTCAAAGATGACCTTTGTTCACCCCTAAAATGATCAGTGTGCACTTACAGATTAACACACACTCTCTCTCACATGCATGCACATGCACCTGCACACACGCGCAGGCAAACACACACACACACACACACCCCCACACCCACAAACTTGGTGCCCCCCTGGCTCTATAATATAACTGGCAAAAATACAAGAATTTTATGCTTTGGCCTATAATGGGAAAATGGTTAAATCTGGTGGAATACAGAATTAAATATCAAGCATGGCATGATTTTATACTGTAATGGCAGTGAGATTAAAAAATGTGGTATCAGTGGAAGTCAACAGGGCATTTTTTGCCATGAAGGGGTCCAGAGGGAGTATCTGGCACTACACAAAAAATACAGACACAATCAAATCAATTTTGTTGCTAATCTTTGACATAACCAAGATTCCATCCCCCTACTATTTATTATATGGAAAACAATTCGTTTTTTGTGTTCTTTTTATTTAAATTGTCATTTAATGGGTTAAAATCTTGAAAATGATTTATCTTTTGGAAGTTTTGAGTAGGTTTGAAGTTGATTAAGTGATTTATGGAATTAAAAAAAAAAATGTGTGTGTGTATGTGTGTGTGTGTGTGTGTGTGTGCAGTCAATGATCAGTGTTTCCAAAGCTTCTTTCACGCTTTAAGCTCTCTTCATTGAGTTAATAGATTTAATAATTTGTAGATGGTTGTCTAATTTGTGGGTGGTAGCAGTCTAGCAGCAGTAGGAGAATCATCTGTCTCCTGACAAACAGATGTTTGCAATACTCATTAGAAAAGGACAAAAATGTGAGCAAAGATATATAGAAGACCAATCAAAGCAGGTACAAAACCTCTTTTGCACTTTGCTGTACTGATGAACTCATAGAATTGCAATTTTGATGGTTACAACAAAATGCTTTAGAAGACACAGACAATGCTGAACACCCACATGTGCCAGCATACATCCAAGTTATATTTACATTGATTTGATATAAAGGACTTCACAGTTGGTGCTAGATCAGATCAATTGAAAGGACTACATGTTTATGATTGGTTCTTTCACTGTCAATCCCCTACTCCTAATCCTGTCCTGATGATCCAATCTATTTCCAAACTACTCCTGAACTAGTGTTCAGAAAGGTCATTTTCAGGCCTGCAGCAACTTACAACAAAAGGTCCACAACAAGACAAACATGAAGCAATCATTTGGCTTTGATGAACTATCAAAAGAATGTTTCACAAAATCTCGATGTAATCACAGATGAGTTCATCAAGCGCACAGCTGCAAGGACATACTACCACAAATGCTGAGTGAAAACGTATCCAACTTTAATAGCTTAATTAGCTGCTTTGGCTCATGTGTCGATTGACTACATCTTGTGTGCACCTGTATGCAATCTTTGTGTCTTTAACAATGTGATTAGATTAGATTAGATTAGATTAGATTAGATTAGATTAGATTAATCAATCCCTTTAGGAATTTATTCCCGTCTTTTTACAAAACAATCTGATTGCATTTGTATTACTTTAAAGTTTTCTGGTGTTTTGTCAATTACATTTTTCACATGTGATACCACTAAGTGCTTCAGAACAAACATCCCTTTTTTTAGCTCAAGATATAATGGAGTCTCCAGTGGCTCCATAGTGTAATAGTTTACCCATCTGCCTAACAAGCAAAAGATCCACAGTTTGATCCCAGGAGGAGAGATGAATCCTTTTGGGGTTGTATGAGGAAGGGCATCTGGTGTAAAAATCTGCCAAATCAAACATGCAGAGCTACCCGCTGTGGTGACTCTTTGTGAATAAGGGAGCAGCCAAAAGTAGCTTTTCTATATAAAGGAGCCTCCCAGAACTACCTTTCACTTCAAGTCCTTCAATATTGTATCTACGGAGACTCTCACTGAGATGATTAATAAAATGAAGCTCTCTTCATGTGCCCTGGATATCCTGCCTGTGAGATTCCTGAGAGTTTATGAATATGTCAGTCTGCACATCCTACCTGTAATTATTTCTCCACTTTTGACTGGTTCTGTCCCTGTTTATTGTGAAAAAGCAATCCTACAATGCCATCTGAAAAACTCTGTCTGGACCGTAATTCCTTGGATAATTTCAGATCCATTTCCGAACTTTACTTTTTCTCAAAGGTTTTAGAAATGCTTGTTGCTGAACAACTGATTGTTTTTTGTTTGTTTTTTTTAAAAAAAACTGAAATAAGCTCTTTGACACATTCCAGGTGGGTTTTAGAGCAACCCATAGCACAGAGACAGCTCTCCTCAGAGGGATGAATGATTTGCTGGTTGCTGCTGATGCTGGTAAATCCTCGATTTTAGTTTTATTAGATTTGAATGCTGCATTTGACAGTGTGGATCACTGTATTTTATTGACTCATCTCCAACAATGGCTTGGCATTTCTAGTTCACTTTGAAGGTGGTTTACTTAAGGTGGTTGTCATTGGCAAGTCTTCTATGAAGATGACCTGTGGAGTACCTCGGGGGTCTGGCAGATCCTCTCCTGTTTTCTTTATGCATGGTACCCCTGGGACATGTTAGCCCCAGTAACATTCTTGAACTCAAGGCATTGAATGACTGTATCCAAAATATTTAATGATATTGAATTTGGCCTAGATGCATGTAGCACACTCACAACAACACACCTGAGGTCACTGTCTATAAAGTTGTGCCAGTATGGTAAAACCAATGTTGAAAACAGTTGCTCAGTATTGTTTTATGCAGCTTTGGAGACCTGGTAAGGTCAGCTCAGTTTTATTCAAAAGAAATAAGCACACATGCTTTTATCTTCTCTAGGTTATATTACTGCAATTTATGATACATTTCAGCCAACAAAGTTTACATAAAACTACAGCTGGTCCAAAATGCAGTAGGCAGACTTCTTACTAAAACCAAAAAAGAGCACAGCTCTCTATTTTAACTTCTCTTCATTGATCATCTATCAATTTTAGAATTTACTTAAAGATTCTATTGTTGACTTAGAAGGCCCAATCTACATACATTAATATATTTCACTGGAATTTAATGTGAAAGACCAACACAAAGTGGTATACAATTGTGAAGTGGAAAGAAAATTATACATGATTCAAAAAATTTTTTACAAATAAAAAACTGAAAAGTGCAGTGTGCAAAAGTATTCAGCCCCCCTGAGTCAATACTTTGTGGAACCACCTTTTGCTGCAATTACAGCTGCAAGTCTTTTAGGGTATGTCTCCACCAGCTTTGCCCATTCTTCTTTGCAAAACAGCTCAAGCTCAGTCAGATTAGATGGAGAGCGTTTGAGAACAGCAGTTTTCAGATCTTGCCACAAATTCTCATTGGGTTTAGGTCTGGACTTTGACTGGGCCGTTCTAACACATGAATGTGTTTTGTTTTAAACCATTCCATTGTAGCCCTGGCTTTATGTTTAGGGTCGTTGTCCTGCTGGAAGGTGAACCTCCGCCCCAGTCTCAAGTCTTTTGCAGACTCCAACAGGTTTTCTTCCAAGATCGCCCTGTATTTGGCTCCATCCATCTTCCCATCAACTCTGACCAACTTCCCTGTCCCTGCTGAAGAGAAGCTGCCCCAGAGCATGATGCTGCCACCACCATATTTGACAGTGGGGATGGTGTGCAGTGTTAATTCTCCGCCACACATAGCGTTTTGCATTTTGGCTAAAAAGTTCAATTTTGGTCTCATCTGACCAAAGCACCTTGTTCCACATGTTTGCTGTGTCCCCAACATGGCTTCTGGCAAACTGCAAACAAGATTTTTTTATGGTTTTCTTTTAACAATGGCTTTCTTCTTGCCACTCTTCCATAAACACCACATTTGTGCAGTGCACGACTAATAGTTGTCCTGTGGACAGATTCCCCCACCTGAGCTGTGGATCTCTGCATTTCGTCCAGAGTCACCATGGGCCTCTTGGCTGCATCTCTGATCAGTGCTCTTCTTGTTCGGCTGTTTACTCCCCAATATTCTCTTAATCAACCTCTGAGGCCGTCACGGAGCAGCTGTGTTTGTACTGAGATTAGATTACACACAGGTGGACTCTTTTTAGTCATTTGCAGTCATCAGGCAACTTCTGAATGCAATTGGTTGCACTTAGAGAAAAGGGGGCTGAATACTTTTGCACACCGCATGTTTTTTTATTTGTAAAAAATGTTTTGAATCATGTATAATTTTCTTTCCACTTCACAATTGTATACCACTTTGTCTTGGCCTTTCACATTAAATTCCAGTGAAATATATTTGTTTGTGGTTGTAATGTGAGAAAATATGGAAAAGTTCAAGGGGTATGAATACTTTTGCAAGCCAATGTAGGCCCACACCAAGGTCAATTTTCAGATCTCCTGAAATAGTATGTGTGTGGTCATGACCTGAGGTCCTCAGCCAAGGCTCTGCTGGCCATGCCACACTCCCAGCTGAGAACCAAGGGTGATCTGGCTTTTTCTGTCGGGGCACCCATTCTTTGAAATAATCTCCCTGAGGAGATCAGATTGGCAAGCTCACAAATCCATCTTTTAAATCCCTCTTAAAGACACATTTTTATAAGCAGGCCATTTCTATGCCTCCACTTTGAGTTATTTCATTGTTGTCCATTAGAACTCAATTCAATTCAATTTTATTTATATAGCACCAAATCACAACAAACAGTCGCCTCAAGGCGCATTATATAGTAAGCTAAAAGACCCTACAATAATTACAGAGAAAACCCAACAGACAGAATGCAAGGTGGCAGTAAAAAGGAAAAACTCCCTTTTAACAGGAAGAAACCTCTGTCAGAACCAGACTCAGGGAGGGGCAGTCATCTGCCATGACCGGTTGGGACTGAGGGGAGAGAGACAGGACAAAAGATGTGCTTTAGAAGAGAGCCAGAGATTAATAATTACTCATGATTAAATGCAGAGTAGTGTATAAACAGAGTGACAAGATGTGACTGAAAAGAAACAGTCAGTGCATCCTAGAAACCACAAGTAAGCCAGCAATCTGAGAGCAAAGTGCTCTACTGCGGTGATACGGTACTAGATGGAGCTAGTGAGAGATAGATAGATAGATAGATAGATAGATTCTTCAAGAAGAATAATTAAGTTTTATAATATTTTTCTAGTGATTTATTTTTTCTATTTACTTTTACCTTCCCTGGTTTCCAGTTTTTATTTCCTTTATTACTAGCTTTTAATCTCCTTGTGCTGCCAGGTTTCCTATACCTAATATTGTTTCACTTTCATCTCTTAAGTTTTTTATTTGCTGTTTGTTCCCCATCTTGCCTTGAAGCATTTTGTTTTTAAAAAATACTATAGTATTGTTATTATTATTATTAACTTCTGTAACATCAGTAGTGTAACACTTTTATCATCTTTGAAATGTAGCCATGCTTTGGACCACTTCCTTTCCGCCTCCTTTTTATTGGCAACACAAGACACACACACGTGCGCGCGCAATTAATGTGCATTCCCAGCACCTGCCAGCATTGACAAAGGAACTGATAAGTTCAGAGTTGTATGAATCCAGTGCTCTTGGAACCAGTTTTCAAGTGGTACTGGTTCTCAATTTCCATACCTAGTTGAAGAAAAAATAATTAGCAGATAAGTCTGATAGTTATTGCCATGTATGGCAGTGTCATCAGAATACTTAAAGCTGATAGGCTGTGGCCATTAGTCTACAAAGAGAAAGGAACTGGGGAGAGAGATAGTGGCAGTCCCGTGCTGTTGGTGGCAGAAGGATTGCTGTTCCAAATCTTACAGTCTGTAGTTTGACACAGAGGAAACTGTGGATCCAGTGAATTAGAAATGGGGTGATGTTGGTTGTAGATTTATTTTGGCATTAATCATATTTAGTGAAGTCTAATTATGTGGGAACAACTGAAAAAGGTCAGTCTCAGTGAAGCCTTTAAACAAACAGTGGCCTGTATTCGTTTTGCCTCTTCACAGCCGAGCTGCTTGCTAACAGTGTAGACACATTTGTTTCCTTAACTGCAGTGTAGACATAACAGAGGGTATTAAACACCTGGCAAGATTAGAAATTCACAACTGGATAACCAGCTGTAAAGATGTGTTCATCACTTTTACTTGGTGTGGGAATTCCATCCATCCATCCATCCATCCATTTTCTTCCGCTTATCCGGGGCCGGGTCGCGGGGGCAGAAGCCTAAGCAGAGAAGCCCAAGCTTCCCTCTCCCCAGCCACCTCCTCCAGCTCATCCGGAGGGACCCCAAGGCGTTCCCAGGCCAGCCGAGATACATAATCTCTCCAGCGTGTCCTGGGTCTACCACGGGGCCTCTTCCCGGTGGGACATGCCCGGAACACCTCACCCAGGAGGCGGCCAGGAGGCATCCTAATCAGATGCCCGAGCCACCTCAACTGGCTCCTTTCGATGTGGAGGAGCAGCGGCTCTACTCTGAGCCCCTCCCGGATGGCCGCACTCCTTACCTTATCTCTAAGGGAGAGGCCAGCCACCCTTCGAAGGAAACTCATTTCTGCCGCTTGTATTCGCGATCTTATTCTTTCGGTCACTACCCAAAGCTGTGGTGTGGGAATTCCTAAATATGTAAAGATTTTCCCATAATAAAACATCAGTATTTTACTTAATAATTGTTTCTGCATGATTGCAACGAAAGTTGCAATCATGCAATCATGCAATTTCCACAACAGTGAACAGTGGATTGTTTATGATCTTATCATACTTGATATTATTTGATAATGATAGTCCAAAAGACATTTTAAATTTAATTAAAAGTGTTTGATGACTGTATTTTGGATTGACAGGCCTTACCGCATTGTGAGTTCTCTATTTTGTGTTTCTGTTTCAGGTTTAATGGTCTTGATCCAGCTGGCAAAAGCCATAAATTTGTACAATTGTTCTACATGGGCACAATCAAAAAAAATATTTTAAAATTGTGTCTTTCACAGTGTTTGGAGAGCAGTGAAGATATTTATATTTCAGCCAAAAATTGTTTTCTTAAATAATCCTAAAACAATTTTTTCACAGTTTGATTTGTGTTTGAAAACTAAACACAGGTACAATAATTGTAAAAATAAATAAATTTAAAAAAGCAAAAGCAAAAAGAGAAATAAGGTTGTTAGTATAACCTAGTGGATAATTAAGAAATTGTGACACTATTTCTACATTACCATAAACATTTTATATTTCTTTGTTGGACTATTGCACATTTTTTGTAATTTTTCATCTGTACACTACCAAAGTGGATTTTTAACCACATAATGAAGGCGTGACTGAAGTGCAGACTTTCAGCTTTAATTCAAGAGGTGTAACAAAAGTATTGCAAGTATTGTAATAACTATTTGGGAATCACAACTGTTTTTATATGAAAATAGTTGGACAATTGACCTATACTGTAAACAGTTTTATGGCATGTTTGCTTGATATTTGATGACAAATAAAACAGATAAAATATCTGGAGGTGATTCCAAGTGTTGCATTTAGTAGCTTTTCACTGAAACTCTCAACATGAGGTCCAAAAAGAAGTTGATGCAAGTAAAGGAGGCCATTATTAGGCTAAAAAAAAAAAAAAAAAACCTAAATAAACCTATTAAAGTGATAGCAGAAAGAACAATGTGGTATATGTATTTTAAAACAAGGAGGTACTGGCCAGCTCAGTAGCAATGAACAGTCTGGAAGACCACAATAGCAAACTGAAGTGTTTGATCACAGAATTCTTTTCTTGGTTAAGAAAAATTCACTCAAAATCTAATTAAGTCAAGAACTGTCTCAAGGAGGTATGTTATAACTGTCAAAGTCTATAATCAAGAGACCCTTTCATGAATGTAAATGTAGGATTTACAACAATGTACAAGATCAAAACACTTGTTACACTGAAGAACACAAAGGCTTGATTAGACGTTGCCAGAAAACATCTTTTAAAGAAAAAAAAAGGCCTGCTCTGGGAAAAAAAAAAATCTTTGGACAGATGAAACCAAGATGAACTTGTACCAGAATGATGGGAAGAGAAAAATATGGAGTAGGACAGCTTATGATCCAAAGCATATTCACATTATTTGTGAAACATGATGGAGGTAATGTTATTGCATGGACTTGTGTGATTGCCAGTGGAACCAAGTCACTAGTGTTTATTGATGACATCACTGCTGATGGAAGTAACAGGATGAATTTCAGTGAGATGTTGCAAAACTATTCAAATGGATAATGAACCAAAGCATACTGCAAAAGCAACTCGAGATTTTCTCAAGGCAAAGAAACTGGATAGTCTTCAATAGCCAAGACAGTCACCTGATCTCAACCCAGTACAGCATGTGTTTCAGTTATTAAATTTTAAAAAATGCAGGAAGACCCACAAACAAGCAGCAATTGAAGAAAGTTGCAGTTAAGGTCTAGCACTTCAGGCATTGACAGGGAAAGATTTTCATCCAACAATCCTTAATTTTACAATTGTCAGTTTTGACAATTTATTTTGAGTCTTTAAAAATTGGAGATTCTGTACAAAAATGGCATAATTCTTAAACAGTTAACACAATGCTGTTGATAAACTCCTTGCCTTAAAGCTGAAAGTCTGCACTGCAATCACATCCTGATTGTTTGACTTAAAAACCACTGTGGTGGTGTGGGCTACTGAGTCAAAATTAAAATAAAAAAAACCCAAATATTTATGGACCAAGCTGTAACTGCAATAAGTAATGTTAGGTATTATGAAATGTTCTTGTTTTATTGCTCCTGCCAGAAAAAGAAGTAAACATAAGATATAAAACATAACATACAAAAAAAATTCTGTAGATTATAATTTGGAGAATGTCATCTATTTGTCCCTCGCTGTTTGTTTTAATTGTTTGCACTGGAATGATCCCTCTTAATGGAGGCTGAAGTTTTGTTTTCATCACTTAAAAATAAATGAAAAAGCCCACGAATACGCTGCTACTAACCCCAGAAAACTCCACCTGAATTTCTCTTAAACTACTGAAGACAGCTCAGCGTGATCTCACGCTGTGATGCAGTAACTGTCTTGTTTGCATATCTCCCTCTCACCTCAAACACATAAGTTAAAATGTTTAAGACTTGTATTTGACAGATGTTAAAAGTATCTAGAAGGGCATCTCTGCAGCTATGATGCTGTCAAAAAATACACCAGAATATAGCAATATTCATATATTTTAAGCCTTCTAAACAAACATTGCTTTCAAATTAGCTCACATGTCTCTGTGCATTTCAAGAGATAATTTCTCTGGGCACCAGTGGGTGTTTCAGACTTTGAAGGAAATTGTTTCTGTCAGTTACAGAAGCAAACTGAGTGTTCATTTGCACTCAGGCCAACATTTTTGAACATGGTGGTTCTTATGTTTAATTAAGGGCATTATACCCAATGCAAGACATACTGTATATTCAATGTGCTCGTGCGAAGATAACTGGTCAACTCACAGAGTACACTGTAATTATTCCATTCCACAGTTTGGTTTTGCATTGGGTACAAAACCTTATTACTTTTCATTACTCTTTGATTAGCTAGATTGATTTAATTAAAAATCAGAGCAAAGTTAATGCAAATGTTTTGACAACATTTTAACATTTGCATATCTTTTGTTTAAAAGAAATTTGCCATTTTGGCATAAATATCAAAATCCAGCTGCTTCAGTTCACATCTTTGTCCACCCAGACAGGCATTTGGTCTAAAAACAGCCCTGACTGCACCATTAATTAGTCAGCTACCAAGTAATGACTTACAGAAAATGATCAATCTGGCAGGTCATGTTTGATGATGGATGCTTAACTAAAGTCTGAAAGAGTAATAAATATACAACATACAATCTTCCCACACCTAAATGAGCGACAGATGTGCTGGAGGAAAAAAAAATTGCCTTTAGTTTAAAAGAGTTAAAATGCAAATGATGTTCCAAATGAAATTAAGAAAATGAACTGATAGGATAGTAAACAGATGTGACGAGTTATTACATGCTTATCAGCACAAGAAACATTACCGTGCTAACTCTGAAATGTCAATGATGTCAAGAACTTTAATCTACCACATCAAGATCCTTTAATTGTGGTGCATGTCGGCTCTCAGAATGTGTGCTTGAGGAATGCCAATCTGGACATCACTGCAGGACTGCTAAACTTGGTAAACAAAAGAAGTGATAATAAAGTTTGAGGGCAGTAGTTAATAAAAGATTAAGCATTACAGGCAAGTAAGTTAGATTGAGAGGCAAATATTGTTATAGTGTTGCCTGGGTGCCCAGCAATTTGGACATGCTTAAAGCTATAGGCATGAGGAAAGTATTTATAGTTTTCAGACAAACTCTAACTAATTCCACCAGTTCTCTGCTTCTCTCATAAGAACTCAAACAGCTTTTTTCACTACAACCCACAGGGTACTTCTCTGTTGTTTTTCTGCACTCACTGCTCCTGCCTGTTGTAAAACCCACTAAATTTAGGCAATGCTCAGAAGGCTGTAAAATAGAGGAAACACAACAGCTTGTATTCAATACAGCAACACAATATGATCATTTTAATGCATAGGCAATATTCTGGCCCACATGTTTAACAGGGACTTTATTTTGCTGGCTCTTTATGCTGTTATTCATATATATATATATATATATAGTGTCTACATCGTTGTATGTTGGCAACTAGTTTAATTGTTTTTCTTTCAAGATAATATTCTTGATGTCCTTCTGATGTTTTAATATTGATGTTTAAATCATTAAGTGTTTGCACAAGACTCTAGAACCAAAGTCTCAGTTCTATGAATTAGGTTTGCAATTTCATCATCATGATGTGCAGTTAGTTTAAAAAGTTGACCTATAAAAGTAGGTAGGTAGCTATAGTCAGAATGTATTAAATGCAAGATGTGCTTGCGGAGTAATGGTTAGGATGAAATCTCTATACTGTGATTGCAGTTTCCCCCCAATTCATTTCCCGTAGAGAGCTTTGCTGCATAGAATCCAACAATGCTCGACTTTCTTTTCAACTCTCAAAATGCTGTAAACTGCTAAGGTGTTAGTGCTATATACAACTACAGATTAGCCACATGCTAAGCCTAAGAGCCAGGCATGACTCCTGGCTTTGAGGGAATTAATAACCATCTTTGGCTGCATTGTAATCTTTTCAAATTGATGGCAATTGTGAAACTATTGCCACTGAATCTATCCTCCCAAATGAATTTCAAAATAGATTATAGATTTCAAATTCTCTGAATAGTTCCAGTATTATATTTCATTTTATCTAACTGATTGTTCTTTATTACCAGGGCTTATGAGGAATCAGACTAACATTTTATGTTGCTCAAATTTATGATGTGATCCAAAACCACAATCCAAATCAGTGTGCCCCCAGCTGCTGGCTTAATCAAGCGTCACTGATAATTTCTCACTCTGATATTTTATAGTGAAAAAAGGAGCTTCTGAGATTTAGACTGGCTTTGTGATGCTACTGACTGATGTGGATATTCCTGAATTTGTAAAGCCCTCACACTTACAGACAATCCATGCTGGCCATTAATCTGAGCCAAGCTGCACCTCAGGGTTTCCCTCAGTGATTATCAAGGTCTTCATATATTGTGTTAATCTTTGCACTAATCCTTGGGAGAGTCTGGGCCCAGAGTCATCCACCAAACAATTTTGGTTGACATATAAATGCCAGAATATTCAGTTCTCAAGGGCCACGTGTTCCTCTCCTGTATTTGTGGGTGCACAATCAGACCGTTTTCTGTCCAGGGATCCTCTGGGACTGGGACTGTCAAAGCTCTGAGTCAAGGAGCCCTGGCAAAGGTTGTAAAATTTTACACCTTCAGGATGAAACAGATACCCAGCCAGGGAGTCTGTAGCTAGGACGTACAGGATACACAGACAATTAAGCCCTGTCATGGCTGCAATGATGGATCAACATGCATACAAGTCCAAACAATGCTTTTCCAACTCTGGTATCTTGAGCAGCAGGCATTTAAGATCTTTGTGTACCACAGAGCAGAGAAAGCATGTGTCACAGCTGACAGCTCTGACTGCCAAACATCATTGCCTAAGGGGAACAGGGAGATGATGTGATGAAGAAGTAATCTCTGATCACAAAGCAGCAGGAAGGCATGCTGGCCCATGGACACATCAGTCCACATTAAACATTCACGAGTTTTCCCACTTCTGGCACAGCAGGGGGGTTTTTTTCTATGCTGCTTTTCTTTTGTTTTTTGTTTTTCTTACACAAGGTTTTTGTTTGCTTCCCAACTGCTTTTCCTCTTTAATGTGCACACCTATTCTTACAGAGGGCATGAATCAATGTCTCACATAATACCAATCATCTCATCACCGTTGAGAGGGAAAATAATCAAACAGGTGACTTCTTGCATAGCTGCAAGATCCAGAGGAAGCAAAATAAATTAATGTCTGTGCTACTGAAAGCCCCATATAGTGGTCCAAGTGGAAAGAATACAAAGTAATTAGGCTCTTTTAACCACTCTGGAAACCAGTATACATCCCCTACCACCAGTGATTTCACATAAGTGAAAATGTTGACCTGATAGCACTAATCATGGGGTTACACAGTTTCTTTCCAGGGCAGCTTGATTTTCTGCAACAAATGGCATGTCAGTCATGTCATGGTTTCATATGAAAAGCGTTATTCACTGCTCATGAAAACTCACATCAGTGCTGCAAAGTTTTGCTTTGGTAGGAGCACTTCCTGGATTCAAACTGCATTTGGCTAAGTTGCTCTTTGGATGGTATATATGTAAGTAGGTGGCTGAAAATCTTGTGGGAATGGGCCAATAAAAAATATATATTACATTTCAGTTTGGTTAAACATTCCTTCCAGGCTAATTCCAGTTCAGGTGCTATTTTTAGATTGCTCCTCAGAAGTCCCGGTCTGACCACTTTCACCTTTACCATGGACCTAAAACTGGTGCAGTATATCCAGGTCTCTAGATATGACTGAGCATTATCATTTGAAGAGTTCACAGTTTCAAAGCCCAGTCAGAGGAGTGGGACCAGCGGGATTATGCTTGTCATCTCACCTCAAACACCCTTAGCTGTGGTGTGTGCCTGTGCATGCCAGCAAAGAGAGCTTTGAAAAAACAGGAGATTTCTGGCCACATCTTCCTATGTCAGCCAATCAGCATCACTCTTTTAATTTCATTTAAAATGAATTTGAAGGATCACTTTGTGGCACACTGGAGCAGATCCAGGATGCATCACAGAGGCAAGGGGACACAACAGGACTTTTATAGAGTGATCTAAAAATAGCAGCTGTGCGGAAAAATGTGTATGAGAACATTATCTTGTGCGAGTGAAATAAAAATTTTTATCAATATGATGAATCACCTCAGTGTAGACTTAAAATAATAAAAATTCGATTCTCTTTTAGTTAGTGTCTCTGTTTAGTGTTATTTGTTGGATTGTTTCTGTTAGATTCATTCATAGATTTTTGTCACCAACTAAGTGACTAAATATAAAGTTCAACTCCGGTATAAAGCGAGTTATAAAAACATGCAATTTTTTTGAATACTATATGTTGGAAGTCACAGGTTGTGATTGTCACTGCTTGTCATAGGGGTGGTGGTAATTGTTGCGTTTCTTTTACATTAATGGACTGAAATGCCAGTCAGAAGAGAAACAAGATGGTTTGTTTATCAGGGACAAAAGAGAAAATCCGACAGAGATGAAAACAAATTATGAATTCTAAATGATGGAGCACTGGCAGTTGTTGGAGTGAGCTGGGGGGGTGTCTCATTAATTTGTGTCATTCTTTAATTTATTAAATTCTTTCAACCAACAAAATCAGTATTTCTTTTTCTTAACAGCTCTTATCAAATTTCTGCAATGCTAAATACAAAACATGTAAAAATGCAAAAAACAAAAGAGACGGCTTCACAGGACCAAAGAGAGACAACCACACACACTATCAACACCTACAGCCAATTTAGATTCACAAATTAACGTAATGATCAATCTTTGAACCTAATGATCAAGTCTTTGACCCGTGGGAGGAAACTTTGCTGTATCAACATTCTAAGACATCCCGTTCAGTCTGAGTCAAAAGAAAACTGATATTGCCATGTGCAATAATTTAGTTTTGGTGGCATGGCTCCATTCTGGAACCTGCTCTACCATGCACATACATGCAAACCCAGAGGTGGGGAGCAATACAGAGAAGTGCAAATACAATATGAAAAAGGTGCTGGGATGTAAGCTGGTTGCAAAGCAACTTGCACATGTGCCGCAACAGTGGGAAGGCTAAAGCAGCTTAAATAAACACAGCTTATTTGAGATACCATTCTACACAGCTACTTAGCTATCTGACAAACCATCAGCTAATGTTGGCTGGCACTAAAATCAGCTGGGGTCAGGATTGCAGTCTGACTTTGTGGCATGCAGGAACTGATATATGGGATGATTTTTCTTTGGAGAAAACAGGTCCGGAATGTAATGTAACTAGATTTTTCTTCAATCAACTCTATCACCAGCCTTCAACCAGGCTTTAGAGCATCAGCGTCTGAACTCACTAATATTCTAACATGATTTCATTTGAGTTTTAGGCCCTGTTTACATGAGAACGTTTTGAGTCTCTGAAAACAGCACAATTTGAAGTTCCAGAGTGAAGCGTTTTCGAAATGCTCCCGCCTCCGTGTGAACAGCGAAAATGCCACTTTTTAAAAATGGGAAATACTGGCACATGTGCATTATGGTTGCTGCTTCTATACAAACACCACCAACTTGTGGCCTGGCATGGGAACTCCAGCATCCTTATTTATATAGCACCAAATCACAACAACAGTGGCTTCAAGATGTTTTATATTGTATGGGTAAGGTCCTACAATAATACAAAGAAACCCCAACAATCAAACAATCGCGTATGAGGAAGCACTTGGCGACAGTGGGAAGGAAACACTCCCTTTTAACAGGAAGAAATCTCTGGAAGAACCAGGCTCAGGGAGGAGGAGGCATCTGCGTGACCGAGGGAGACAGGACAAAAGACACACTGTGGAAGAGAGCCAGATATTAATAATAACTAGTGATTAAATGCAGAGTGGGGTATAAACACAGAGAGAGTGAAAAGAGGCGAATGAAGAAACACTCACTGCATGACTGGAAATCCCCAGCAGCCTACGCCTATTACAGCATAACTAAGGGAGGATTCAGGGTCACCTGATCCAGCCCGAGCCAAAAGCTTCATCAAAAAGGAAAGTTTTAAACCTAATCTTAATAATAGAGAGGGTCTCTGTCTCCTAAATCCAAACTGGGAGCTGGTTCCACAGAAGAAGGGCCTGAAAGCTGAAGGCTCTGCCTCCCATTATATTTAAAATACTGGAATCACAAGTAAGCCAGCAGTCTGAGAGCAAAGTGCTCTATTGGGATGATATGGTACTATGAGGTCTTTAAGATAAGATCAGGCCTGATTTATTAAAGGCATTGAATGATATGAAATCCCTGTTGGTCAAAAGAGTGAAAGCTGTTACAGCAGCATAATTAATTCACATAGTTTTGATTTGACAACTCAGAATTGTTTTTATTGTACTCTCTTGTTCCCATCACACAGAAGTGGAATCTTTTGTGTACTTGAGGAATTGCATAATGCAAAAATACAAACTCACAAAGAGTGTTTGCCAGCCTCTTAGAGGGGATCAGAGACTTCAGAGTCAAGAACACAATCCTGAATTAAACATTTTGCCACTTGAGTAAGACAAAAGAGAACTCATTTAGATTTATGTATTACATCAGAAATTATTTAGCTATACTTGTTTTGTTTAATAAAATTCAAGTCATTTGATGTTAAGACTAAACTCTACCAACACTTTATATTTTTTAAACAGTTTCTTTGTTTCTGTCTTGTTTTATTTTGTTTACTGTAGTAAACACAGTGAGTAAAAGGAGCTTTGTAACATGTTGTTATTGTAATCCATTGTCATTTAAACACAAAACACAATATTTTGCTAAACTTTAGGAAGTTTTTTAGGTACTTAAACCTAACCAAATATTAAACCTAACCAGTTGAAAATTTATGCTGGCATACATTGTGTAATGTCATGAAAATCACAGGAAATCAAAGTGAAATCAATGTGGGCTGGATTCAAAATCACACTCAATCAAAAACATTTTTTTTTGAGAAGTATACTTTTATGGTCTAAACATTGAGCACAGGAATCAACTTGCATCAGCTCATAACTGCTGATCTCAATGCCAGCCCACATCAGCTGAAGACTCAGCTGATAACCATGTGCACATTCTATAAAAATTTGGAGCAGGCTGCTTAAGTGTCTTTAGCCTCCTTACAGCGGCTGGTGCACCTGCCAGCTACTGCAGCTGCTTCTTATGCTTGACTTATTCAGTGTCATATCTGTTGTCACTGATGCCTGCTCTGTTCTATACAAGGTGTCTTTCTCCACTCGCCAGAGTGTAATGCTATGTATTAATCACTGCAGATGGAAATGACCATCTTCTTTTGTAGTCCCCTAAGCCAGCCTTCAGGCTTTTTTAAAATTTTGAAAAGAGAAACCTGACAGTTGTGCAATGTCAACATAGGCTGATGGGAACGAATTGACCCAAAAATTTAGGCACCTGACATTTTAAGAGCCTTTCTTTAGTTAAACTAATACCTACATAGCCATTACACATTTTTGCTGTAAGACTGGGTTGCTTTAGCAATTTGTCTAAGCAAATCCACTCTTGCAGTTGCCAAGAGGGATTTACTGTGTGAAGATGTTAAGTGATCATGAAGGGGCAGCACAAATACAACTAACAGTCATTATGTGTGTTAAATGTGATTACATTTGCCATTTTAAACTCCATTAAATACACCATGGCATACCATTATGTTTTCATTTAAATAGGCTATGATGACTTAAAGTAATACCTTAACTCTGGATTAGCTTCTGCCATGAACCATGTCAGATGTTAATTAGGTAACGTATATAGTGCATACATCATGCTGAATGGTTTCTTCTTCTTGCTAATGATTTTAGTTCATTGCTATGAGGTCATACTGGGGTTTTAAGACAATTTTTACAGAAACTAAAACATGATCACCTAAAATACTGCAGCTTCAGAACAACAGTGTAAAACACAGGCAGACATTTAGAAACAAAGACTCTCTCCAGTAATTTGTTTAATCCATTTTTATATGTGCAAACAGCTCGCCTGTCCTTCACTCTTCACAGTGACCCTAAACTACTCTGGAAACATTAAGCTTTAAATTAAAATTAAACCACCAGACAGAGATGCCCCACCACCGTCATCTTGTCCATTCCCAATGAAAATCTTAACATCTTTAGCTCTGCCACCTCCAGTTTCACCTCCTGTTTTTTTTTTTTTTTTTTGTTAGTGCCACCATCTCCAAACCATACATCATAGCAAGTCTCCCTACCATCTTGGAAACCTTCCTTTTCATTCTTGCTGCTATCCTTCTGTCCCAAATCACCCTTGACACTTGTCTCCACCCACTCCACCCTGCCTGCACTCTCTTCTTCACCTCACTTGTGCTCTGTCCTTTGCTTTAGATGGTTGACCCCAGGTATTCAAGCTCATCTACTTTCACTATCTCTGCTTCTTGCAGCTTCACTCTTATACCTGTTTCCTTCTCATTCATAAACATTTTCTGTCTTCTGATTGTAATTTCTCTTCTCTCCAGAGCATACCTCCACCTGCTCCCTGCTCATCTGTGAACATCATAGTCCACAGAACAGGTTAACAGGCGATGTCAGGTCCTGCCTCACCTCCACCTTGTTAACATGTTCATCACTATTGGAAACAGTGCTTTCAACATAGGCTGTCTCTGCTTTCCAAAAAGACCATCAACACTCTCAAAGCAAGCATTGTATCTGTAGTGCTCTTTCTCAGCATGAAGCCATACTGCCTGTCATACTCACTGACCATCACCTCTCTTCTTAACCTTGCTTCAACAACCCCATATCTTCATGGTATGGATCATCAGCTTCATCGCTCTTTAGTTGCTTACTACACGTCTGCACATCACCTTTGTTCTTGAAAATCAGTACCATTACACTTCTTCTCCATTCCTCAGGCATGCTCTCACTGTTAAACTATCTGGTCAAAAAGTCCATTACCCTCTCGCCTGTCTCCATACCTCCACAAGTATGTCATCTGGACCAACCACCTTTCCACTCTTCAGCCACTTCATAGCTGAAATGTGAATGAAGTCTTTAAATTCCTCGTTCTGTCCAGACTAACAATCAAAAGATATTTACAGCACATAAAAAAGCTGCAAATTCCTATGAGAAGCTGAGATGGGCAACCTTTAAATTTATTTCCCCTGAATAATTAGCTTCTCTATATGACTCTGCACCTTCAACTTTGTCACCTTTTTTTTTTTTTTCCACCGTCACCTCCCTCGCTGCAATAAAACTGGTGCATGAACTGATTCGGTTCTGTATAGAAATACGGGGCTTTTTAAGGATTAAATTTAATTTTTATTTTTCCTCACTAAAGTACCTTTAAAAAATATCCTCTTGCATGAGAGCATTCTGACACATGCTAGTATGGCAGCATTAAAGCTTAAAAGGAATGAAAAATGAAACACTGTGGAGGACTAATCATGGGTATGGATAGACTGTCCATAACATGCTGCTCCGCTACCCACCAGCCAACTCAATCAGCTTTCAAAAGGAGGAGGAAAAAAAAAAAGCACACACAAGTTCTCTATTGACTGCTAAGCATCACCATGGCAACATTTAGTCTTCTTTCTCATTTTCTCTTGTTTATCTCTGTTGCTACAAATCTTTTGGTGAACATTTTCATTAACATGGTATTGTAATTATTGTCTTTTTTCACTGTAGACTATTTTAATTGCAGGTTCAAGTAAGGTCCCTTTTTCTCTTTTATTTGTTTGTTTTGTATCACTTTGATTTGTACTGGTGTGTTTTTCTTCTCTCAGAATATAAACACAATATCCCATCTCTACCCACTGCTATTCTGCTTGTTCAGTATGGTCGATACCACACACCTAGTTAAACTTTTAAGATAAGAAACACACAAACAACAGATGAAACCAAATCCACACGAACTGGATGATATCAAAATTCTGTATCGAAGTCTTAATTAGTCGTTTTATACAGTATTAAAATATAAGTTATACAATTGAGATTGATCTACTCGGTGAAAGAAAAGATAAATGCAGTTATGAAAAAAGACACTGAGTCACATAACAAAATAATCAGCTCCCCCCTAAGGAGTCAACTGAGCAATAAAGAAAGATTACGTGCAGGTCTTGATTAATACCTGGTAGCTGTTAAATGATGAGTATGCAAAGTAATCTAAAGAGACAAAAAAGTCTTCTGAGAATCGACAGAAACAAAGAAAACTCTTGACGTTTAACAGAGGAGAGAAAAAGACAGCAGTGGTGGGTGATATCCTGGTATAATGCATTTCCCTATTTTCTCGTTATCGCTTAATAGGTATTGTTTATTTAGGAGTTTCATTTGTCTCTATAATGGACTAGCAATACTGCTGAATTAACATATGCATTCTTAGCAGTGCATAATGCACATAAATCCCTACTAAACAAAACCAAGTCTAAATGGAAAATTTCTCAGCTATTTTGTGTTTGATGACATCATATGCTATGTTTTTATCAACATGACTCTGCTCAGTCACATGGCAGCAACTCGATGCATTTAACTTGCTGAAATTCAAACTGAGCATCAGAGTGGGGAAGAAAGGTGATTTTTCCCACACAACCATCTCTAGGGTTTACAGAAAACAGACAATGTCCAGTGAGGGGCAGTTCACTGGGTGAAAATGACTTTTTGTTACCTAAGGTCAGAGGAGAATGGCCAGACTGCTGGGAGCTGATAGGAAGACTCAAATAAGCATTTGTTGTAACCTAGTTATGCAGAGAAAATCGGAGTGAACAACATGTCAAACCTTAAAGCAGATGGGGCAGCATCAGAAGACCACACTTATGCCACGCCTGTCAGCTAAGAAATGTAACCTGATGCCACAATTCAAAAGTTGGACAATGGAAAATTGAAAAAAACGTTGTCTGATCTGATGAGTCCCAATTTCTCCTGCAAAACTCAGATGGTAAAGTCAGAATTCGGTGTAAACAAGATAAGAGCATGGATCCATCCTTCATTGTATCAGCGGTTCAGACTGCTGCTGCTGGTGGTGTAATGGTTTTCCTGGCACATTTTTGGCCCCTTAGTACTAACTGAGCATTGTTTAAACAAAAGCGAGTACCTTTGGGATGTAGCGTAACAGAAGATTTGAATAATGGATGTGCAGCGGACAAATCTGCAGTAATTGTGTGATGCTATAATGTCAATATGCGCCAAAATCTCTGAGGAATGTTTCCAGCACCTTGTTGAATCTGTGCCATGAATAATTAAGTCAGTTCTGAAGGCAAAAGGAGGTCCTGCCTGGTAGTAGCAAGATTAACCTAATAATACACCCAGCAATTGTTTAAAAAAAAAAAAAAAAGCACAAAGACAACAGTGTGAGGTAACCCACTGCTTTGCAAAGCAAAATGACTATATACGGACAAGAGAGGCTAGAGTGCAAAGTTAGTCATGAGGGCATGCTTAGTCAGCAAGCTGCCTCCACAGACTAACTTTTCTTTGCATTGTACAAAAAAGCAGCTAATAATTTCTGATAAGCAACATACAAATAAAATATTAGGGTATGCTCCAGTTTTTCACTCACCAAAACTGGAGCATACTCTTCTTGGATTTTCTGTTAATGTAATTACAAAAAGCACCAACACCACACAAACAGTCAAGAGGGCAGTGGCTCGAATTAGTTAAGCACAGCATGTTCCTACTCTGCTTAACCTGAACCCCTGCCTGTATTGACAACCACTTGTCAAATTGGCCTTGCCTCTAGATTTAAACCTTGATGAAATTTAAAAAGTTATTAAAAACTATTCTTATGAAGGGGTAAATTAGTGACAGAGACCCAAACAGTTCAGACTGGAGCTGCTTTTAGGTTTGTGTTTGACACTTGATCAATCTTTAGTTCCTACACTAAACATGCAATTTTTTCAGCTGTTAGGAAGACAAAGCAAATTTCTAAAATCTATTATGTTTTATTAGTTTAAAAAAATTAGCAACTGTAGATAGGTAGCTAAAATACAGCAGCAGGTTACACAGACAGGAATGTTCTGTTTAAGGTACAATGAGACCTGAAATCTTATCAAGTTTAGTTTAAAGAAATGGATAAATGTTTTTAAAGCTGAGCTTACAGGATTTTACACCTCTAAAATAATACCATAGCAGGTAGTGGAACGCGATGTTGCATTTACTCTCCATAATTTTGTATGGATATATTGTATGTGTACAGTCTTTTGCAAAGTAATGCAGTAGTGTTGCAAAATAGCTTGTGTTACGTATAAAGCTTGTGTTAATTAAATGCATAAAATAGACTATTGTCATGAAAATATGTACATATACCAAAAAATCATAGTTTTACTCTGCAGGTGTGCAGAGCATGTAAAAGAAACCTTTCCTTAAATTTTTCAAACTTTACTACTTTTAATTTGAACATATAACACACTCTATCATTATATATGAGAAAATAAGAAAAAGCCTAGTATGCATCTCACATGCTGTGGACTCTTACGAAATAGCATGTAAAAAGTGCTTTTAAAAATGTCCTATCGGAAAGCTTTTATGGGGTCTGAAAGCTGATGAAAGATCTGGTTTTTCAGTGCCATTGTCACAGTCCACAGGTACACAGTAATTTCCCTTAGCAAACACACATAGGCTCTCTGTCTGCTGTTAGGGTGACATTCAACTGCACTGCACCTCTCTCTCCACCGAAATGGCAGAAGATTACTGAAGAATGCGGTCGGCCTGACAAGGTTGACAGCTTACATTCTCCATCTCAGATGTGCCTCCCATTTTCCAATCACTGGAGAATATATGCAGTAGCTGGGGTGTTAAAGCAATGTTTTATATGCACTACCTGAGCAGTCTTGCAGCAATTCGCATTTAGAAGAGTGTCAGGCAGACACTGCCCGGAGGGGGATGCCTCCTATTTTCAGTAAATTCAATTATATCAGCACATACTGTGTTCTCTTTATAATGATGGGCTAGATTGCACAGAGCACTTACGGGAACATGAGAAACTGGCTCATGTGCACGATTAGCAGTTCTGATCATCACTGCTCCTTCAGCAGGAAATAAAGACTGTAGTCCACTGCTGCAAAAACCAAAATGACCCTTGCTCTTTTGCAGTGCATGCATTTGCAGACAACCAGATATTTAATCATTAGTTTTTTGTTGTTTTGTTTTGTTTTGTTTTGTTTTGTTTTTAAATAGGATTAACCATTGCTGGCTATAAGATAACAAATCTTCTATACTGTATATCTGGCCCTATAGCTGATCTGTTTTCACCAAAGCCTAATCAGAAATGGTCTCAGTGGAAGGGTGGCGATCAAAAAGACATTCTTAAGGAAGGGATACAGGGCTGCTCATCACATGTTTGTTTGTTTTCCTTATTTGTTATGTTTTTTTCTAAAGGCTGAGGTATGCTAAATTACACAAGAACTGGACTGAAAATCAGTGGCAACAGGTCTTATGGAGGGATGAATTCAGATTTGCAATTTTTAGTTCAAGTCATTATCAATATGTATGGAGGAGGTCAGGAGAGAGGTACAACAGTGAGTGTCTACAGCCTTCTATGGTGGAGGCTCTGTCATGGCTTGTCAAATCATTTGATTGACAATGGCTTCATTTTATAGCATGACAATGATCCCAAACACAATTCAATTAAATTTTATTTATATAGCACCGAATCACAACAACAGTCGCCTCAAGGTTGCCTCAAGGTGCTTTATATTGTAAGGTAAAGACCCTGCTCAAATTGCCATCGTTAAGTATGGAGGAAATCAGGAGAGAGGTACAACATTGAGCATCTACAGCTGTCTGTAAAACATAGTGGAGGTTCTGTCATGATTTGGGGCAACATTCCAGCCAGTGGTGTGGGAAATCTTGTCAAAATGCTTTTATCAGCACAGAAACCAGTCCCAAACATGCTGCCAGTGCAGTAAAAGCATGCCTAGATAGAAATACGCATAATGGAACACTATCAGTCATGGACTGGCCTCTCAGAGCCCAGACTTCAACATTACTCAAGTAGTGCGGGAGCATCTTGACAGAGAAACGAACAAAAGGCAGCCGACATCCAAAGAAATGCTTTGAATGTCTTTTAAGAAGCCCGGAGAACTATTCCTGAACAATACTTAAAGAAATTACAGAAAGCTGCCTCAGAGCATTCAGACTGCTGAAGAATAAAGGTGGTCATACCAAATATTGACTTTCAAGCTCTGTTTAATGTTATAAACTACATTTCTAAGTCTGTTTGCACATTAAAATAAGTGGTTGCACTTATTTCTTACAAAATATAAAGAAATTAGAGATCCTGGAACTGTGAACCACCAAATTAAAGTGTATTGGACCAGTGCCAACTTCATGGACGTGGGGGCAGGGAAAAGGTCTTTGTACTGTAAATGTGACTGAGGCAGCAAACCTCATGGTGCCTTCCAGAAAATGGGACTTTAGAAGACTACCAATTAAAAGGCGACTACGCTACAGTGTGACTTCTGTAAATTCAACGTTTTACAACTTGATATTAAATTTTTGTTGGTTTATTTTTTGCTGTTGAAACCAAAAATTTCTCCTGAGTAGAGTCCATGCTTTCACCATTGAACCAAGTTAACAAGAATGGTCATAGTTTTGGAGTTTTCATGAATGTAGCCTGGAGAACACCGTTTCCAGTGGTATTAACAGTGGTATTCACTCAGAAATTCATACAGACCTGGGGTGGCCAGGTGCTTGTTGTCTACAGGAAGTGTCTTATTTCACACCTGATCATTGAAAGGTGAAAAAGTTTCACTGTGATGCAAATGATGCGCGACAGCTAAACAACAAGCAAATCTCTTATTTTAACGTGGTCCTACATGGAGCACAGAGTAACATCTGTCCTTCTGTGGGGGTGGGAGGGCGTCTAACGTGCCACGAAAGAATAACAAAGTGGTTTGTGGGAGGCATTTTACTGCATTTTAAAATTATGCAGTCTATAAATTATTTGTAAAACTGGTGATAGGACATGTAACCTTATTTATTTATCAGCAGTCTTAAGAAAGAAAGGCATCAGGAGGTTCCTGCATCTTAAGCCACACTCATACACACACATACACACTGTGATTAAAAAATATTATAGAGGGATGTCTGTGGTTGGAGTTGAAATTCCTTGTTTGTGGGGGCTGGGAGAGCAGCTTCCATTGTCATTAAGTGCGAAAGCCAGATTGAACATTAATGCCGTGTTAATTCTCTCCTCCTTAATTCTCTTTTATTCATATATTGGCTGTTTGGTCATTTTATAATGAGACATTACATTAGTTTATGGATGCCATCATTATGTTTTAGTATAGATTTTGAATTGAAGAAAACAAAGGGATGTCTACATTAAATGTACCAGCTATTAAGTGTACCAGTGTTGTAGTCTAGTACAAGTACAGATTTTAACAAAGATGAAGAATTTTTTGAACTAATGCTGTATAGGTTGTGATTGTATAGAAATGTATTTTTAAGGATATAAAGATGTATATTTAATGACTTAAAGTGAAAGGAACTGCCTGTTAATGGCAGGTGGGCGGGCATCCAGGTGGTCTCTATTGAAGTGTTGGCTCAATAACTCAAGAACTGTTCAGCTTTCACTTACCAAACTTCATGGGTAGATAGCTCATGACCAAAGCAAGGTTGGAATTGTATATGGGGTCACTGGGATCAAGGTCAAGGGTCAAGGCCATATGGTTAAATCTTTGTTTTTTTTTAAGTTTTTTCATGTCCACTTCATAGTTTAAAAATGATTTGAAGGATTTTGATTAAACCTTGCATGATTCTTCTTTATATGAAGACATTATACAGAGATCAATTCCTGGAGGTCAAGAGTCAAAGTTACATAAATTTTAATTCTTTGTTTTTCATGTGACAACAGACAAGGTTAATACAGGGTGTATTTTGCCCTGCTAGGCAGTGCTCTTGTTAACTTTTTCACACCAAAGAAAAGTAAAAATAAATAAATAAAGTAGCAGAGAAAACAAGTTTTCAGGGTCTTTAACTGAATACATATTATAAAACTAATTTTAATATGGTGGAAGTGTTCATTTAAGTGAACGTATGTGAATATGTGAGTTTATGTATACATCTAGATTTTCTTTGTGTGTGTTTTATCTGCCACCATTCGTGTTGAAAAATTGTTATTAGCCACACTGTAAGGAAAAAATATTTCAAGGACCATTTGGCGAAATGACAGAACTATGCAAAAAAAAAAAGTGTGGTGTAAGTGTAAAAAAAGTAAGGTCTAAGAATAATTGGGGAATATGCAGCTTCCATCTCTCTCAATGAGTTTATGGCCAACTACAATGTATATATTCAAGGATGTTTTTTTGCAAATAACAGCAGGCCTTCGGGGGAAACGTTTTATAATTTTGATTACCCTATACTAGGCTTTTTTCCGCAGTTCTGTGAGACTGAACGAGTAAAACACTGAATACAGAATAAACAAACATCTAAAGCACTTTGTCTGAGCCACCGGGGACAATCCATCCATCACCATTAATGCAGTTCTTCTTTTCCTTCATGCACCTTTGAATATGAAACAAGCAGTTCATGGGAACCTGTGTCAACAAAAGGCTCTGTCACTCCAGGATAAATGTAGAATAATAGTACACATGAGCAGAATAATGTAGACACAACACAGCTTACTACAGATATCCCTCAAGTACTGTTCTTTAAACATTTTCTAAATTGATGCTTTTAACCACTGTGTCTTGCAAATGACTGAGCTTCACAGGAAAATGCTGTGATCAATTAGCTGCCACATAATGGATAACAACAACAACAACAACAAAAAGACAGGTGCAGGTGAGATGACACATCAAAAAGTGAAGAAAGGCAAATAATACATTTCTGCAGGCATAACACTCTGGTAACCCAAAAGCACAAAAACAGCCTTTTACTTTAATTCTATAAGCACTGAACAGGCAGCTGTTGTTAACATGTGGTACCATGATTTCAAAAGAATTTTCTCACCATAAAGTATTGTGTTTCTAAAATACATTAAAGAAAAAAAAAAAAGCTCTAAAAGCCATATTCAAAAACTAACCCATAAACAGTCAGGGTGTCAGGAGGTTTGAGTGGCTGGCAAATCCAGAAGTTCGTGTGTCATTTCTTTGGTCTTAAGCCCAGGGCTGCTAAGTAGTCAGGGTTTTGTTATTGTTGTTGTTTTTTTGCAGAATTGAGCACATGAGTTTTCTCATTGCACTGATTCAAAAAACACTGGTAAATACTACTCTGTTATTAATTTTGGTTCAGCGCTAGTAGGTAGTTCTGCTTGCCTTCCAGTTTGCTGTTTTATCGTTTTCCAAGACTTCAGCCCTGTCCAATTTAATTGACCCAACCTCTTGTTGAAACCTTACCAGGGCTTTGTACTGCCTTGTGTTTATTTAATCCTTCTCTTCTAGACGACTTAGCAAGTGATTGCTCCTCTTCTCACACCCTGTGCTGTCTGCAATTAACCGCTTCATTCTGTCTTAGACTCTCTCATCTCTTATCCTTCTGTGTGAAACATGTTCTTGACTCAAGATATTCTTCCAGGTCTTCATACTACAGGGATTTGTGGTTCAGGGTTTAACAGTGAAAATGCTTAATGCCTTTTCTGGTCCATATTCTTAAGATAACATTTGTTCCTGCTTTCTTAATGTAATTAGAATATTGCACCAAGTTTCTCCAATTTGTAATTTACTTTGAAAGACTATTATTGGTTCTTTCTCCTCCTTTTCACTCCAATCCAATCACATTGATGTATTTGCAGTTCCTAAAGCCAAAATGCAGACACTTTCACTGGGCAAATTTTTTTTACTCAGTGACTAATAGATGTTGGGACTATGATGGATTTGCTTTATTGTCATTTGAAATTTGCTGGCACTAAAAACCAAGTCAGCATACATATTGAATACTTCGAAATTAAATGATGCCAAGCTCCCTGGTCAAAAGCCATCTGACATTTGGCTTTAAATACACAAGCATTACAAAAAAAAAAAATGGGTGGCTGGAGTGTGAATATGGGATTTGGTTAGTTGTGAAGTACACCCAGCATAAGCCTCAGAAGCCTCAATGGGGTGTATCCTGGATAAAGCATTAACTAGTATAAAGGTCTTTAGAAAATCTACAGGGAAGCTGCAGAAACCTGCGGATTCTCCTCTGCCTAACCAGATGGTCTAACAACATCAGCATGGATAGTGGCTTCCTTCAGGTCAAAGAAACACACTATGAGTTGGGTGTCCAAGATGCTGTCTCTTTACCAGCAAGTAGAAAAAAAACTCAGCCCCTGAAGAGCTCCCCGTGCCCTCTGTAGAGCACACAGAATGCTACACAGTGACAGTATGTTTGTCTACTCTGTGGTCCCTGCTTTGTTTCTACTCACCAGCCACCTGGCACAGATTGCTCCTGGAGCACAAGATACAGAGACATAGGGTTGCATTATCAGAAATGGAAACAGCTATGTGTCAGAGTCTGCCAGTTTATAAGAAGAGGAACAGAGACTCTCCCCACTCACTGCAGCCTCAGCATGCTTCCTTGATCTTGCAGTGGCACTGAGAATGCTTTCTGATAATGAAGCTGTTCAGTTCAGTCCTGAAGAGTGCTTCATCCTGACTGCATTAACTGCAAACCCAGACGAGTCAGAATGCCAGATGCATTTAAAAGTCAGTGTCTACTTTTTGAATGTCAAAAATGGAAAAGACCAAACTAAGTTTCAATAATTATTTTTGATGAGCGGAGCTTGCAAGAAATTGAATAAATAAATCATGCATGCAGGACACACTGAACGTTAGTTTTGAAGCTTGGACATACCAGTGAGAAATTCCAGCTCAGGGTTTTAGGGTTAGTGCAGAAGACTTGATACAACTTTGGCCAGATGAAGGTAGCTAAAGACGTACTGTTTAAGAGGTGGAGTTTGCTGGTCAAACTGAAATTGCTTAACAATTAAAGTAAGACTGAATACATCTCCCTGATTTTTGGGTTGTTGCAGTAATGCACAATTGTCCTTTTACTAAGCACCACCCCCCCCCAATTGCTATTATGCTCCCACTGTCACAGTGGCACATTAACCAAATTGATTTTACAGTCCTATTCAAAGCAATGGGGGCTAGTTGTCAGGAACATAAATTACAAATACTTCTTCAAGTTTCCAGCTGAGTTCTTATTTACATACCATACTGTGTAAAAGTCTTGAGCCATCCCTTATTTCTGTATATTTTCCTTCCAGGAAGCCTTTTTTTTATGTGGTCTTGAGTAATAGTTCTCCAGGCTCTCTGAAGGTCTTTCAAAGCTTTTTGTTCAGCATTGACTGCTTTGTCATTCATTTTCAGTCCAGTCCTTGTGCCTGACCATTTGTTTTTTTGTTTCTTAACCCACTTAACACTGACCTATGAATCATTCAAGGATAGAAATGGTTTAAAAAATTAATTAACTTTTTAAAAAAAGAAAAGAAAAAAGGATAGAAATGGTACCTAACTCAAGTATGAGCCAATGTCATGTCTACACACAGACAACTTAGCAAAGAACCAGTTTTATATTTTATCTTTAGGCACTTTGTTTCTAGCAGCCTGTCATAAAAACATATAATTTGTTCCAATTTTTTTTTTTGTTGAAGCTACAAAAAAAGGCCAACAATAACACAGTTTGACAGGAACAAAATTGTATTTTTGGGGCAACAAGGTGATTCCTAACCAAATGCTTGGCATATCTTGGCATGGTGTGCAGTGTGCTCTTAAAAAAATTCAGTAAATTGGACTAGAGGAGGACAAAGGAAGTAGCAAACCCAAAGACTTTCTACAACAGATGAACAGTATCTGAAAGATATGTCATTAAGAAATGAAAAATACAGCAAAGAGCTGACATTGGACCCGAGAGATGTATCTAACCAATCAGTCGATCCACCTATTGTTTGCCGCTTACAGAAGCTGTCAAGACACAGGATTTCTCGTGGACTTTTGCACAGTTCTGCATCTTGTTAAAAAAATGCAGTACTGTGCATCTATTGCAGCTATTATGTTGTTCATAATAATACTAAAAGTATCATGACAATATAATCCTTCTCAGAAGCTGAAACATTCATAAAAGCCTAAGATAAGACTTTAATTTGCAACACTTTAACATGTTTGGCTGCAGCCTTTCTACATTTTCAAGAAGAAATGGTTTCTGTGATGGATATCTAACTCTCTCAGAGATGGCTAAAGCTGCTTGAGCAAATCCAAAAATACCAGCAAGACAGAGCAATTAGTGTTCTGCATGATAAGAGAATCCAGAACTTCTGAGAAATTGTCCTTTTTAAACTTTACATAATGTAAAGTGCATGCAATACAAAGCAGACAAAAGCAATAACTGTGTAAAGGTTATTGGGAAAACAACTTGAACCTTATTGTATGCATAACCCAACCCACATACATTTATAATTATAATTACACAATTCCATACTTGTTTTTTGACTCATATAAAACAGAAAAGAGGAAAGAAAACAAATTCCTTTCATCTTATTTCACCGTTTCCATCAACGTTTTAACTCCCAGTTTTCAACCTGACTCAAAATGTCCCATCTATTTTCAAAATTTAAAGTCTGCTCTTTATTCCTATGAATATCTTTTTCCAGGGTCTAATGAGCACACATTAAAAAAACATTCTGAATTTGCCTTTTTTTAACGTAATCTGGAGCAAAAGAAATATGAATCCAAACCTGTTAGTCAGTGATCTGTTCCTTGCCTTTGGAAGTAGCTATTATAGTAAGCTAGTTTGCCTGGGTGCTACCTTTGATCTTTTTTAAACTATATATATAAAATATATAAGCTACCACACTAAAAATTAAACACTGTAATGCACAGTATTGTTCAACTCAAACACCATGAAGTTCGCATTAACATGGAGAAATCCAGAGCAGTTCTTATAGTTGCTGAAATATGATTGGAAATTAGCTGTTCAGAAGCGAGGCTTAGCAAAAAAGTCAATTAAAAAAGAAATCGTTTGCCTAAATTAAAATAGGCGCTGGGTAACCAATCTGTTCTGCACCCAGGAAGTGATGAATTAGGAATGTAACACTGCAGTACAACATGGTTTTCCTAATAACAAAGAGAAAACTATCTGCCAAAAAGAGAGGAATCAGCAACAGCGATCTTTTGCTGTTCTTGTCCTCAGACTGCAGAAACAAGCCATTTGGGATTTAAAGTCCCACTTACAACTATTTGGAGATCAGAATGTGTGAAGCTCTCCACTGATAACGCCACAAATATGCATGTTCCACACACTTCATTTGGCATTCAGACAGTCACTCTGACAGCCAAAGTCTTGTTCCCTAAAACCATCTCATTACCTTGCTGGTAATTTAAAAGCAATAGTTTGGTTATAATTACCCAGCACTGTTCCAAAACACAATATCCAAGCCAGTATTAGCTGCCTAGCCCGAAGTTAAACTCTTTTGGTTAAGTGATGTTGCAACAACAGCACATTATTTCCACGGTATGCAGCAAAATTGTCTGCTCTGGGTATCAATAATTTGTCAGGCAGCTGCATTCTGCCACAGCGACTCCCAAATTATTCCTTTGAAGTGGTTTAGTGAAGCTGTTGCTTTCTGCCTCCCTTGACAATAGTCCTCTCCATCTCAATCTCTTATTGTCTCTGTTTCTCGTCTTCCCTCTTGCTCCCTTTCTTCACAGATCATTATGTTAGAATTATTGCTCACTAGTGCTCTGCTCCACATCTGTCCTTCCACTTAAGTTCAGGTGGCCGATAACAGCCGTGTTTGCGGTCCCTGCGGGTGTGGCTGAGCTGGGGCAAAGTGGCTTATGGCTCTCTAGTTTCTCCAGTGATTCACTCATTGGAACAATAAGGGAAACACAAGGCAAGCAGTGTTAACTGGCAAAGCAATAAACATTGTTGAGAGCCATAAAAAAAAATGGAATTAGCTGACTTTTCCAAAGGAGTAATTAAAGCAGGAAGCTGCCATTTGAAGTTTACCATTTCATTAAAGACAAATGGCACAGTCACAGAGGCCGACAGGAGGGCAGCCGGGCTGGACTGCACTTAAACAGACTGTCTGAGAGAAGGTGTGTTGCAGCTTGTACACTTGTGATTCGTTGCTCCTGATTAATTAATAGATAACTGCCTACATTAGACCGTGTTTGCATAATTTTACAGCTCCACTTCCTTATGGCATCATTTGATTTACTTACATTTATGTGATATATTTCCAGTCCATTTTCCAAAAAGCTGGGATGCCAATAAAAATAAAATGATTTGCTAAGACAACAAATCAAGTGTTGAAATGTTATTGTTTATTGAAACATGTATGGTTATTTTGAATTGGACTCTTGAATAAAGCTGGGACAGGGGCATATTTCCCACTGTGTTGCATCACCTCTTCATATAACAACAGCATCTGAAGCATTTGGGAGCCTAGGAGACCAATTGCTGTAAATTTGAAAGCCAAATGTTTTCCCATTCTTGTTTTGCCATTCATTATTGCTCTATGTAGGATTTCAGCTGCTCAGCAGTTCAGTTGCCTCATTTGTCATGCTTTTCATTTTTCAGTGCATTCAATTTTCAATGAGGGACATGTTCCAATGCTGGTAGACCATTTAGTATGTGGACTCTTTCAGGCATGCTGTTGTAATATACAGTATGTAGTTGTGCTGGAATGTAGTTTGGAACGTTTATGAATGCAGCCTTCACAGATTTGCAAGATATCCATGTGAAGTGCATTAATCCCCAACCCCCCTATACCATCATGGTTGCTGGCTTCTGAACTATGGGCATTTGGGATCCATGAGTCCCAAAAATGTTGTTTAATTTTGACCACAGGACAGTTTTCCACATTGCTCACTCCATTTAAACTGAGGTTGGGCCCAAGGAATACACCTGTGTTGCTGGATATTGGTAGAACTTCAATTTATGTTAGGCAGTGTTACTTCAGGATCTAATGATCAGGGTCATTCACTTTTTTTTCAGCATTCATCCTCAAAAAATTTTTCTCTAGATTTTCAAGATATTATGTGTGATGTAATCAAAAGTCTTTCTAATTTCACAATTAGAAATCTAATTACATTTAAAAGCTTCTCTGTGCAGTTTATCTTTTGAATTTCTTCTCAGACGCAAATGTCAAACCATGTGGTATGAAAGATTTTGTGTTGATGTTTGTGACAGTGGAGCTGAATCAGTCTGTTAGAGAAAGTGCTCCACTGCCTGTCCAGTAAGTGCTGCTGAGGGGTGTCAGTGTTATCCACGGTGGATAATAGTTAGTTCAGTCACCTCCTCTCTGCCACAGCTTCAAAAGTGTCCAGTTTGCAGCCAATCACAGAGCCTTAATCACTTTATTCTGCCTCTTGGTGTCACCAGCTCCGCTGCAGCTCCGCCAGTAAATTACTCTTCACTCACCGCAACTGAGTGACAGAAAAATCTCCATTTTGCTTCACATATTATATGCCTCATTGGTTGCAAAACAAGCAAACTGAATATGTCAGCCTGGGCTCTAAGGAATATTACTGACTTTCAGTATTTTCTAGCATTTCATAGACAATAAAATAAACAAATAAATAAATAATAGGAAAACTTAAAAAAAAATGCACTTAAACTGACATGATGAAAATATGTGATGTTTCAACATTTGCTCAGTAATCTTATAGGCAATTAACCTGCAACATTTAAAGTTGCAGGAAACTTGATTGGAAACCTGTAAGAGTGTACTCCACCTATTGCCCAATGACAGCTGGGATAGGCTCCAGCAGCCCATGACGCTGAATTGGATAATTGGTCAGAATTTGGATTGATGGGTGAAACTTTGACAATTTGTTATTGTTTCTGATATTTTTTTTTAAGAAAAAATGCAAAAGTTCTCTGAGTGCTGCTTTCCAATTGAAATTCATTGTGAATATATTTGCATTTCAGACAGTTTTCCAGTCCAACTGAACAAGGAATTTGAAGGTATCATCTTGAAAACCCCAGAAAATTCTAAAAAAATAAGATTTCAACATTTATTTAAGCAAACAATGAAGTGAGAAAATCAATACAATTAAAAAAAAATTAGTTTAAGAGCCTCAGATGTACTTAATGGTGAATTGAGTATCTGTTTGCATTTACTGTGTGGCCATATTCTAATGTTCAACAGATTAAAAAAATAAAATACAATACAATGCAATACAATACTATGATAAAATATTCAGTTCATAAATATATGATAAAAATGATCTGTATTCACAAAAAAAATTTTTTTTAACATCTGAAATGTGGCATGAACCAAAGTAGATTCAGTATTTTGTGCTTCTTTCAGTTCTGTAATGCATCACATTATTTGCTTATATAGCTGTTTAGCCACAGAAATTCAGATAATTCAATTTATTTTTTCACCGCACATTCCCTTTTGGTTTTTGGCTTTCGATTTTAAATATTAATTTAAAAAATAGAAAAATAAAGAGCTCATAGATAGTAGGACATTTACAGTAATGCATGTGAGGTTGCAACATGTCCCCTTTGCCCTTTGTGGAAGAAGACAGGTATGGAAGATGCTGTTCCCAGACCTGTTAAATATTTCAGCAAGAGAACTTTGCCTGGTCTTTCCGCATCAGTTCACAGGCCCCTGTTCCTCTCACACACACTTGCACCTCCAGAACAGACACAAATAGCCAACACACACAAGAGGACAGGCTGTATTAACTCGACAGGTAACCTTTTACTGCTGCCCACTGCTGTTACACCAGCTGCAGCCACTCCAGAGCCGGAGTTCTGGTCAGAGCCTGAGGGAAGAGTCCAGGCAAAGAATTCATCCAGTCTGTAATGAGGGACAATGTGAGTAAATGTGCCAGTTAGAAAAAACAAAGAGAAAAGCTTCTCACTTTGATGCAACTGCAAGCAGCAATAACTTTCTGTGTGTCATAAGTGCAATGCAGTTGATCCATGCTATAGAGATTTCCATAATACTTAATTTCTCTCTAAAGTTAGTGAACAGCAAATAGTTAAAAATATCTATCACATGCAAATCCCAGAGATTCCCAGAGATGGGAAATCTTCAGATATTCTTTTGCAAACCTGCTACTCTCACAGGCAGTTCACAAATGTATAAGGAACCCAGAGAATTCAAATATTTGAGAAGTTCCTCAGTTGTTTGCACTATAATAATGACAGAAAATGTATTTAGCAGCATGTATTTATAAGTATTTAGTCACCACTTGTCAAATAAACATTTTGATCTGATAATGACACTAGATAAAATACAGAAAACTACAAAAGTGTTACAAACAGGACATAAATATGTATGGATGATAATCCTATTAGTTCTTAGGTCATTAAAAGATAAAGATGTGGCATGAGTGGAAAAGTTGGAGGTTCATCAAAGGCATCACTTTTGAGGAACATTTAAACCAAACAACACATTTTTCAGTGATTTGTCTGGCTTGAAGTTTTGGGCTGCAACCCACCGAACCTCACAAGTGAGAATTAGTCGATGGTAAACTCTCGTGCAGCTGCCACACTCACTCATGAATGTGATACTATTACTAACTAACTATGAGGCTTGTAATCCACATTACTTCAGTGTGAAAAGGATCAAATGACAAACCAAAAGACAGATAAAAGAAGGAGACTGAATAGAGAGCGACACAAGTGCTGAGTCATTTTGACCCGTATGGCTGAGGTTGAATCAATGACTCGCTCTGACTGACTGAGTCTTCTGTCACCCGACATGCAGACGAGGGAGATGTTGAGATCTCTTAAACAGACTTGATAGGAATTTCCTCCACTGTCTGATGGAGTTGACACTTTTTTACCTCTGTGCCATTTCTGTGAGCGCTCTTTACGCCAAGCGTCAGTCTACATCAGTGGATCTTGCTTTTGCCAAACAGGCCCCACCTCAACTTTTCCAATGTGTCCCACACCATTGCTGGGTAATCGACAAAAAAATATAGTAGACCAAGGAAAATGTGACAACTGAGAAAGTCTGCCTCAAACCCAAGACAGGCAACACAGGGAAAAGCAGCAAGCGGAAGCTTGTGAATATTAGAAATTTGCAGCCATTTCCCCTGAAACCATAGTTAGTTTAAAAAAAAATGCATTCACTGAAAAGCTGGCAAAATGTCAACTGACATTTTGCCAGCTTTCAGCATTTTGCATGTCTTCTGTAAAAGTTCATGAATATTAGCCACATTTACAGTGGTGTTTGTGAGGTCTGACATGGGAGCTGTCCTCTAAAGCTTTGCCTTCAAGCCAAAAACTTTTCCAGTCCTGATGTCTGGATGTGCTGTATAAGTTTTCAAAACCTAATCCATGAGAAACTGTTCATCCAATGCAGCACAAAAGGAAGAAAACTATGTTGCAATCTCTTGCCTTGAATAGTGGTTTTGTCATTCGTATCTTGTAGTAACATGAGAAAAAAATATATATTTTTCTAGTTTTTGTTGCCTTAACCTCAGAAAAGCCTTAATACAAACTGTCACTATGTGTCTAGCCTCAGAGCTTCAAAACATACAGTTGCATTCAGTTCACCATCTTCAAACAGTTATTCATTGATCTCTTTATGTGATATTTAATTCAGAGAATATTTTTACCGAAGCATAAATAGCCCTTAAAGTTCACTGTTACAATATCATATGACTATTAAAAATATATAAGAGCAGTTGAAGACAGCATTGAGCTTGCTGGATTGAAGGCCAGGAAAGGTCTCGCCGGTTTGAAAAGGACGCCTTCATGCAATTTCTGCATGCCTTGAAGAAACATTCAAAACCTCTTTGTTCAAGGATGTATGAATTCTTGGACTCTCAGTGTTCCACTTACCCAGGCCACTGAAGTGAGTGTTATTTTCTTCACTGGCTCATGCAAGGAGTTATTTGCTCCTTTTCTATCTTGCTGTGTTATGTGTTGGCCTCCAGGGAGGCAGAGTCTCATTACAGCTAAGTCCCACTTTGTTTGCATGTTTAAAATGGCTCAAATTGATTTATTTGGCCCTGGTAGAGCACTGTCCAAACTTTTGCATTAGAAGGTTGCATCCAGGAGCACAG
Source organism: Archocentrus centrarchus (assembly GCF_007364275.1). NCBI lineage: Eukaryota > Metazoa > Chordata > Actinopteri > Cichliformes > Cichlidae > Archocentrus > Archocentrus centrarchus. The sequence continues at coordinate 12,011,899 of NC_044360.1, forward strand.
TGTCCAGACCTGGCAGGTAATGAAGGACAGCTTGGACGAAACCTAAACCCTACTCTTTTCAGAAGCCTTCAAAAAATCAATTTGAATGAGAACCTTTTTGGAGTTTTACCTGTAATCTGCCTGCTTTTCATTATGTCCTGCTCAATGTCAGCAACTCATTATATATCAGATTTTTTTTTTTTTTTTTTTAGCAAATAAATAGCAAATAAATAGGATTTAGGTTCTGTCACCCAGATAAAACATGCTATATGGGTGTATGTATTATATACACATGGTCTCATAAGATTTCTCACACATATAACCTTTATTTCACTGTAGTGACTTTTGCCAATAACACCAGCAGATAACAAAGTTTCCCAGTAAAGCTATTCTTCAGCCAATAACCTGGGAATCTGTATCACATCTCCTGTCAAACACTAGCCTGCATTAATCCATTGACAGATGTGTGCTGGCAAGAAAACACTGTGATTGTGTCTGTCCATCACAGGACACCTTGTTTAGCGTCTTCACTCAAGAGAACATGGGAAAGCTATAGAGCCTATGCCAAAGTACGTTAGTGTGTGCTGCGGCTGACACGATATTGTCTCTTAATATTAGGCAACTCTATTATGTGTGTTGAGGGAGAAGGGGATTGTGCAATGGCATCTAGAGCTCAGCAGGAACAGGAGGAATGGAGGATGAAGCTCCCTGTTTCTGTGCATGGAATATAAACGTTCCAATAAACTCAACCTGTTTCTCAGTATCCACCATTTTTTGCGCAGATGCTTCTCTGCAAGCATAAAAGCAGGATATAAAGGAGCTACACTCAATCTGAGCTATCTACTAAGACTCTGCAGAGCTTTAAGTATAGATCTTCAGGGAGTCCCCAGTTGTTTGAGGGTCTCTCAGGCAGCAGATGCGTTTCCAGACCCCACTTAGTCAGACACTGGAAGTTGATCAATGGAGGGGAGGAAAGGCACAACTGAGGTGATGGAGATACCTGCCACTGCAGCAGCACGGACTGATCTGTTACTGACAAATACTCACCCTGGGACATGAATCTCCTCCAAATCCCTCCAACTGAGCTGGAGCACAAGAAGAAAGAAAGAAAGAGAAGATTTGTCCAAAAAGGATATAGCATAAAGAAAAAAGTAAATCGTTTGAAGACATGTACTGCTTTATCCAAAGTTTCAAGGTCAGACCAGTCTTTTCAGTCTAATGTGGATGAAAAGAATCCAATGCTAGATAATCTCTAATAAACAGCTTTTCTGCTTTGAGCTAGACATTAAAGGGCTGCAACACAGGCAAAGCTCATAAACTAAACATGAATACGCAGCCCTGATCTCATTTCCTTGCAGATATAACATACAGTGTGCGGCTTCATGTGGCTTGCCCCTGTCATTTTCTCCTTTTGAATCACAAGGTGCATCCAAGGACATCTGAAATTCAATAGCGTGATAATGTTCAAATTCTGTCTTTTTAACGCTACATTTGGATGGACATCGTGTTGAATCGAGCTGAAGAAATCAAAGAAAAAAAAAATTTGTGTAAATTTACCACCGCAGCACCAGGTGAGAAAGATGTCAGAACATCTGCCATCCAAAGACAGCGACCTTTTTTACTTTAACGCTGAGCAAAATTTCTATGTCTACTGGTATGCATCAGCAGAGTGGGGAGATTAAGAACAAAAAAGAGGCTGACTATCCATGATGGCAATGGGCTAACAGGGCCATTTCTCCCAAAGGAAACTGCAATTTTTTGGTATTTTTCAGGCTGTGATCAGCCAGTATTTTCCCATCTGCTCTGACACTGGTTGAGTGCACTTCCTGTGACTAATCACATTGGAAAGGGCTACCTCAAATTAGAAACAAAAAGGGGAAAAAAAACAGCTTTTGTAAAAATACCCCTTGTATTAAAGCTGATGTATCTATCTTACATAGTCTGCACACGCTAAAAGCAAAGTCTCTGTAAGGTGGATCAAGTTAACACAAAAAACTAACACCCTGCCTTTGCTGGCAACACCTAATCTTTGTCAGTGATGCAGCCAGTAAAGCAGGCTGCTGACAACCCCCTGTCAAGACTGAAATATGTTATATTGAGAAAAATCAATAACTGGAGACTTACTACCTTTATAGCAGTTTTTCTTTCTCATTGCCTCCATTACTTTCACCATTTTCTGTCACAATGTTAGATTAATTTATATATTTTAAGGATTCTCTCTACTGAAAAAATCATCATTTTACTTTACCTTCAAAATTTTACTTTAATAATTTGCCTGCAAGCCACTGACTATATGCATAAGGCCAAATTTAATGATATGAAGTGTTGATAAATTAATCTCTATTATCTCCATGTTTATTAAAAGATCTCTTTTCTTCCCTCCTACTTCAGGAAGGGGTCACGCTGTAGGTAAAGGTGAAGCAGTCCAATGAGGAACTAAAGAGTAATGATACCAAGTATGATGTTTTACTACTTAAAGTGATTTAAAAATTAGATACTGATTGATACTGACATTTGGTGCTTTAAAAATCTGATATTCTGATATATCGGCTGATGTTTATTGTTCTTTCAGACGCACGAAAGCATAAACAGATTTCCCTAACATTTCTTATGTGTAGTCATGTACTCATTTACACTCTGCACAAATCTGCTGGGATCAGATGGTTGTTGTGTTTGTCGCTTTCCAAACATGTTACCAAGAGGAAAGTTCCAGAGTTCCCTCTGGTGAACGAACTATGCAACGTCTACTCTCATAACATGGCTGGAGCCTATCCCAGCTGCTGTTGGGCGAGAGGCAGGGTACACTCTGGAGAGGTCGCAGAAAATACCCTTAAAGGTAAAATCAATAAACAGATAACAATGCTGATGTTTATTTGAGTTTGTCATTTTAATATCTTAACGTTTTCTGTTACGCACTAACCTAAAAGCATATTTAAGCCTGATTTGAATCTTTTTAGTTTGGTGAGTATCCATCATAAAATAAAGTCACCCTCACTGCAGAAAACTATGGCTAATCATCATTTGAGAACCAGAAGTGTGTGTATAAATGTGGCAATTCATCAAACAGTTGTTTAGAGCAGTCTGGCCAAGGTGGTAGACTAACCAGGCAAGAATCATTGTCAATCTGAAGAGCACACTGCTAGCTTAGCTAAAAATACATGCACCACCATTAAAAGGTCCCGAGGATGGAGCTTATATGAGCAGAAATGTAAATTTAGTCGATGACGTGATCATAAAAGTGCAGAGACATTAATTCTCCAGCACAAAGAACACTAATGCTTCCCAGTCCTGCTGCAACCAAAATAGATTCAGTTCAACTTTTCAAAAAAAACCTTACATTTACATCCTGTATTTATTTTATTCGGTAACATGTATATAATATATATATATATATATATATATAATCACCCTCACCCTACAGATAAAAAAAAAAAGAAAAAAGTATGAAGTCATTCCTAAAAGAGCAAGTCACTGATCTCTTCTTAAACTAATTATTTAAGGCTTTGAGCACTTAACACTGGAAATCCAACCGGCTGTGCGCTGCATTCAGAATGGACTGAAAATCTATGATATAAAGGAGGATCCTGAATCTCCCTGAAATGAGCTCATATCATTCGGGCAAACAATGTTATGCTGTATTAAAGTATGCAAAGGATTGATGACTCATTTAATTACTTTCTCCCCCTGCTGCTTATGCTCAAGACTTCTACGGTAGTATTTTCATATCAGTCTGTTTTTGGCACAGTTATGCTCAACAGCTTTTTTAGCTCTTCTTAGATGTGCTCATCCTGGATGTATTTGTGCTCTTCTCTTCATGTTGTTAGTGCCTGTAATCTAAGCTTGTGCGTGCTCAACCGTCTGTGGGTGGCTGCGTGGGCGAGGTTACTTGCATTGTCCTTCAGACGGAGACTGTAGGTTCACAAATGTAGGTTTATAACTTTGGAGTAAGACATGCTTTATGGGCCAGTAATTTATAAGCCAGTGCAATACAGTCATCACTGTCATTCAAACAAAGCAAAGGCAGACTGGCAGATTGTGGAAAGGGACAATGAAATAAGACAATCTGCATTTTAAGGTCACATTAACTTATTCTATAACAATAACAAAAATGGCTTCACTTATTTACAATTTCCTGTTTTCATTTTTATGCTCTAATGATTATGTATGTTTTAGTGGACCTTGATGCAGCCCATCAGTTCATCTTTGTCTGAAACAAGCAATTTTTTTTAGCTCCTATCCATAGACCATCCTCTATTTAAGCCAACTTTCTTCTGATTGGCTGCCCTATTAAAAGGCAGGTGTGTTCACAACCAATGCCATGATTGACTGGATGACAACAGGACATAAAATTGACACAAAATCAGTAAAAGCAGGTCCCCTATGACCTATTATGCTTGCTAATAGCCAAGAAGAACTCATAAAACCACCTGCTGCTGCAGCTCTTTAATCTCCTAAATCTGCTTTATGGTGGTTGGCTAGGACCTGAGGAAGAATACCAAGGAAAATGAGAAGGACAAAAAAGTAGGATGGTTAGGATTTCTAAGTATAAGGTTATACTTAAAAATTGTATTGTGTGATTGTCTCTATTGTTAACACATCTGGGTATGATTGTGTGTATGTGCTGTGATTCTGGTCACTGCAGGGGAAAGTGATACATACTGCTGTTGATCAAGTGTGAAAGTGTTTGGCAGCTGTATTTCTGGTTTAACCGCGGGTGTTTCCACATTTTAGATGAATTCAAACTCTGCAATGGTTTTGTTTAATCCTCAGAGCATCTTTTTTAACTCAAGGTCAACACAGCAGTGTTTGTGCTGACTGCATGCTCACATTTTTATTTTTTTTTTTTTTTTTTGGTTTGTTTTTTTTTGTTTTTTTTTCTTTGCGTAGGGCTGTTTAAGACGTTGACAAGCTAACGCTTAGGTTTTAATAGAAACGCCTGATTCTGAGATGAGTTTCTGTAGTACTGTTTTTCCCTTTTTATGCAAAATTGTCTTCACTCGCTTGCAACTTGTAAAGCTACGGTGATTCAAGGCCCTTTAAAACTTTGGAGGTTTTGACTGCATCCCTGGCTTCTTTGTCTGGCTTCATTTTGTGCAGACCTCCATCCATCTGTTTTCCCCTCTGTGTCCTTCCTGACTGGAAAAATCAAATACATTGAAGAATTCACTACAAAGCATGCTTATTTTTAATGTGTCCATCATCGGAACGCCGAGTACCTGACACTGAATGACTGATTTTTCAATCAGAAAACTGCATTACATAGACATAAACATGATTTATGAAGGTGCATACTCTATCATGTAAAGGAAATAATCATTCCTATAAAGTATGAATCTGTATGCATCAAAAGGGCCAACTGTGCTGGTGCAGATTAGGGTGAAAGCCTCTCTGTATAGCAAGAATGGAGGATTTAAATTTAAAGCCTTGAGTTTAGCTCACTAGTTTAATGAGCAGTCTGTTCATATATTTTCTCTATTTTCAGTTGTACATAGTGCTGCTGATCATTTTTATAGAAATGGGTAGGAATAAAAACAGAGGACACAGTGAGTAAACAAACGCCACTGATTTTCCTCCAGTTAAACAGTTGTACTGGTTGATTGTTCCTATTGCCGGAAATGGCCTATGTAAATGTCATACAGGAGGCTTTCCACTAGGGTTGCCAAGATTCATACACCAGTATTGACAATACTTTAAAATTAATAATTAATGCATTGAGGATTCCCGGTCTCTTTTTTTTCCCCCCGTTGTGGCTCTCTTTCTTCTCATTAGCTCCTACGCTACAGCTCGAGCCTATTCACAAACTTTCTGACTGACTGGAGTAAAGTGATGAGTGTAATGGTAGATACTGTCCTATTCAGACTCACAAAACCTCCTTTAGCAGCAACAAATTCCACCTGATGTTTCCTATAGCTGTTTATAGGAAATGCTTCTGATAAGAAGGATCAAATAATTGAAAAATAAAGCTGTTTTAGTGTATTAATATTAGCTGTTTGGATCAATGGTAACCTCTTAAGGCCATGAAGACATTGGTCACAAGACATTGGTCTCAGCGGCGTGTTTTTAGACGGTTGAATAAGATAGTTGTGTTGCTTTGCAATGCAGACATAACCCTACAGCACTCTTTGCATATGATTTCTTCTTGGTTGCCCTAAATCCAAAGTAATCCATTTCTAGACACAAGCTGTTCACCTTCTGCTGTGCAAGACGTTTGGTTTTTGTTTCGATGGTCTATTAGCTGTTGCATGTATACACACAACCCTTCCGATCTTAACTGACAAAGCTGACTCCAAGTAGCTGCTGGAGGAATAAATGGAACAAAAGTTCATTACCATCGTTATCATTCATAATATGTAGAAATGTAAGCACTGAGAGGTTCAGCATTGTAGTTTAGTAAGAGCGTGTCTGAGTAATTGCAGTTTTTTTCCTTGCATCTGTATGTAATTAGATATGGCAACAACCATATCTAAGAGAGGCAAAAATGTACGAAGTTTTTAAATAAGCAAATAATGTCATGGTTACTGTATAATTCAGATGTTGAACCCCCTCTGTTGACAGATATAAACCTCAAAAACACAAAACTAAGGTGTTAAGATCTTCACAGGGCTGCGTCTTTGCAATTGAACCAAAAATAAGGCCAAACAAAATAAAATCCCAGGAACATACACGTGGGCATGAATTTTTTAATTATTTTTTCACCCCATTTCACATTTTGCAAAGCCAATAAATGTCCTTGACAGAAAGCCTGCTAAAAATGGTAGATGGGTGATCTGTGGGCCATTAAAGGTGATCTCCACTGTATAGTTCAAATTGATCAAGACAGCTATGCATAGCAATGAGCGCCTATGGTTGAATTAAAGCATCAGAGTGAGAGGGTCCTGTTGAGAAGTCAAACAGCTGTCAGGGGATCCAATTATGGTCATGCTCCTGTGCCATCGCAGAGTGCACACCTAAATGTTGTGTTCCCCACAAAGACCTCTCACTACACTCAAGTTAAGCCGTCTCGCCTGCAGCGTTGGTGAATATTTGAAAGTCTTGCCAGAGGAAAAGAACGAGGCTGGCATTTCTCCTTCAACAGAAGTGGCCTGGTACCCTGGTGGCAGAAAGTCTCTGCCTGAAAACACAGCAAAAGTCAAATATAAAAAGGCCCTCTGTGCCTTTGTCACTGCTTAAGTGTTTAAGAAACTCTCTTGTGTGTTGTCACTGCAGGTTTGAGATATTATGTAACCCTGACAGAAGGGTAGGTGAAGAGAATAAAGCAAAAATAAAAACAAGTCCCATTTAAAGATCAAACGTTTGGCTTTTTCATTCACGTCACAGGCACAGAGCATATTCTTCAGTGATAACTCAGTGAAGTAGATGCAAAAAAAAAAAAATGTAGAAGAAATAAAGTTCCCGTTAAACTTACAAAACCAAGTTGTACTGAAATAACCATACCTGAAAATATAGTGAAATTTACTGGCAGGCTATAGCTACCACCCACACACCACTCATCATATAAAGAGTGGTCTGAAATCAGCTGTGGCAGTCACAACCAGAGAAATCAGGGTATGTATTTATCTTGTTGTTTTCTTTTAGGCTTCATCTTTGATTTATTGATTGATTTATTATATCTGCAGGAATGTATTTACTGTTTCTTCCCTTTATAGTGACCTTGCAAAGCACTTTGTTGTTAGCAGAAGTGCTATATAAATAAACCATCATTATTACATGATATACAGACAGCATGCTATATCATTCGAATAACCCCTTTAAAACTGACTGATATGCAAAATACCAGCTGTCAGCTTCGGCCTCAGCAAAGACGTTCTGCAGTGCAATCAAGTACACTGTGAAACTACTCATTTAGCTCAGCCTGGTCCCTACATTAACCCTGCAAGAGCACACCAGGGAATCAAATCACATACTGTACAATTATCATTAACAATGTCCTGTTTACCTTTTATGCTCCACTCACTACAGTATGCACAGTAACAGGAACAACGGTCCAAACACTATAAAGCACCTACCTCAAAATATATATGCAGCATAAACATGTATGGTTGTGGACAAAAGTTTACACACACTCATTATGGACATAAATGTCATGGTAATTTGGAGCTTTTGGTGATTTATTTAAATTATTCTTTTTCCAGGGTGGAATAATTAGACAGAATACATCTTTAATGATTTTAAAAATCAAGATTTGGGTGCTCACGTTTGAAACTATTTTGGATTTTCTCAAATCCACACAGCGTCACAGGCACAAATATATACAAATATATACCTACACCCCTGCTAATATTTGGTTAAATGTCCCTTAGCAAGTCCCTTAGCATCAAATCAGACACTTTTGGCAGCCATCAACAAGCTTCGGACATGAGTTTGTTTGAATATTCAACCGCTCTGCTTGGCAGAATTGGTAGAGTTCATTCCTCTCTCTTTCGTCTCTCTCATTCCTCTCTGGTTTGATTTACAATCCACTGGTGTGGTGTACAGAGGCAAAATTACAAAAACTGTCTCTCTTTCCCATTTCTTATGAGAAAGATCATGAACTAAACACCCAGACATAGGAGAAAAAAGAGGAACCCTTGTTTTGCACAGCTCAAAAAACTGAGACTGGGGCACGATAACAATAACACTACCCCCCACCAAAGCATGACAGTCCTTATTAAGTGCACTGTGTTTAGGTCAGGTACCAGCCACTATGAGGTCATTATCCCGTAAGGCCCATCAGAAAGAATGTTGTGGTGTATATACTTTATCATTTAATACTTGTAAGCTGTGCAGTAGAAAATCTTAACTAGTGTTTTAAACTCACAAACCAAGCGGACATTAACATGACTTTTTAAAGCAATGATATGCAAATGAATATACAGTGCAGCAGGCAGACTGAACTCGAGGTTGACAATGAGTGCAACAGCCTTAAATGATAATCAGCAGCTCAACAAAAGAAAGGAAGCTGGGGCAATAAACCTGTTAATATGTGCAAAAATATTCTTTCAATAATATTAAGTATGCAAAAATGAATCTGGGGACTTGTGGATGACCAAAGTTTAAGTTTGCCATGAAGCCAGGATCACAGGAAACAATCATGTCAGTCCACTGTGTTTAAGGTGAAAATCAGGAAAGCTAATTTGCATAAATATATTTTATCAAGATTGCAGTGAGCTAATGGAACATCTCTCCCCGGCTCAAATAATGATCGGCTTAAAATCAATTCAACCCACAGCACCTGAAGTGTGAGTCGTGGATAGCCTGCCTGTCTATTCATAGCACAATTCAGCCCGTACGGGGAGTTCATTCAAAATACAAACCAACACAAACACTGCATAGGGGTGAATCCAGCTGTAAAACATATCCTAGTAGGAGCTTAGAGATCAACAACAAGCAGAGCGACACAGCAGGCAACAGGCTCGCAACACACAGCAGAGCCAAGACATCAAGACACAACAGGCAGGTGATCACAAACACCAGAAACTTACCATGATGAAGAGAAGCTATGATTTCAGCAGTCAACATCATAAGCAGGAAAGTCGGGAAAGTGCAGTTTGAGCCCACAGCTGCTATGATTAAAATCTAACCAGCAGAGAGCACAGTGCAAATATCATCATCTCTCCACCAAAGTCTCTGAAGTTTTGTGTTAGAAGGCAAGCTTGTTTGAATGCATAAATATAAGCAACATGTGTCTGAAGCAGTTATAGGGTTTTCTTTTTTTCTTAGCTGCTCTTACTTAAAAGAGAAAGTAAAGGTTTGAATAGATCCCCATTTTGAAAGTGGGCGTTAGATGTAGGATAACCTCACATGGCCTTGAGGAACACTTTTTGCACATCAGAAAAAAAAGATGATTTTTGGTCAAAACTGAAAAGATAAAAGTCATAAAAGCCCAATGTGACACTGTAGTGAAAACTGTGATCTGCCTGTGATCAATGGATGTACAAATACACTCACCAGCCATGTGTTTAGGTACATGTGGTCAACTGCTTAGTAATGCAAGCGTGAGTGCGTGTGTGTGTGTGTGTGTTTGTGTGCACCTTGCTAGTACTGGATTGGACCCCTTCTGCTTTCAGAAGTGATTCAGCAAGGTGTTGGAAACATTCCTCAGAGATTTTTTGCTCTTTTGGACTGAGAGCTGCTGAATGCGGAGGTCATTTGAGTACAGTGAACTCATTGTCATCCAAGTTTTGTGACATGGCGCATTATCCTGCTGGAAGCAGCTTTGAGAAGATGGGTACACTGTGGTCATAAAGGCATGCACGTGGTCTGCAACAATACTCATGTAGTGACATTTAAATGATGTTCAGTTGGTACTAAGGGGCATAATATGTGCCAAGAGACTATCCCCCAAACCTAGGCTGACCAGATGTTCCTCTTTAAGCGGGATTGCACAGCATTTTTATTCCCTGTCCCCCATCCCACATCTTGAGACAATGCCCCATATTTTGACTGGCTCTGCAGGACATGCTCTTTTTTAATGTCTCACTTTTATCCAATGCATATGAAGGGAAGGCATTTTATTAGAGTCATATGAAGGTTAGACTGTTGAATGCTCTGCCCATCAGTCACATTTACAAGAGGTTCTCAAAAAAATCACAAAATTCACAGATTTCAGTGAATATGATGGAAGTTATCACAAAGAAAATGAATCAGTAGTATATACGGAGAAATAGTTTTTTCTTTCTTTTTTTTTGCTAGAATTATTTTTTAGTTCTGCAAAAGAGAAAATATGGTGTGAAGTGACAGTATGTGTGTGTCATAATTGCCTAGAAATTGCTAAAATTGTCAGATATGACTCAGAAAAGGTATGCCAATCTATGGCTGCATCCCTACTGAAACCCAAAGACTGAACACCACCTGAAATAACAGTGAAATAACAAAGATATGGGAGCATATACAGACTATCACATGAGACTATAAGAACAAACTTTAGCTTCCTTTTATTCCTATTGGATTTACTTAGCAAGATAGTTGGAAAAGTTCCATTCAGATCTAATATATTTGACAATCTCCCAGCATGGTTAATGTGTCCCACTTTGTGGGCTTCATGGTTCAACATGCTTTGTGTTCAGAGATGCTCTTCTGCATACGTGGGATGTAATAATGGTTATTCGAGTTACTTTTGCTTTCCGATCAGCTGAAAGCAGTCTGGCCATTCTCCTCTGATGTCAACAAGACACTTTCACCCACAGAGACCCTAGAGATGGGTCTGTGGGAAAATCCCAGTAGATCAGCATTTTCTGAAATATTCAGACCCATCTGTCCAACACCAACAACCATGCTGCATTCAAAGTCACTTAGCTCACCTTTCTTCCCCATTCTGTTTGAACTTTAGCAGGTGATCTTGACCATGTCTACATGCCTAAATGCACTGAGTTGTTGCCATGTGACCAGCTGTCCATTAATGAGCAGTTGAGCAGAAATACTAAGAAATCCAAATAAAACCAATTCAAATTAAAAAAAAAAAAGTCTGTTGCAGTACAAGTATCTGGGTGTGTATTCACAGAGGTCTAATGATTGAATATGTAACATTATACATTTAACATCCTCAGTGGTCACCATCACGGCTGTGTAGTGTAAAAGAAGGGACCAAACAATTTTCAGTCAGTAGAAGTGTAGGAATCTAATAATATAGGTCTATTGTGACTATTAATTGTTACATGTTTCAGATGTTTGCAAATACGACGACTAACAGTCACTTCATCATTTTTAAGTGCACAACTTGATGTGTTTGGTTTGAGACATTAGAAATTCATGCTCTATGCATGGAAGCACGCAGTGTACATTACTGTTCTCCTTAGAGGTGTGCTTAAGGAACATATCTGCCTTTTCGGCACAGATTTTTATAATCTGCGTTTCAACTGCTGTGTTAGGTAACGTCAAGATGAATTTGGGGATTATATTTTCAAAACATTTCTTCACACTTAAATTCCCTCAGTATAATTACTTCTCTAAATTTACTCCACTAAACCTCTGTTCTCTGAGGAGGAAGATGCCGCATGCAATATGACAACAAAGTTTTACGCATATATTTGACAATGATGAAAGCGCTTAGCTTCCTTTCAAGGGAAAACCTTTTGCACTTCATCTCCCATTTTTCCAAGTTAATGACAGTGTCACGCTACTCTTTGCGCTTGGCAGCCTGTTACCCACCCATCATCTCTGAAGCATGTAACCTCATTATTAAGTGGACTATATGCAAGGTGTCCAGAGGCTGCATGGTTTGTAATGAATAGAGATGGCACTTAGTTTAATTTGACAAGGAGGCATTTCTTCTCAGTGAGAATACGCTGTAAAGTAATATCCAAGTCTGTCTGTCTTCCTCTCATACCTCCTGCCTCAAAATGAAGGTGTCCGTATTATTCACAGCTAATGTTACTTTCCCCCCACTCAGGCGCTTCAACTTTTTTGAGCCTGAAAAATGTGTGAACTTCATCTTTTTTGAGAAATACAGAAAAAAAATTAAGCATTAGTAAAAATCAGACTGTTTTATAAGCATAATTTATTTCCACAGTAAAACAACCAGCAGACATTAAAAACAAAAAGAACAAAATAAGAATGAGGCTTCTGTTTTATCTTAAACTGAGATCGGCAGCTTTGTTTGTGACAAGCAAACAACATAATCAAATATTTTAAAGAACCAAAAACAAAACAGAACTCTAACAGAAGATTAGCCAGAACACCCTCCTCACTTTTTTTTTTTTGGTTCAAACTTTATTGCTGTCTCACACGGCTTCCTAGAAAAATATGACTTTGCAAATAGAAAAAAAAATGGGGAGAGAAGAAAGTAAAATTGATCAAAATAAATTGTGTAAAACCAAATTAATTCCAAGTATCTCCCCTCCAGTTTGTCATTCAGCATTACAAACTGTCATTTAAAGTGCTTCAAATTAGAATTTTTAAAATGTCAGATTTTTTTTTTATTTGCATAAAAGGTTGTTAAAAGTACAGCTTATCAAGTCATCTTTTCACTCTAAACAATATTGCACAGTATATCTGAGACAGTGCTTACTAGCTGAGACCAGCTGATGAAGGAGAATATGTAGTGATAAGTACCGTGACCTTGGGTATTATAGGAATATGACTTGCTACACTGCTTACGCTTTATCTTCTTACACTGTAAACTTCTAGTTGGTGATACAGCTGGCAAAAGAAACACTTGAATGGTGAATATGTTGTAAAAGTACATCAGTACATCACACCATGTTCCTGCACTTACAAAAAAACCACCTCAATAATGACAGTAGAGTTGCTGAAGAAATAGCAAGACACTTTTTTTTAATTTACGTTTTTACTTAAAAAAAAAAAATCACTAGACATTGACAGAGGTTACTAAAGGAAACATCTGTTCCCGATAATGATTTGAAACGTTTTAGATTTATTTTTTATTTTTTTGGCCACTAGGGAGAAGCAAAAACAAGCTGTAAATGCCAACATCTTACTCTTTAAGAAGCTGACAAGGCAAATTTGTAACGAAACAGTAAATCACAGGATTCACTCATTAGAAGTTTAATAAATCTGATATTTATATCTATATATCCGATCTTTAATAAAATTAAAAAAAAAAAAAAGAAACAAACAAAAAGAAAACCCATGTGGTATGAGCGAACTGAAACAGTCAAACCAAAACAATCAGCTAAAAGGCGCTAAAATGCCCCAAAGCTGAGAAAAAAGCCATTACATGAAGCTTTAGCTGCAAATACACAGCCTTCTGTCTCCTGTTCTCTGCATTTCCTCAACTGAATTTGCATCCTGTTTTCTTAAGTAATGTGCATCACTTCATGTGCAATTTATTTTTTTATTTTGCAAGCATCTTTATAGATAATGTGGACTCTGTGGGAAAAAAAGCTGCACTCCTGTGCCATTCAGAGGAATAATGCAGAAAAAAAAAAATTTTTTTCCCTCTTGTGCAATGCAGCTTTATAATTTGTGCATCCTCTCAGAAGTGAATCGAGTTCCTGCACTAGAACTGATCCAATTTGCAAGAGTTTTTTTTATCCCAGTGTGGTTTTGTTATAGCAAGACTGATTTTCTTGACTGCTAAACTGAGCAGGGACACTGATTTGGAGTTTGGGAATACAGCACAGAGAGGGATGTACTGCCCTGTTTTCCCTGGCATGGCTTTGCGTTTGGCCTGGGCTGACGCATCTCTCTCCCTCTTACACACACAAACACAAACACACACACTCCTCCAAGAGCGCAAAACACTGGCAGCCAGAGGTGTCTGGAGATACACACACACACGCAAATACACACAGCAGGCAACATTGATTTCCTGTTTGGCATTACTTAGCAGTGAGTGACACAGCTGAGGGGTGCAGGCTATTCTCTAGACCACAGTGCAGACAAACATTGTATGTATTCTGTCCTTCATGACATTTTACAGACAAGCCTGCCAGAAAAGACCTGTGTTGATCATTAGCACCTTCGCTACTTTTTATAAATTGTTTTCAGCTTTTCTTTGTGTCTTGCTGGGCATCTATCTTACTCTCTGGGTGCATCTTCCTGTCCGCGTTTCCACTTTCATTACAAGAAATGGGCTTTTCTTGGCTTCACAGAGCACTGTTGACTGCTTGGCTGGCTTGGCACAATGTTGAGCCATCCAACAGGTAAACATGTATTATCAGCCACATGGATCCTCAATCACAAACAAACACAAGCCTCTATCAATTTCCAGGGTAATCTAGAGATGGACATCTTTTTTTTTTGCATGGCTACAGCAGACAAACAAATGAGTGTTTACTTGGAGACCTCGTTTTGTGAGCACTTCCTAAAACAACAGATACACTTTTATGCAGTTTGTTAAAGAATCCAAAGTGTGTGGGCCTGTAGGTGCACTTGTGCGACTGTTGGGAAGTGTGAAACGATGTCTGCGTCTCTTCTGAGTTTCACGTCTCTTTGAGTTTTGTCAAAGTTCCTGTACGTGTGCGTCAGTGTAACTCGTGTTTGGATGTGTATGCGCGCGATGTGTGTGTCTCTCTCTGTCTATGTAGGGTGCATTATTGGACGCAGTAGACCGGACACTGCCAGAGGCGTACACCGAGCGGTCACGCGGCGTGACAGAGGAGAGAGCAGAGTTGCTGTCAGAAGGCCTTTTTAACACACTGCTGCTCTCCGTTCAGGGACATTTCGAAAGCGTTTGACTGCAAAAGGGCTTCGCAAAGAAGCGATAAACACAATTCTGCGAAACTCCCACAGAAACACCACTAAAGCCCTGAAGGCTCCCTACCTGAAAATACCAGGCTAATACCTTTGATGTTCCCAAAGAGACATGCAAGAGAGTGAGAGGAGAGACGGTGAAACAGAAAAAAAAAAAAAAGACAGCAGCTCAACACACGCGCGCTTTTTCTCCAGGCAGCAGCTTCACACATCTAATGAATCCCCATTACTTGATGTTTCCACGTGTGGGCGATTAAGGGAGAAGTTGTTTCAAGAAAGTCAGTGTGCCTTGTAAAAATGTCCCTCCTCATAAGTTATTTAATTAACTCCCAAATTATGTTTTATTCAGTCACTATTCTCAACCTGAGTTTGACTTGCTATATTTTCTTCCATTGCATCTTGATATTTAAAATGAGGCAGATCACTCTTTTTAAGTTTGTTTAAAAGTTCTCTTTGTCTTACAGCAAGCATTTTACTATCCAGATATTAACTTTTGCTTGTTTTTTTTTTTTTTACATACTGATTCCTTCTCGCCATACATCATTTTACTCTTCAGTCTTTTCCATCTAAAAATGTACAAAGTAACCCTGAAATAACAGACACTTCAGTGTATTTTCTGTTTTCACATAGATATGAGTGCGATTCCATTATACCTGAGCACACTCAAGTGTGCGAGTGCTTTATTATGCCGCTTCTTTCCACTACATTATGAAAGCTAATTCTTCACTTCTCCAATGTTTCTCCTAATTATATCTCCACCGCCAGCCTGGTATTACTTTTCAGTGCCTATATTTCCATCACAGTGCATTTACACAAAAGGTCTGTGAACCCTTCTGCTACCATGCACAGGGTTTGAAAGTTCACTCAGGACGTAAGTGTAGTGAGCTGAACTGGAAGGATGTGAGCACCTACAGCGTGGAGCTGTTTTTATATCCATCTCTCTCTCTTTTTTTTTTTTTATACATATACACACACACAGACACATTTACACAAGCACATATTCTCATTCCAGAAGTGACAGCTCCGGAGCGCTTTGACAAATTTCTTTCTTTTTTTTTTTTTTTTAACAGTCTCTAGCCCCATTTCACCTTCACTTTCTTGCTTCTTTCCTACTTCTTTTTTGGTTGCCTTTGTTTTCCCCTGGGCCATCTATTACACAGCAAAGGTCAAATTCATGTCACTACTGTGTTTAAAACCAAATGCACCTGTGTGTCAAAGGGCACAGCTGTATGAGGACAAGTGAACTTGGACTTTAAAATGTGACATTAGCCAGTGGGTATTATAAAAGAAAACAAAAAACTGAGTTCTCTCTGACACTCTTTTCTTCCATCTGCAGCATTCATGTACATGTGCAAAACTAACTTCCTCCATAAAACCCTCCTCTATCTCACAATTGTCATATATCACCATGCACTGTAGTGAAGATACGTTCCTGCTACATAATACATTTTGATAAATCATGAAAAAGTTGTGGTGGTTCATTTAGAAACAATACAGAAGTTGCAGTCACAATGTCGCAGACACAAGCAGTCCCTGAATGTTTCATACAGGTTAATGAGTGAGGAGGCGAAAGAGATGAATATTAATGTCAAAGTGATTTAAGTCTTAGTTTATGATGGACGGATTTAAGCTCCTCAAGGAATCTTTGGCTTGGGGAGGGATGAGCGACTCAAAGGGATCAGGAACTTGGCTGGCCTGGGGTCTCTGAGCGTCCCCTGGTTGGGCTCCTTCAGGCTGTGCTCTTCCAGGCTAAAGCTGGTGTAACTTGGATCCCTGGGCGGAAGCAGCGAAGTACAACGTGGACTTCGAGCTTGCACCTGGGGTCCAGTGTTAAAGCAGGGAAGGCCTCTAGATGGAGGCGGCAGCTGCTTCGCTTGGTTAGCTAGAGACCCTAAGGAACACCCTGGCTTCAGAGAGGCAAAGCCACCAGTGCCCCCTGGCTTGAGTGCAGGGAGAGAAACACGCTTGTGAAAGCGAGGAGGCTGCAGCATGCGAGGGCAAGGCGAACCAGCAGATCTAGGAGTGACAGAGTTCTGCAGTATCACAGCGGGGGTTCTCCCCTCATGCTGTGCTGCTGATGCTGGACTGTCCCTGGCAGTTATCCCCTGTGGAGCCCTAGAACCCAGGCGGTGCAGGTTGGTGTTCGGGAGATGACTCAGCTTGTCAGGGCCTGTTGGCCCAGACACATCTGCCATAAAAGCTTTAAGAGGATGGTCAGCATCTAAAGGGGTTGCTTCCTCTGACTTAGTCCTTGTGAGGTCACTGTGGCCCACGGTGGGGGTTGTTTTTACTAGTTTTCCCCGGTGGAGGTGTTCGTTGAGACAGGGGTTGAAAGGCTGTAGTATTTGAGGCTGCAGGAAAAAAAGAAAAATAGATCAGTAAGTGAGTGTGTAATAAACAGGTTGTGCTTTTAAAAAAAAACAAAACAAAAAAAAACATGTTTCTGGAATCTACTGAAGCCTTTGAATTATTTTGCAATCACTGCTGCAGTGGTGCTTCAAAATATTCAAACTGAGAGCTACAATACACGCTGCCTGTGTGAGAACATGCTGAGCTGTTGAACCACATGAAATTCAGACCAACCATGGTGTTGCCCTCCAATAGGGGACACACAGTTTATGAGCGCAAAACCATGAACACCTGGATGAGAGGAGCTAATTATCCAGTCCAACAACAAAAGAGCTGAGCTCCGCTGCTGACACACACTCAACATAAACTTATTTTAGTTTGACTTCACAAAGTTACTTCAGAGCAATAACCTGTATATAAAAGATTGATCTAGTCACGGGACATCACCAGCTGGATTGTGAAGTCCTGTTTTTTGAGCATTTCTGTCTCTGCCATCACAGCTTTTTACCAGCACATGTTATGAGCGCAGGTTGAATAAAAATGAAGGACACTAAAGTATTCTTACTCATACCATGCATTATTGTTATGAACATTAACAGGCGCCATAATTCACAAAATGAACATCATATTCTATTAAACGAGACCTGAAACTAGTGATTGAGACAGTTAAGTCATTGGGAAAGTGTTTACTGGCACTGCACAGCTAGGAAGACAAAGGCCCTTTGACAACCATAAGAGTCGCCCTGTGCAGGCCATGAGAAAGAATGCATATTTAAGTTGCATCCACATACACTATATTGCCAAACGTATTCAATCACCCATCCAAATCACTGAAGTCAGGTGTTCCAATTACTTCCATGGCCACAAGTGTATAAAATCAAGCACCTGCAGACTACTTCTGCAATCATTTGTGAAAGAATGGGTCGCTCTCAGGAGCTCAGTGAATGGTACCATGATAGGATGCCACCTGTGCAGCAAGTACAATTGTGAAATTTCCTCATTACTAAATATTCCACAGTCAGCTGACAGTGGTATTATAACAAAGTGGAAGTGATTGGTAACAACAGCAACTCAGCCATAAAGTGGTAGGCCACGTAAAGTGATAAAGCGGGGTCAGCTCATGCTGAGGCGTATAATGTGCAGAGGTCACCAACTTTCTGCAGAGTCAGTTGCTACAGACCTCCAAACTTCATGTGGTCTTCAGATTTGCTAAAGAACAGTGTGTAGAGAGCTTCGTGGAATGTATAAAGTATGCCACCAATGGATTCTAGAGCAGTGGAGTGTTCTCTGGAGTGATGAATCACGCTTCTCCGTCTGTAAATCCAATCCTGGTGGTTGCCAGGAGAACGGTACTTGTCTGACTGCATTGTGCCAAGTGTAAAGTTTGGTGGAGGGGGGATTATTATGTGGGGTTGTTTTTCGGGAGCTGGGCTCAGCCCTTTAGTTACAGTGAAAGGAACTCCTAATGCTTCAGCATACCAAAACATTTCATGCTCCCAACTTTGTGGGAATATCCCCTTTCTGTTTCAACATGACTGTGCACCAGTTTACAAAGCAAAGTCCATAAAGACATGGATGAGCAAGTTCGGCGCAGTACAATTTGACTAACAGTCAAAGAATGAGATGTCACTCAAGTTCATATGCATGCGAAGGCAGACGAGTAATATAGTGTATGCTTTTCAAACTCAGAAGCTATATCCATCTTTTATATACAGTCTATGCTGAAAGCCCTTACATGCAATTAGTTTAGATTGTAAAAGTGCTGTTTCTATCCATGTACCAAGTGATGTATGCCTCTCCAGCTGTATTTGTAAGGCAGAAAATGGCAGAAAAGCAGCAGATTACAAGACCAGACAGTGATTACTGTATCTATGAAAACTCCGGAAACAGCAGAGACGCTTGCATCAGCTAACAAGCCAAAATCAATATTCTACTCCCGTACTTGTAGATATCTTACCCAAGTACATTTTCAAAGTAGTTCAAGACCAGAACATATATAAAAAAAAAAAATGCTTCAAGACATTTCTAGCCCATTTAGTTTGTACTGCCAGTTTTTACAATCAGAAATCAGAGGGCTGGCCTTTTGGCTTCTCTCCTCTGAGCACTGCCTGTAGGATCCAAATCCACCTGGAACCATCAAAAGCTTCTAAAAAGCCTGAACTCAGTTTCAGCAGAACATATTCACTGCGAGTTGTGAAGGGATCTCAAAGGATGTGAATATATAGCTGCACTGGTCAGGTTGCTGGGTCTGTTTGTACCATCAGTCATTTGTATTGTGAGTGTGAGAGAGGATGTCTGAGGCCACAGCTCCATCTCCTGGTCCCCTGCCACAACATGTCCACAAGGCTGTTATAAAACTCTTGTTCACCTTTCAATGTTAGTTTGCTCCTGCACATTTTTAAGGAAAGAAATGCTGTAATTATAACGTTATAAAAAGGACCACTTTTCTGCATCTTGCAATGAGCTCCGATTAGTCCGCCAGTCGCATCATCAGCATGTTAATATCTCATTCATATCATGATTGTGAGATATAATCCACAAATTAGAGGTGATGTCACAGAAGTAATTATCATATGAATCCAACATCATCTAAAAGGTGAGTGACATTATTAAAATGACCTTTTTTTTCCTTTTGCTTCTGACTCATTCAGAGCAAAACACACTGAAACAAGATGAATACACGCATTGTGCTTTTTTTTTCCAGTTTTGACTGTGCGGTTCACATTTAATACAGACTAAAATGTTCAATGTCATAAGAACTGCAGTAGTATGATACGTTTAACTGCAAGGTTTGTAATGAGCTCATATATTTACAGCCTTCCCTGCTCGGGATATTCAGTATCATTTGGGTCATAGTCAGTAATTATTTGCATCTGCAGCTATCTGCTACAGATACTAATAATTAGCAGCAATCATTCTGAGCAGTTCATTGCACTGCCAAGAAAATATCACAGCTCACTAATGATAGCTATCACTTTTACACAAAATCACCAGTGGAACCAAAAAAAAAAATCTTGTTAATTTGTGACACCTGGAAGATCTCACAGCCTACTACAATAAATCTCATCTCCACCTACCCTCAACATGTCTGTTATTAAGAAAAGCAACCTGCAAGAATGTGAACCAAAAGGATGCAAATAATTCCCATTTAGCAGGAAGACAGCGTGATTGCTGCAGATAAGCAGATGGGATTGTCAATATGGTAGTACTCAATTTTAAAGCTAAATTAGACTTCATGTGTCGCTTGTGGTGGTGGATTGCGTTGAAATAAGAGCTGTGGAAAGACAGAGTGTGTGTGATTACTTAGATTTGGCTTGTTGATGAGCTGCTTTTGAAAGGGGAGTTAGAAAGACCGTGATTACCACGGACAGCAGTAAATATGCATTCGCATTCAATAACATGAGGCTATTTTAAAATCTTATTCCCCTTAATACACTCCATCCATCCAAGTGAGCACCTAAAAAAGAGTGAATAAAATACAGAAAAACAAAACCACACAGAAAGATTTACCAATGCATGCACAGCAGTTCTCATACAGTTAAATTATAGGATGGAATTAACTAAAAAACACCAATAATAACAAAAGCAGAAATATATTGCCAAACAAATTTGTAAAATACGACCAAAAAAAAATATCACAACTCAGTGATCCCAAATTTATATCCATTAAAAAGATCAGACTGAAGTCCAAAGGAGGAATACACAAAGTCAAAACTGAAAACCAAAAGCTAATCATGCAAACGCAGTATTACAAAGACATGCTTCTGTCATGCCATATGTCACAAGACAACAGCCCAGCGAGCAGGAGGTGGGCAGCATGTCCATTTCATGTTAAAGAGAGGATTACTGTACCACGCTGTGTCAGTGAAGTACTGCACTAGGCGCTCCACTCCTTGCATTGGCATTATGAGTGAGGAGGCAAAGACAGAGGAGAGAGACTGTGAGAGATTCATTTTCAGACTTTTAACAGACAGAGAACAGAGACGAGGAAAGAGAGGGGTTAATGGATTAGGAAAGAGGATGAAATGAGATTCAAGAGAAAGAGAAATAGAGGGTTACCGACATCTAAGACAAATACTTATTGTGCTTGACAAATTTTAAATTTAGAATTAGAACAAAGCCCATGCTTTCAAGAAAAGGTCACACATTAGCTCCACAAACCAATTTAATTCATTTACTATAACCTCCTTTCATTCGCGCTGCATCTCTCTTTTCTATTCTTAAGACCATTACTATTGGCAAGAACTCTTTGCTGGTTTGTATACAGCCAGGGCTCCCTGTGGGGGTCAGAGCATTAGTGGTTTATCCAGTAAAATAAAAATACACTTTTTATTCATCCCAGCTTCGGTGTTTTATTCTTACATCTAAATACGACAGCATACCAATTATATTTTAGTATATTTAAAAGTCAGGGCCACTTTCCTCCTACCTTTATACTTCAACAATGCCAAACTTTTTAAAAAAAAAATGATGCATACTGTTTTGTTTAATTAGACCGTGCAATTTACTGGTAGGAGAAAATGCACTCTGACTGAAGGCTGGGCCATATGCACATAGTTGCTAAAACGTGATTTTTGTAATAATTTGAAAAATTCCAGAAAATACACCTGCGCCACTTTTTTTTTTTTAATTGTATTTTTTTTCCTTCCCCCCCTTGATACAAAGCTGAGTCCCACTGAGATAAATCAAAGAAACGCAGCGTGGGTTCTTTTCTTTGTTTCATTTTTATTTTGTGCTCCTCACGCTCACATATGTGCATTTTCAGAAGTCTATTTACCTATTGTCTTTCTCTTTATCTGCCTCCTCTACTTGCTAGCTTGTCAGCACTGCATAGCACAAAAGCTCTGTGAATAGGTGAGGTTGTTGTGACCATGCTGTCATTGTATCTATAGTCTTGCCTTTCTCTATAGTCAAACTTTGGTTTAGTCAAACTTCACTTCATGTCAAAGGCAAAGACAATGCTATGTGTGTGTGTCATTTCTTTTTTCTCTTTACTCTATATTTTTACACCATCCCTGTAGATTGAGGCGAAGGAATATTTTAGGGCATTACAACTGAGACTAGAAATACAGGTATCTGCAGGTTTGAGAAAGACAATACATTCATATTCATTTTCTGAGTGAATACAGCTAAAAAAAAATGAACTGAAGCCATTTAGGGGAAGTAATGGAAGAGGACACCAGGAGAATTAATTGTTAAAGGACAAAAAGTCAAACTGTGTGTAGTAAAACAAGAAAATCTTTTCTTTTTTTTTGCCTGTTTCTTTTCTTGTTCCATATTAATCTATAAGTAGACAAACCACAAACGGCTCTGTAACAGCACAAGGAAAAAAAATAAATAAATCACTCCTACTAACTGGAAACAAGGCTCAGTAGATTAGAAGGCTTTAACTGGAGACAAAGTTAAACTTTACAGACCCTATATGTTGTGTTACAGAAGGCTAGAGAAAAGGCTGCAAAGGATGTTAGTGACTCACTCTGTCTGCGCTGGGGCATGCTGGTACGGGTCAAGCCCTGGTGCTGTGCCTGCCACGGGGACAGCAAAGGGGTGGGCAGCACACCCTACGCAGAGAAAAACACAAAGGACAAAAGGCATGACATGCCAGATCGTGCACACGCACACGAGCAAACACACACACACAGAAGCCTGCTCTCACAGGGAAGAACACTCACAGGCATAAACACATTGTTAATGATTGCGGATAGCCCACTTGACACAGCACACAAAACACACACTCACACAGACAAGCACGCTTATAAGGCACAGAGAGACTGATACATCACGTCAGCGTTAAAGCCATTATAATAAAAGTTTTGATGTAATAAAAACTCAGGCTTAATGTTAGTGGAACGAACAGAATTAATCCCTTAATACCAACATTCGCTCTGATCTTGAGAATTTAAGAAGCCTTTTTGTTTGGTAAATAGAAAAAAAAAATGTATATATGTAGCATTTACACTGAGTGAAATATTCAATACAATGTAAATAAAGGAATCTAATATTTACAGTGAATAAAGTATTAAATCCAAGGCTCAGTGTTTATGGCATTCATGTTTTATGAATCTATGTATAGTTCAAATGAAAGGTCATTGCAACCAGACACGTGGACCATTTAATTAAACATGGACTGGTTTTAAGTTTAGTGTACAGGAATGACAATTTTCATCAGTACTCTTGTGGATATCATTTTTTTTATAATGTTTGGTGATGAGCAGGCCATTGGCTGGTTAGTGAGATGTGAATGGTTAAAACAGCATGGCAGTGAGAAATGTCAGACAGTCGTTCTGCCACTGAAACCCAAGAGGTTATTTTATTATTCATTATCCTATTAAACATCCCCTACCTAGAGATCTCCAATAATCTATGTTGTTTTCCTAGGGCAGCTGTGAAAATCACTCTCTTCTGCCTACTCTAAAACTGCTTACATAAAAACTATTAACCACGTACAGTATCTCAGCCCACTTACACAACAGTCACAATACAATGCCATATGCACATTTTGTCCACAAACCTGAGAAAATACCAGCCCTGTTCTGTACACCACATTTATCTTAAAGTTAAGCAATTCAAAGTTTCCAGCCCTCATTGGGAAAGTCAAAGTGAAGAGGCAGCTGGGCGATTCTGTGAAGTGGGTTAGAGAGTGAAACTGTATCAAATGCTCCTTTCTTCCTCAGTTGTGGAGAGGTCTCTGTCTTCTCTGATATAGGAGAGGGGCACAAAAATTGTCAGAGGGAAGAACAAAGAGAGAGAGCGATATCAAAGACGTGAAGGGAAAGGTTGGAACTTCCCAGCAGGTCCGGCGCAGATTTCAGAGCCCTCCTAGTGTGACTGCTGCAGTAGGGAGCAATGAGTTTCCCTGATCTGTTCTTGTCCATGTCCTCCCTTTAAAGCCAACAAGTTTTTCAGTGGGAGGTCTTAACAGAAGCTTTCTGTCGAAGCTTCATTTGCGGAGAGGAAAACTTTACGATGAGAACAAGAGAGCATGTTGGAGGGCTCTTGAATGATTCTGACAGTATCTGGCAACTTTAATAAAACTCTGCAGCAGCTTAGCCTTTTTTACATTTTCCACAGCTGTAAAGGGTCTCCAATAAAGGGCTGTCAGAGCATCACAAAGGCAGTGAGACAGAAACTGGGAAAATTATACAAGTTATTTTTTTATATATTTCATCCATCAATTTCATCATTTCTCTCCCACCATCATACAGACTGAGTTTGGCAATACTTCCTTCTCAGTCCTTTTTAAAAACCTCAGTGTTATGCTCCTAAACCTCCTTGTTGCTCACTTTGCCCTCTGGTTGTCAGGCTTTTACTGTTGGTACTGGAACTTGTGCAACGGTGTCAGCAACCCACACATTACACCCTTTTGGTAGAGGTCAGTGGAGGAAGCACACAGAAGTTTGAAAGAATAGAAAATAATAGAAGAAATAATCCCCTTAAAAGGTAGCCTGTACTTAAAATCCACTATATGTGTAACAGTACAATACCAAAGGAACTAAAGCATTTTAAGATACCAATATGATTGTGATATATCATTGTTTTTTCTTTTTAACAAGAGTGTTCCAAAAAACATGTGTTGCCTGCTCAAAAGCTTGTCAGAAAGTATATTCATGTATATGAAGTGTTGAGCGTAGCAGTTAATAACTACAAATAGATTTTTTACAGTAAACAAGTGTTTGGTGTAGAACTGTCTATATTTTATACATAAGTTTATTTCATTCAATATTGATAAAGATATTTGACGCAGGAAATGCAGAGATGAGACAGCTGAGAGATGAATGATTGATGGAAAGATTAAACTAGTATAAGAGGAGATACGGTTATGGTTCTTGTGCTCTGCACTTGTACTCTTCAATCCATCCTCCAATGATTGTCCCAGAATCACTAACCAGGGATTTTTGCAAAGGTCTGAAAGTGCTGTATCCAACAATATGAGATATGGAAATCAGTTAGGCTAACTCAGACTTTTTCTCTACAAAGAGAAAATATTTATTCTTTTGGTATGTCAGTTTGAAAATACAATACTAAGAGCTTGGTGCATACATCATATCTGGCATATCTCAGTCAATCAAGCTTGACTGAGCTTGACTGACATTCTTCTGAGAATACAGAGAAATGTGGGGAAGTACAGTAAAAAGCCATTAAAAAAAATATATGTTTTCATATGTGTAACATTGTTATTCTCAAAGGAAATAACCATATCAGTATGGTAGTATGTTCACAAGAGACTGAAATGCACTCTCAGGATTCGTTAATCTCCTTCTTCTGAGCACAGTCCCCAAAGCAGATGGTGAAACTTGGAAAAGTAGAAAAAGAATCTAAAAGTCAAATAAAAGTTGTTCTTTGTGATCCTACAACCTTTCTTCAAATAACAACAGTATTTAGAAGACACCTCTGAGCCACTAAAACAGCCCCGCTCTGCTCGGATCCCGTAATCCATTACGCAGAGCTTTACGGAGTTGGCTACAACTAATACAGCTGCTCTGGCCGCAATGTTTCACTTCACTGACTTTGGCAATTAAATCCTCACCTGTCCAAGATGACTCTGCCATACGAGTGCGTATTAATGAACGTGTGTTTGCAATGTGTGTCTGACGCAAGGGGGCAGATAGAGAGAATCAGGAATGAGAAGTAACACTAGGATCTACGTGAGGAAAACCTTCGGCACCTTAACACTAATCACTAAACCTCTCCCCCGTCCCCTCTGTCTCTCAGTGACAACAAATTGATCTAATTATAGCTGAGGTAAGAAGTCAAAAAGAGTAGTAATATCAAAAGAATGACAGACAAAAAAAATACGAAGGAAAAAAAGAAATCAATGAAGCGCACACAAAGAAAGAAAAAAAGAGCAGAAGAGATAAAAGGAGACATGAAGGGAGAAGAGAAGAAGAGATGAAGAAGAGGATGTTTAAGAGGCAAAGAGGGAGTGGGAGGGTAGCCGTAATTATCCTCTCTGTCTGCCGCTGATGAAACATTGCCTATTGTGTTGTCATTGTTTCACTGCTGCGGCTCATCTGCGTGTTTGTTTATCTGGGTTATTAACAAGGTCGGCTCCCCAGTCCTCAGTCGGCTGAACTCATTGTTCAGTCACATTGAGTGTGCCCCGCACTTGAGTACAACAGATACATGTGGCACAACCCACTCACACACACGCAAACAAATGCAGACAAACAGGGTCTCTCTCACAGACACACAACAAAAGCACAAACAGCTAAATGCGAGGCTGTGTAGTTTTCTATTGTGCTACATCTGGAATTACTCAAATCACACTGCTCATGTTTTATTTGCTGCAAAAGGAAGAGGCAGACAAAACATTTCTCCTGCTGAGATTGTTCCGGGAAGCTATTCGCAAAGATTATTTTTCTACAGGCGATGTTTAAGTAGCTCCTAATGTCACGCTACACGTGCGTCATGCGGCAAAAACCGTGTCCAATATTTTTCTGCATTTTATTTACTGACAGCACCATACTCATTCCATATTGTAAGCCTTTTTTTTTTTTTCTTCTTCTTGGGCAAGTTTTTGGAATCAAAATTGGATTGCAAGCAGATCTAAATAAGAAGCTGCAGGAGGCTGTGAAAAGAATATGTTGCCAGAGCCTTCCTACAGGCTGTGAAGAAGGCAGGGAATAGGTGAAGAGATGGGTTAAAGCAGTCTGAAGAGCAGCAGCACAAGTTTTGGTTCTGGAGAAAATGCAAGCGGAATAACAGTTTGAAGAGGCTGCATGAATAATAGACTACATACTAACAAGTAAATACTCTCATGTTCATAGGTCAAAGGCCATGTGCTTACTCCATTGTGATACTCTTAATCTGAGTTCAAAGCGCAGTTAGAATTTTCAGAAGCCCATGTCTAAGCATGGACATCCAAACCTCCCAGAATCAGAGTGCACATTTTGCCCCCTTGGCTACAGATAAGGCAACTATATAGCAACATTAAAGCTTTAAAAGATTATAGCTACTGGCCTTTGACATCAAAATTAATCTTGACTGAACCGTTCAGCGTAGCTTTCAAAAATACTATTGCAGGCCAAGAGCTACTTCAGTGCTTTGATTTCAGCATCCCTTTAAATGTCAAGGGAGAAGAAAATCAACAAAAAAGGGGATTTTGAGAGCTAGAGAGGAAAAAAACAATAACAATGACACCAGGTTTGTGTGTCTGTGTGTGTGTGTTTCTGGGTGTATATGAGTTAGAGGAAGAGCATTGAACAGTGAGATAAAGATAGCCAGACTTGATGAATTTGTCAGTTGGGGGGGGGGGGGGATCAAGGGTTAGAAAGAGAATAGCTAGTCAAAAACAACAACAACAAAAAAACACACACACACACACACACACACACACACACACACACACACACACACACACACACACACACACACACATAGAAAACTGTGGGAAAAAATATGTGGGAAAAGCAGAGTACTGTAAGAGGAAAACTCTTAATGAACCCAAGCTTCCTGAAGATGCTAAAGCTGTCAGTGTGCTACCGAGAGCCAACTAAAAGTAAGAAAGGCAAAGAATGAAAAATCCATTTCTCCTTGGTATTTGTTTACTCTATGTTCTCTTTTATTTGTACTTTTCAAAACCAAAACAAAACAAAACAAAAAAAAAAACCTCACTGCTAACCTTTAAGAGCGTTTTAAGCTCTGAAAAATAACATGCCACTATCTCAACAAGGCTGCAAAACAAGACTGTGGGAAAATGGTCTCTGCTCTGACGATGGCACAGTAATGTAGATTAAAGCGGGAAGAAGTGGAAGATGGTGGCAAACAGAGATTAACCCATGAAACAAGCAAAAAGAACAGAGATGAAATCACAAGATAAATCTGTTTGGAGTTTTTTTCTCTTTCTTTCTTTCTTTTGTTAGAGCATTATTACGTACCAGGTACTACAGGTCACAGAAAGACGCTCCCACCAAGGAGACTGTTCCCATCAAGCTCTGCTAGCCCTTCTTTGATGGTTACCATAGCAACTGTTAAACCATAAGCTCGTTTGGCAAGCAGGGACCTTCTGTAGTTAGTGAGCTTGTTTTGTCCTTTTTTCTTCATTTGTAGTCTGTGTATGCCACATTAAACACATTTGGCCAGTCTTAATAATCATGAGTTTGGCCATACCTTGTATGTGTTACAATTAAGTAGATATCAATCTTAAAATTATTTTGTTTTGTATTATAGTGTGTGCGTGTGTGTGTGTGTGTGTGTGTGTGTGTGTGTGCTGAGAGCAGGTCAATTAGGGGAGTGTTTACTAGGCACCCTGCCTGTGGCACTCCCACCATTGAACCAATACTTGGCTGCCACACATCATGTTGTTGTGGCTATGATAAACACACTGAACAGATATCTATCCATCTGCCACCTGTCTATCTGTCTGCCTCTATGTCTACTTCCTTCCTCCAATAAATCTCCTTTTCCATCACTCCAACATTAAGACCAACCTCACAACTCCCTGTTCAGTGACATCTAGCTATTAAGAGTGGAAGACAGTGTGACAAGCTTGCTGACAACCCAATAAGTTGTGCTCCACAGAGAGCATAGTATAGTGATTTAGCCCTCCAGCTAGTGACTGGAAAAGCACTCTCTTGCTTTTTAGATTATTTGAAGCTACATATTTGAACCACCTTACACAAGCACCTACATTCTTCTACATTATTGTTTGCATTAGAAAAAGCCAAAGATTCAAATTATGCTTTAGCAAAGAGAGGCCAGCAACACTCTGCATATACACACTCATCAGTGTATGAGTGAGTGTGATGGCCACAACTGCAAAAACCTTCTCATGAATTGAATGTTTCAGACTCACAGCGTGGCTTGGTGGTCTCCAGTATGTCTGGGTGGCCTTGTCATAGCGATGCTGCATACGTTTGTCCATCTGTCTGTCACTCTGCCTTAGCGAAGACGGAGCCCTCTGGTGGTGGCACTGACACTTGTCCTGCTGTCCTGCTGCAGACTGAGGGGAAGAGGAAGGAAGGAAGGAAAGAAGGAAGGAAGGAAGGAAGAATTTTAACTTGGGCCACTTCTTTTTTAAGCCTCTCCTATCACACTCTTTAAAAGCTTGCCACTTTGTACAGAGTCAAATCAAAGTACTCAAAGAGAAAACTGAAAAGGCCTAAAGGTACTGAAAGCAACTCTCCTTTTACAACACCCACTGTGCAATTAGATTCAGCTCGCTTCAACTTTTAAATAATAACTGGGCTGGAACTTTAAAAAAAAAAAAAAAACACCTCACTAGAAAGGTAATTGAAGCTTGAAGAAAAAGGACGTCTGAGACTTTTTGTTGGGATGAATCATGCATATTTGGCATCACCAGTCAAAAACATAACTGATGTGTTGCCATATATAACAAAAAGCTAAACTTGTCAGATGTAATCAGCTGAATAAACAGAAAAAAATCATGTGAAAGGGTTCATTTTAACAGAATGAAAAAAAAAGAAAATTTCCTATCTAAAGCAATAAAATACCATCATCTTTTTGAGACAAGTTGAATGTGCGTGAAAACTGGGAGCCAGAAAATTATCACACTGCTCTGATTAAAATTGATGCACATTAGAGAAAATCAAGTCCAGGTTGTAAATGGCTACAATTACCTTTACATGGTAATTTAAATATCCTGCAGTAAATTAAACTCGCTGGCATTTACTTTAAGTGCACGTTCACCTAATACTACCTCATTTTTCATTAGTCAAAACCTTTCCTGACAAACCACTTTCACTAACCTTCTTTTTAATTCAAATGATTAACTCAATCAATTATTGAATCAGAAGGTCAAAGCAACTAATGATGTGCACTACATTCATTTTTTGTTTAAAAAAAAAACCTTGAGCTTATTATCAAATTTTTTCATATGTGACAAAATAGCAAAGAAACTTGTATTTGGCTGCAAAAAGAATGAAAGGATCTGACATAAATTGCAGGAGTTTGCCAGCCTTGGCCAAAACTTCAGTGGAGTGAACATGAGCACTCTACCTCAGCTACAGCAGAAGAAGCCTTCAAAGCTACATCCTGTCTACACTGAGAAATCAGGTTTTTATCTTTGATAGTTCCACTTTCCTCTCTCCCATTATTTTATTTTCACTTCCATTTTCTCGTCTTAGGCCTAAACATACACAAACACACACATAGACATACATTGTATACTCCAACAGACTCTCCCTGCCACACACAGCTCCTTTATTGTTGTCTCATTACTCCACTGCATTCAATTCAGTCAATTGTTCAGCACTTTGGCACTTCTGTTTCTCAGCACTTCCTCATGGTTTACCTGAATCTTAACCAACTTTAATGTTGCCCCTTACCCAGGTTCAAGGACATAAAGCAGGTCCAGTAGCCTTTGACTGTCTAATTCTAGTTCCAATATGAACCAGATGATGGTCAGTCTTTACACAGACTGAACCAAATGGTTACATTTTCCCTGAACAAAACTTACAAAACTTATGTGTTTGTTGGTTTTTGGCTACATCATTCAGTCTTGTACTGTATTCCTCTAACTTTGGTTGCCAACAAAATGCTTCAGTACAGTCAGAGGAGTAAATACTGCTGCATCCGTTTTTATTTTCTTTCTGCTTTCGTCCAACACTTTCGCTCCTTCAGCTTCTACACTCATTAAAGTCAGCCAAAGATCTGAAAACATGCCCCAGCTTTTTCTTACTGCCTCTGCTTGTTGAGGCTAAGGGTGCAACAATATCGTGCTGACTGAAGAACCTGTGGGTGGGTGCTTATTCTAATTGGAAGGATGCTATGCAGTGGCAAGGCAGGAGGACAGGCCTTGCTTTGACATTTTGGTATTTCTTGATATGGCAGGGATTTGAATAATGTCAGCTAGGCATACTGTTGTTTGGCTAACAAGGGAGCATGGTCAAGACACTAATGAATGTTAGAGTTGAGATGAAGCCAGCTAAAGGCAAAGAGAATGGAAGTTGCTGGCAGGCTTAGCAACACACTGGCATGCATGTAGGAGTCCAGCAACATACCCAACAGAACTCCCACCGATGATTGCAGTATATCCTCTCTGATCACTAGAATGATGAAAAGTGGGTCTATCAGATCTATCACTAACCTTTTACACTGCATATTTTTTTATCAATCCATCTGTCATTTTAAACCTTTCGTTTTAAGATTTGATAAAGAGGGAACAGGGTAAACAAAAGATAATGGTAGGCAGCAGCAATGCCCAGACATGCCTATCTCAGATCTGTAGAGAGAACTGGTGTCACTGAGGTGATCTCCCAAAAGAAACACCACATGCTTCAAGCCCATGAAAGCTACATGAAAGCAACAAGCAAGCCTGAGCCTTGAAGCTGTTTCAGCTCTGATTTTAAATTGTAGAGGAACACCTAAATCTTGTAATACTAACAGAAAATGAGCCTGCATTGATGAGCAGTTCATGAGCAGTCATAACTTACTTTTCTTATTTTATTCATGTTTTTACTATTTTTCAGTCTAATTCATAGATACTTTGTGTCAAAATGTCAACTATGTTTGCATCTTGATAAAAGTGGATCTATTTTTCCTAAATGTGTGCTTCTTGGTCAGTCATTCATACTAGCAAATAAATATTCTCACCAAGTGTCATGGAGTTCAAACCTTGAACTCCCTGACACCCAATAATATTGCCTGATAATATTCTACATGCAACTTTCTCCTTTTTTCCTGTTTTCCTGATTTAAGCCAAAAGCTGAAAGACAGACAATATTGTCTGTTGCCTTACAAGCCTGTGTGGTAATGTGTACAATTATTAAAATGCATAATAATGTTTTTTTAATGCCTTTAAAAAAAACAAAAAAAACAAACCAGACTTCAACAACAGAAATGCCTCACACGCTGTGCTTGAATAACGTAACTGTCTAGTGTAATTTCTGTCTCAGAGGCAGGACGACTAAATGGTTACACTTTAAGTATATTTCTCCATATGGCATACAGACCCTTTTTCAGTTGTATGAGCCATGTTTACAACAACTCACAATTTGTTCCTGTTGATGTTGTTGTTGTAGCTCCTGACACTGCAATGTGAGCTGAGCAATGGTCTTGTCTCGACTCCTCAGCTCCTCTCTGAGCACCTGCACTTCCTTTATCAACACCTCCAACTGAAAACACACACACACACACACACGCAGAGTATACCTCATTTAGGAAGTAAAACAATACATGACAGATCAAAAGATGAATAGATAGATATGTATTATATATTGCATATTCAGTCAATCATCATCGTAAGCCCATGCCAAAATTTCTTACCTGTGGTGTAGAGGTACTGTCTTCAGTTTCTTCAGGAACATCTGCTGGAGACTCTGTATCCTCAAGCTGGGGACAAACAAAACACATACATTCACAAGATGGGGGCACACACACACACACACACACACACACACACACACACACAGACAGAACACAGTGAGTTGAATCAATGGGAATTGCCTACGGCATGCCTCAGGAGCAATATTTCACTATGGCGGAATAATTTTACTCTTTAGCACATATACTCCACTGACCCTGAACTGTCAGCCACAAGTGTGGCATACCAGAGGCACAGTTTGTTTTTGAACTAAAGGCATTTATTTTATATCCAAAAAAATGTCTTTGCTTCAGTGGTTACTTAAATGATTGCAGCACTTTGTGTGTGTTCAAATTTTGTATAAACTCCTATTACATTTCATTATCATCCCAATTATTTAATCAGTGATAGTCACAGGTTGTTAGAGACTGTAAGTACTTAAGTAGGTGGTGAGTAACAAAAGGTATTTAATGTTTAATGAACATTTTGTCAGCCAGCTCTGTTATAATTGTCATTTAAACAGTACATTCCACTACAGCCTCATTAATGTTATATAGAATTATACAATTATAATCTGCAGGTGTAAACAGAATTGTGCTGGATTTCAGCCTTTGATTTTGGATTTAGCACAGCTGGAGGCTCATTCTACAGCTGCTTTGAGTTCAAGATCATATGAAAAAAACCCTGCACAATTAAGAACAAAGTTACTAAAAAAATATCTTCCCTCTTGAGGCTATATAGCCCAAGTGTTTGACTAATTGCAGTGAGCACACCGAATAGATCTGAAGGAGACATTTGAATTAAACGTAAACATTACTTTTTATGCTGCAGAGGCTAAATTGAGTCGAGGCATTCAAGATAATTTTGTTTTACGGAGTGTGCAGTGTGAAGTGCTGGTGCCTCTGTGCATTTCTGCGATTGCCTAAAATTGGCTGTGTTTCACTGGAGTGCCAATTTTGTCTGTTCATCTTACATGTAAGTGCACATTTCCTCATTCAATGCCTTTCATTTCTCTTTTCTTCTTCCCAGCCACCCTATCAGTTTCTTTCCTCTAAGTAGATTTCTCTGACTGACAGAGGTGGATCTATTAAGTGATCGACTTCACAGAAGCATACACATACATACATTTTATTATATATATATATATATATATATATATATATATATATATATATATATATATATATATATATATATATATATATACACACACACACACAAGGAACCACAAATGCACTGTTGCACATGAGCCTTTTGCATCTAACAATTGAATTCAATTTTACAGAACTGAACTGCAACAGTTCACAACAGGCAAGACCCTGCAAGAACGAAAAAATAAGACTGGCCAAGTACATTAAAACTAGCAAGGTATTTTCTTTGTCTTTTATGATCTTGCTTCAGTGTAACAGCCACTTTAATGACAGGGTTTATTAGGTCAGTGTAATTAGACATTGAAAAACTAAAAATACTCAAAGTGGAAACCTATTAACAAAATTAGCTCATTTCCTGTTTTATCAATATATACTTTTATGTCACTTGAGCTGAGCACAGTGATGCAGTGTTTTCCCAAAATAATTAAGATTACTGAAACTAAACCTACAGCAAACTAATACAAAGCTATAATTTATAGACAAAACAGCAGCTGAAAACCCCCAAATCCTGACATTAAAAAGTGTTTAAAGTGAGTGTGCATATTAATAAGACCCAAAATACAAGCCTGAGAGTACTGACAGGATCTTCATATAACTGGACAAAGAATACTGGGCAAATATGCAAATAAGCATTTTTTTTTTTTTTAAATCACATCTGTGTAAATGCGGGTCAAACCTGTAGTAACATTTTGAGCCTGAGCAGCTGGTTCTTGAGGAAGCTGCAGTCCTGAGTCATGTGCTCGAGCGTGAGTTCATCTAACATCGGCATGTAGCCATGCTCCGCACGTTCAGATGGGACGAGTCGAGTTGAGTTCTTTGAAGCTCGGAGACCATCATAGTGCGGGAAGACGTGAACCCTGGGGAAAAAATAAAACACAAAGCCAGACAGAGAAACCGTGTCAGAGTTATTATGTTTAATTCTTTTATTGGCTTTTACAGATTTAGGCTCATGTTAAGGTTAGTTTATTTGTACTTAGTGGCTTCATATTGTAGTGGCTTACACATCTGCCTAACATGTGAAAGATCCCCAGTTTAAGACCAGGTGGAGACCCAAATCCTTTGGAGGTTGGGTCAGGGTCCAACATAAAAATCTGCCAAATCAAATATGCTAAGCCATCCAATGTGGCGACCCCTTGTGGATAACAGAAAGAATCTTCTCATAAGTAAGCGAGTCATCTGTCCTCACATATATAATTTTTTTATATGCTAATTTCATATAAAAAAGTGAAATGAAAATTTAAAACTGTCCAGTGTACAGGGATGCTGAGTGAACCATTGGTTCAGTAATCAGTTTAGTAACATTTCTTACCCTTTCAAGCCCGACCAACCTGCTATCATTGTGAAAGTGATCTGGTCCACTCCAGCGATGGTGTTTACGCCGCTGCCCCTGCCGATTGGTCCGCTCTGGGCGCTCAATACGGGACATCCTATCAATCTCTGTGTAGATAAAGTAGAGCAAAGTGAGATGAAGTAAAAGCGCATGCCTGAAACAAAGAGGATGTAGGTGATAGTTGGGCGGGGGGGGGCTAAAATTCATAAATGTGTTAGTGATATATCCTAGATTACAAAAATCACTTCAGGTGATGCTGTCATGTTTGCAGGTGGATATGAGGCATAAAAATGCAAAGATACACAATTTATACTTAAACCGCTTGCCTCGAAGTTGAGAAAAGTATAACTGAGTCGCCAGCAAATTATTTCGCCCACTCTCACCTGAATTCGCTGAATATCACTGACTTTCTATGCCCTCTGGTCACTAGATCACTACTAGTCACTTCCTGTGTTAATGGGGGTTAATTCTAAATTTTAGCCTCACCTGAACCTACCTTTACACTATCCTTAAAGCAAGTGTTTACAGTAAAATCTGATCATTAAGTTGCATGGGTTTGCTTTCTGTACCCAAAATAAAGTACCAACAATGTAATACAAATATACACAAACACAATCACACAATGCATGACTAAGAATGCCCCGTGGTAATGAATACAACTGTGCCTATTTCAAAAACTCCAAGATGTCTGCATGAAAGTGATGAGATTATCATCTCATTCTTTCAACTGTTTCCACTATCAAATGCAAACAAACTGCTCTCTCTCTCTCTCTCTCTCTCTTACACACACACACACACACACACACACAGACACACACACACACACACAGACACACACACACACAGACACACACACACACACACAGACACAGACACAGACACACACACACACACACACAGACACACACACACACAGACACAGACACAGACACACACACACAGTGACAGGCCATTTCATTTTCAAGGAGGTAAAAGGCCACAGTATTTGGCATTACTCAGTAGCATATAACTGTGAAATGAACCATGACTGCAACAAAATTGACAACTAACAGAGCGCAACCCCCAGGAAATCAAAAGGACCCTTGACTTTTTATATACCACATACTCTTTGGACTGAAGGATGAGAGAGAGAGAGAATGGAGAGAAACAGATAAAGAAAAAAGAGAGATAAACAAATATTGGCAGACTGAAAGATCCAATCTGAGGAATTCAGCAGTAACAGTTAAAATACTTTACCCAAAGTGTCACCTCATAGCACAGAAGCAGACAGTCTGTCTCATTCTGAACTGCTACATTCCAGGAAACTTAACTGCGCACAGTGACTTTTTCAGCTCTGAAAGTGTCTTCCAAGTAAAACAATCTGAATATATTCCAACTGGGAAAAAAAAATCCGTAAATGTAGAGAAATTCAGATGAAGAGTAGAGCAAAAAAACTCCTTATCCAGTCAGCTGGTGAACTGTTAAAAGGCCAGAGAGAAAGTCAACCCAGCTCCCCTCCTGCCTGGCCCTGTCTTTGTTGACAGCCTTGTTTTTCTGGGAACTCCCTAGGAACTGGAGCTGGGGAGAGAGGACTGTGGTGGTGGTGGTGGTGGTGGTAAGAGAGCAGCTGAGGTGACTGGTTCGTGTCCAAGCTAGAAAGTCACCAGCTGAGACAGGCAAGAGAGGAAAACTGGGGCCCCTCTTTTGTCAAGTGACCTGACAGCTGTATGAAAAGATTTTGTGAAGCCCCTTCTGTCCTCCTCGTTTCTTTTTATTTTTTTTTAAGTCCTCTTCTCCCCTTTTCCTCTTCCTGTTCTGAGGCGGGGTGTCTTTAGGAGTAACGCCCATCTGTATCCCACATCTCTGGGCCTGCCCTGTGGGCTGGGTCAAACCGGACACTTCAGCCTGTCTTGCTTTCACTCTGCCTCACATGACATTAGCTCTACCCATGACATACAGAGCTATAAATATGGCTGCTACTCGAAAAGGATTCGGAAGGGATGACATTCCAATTCACATTCCTCTGGAGTGTCTCTGTCTCCCTCTCTCAAAAACAAGGAGATCACTGTTTACAGACAATATACACTTGGATGCAAATTTCCTGGATAAACCAAGCTAAAACTAAGCCACACAATACAACCAGCATGCAATAAATTCTAACGTCATGAAATTTCTTACACTCAGTTTCTGTTTGGTTTTTTACAGAGATGGTGATTCAACTTGACGGATATTTTTGGTGTAGCAGTTTAATAAGAGAGGATGTCCAAAATGGTCATACAATTTCAACAAAACCTGAACCTCATAAAGGCAGAACTTAAACATTAGACTGAATAAATGTTGTATCTAATAAACTTGCAACTGCATGTACATGTGCACTAGTGTGCTCATAACCTTGTATGTGCACATGAAAGCATGCACACAACATCTACATTGTATTTTATGATGCTGAAGAGAGCTTTTTTTGCACATATAAGCTTGTCACAGGCATTCTGCATTAAACCCATTAGCTTTGAATTATATTTGGATAAAGCTGGCTTTAAGACTGACAGGGGAAAATTCACTTGTTAGAATTCAATAGATTTACTGAAAAGAGAGGTCAATCCTCAGCCCTTCTCGCCCTCTCTCTCCCTGGGACAAACACTATCTGAAGAATCCGTGATAATACTGTCAACACTATTATCATGTGGCAACGTGACCTGATTACCTTTAACACCTACAAAGAAGCTATTTTACTCAATCTTAATGAGTCTGCTACTTGATTAAATTTGCAAAGTGAAAATGGTTAGAGAAAACACCCAAGACCCTAACAGAATCAAGGCAGAGGTGGGTGGTGTACTGTATGAATAAAAATTCATTAAACTAATCATGTAGCACCATACTGATGTTGTCAAGGGAAAGATATGTACAGGCAGGTCCCGTTAAGCCTGTATATCTACTGTGGTTGTGTCCGTACCATATGCAATGCAGGTACGTGTGCATCTGTTCATGCATTTTAAACACAGCCAAACATCTGCCTGAAAACGTCTAAAAGTAGCTTTTCTTCAAAGCCAGTTGTATGTCAGGCATAGAGCTGAAATGAATAACTCTTCATCAACCAAACATTTAAAGAGTACATCGCATTACAGACAACAAGGTATCCATTAAAAGAGTTAATGAATGTTGCTAAGGCAAAGCTTCACCCTAGGCAAAGCAGGATTCAATTTATTCAAGCCATTATATGCCACAAATTGATACTGCTGGAAATAGAAAGTTTTAGCCTTGGCAATGGTTTAATTTACAGTTACGATCAGAACAGCTTTGCTAGAAGTAGCTGCTTATAAAAAAGAAACAGCTCCAGCCCATAAAGTTGCAGCAATTTCCATTGACACAAATTACAAATTTGAATAAGATAACTGCACTTAAGAACTGTGGGTCTATGTGTGCGTCTGCAAGTATACATGTTTGCTGACCATGCGAGCCATCCTCTGGGAGGTCCACATCTAGCATGAGGTCATCATCATCCAATTCTCCAGTTCCCAGAGGGTCCAGGTTGTTCACGATATCCTGAGAAACGCAAACATAACCACAAAAAAAGGTAACAAACACATTAAATATCATCATAGTTATATTATGAGTGCATTAGAGTTATTATATCAATTTATATCAATTTGTGTCTGGGCAAAGTGCTTTTTTTTGTGGCAAAACCAGCTATAGGGAGAGAAATATCAGGGCTGAGATGCAGTTTTTTGCCTGTGGTTAATACGGCCTTGCAAGCATATTTTTTTTTATGTTGCATCAATTTGAATTGGATGTAGCCTTTGTTATCTCATATTATTATCTATTATCATTAATTAATTCATTCATTTATTAACACTAACAGTTTATGCAGCACTATCAATTACCTTGTCTTTGATACCATTTCAGATGATTGTCTTACTCCAATGCCACAACAGGAAGATGATCTTATTCCATACATCAAGACAAAGAAACCAGAACAGGCTTTGAGAAAAATATTGCCCATTTATGAATGATAATTCAAAATCCTTTGAAAACCCAACAAAAACACTTCACATAACAGCCTCAAAATATGCAGCTATTCTGATTGCTGTGCAGCTGTCTACCAAATAATTCAAAGCATACCCAAAAGCAAAGGAAAGAATCAATAGTTCAAAGCTTTATTTTTCTAAAGCAATTTTGTGCCTTACTAAACTAAATTGACGGGGCTTTGACTAGAAGACAGAAGCATAAAATTACTCATTATTGAATATCTCATGAGTAGCATGATAACTGGCTTGTACACAGTGTTTCAGACTTAATGAAGAAGAAATGAACGAAGGAAATAGAATAAACAAAACATACTTCTGCAGTCTTCCAAAAAGTACCAACCGAAACGTGGGCGGAATCTTTGTTGTTTGAAGACTCTGTATACAAATCAACCTGTCACTTTTGTTTCATCGTTTCTCACTTCCTTTATTCTTTATTCTGATTCCTGTCTTCCTTTTCTCCTCCAGCCTGTTGCGCTCTTTTGTCTAACCTTATAACTCCCATCCACTGAATACAGACTTTAACACTAAAAGGTACAATTATACCTTTCGTGATAAAACAATACATAATTTTTAAATAATATATTTTTATAACATTTATTTTATTATGTGGTTTCGCTGAGACTGTTTTGGAGGACCTGCCAGCTCTACATACACACAGTTCGGTCATTGATTAGTAATATATCAGCATCATAACTGTAATGACAATGAGGTATATGTAGATCCTTCTTTGGGTCACGACATTTTAACAGCTCTAACTGTCTGAAAATTCCTCTGTGTGTGTGTGTGTGTGTGTGTGTGTGTGTGTGTGTGTGTGTGTGTGTGTGTGTGTGTGTGTGTGTGTGTGTGTGTGTGTGTGTACCATCTATAAACCAGCCACACAGCAGAAATAGCAAACTAGCAGCAGCTGAGTTTGTTCAGCTGGTGCACTGATGTGCACTATGAGGCATTTGACAAAACTCACATCTCTATACAAAAAAAAAAAAAAAAAAAAAAAAAAAAAAAAAAATCACACAAGAAGGGAAAGTTCTGTCTGTGCTTCAGTGCATTCAGTATAAACACATGAACATAATATTTGTGCAATATTGTTCATAATTAGTCTAAAACAAAAGGAAATACATGCAGTGTCATGTGCCTGAAAAGAACTTTTCACCATTTTGGGAATTCGTCTTCCAGACAGAACAATAAAAAGTGATGCACAACACCTGACTGCAACACACTGCAGAATGACCTGTCAGGACACAAGCATCATGTTAATTATGGATGATGGATACCGTACAGACAAATTATTGATCTGTATTTGCTAAAGGACACTTTGTCATGTCAAGATGAGGAGACTGAACCACCAAACTGCTCCCCCACCTGAGCTACAGTCCCTCGCTTTTATTGACTATCCTCAAATTACAGTTTGCACTTCCAGGGGAAATTTCAATTCACACTGGCAGGACCCAACAGCTTAGAGCGCTGAAAAATTCAGGATAATCTCTCAGTAGGCAGGTGGGTGTGCACACCCATGTCAGCAGTAGATTGGATTAAGGTATATGTACACTGTAGTCCTCAAATGACACTAAAGTAGTCATTTATGATGGCAATCCATCTCTGGCACGGATTTGGCCCCAGGTTAATTACTTAAAACACAACAGACAAACAGGAGTATTTCCTATTTTCTCTGGATTAAGGATATTTTGCTGAATACAGTGTCCACCCCTGTGCTCTAGTCAACTACTGTATCATATTGATATTTTCACTAAGTTGAGTATGAGTTAATGAAATTGATTCAATCATGGTGACTTTTAAAGAGAATTTTCTTTAATAATGAACTTGAACACTTGCATGATTTGTGAAGCTGCACATTAAAGTGGAAAAATCAATCGCTGCTTTGAACCACTACTCTAATGCATCCAGAATGCAGCTTTGAAGCCAATGCAGTGCTTTTCACAAAGGGAATAACAATTTGACTTGTGGCACATGAATCTGACACATGACGTGCACATTTTTAAACAGTGTTTTTTTTTCTCCGGCAAAACAAACTCTGTAGCACAAGCGGCTTTCAGAACAATCAAAGCTCAGGGAAGTTCTTCCAGCTTAATCTGTTTCATGGTGCTCTGCTTGTATGACATCAGCTGGATCTTCGAACAAACTCACCTAGCTCAAACATTGATTAAAACCGTCAGAATCACTGGGAAAGTTTGGGTGCTGAACTTCTTTCTCTCAGTTTGACAGTCAACCTTAAAATAACCAAGAGTGCCAGCACAATAGTCTTGCAAAACTTAATAAAAGTTCATGATAGAAAGCTTAATTCTACCCATTGCTTTAATGAAGTGTATCTTTTGGGGGTATTTCTGGTAGACACTAGCTTTTCATGGTCTGAATGTAAATTAGCCTCGTGACACACAGTGAGCCAAAAACACAAACGAAAGCTCTGGACTAAGCTCATTTTTGTTTTAAACAACTCAACTCAGACTTCAGGGTAAGACAAAAGTTTCAAAGCAATATTTGCCAGGATGAAGTTTTTAGACTAACATTTGTCTTTTTTTTTTTCTTTCAGCCCACATAAAGTGGGCCGCAGTGCTCAATCCAATGAGGAAATCTTACATTGCTTACTTTGTCAGAGTAGCCAAAATAGATCTTTACTTTTGTACTTTACAAAATAATGTCTGAAGAAAAAAGACTGTGTAATAGCAGTTTAAGTGTTAATGCAGTATTGTTACTTAAAAATGGACTGGCACTGAATGGGCACCTATTCAAAACTTGTGTGTGAGTGTGAGAGAGAGAAATGGAGGGGGAGCAGTCATTGTATGCCATTGGAGTCCATTCACCCAAGGTACAAACACCTTATCTGAATACATGCCTCTACTGTAAGTCTTGTTGGCTTTAACAGTCATCAGATTTTAATTATTATTTGTAAATTATTGGTCCAACTTTGGTTTGAATCAACATCCTGTCTGTAAACAGCATCCCGAGGTCCAGCACAGAAGGTATGCCACACATTTAATTACCTAAACTCTAAATAAACAAATAACTAAATAAAAGCTGGTATTAAAAAGGTCTCTACTACTGGTAATGACTTGTAGAAAATGTGTCAGATTTAGCTTTCTACTGTATTAATTTAGCATGAAAATAACTAAACAAATGAGTGGTGAACACAATTTGTTCTCTCGCTCTCCTTTTAAATGTTACAGAAATTTACAGAAAACAAAGCTGAATATTTGAAGATGGTTTGAGTCTCCCAGGAAATGAAATTTATTATAAACCCTAAACTACAGGACAGTTTTTTACTGATAGCAAGCATGTTTTATCTTCCTACATATAAAATGTTACTGTCTTCATGTAATTATTTTTTTTCTGTTGCATTATATTAACCACAGACAAACATTCAGCAACAGAAACAGAGGCATTGTGAAGGAGACATACCAAGTGAAAAAGTTAATGAGTGATGGCAGCTGCAGAACAGAGTAAAATAGAGTTGGAGAAAACTTGAATCAGCATTATGTCTTTCCAAGATTTATCTTCCCCCCCCTATTTCATTCAGTCCACAATGTATTGTTGACAAAATAACAGTGCTGTGCATAGTGTATATACTGTAGCTCCATATACAGTCACAGATACTCGCATAAAACAACCTTGTCACAAGTAAATGTAAATTCACTGTGGGATAAACAAAACAGACTGCATCAACACAACAGTTCTTTGGTTTTTGTGAAAATAAGGAGACTACTGTATGTATGATTCTCATCTTTCTGTGCCATCTTATACTGCACTGTTTTAAATAATTATCACACATATGTACTTTAAATGGGTATTTTGCTTTAAAAATATGCAATCAAAATCATTCAGTGAGTCACATATCACACAGTTTACACCCACAGTTTGGACCATGTGAATACTGACTAAAAGCATCACCCTCCCCAAAGTAAAACATATTCCTCCTGCAACAAGAAAGAAAAAAAGATTAAGAGTCTTAACCCTGTTAGCTACACCGTAAGGCTGTACACTTAGGCAAATGCAAATATCACCATGACTGCAAGCTCACAATGCTGATGTTAAGCAGAGTTTTATTTATAATATGTTCACCTTTTATAGCACTTGCTTATTATATCGTTACAATAAAAAAATTAAAAAAACATATTGAGGCTAAACCAATTTACCTGACATTGTTTTTCCATATCTTCATTTACTCATTTCATTCACTAGAAATTACCAGAATTGAATTATCTGCAATTCCAATAAGCTAGATCAAACTATATTGGTACAGTCTTCACAGATGCACTGCTTGGACTGTAAGCATTACAGCCAATCAGAGCACGGTTACCTAAATTTATAGCCCATAAATTGATCACACTTAATCAACCCAATTTTGTCAGTGAAATTGGTTTTGCAATTATCTAGGGAATCTGCTAAGTTATTGGCTTTGTCCTTCCAAGCAGGGGCCCAGTAAGCAGCCAGTTGAATTTTTACAACTAGTTTATGAAAGGCATTATAGTAATGATGTACGGTTTAAAAAAAAATTGGTCACAACTGTGCCTATAAAAGGTGATCATGATTGAAAATTATAGATCACAGAATGTAATTTTGACTCATAAGGAAAAATTTGTGTTTGTCTGTCTGTATACATCTGTGTCTGTGAAACAGTGGCTAAACAAAGGACTGAATGGACCAAAAGAGACGCTCCCAAAAACCACTGTTTACCTTAAAGTGTTGTGGCTGTCGGTCTAAAATCAAGACAAAAAAAAGCAGGTGAGCTATAAGCCTCATTAAAACAACAGCATAGTTGGTGCACTGGCACCATGTTCCATAAATGGCTGAGCAGTCTGCAGACAAAAGGCTTAAGCACCTCACTCATTTAAACACTAATGAATTGACCTGTCTCAACCTGGCTCCACAAAAGCCTAAAATTAGAGGCAAAATAAACAAATCAGGGATAAGAGGCGACAGTAATTCTGCAGCTTTGAGGAAGCCAAGGGAAAAACCAAAGGATTACCGAACAACCGTGAGCTTGGTTAGGAAATAGACAAAAAAAGAGGGAGGAAATGAAGGGGAAAAAGTAGCTATATATATATATATATATATATATATATATATATATATATATATATATATAAATAAACAGCTACCCTGGAAAAGAAAGGATTAAAACATGCACAATTATAAGCAAAAAAAAAAGATAACACTGAAGCATATTTCATTCAAGGCTTCATACTGTGTAGAGGGATGCTGAGCTATAATTTCAAGGGAGGGAAATATTTTCTTTAAATGAGAGAAATTTCAATGCTTATGATTCAGGAAATCAACAGAACTATTTTAACTTAGCCATTTAAAATGTGACCACAAAGTTCAGGTAAATATGAATCAAATCCAACCAGCTCAAAAAAGCTCTGATGATAATGTCAGACAACACAATCTAATAACCCCGTAATGCATAATGAAAAGGTTAATGTGGACTGATATGACTCTACAGTAATTTACAAGGGCAAACAGCACAACAAAACCTAAAGCTAAACTATGAATTGCACCTGTTAAAATATATTGTAATATAAATGAGCTTTACAGGAGGTAAAACATTTTT
Source organism: Archocentrus centrarchus (assembly GCF_007364275.1). NCBI lineage: Eukaryota > Metazoa > Chordata > Actinopteri > Cichliformes > Cichlidae > Archocentrus > Archocentrus centrarchus. The sequence continues at coordinate 12,056,669 of NC_044360.1, forward strand.
CAGCGATTATTGTCCACCATAATATAAATAGAACACATCTATCAGCGTGTGAATTTCCTGTTTCAGCCTCAGTTTTGTTTTCACCCAGTGCATTTATGATTGCTTGTGAGCTACCTAAAAAAAAACTTCAAATATTCAAACAGTTTGAATATAAAATGTTCCCAGGTCTACTGGTGCTGCTGCATTCTATGATACATTGAGCTGAGGGCTGGAATACATCAGCAGTAACTGTGAAAAGTGGCCCTCCATTTCACAATGCCAATTTTGTAAAGCTGGTACAGTACAGAGCTGCATGGTGCATCATGGGAATGTTATTATGAGCTCAGGTAGCCCACTCCTTGATTTTGCACAGAGGCATATGAATGCAGATAGGGCCACATATAGCCAGAAAAATACTGGCACACACAAACCACCAGCATTTACAAGCGCACCCACATTGTGAGATCTTAAGGATGCACAGTGCCTCCAAGTGGACTGAGGATGGGACTGCAGAGCAGTCCAGTGCCGTAATACCAGCAGGAAAACAAAACTATCATGTTCCAGAGGCATAAAATGCTACTGTGTAGGCACCAGTTGGACACTAGCTTTTACCTTTTGTTCTGCACTATGAGAAAAAAAAATTTTAATACACCACTGAGACTGGGTATAACTACTCCACCTTTCTTTTTCTTCAAGCACTAAATTCAAAAAGAGTTTGCTGAGAAACTGTGAATCAAACTCCTGCAGCATTTAACTCAAGTGCCCCTTAAAATAAACTGTAATACACACTGCTTGATATTGCAAGAGGTATTATAGAAAACACTGATTAAGCAGGACACTACTCTACCATTCATTTTGGAGCTATCCACTGCTTTATGACAGAATTGCTTTTCTGCTTTTCTTCTCTTTATTACAAGAAGCTATTTACCCAGTGAACAAGGAGAGAATGATTAGTGACAGACACAAACAGATGGAAAGGAAATGGTAGAAAAGGGAGTGGGTTAGAGAGAGCTGACTGCATCCAATTACAGTAAATTTGGCTCATTTCCTCTAATCAAATAGCTCAGTTAAATATCTCAAAGGCAGATTCCCCATAGAGTTCATATTCACACACCAGCAATCACCCACTAAGTTTCGCTCCCTCTCTCTCGATTTCTTTTTGGTCCTACTACATTAAGTAATTCCTCTACAGACTTCTGGGTTGTTGAGCTTAATGTAATACCGAAAGTCAGATATTGTGACGCTAATGCAGTATCAATGTCCAGTCATGTCCAGATTATCGAGCAGTGCAGTGACAAAATTGAATCAAAGTGAATTTTTATTTTTCATCTCTCCAATCCAACAAAATTCCTGCTTTTTGCACCATTTTTATTCACAAAAAAATCTGATATCATGTAATTCATGTAACACTATTAGTAATACTAATAGTAGACATATTACACTCACTTTGTTAGGTACACCTTGTTAGTACTAGGCAAGCATAAATTCTACAAGGTGCTGGAAACAGTCCTTAGAGATTTTGGTCCATATTGACATGATAGCATCACACAGTTGCTGCAGATTAGTTTGCTGCACATCCATGCTACATGCCAATCTCCCATTCCACCACATCTCACATCTCTGTTAGACTGAGATCTGGTGACTTCTGGGAACCAGTTTGAGATGATTTGAGCTTTGTGACATGGCCTGTTATCCTGCTCAAAGCAGGATAACAGTATGTGGGGACATGGTGTTTAAACAATCCTCACTTGGTACTAAGGAGCCCAAAGTGCACCAAGAAAATATGGAAAATGGACTGGCTCTTATATAGTGCTTTTCTACTCTACCTGAGCACACAAAAAGCTTTCTACAGCATATTTCATTTACCCATTCACACATACATTCATACAAGCACTTTCTACATCCAAGTGCTTTCTATATAACATTTACATACACAATAACGCTCTGATGAATTAATCGCGAGTAACTTGGGGTTCGGTATCCTCCTTAAGGATACTTTGGCATGCAGACAGGAGCAGTCAGGGATCAAACCACCAACCTTCCAATTACTAGATGACCTGCTCTACCTCCTGAGCCACAGCCACTCCATAAATATGTGCTACACCATTATAACACCACCAGCAGCCTGAACAGTTGATACCATGCAGGTTGGATCCATGTGTTCAAGTTGTTTACGCGAAATTCTGACCGTACTGTCTGAATGTTACAGCAGAAATTGAGACTTATCAGACGAAGTTTTTACGATCTTCTTTTGTTCAATTTTTTCTTTTCCTAGCTGACAGGAGTGGCACCAAGTGTAGTTTTCTGTTACTGCAGGCCATCTGCTTCAAGGTTCAATGTCTTGTGGATTCAGAGATGCTCTTCTGCATATCTTGGATGTGGTAATGTGAATTACTGTTGCATTCCTATCGGCTCAAAGCAGTTTGGCCATTCTCCTTTTACCGCTGACAAGGCATTTTTGCCCAGAGAGCTGCAGCTCACTTGATATTTTCTCTTTTTTTGGATCATTCTCTGTAAACTCCTAGAGAGGGTTCTCTGTAAAAATCCCAGTAGATCAGTAGTTTCTGAAATACTCAGACCAGCCTGCCTAGCACCAATAACCACTGTTTTTCTCTATTACTGCAAGAGAAACACGAGGGACTTTCAGCGCCTTGAAGGTTGTGTCACATAATGAAAGTAATAAACATACAAAGCGTATTATAAAATTTCTAATCCAGTTCATTTTAAGCTCTTTATGCATTCCTGAGATCAGGTGCTTGGGTACCAGAATATAGAGAATCAAAGCAAGGCCAGTGATTCTATTACTACATGGCTGGTGGGCAGGTTAGTTTTCCTTTTAGACAGAGAGAGGCTTTGGCATGAAACAGGCAAAGAGAGCTGGCTGTAAACTAGAATTTTTTAATTTTCTTTTACAGACTTTGTTCTGCCTATTTAATCTCCAAATATAAAAACGAAGAGCTATTTGAAAGTGAAATGACTACCAAACTTAGCTAAGTTAGCTCCCCATTTTTTGGTAAAGAAATTCAAACGTCTTTTGAGCTTAGAAAGACGCTTGAACTCTTGTCTGCAAAGGCCATAGAAATGATAACAGATCATTTGTTTAATGTGTACCAGGTCATGTTTAAAGCCTCCGAGCCTTTACATTTCCTTCAACTATCTCCTTCTTGGAAAAAATCCAGTTCTCAGTCACACAAGCCTATTCTTTGCCAACTTTCAATCAGCTAAAGCAGCAGCTCTAAGTGTTCTCCAAGGTTTTTATTCCAAGTAACCACATAATCGCTAAAGGGTTTTGGCTGCGCTCCACTCCTTTCATTTCTAAAAAATGCTACTGTGCTATCTGCCAGTTGACTTGAAGGCAAGGAGGAGAAAGCTGGCAGAAGTAACAAGAAAAACGCTTACCTCTTTATCAGTTTAACACAGATAATTGATTAATTAGACTTCAGAAATATGGATATCAAACTATTACTTAATTTACTGTTAATTAGATAGTTAAAATAATTTCAAAAGTCCTGAAAATACCAGTGAAAGTTTAACAAAGATCATGTTTTTGTTTTGTTTTTTGGGTTTTTTTTTTTTATACTGTACCCTACATTTTTAAGTAAAAAGTAGTTAAAGATGAAACCTGGGACTCACCATGCTGTTCAGCTCTGAGTCATCGTAGCTGTCTAACCGGGGTGCCCCAGGCACTCCAAGGGGCTCAAGCCCCTCTTCATCCCACATGTAGGTTCCACCAGAGCTGTTGGAGGGTGACAACTCCACAGATGAAATCTGAGGGGCATCAGTCTGCTCTGGTGACAACACAAGCAATCCCTGGGAGTCCTGCATAGGGCTTTCTTCTATATGACCTGCAACAAGATAGACATAATGCTGAATAACTGCCACAAAGGATAACACCTGAATCTATTTGAATTTGCTTTCCACTGAGTGAATTTTACCAGTCAGATCCACAGACTCCCAGTCACTGGTCTCATTGACAAGGCTGTGTAGGTGGGTGTCGCTACCAGTTTTTCTGTTGTCAGGCAGGTCCCCATCACTGAAAATATCTCCCACACTGTCAAAGTCATCTAGAAACTCCTCACTGGTGTCACCTCTCTCTAGAGATGAAGCAGAAGATAAGGACATGTCCTCCAGGGTCTCACCTGCTGTTTGGCCAGCTTGGCTCTGCCCAAGTGCACTACTTCCTCCGCTTTTTCCTTCTGCATCTCCAGAACTTCTATCACTGTCACTGTGAGAATCTACTTTTTCAGCCTTACAGGTTGACTCTATATCTAGTAGGTCTCCAAAATCAGAGGCAGGTGAAGCACTGATATCCTCCTTGACAGTACCTGGAAGAAGAGGTTTTTGCTGCTTGACCTGCCCAGTTCGAGGCATCTTGTAGCACAAAGACCCCCCAGTGCTGGCCATTGGCTTGGTCAACATACTACTGGGGAGCAGAGGCTTCCTTAAAGCACGGGGAGTAGTAGGTGCTGGGGTGATTAAGGGGTATGGCAGAAAGGACGCAGCTGGAGAAGTTTTGTTGGACTGAAGACCTCCAACCCCACCTAAACCACCTGAACCTCCAAGGCTGCCATGCAGTCCTAAACCCATTCTTCCATTGTTCAGTTGAGGGGGTTTGATAAAACTATTCCGAGGAGGCCGCAGCTGAGTGTTGGCCAGAGGTTTGGCTAGCTCCACAGCCCGATTAAAGGAGAAAGACCGTGTCATAGGCTCACTGGTGGGCGAAGGAATCTGCTTGAAGTGAGTGAAGCTATTTGAACGAACCATGTTGTCCAGCGCCAAGATCTTCAGGCTCTCACTGGACTGAGACAGGCTGTCTTGAGAGCTGCTTCTGGTAGAGCTGGAGCCTAACCTTGGCCGCACAAGGCGAGACTCCGACCCTGTTTGAGTAGGAATGCTTGAGCTATTACTACCTATTTTAGAACTTCCATTCAGAGGACTCTGGCCTAATTTGGTCCCTACTTTGGGAGTGATCTTTGAAGATTGCTTGTGAATAACCTTGGGGCTTGAGACAGCCACCATCAACGAGCCTGATCTGTGCATCTTAGGTGTCGCTGGAGCGCCATTCTTTAACTCCTTGGTCAGTGAGGGAAGCAGTGTCTGAGCCTTGTCTTCACTTCCATCCTCAGGGGTGTTGGGAGTGGATGGACTAGAGGGGGCTATCCCCTCATCTCTCTTCCATTTCAGGGAAAAAGGAGAGGCTTGGATTACACCATTTGGGCGTGTTCCTGGTGAAGCAGCCTTTCCATCTTGAGTAGGGGTAGCTGGTTGTGCAGAACCATTGGAAAGGGCACTGGGGCCACTAGTTGAGGAGCGTCCACCAAATTTGGGCAGTCTGGATACCATGGCAGACCTGACGGGTGCTTTTTCTTCCATTAGATGCCAACAAAGGCATGGAGGAGCATGGAATTATGCACAGCTGAAGAAAAAATAGACATAAAAAAAAATAATAACAGGTGATTAGATTGTATATGACTTGACATGTGACACTGCCATTAATAATTAATGTATAACAAAGCTACTCGTTTATTTCTAAATATAAATTATCACATGGTAAAATAGTTGAATCAATCAATATTCAAGTCCATGTTTAATATGTCTTTTTATTTTCATATCCATCTTACTGGCTACATGTCTGACTAAATCAATGGTTCGTCAGATGCCAAAAATTCACAACCCACACTGCACAATTTTTAATTAATCATTAAAGACTCTTATTTATTTATATAATTACAAAAATATGTTAATTTGACTTAGTTGGATTCCATGTGTTTTTTCTGGTCATCCACATAACCTGCAGTGGCTCTGTGATCCCAGTTTGAGAACCTGTATGACTGAGAGCCATGTTGTACTGTCCAAGCATTTTGTACAGTCGCCATTTGTATCAATACTGCTCTAATGCTTATCCCACTTGGTTATCATAACACAGCTTTTTTTCCTTTTTGTAACATCAAAATCTACCAATATATGGGAAGCTGAAGGAAAGCCCAACCCAGTAGAGGTTATGGGAAAGCAGAATGCCAAATGCAGTTAAGAAAATCAAACTACCAGATGAAGTCAGACACACAAGTCCACACATGCAATCGCGTGTTCTCATCAGCAATGCTATTATAATTATCTAGTAATTATCCAGTAATAGTACTAAGTATATTCCTCTCCACCTGTCACAATGATTGCATGGCTGTCTCCTTTTCATAGACTGTTGACTGTGAGTAGCATTAGCATTAATCTGGCAGGCGTGGGTGACTTGAAACTTTGTCATGGCAAATTGGTCTTGGTGTTTGCATGCAGACACATGAGAAACAAAAAGGCTAAAAGAGTCTCTGCCCTTTCAGCTGTCTCATAACTACAAATTTAAATCACACATCGTAAATCTGATGTCTCTTCACTGAACTCAGTTGGAAACATTTGTGACTTATAAAACATTTCCAAAGCTGAAAGGGAAAGCTGTTTCCTTGTTTAAAATAAAGTACCTCTTAGATATAAACTCCTAAAATTAAGAAAAATCTTAATATTAATAAGCAGTTAATAGAATAATGAGCTTTAATTTTCAGGGATTTACAGATGAGCCCTGCAGCTGGCACTGGTTTGGAGAATTTGCTTCCAAACTGCCTGGTCCAAAAAAAAAAAAAAAAAAAAAAGTGGGCAAATTAATAGACACTGCCAGTGGGATGAGGCGAAACCAGAGCTGGGAAGGTGGCCAGTATACTAAATAGTGAACGGAGGATGTACAGTATGTAAAGCCAATCAAGGGAGAACACAAGGCTGTTCCCTTTGTTTGACTCATTCGGTTTCAATCAGCCATGTGACAAGTGTACATGTGCTGGAGGTGTACCTGTATGTTATACCCATCTGGCTAGTGCTTGAATATTACAAATTGAAAAGTTCCTGATATCCAGATGGCTGGCGTAGTTAGCAGAAAGCAAACAATCTGTGTGTGGAAACAAAGCTGTTACTAAAACTAAGTTGCAATAGCAAACAACCTACTGTCAGACCAAATGTTATTTAAAAATACAAGTTATCATTTAAGAAAATCTTATTGTGTTGTAGCTCTATGGTAGATCAAGCAGTTACTTGAGTGGATCCTTTGACAAACTGTCACACAGACACAAGCACACATACAGAACTGGAGCAATAATTCAATCAACTCTGAAGAGGTTGGGGGAGGGGGGGGGGGGGGGGGGGGGGGGGGGCTGTGTCACAATGTGGGTCTCCTATCCTGGAAAAACCTCTGTACCACAGTGCCCCACATTCCCATGCAGACACACATGTTTAAAGAGACTCACCACTGCCACAGAAGTGTTTGGTAATGCCACCTTCCTAATCTGTTACACACACGTGCATAAACACAAAAACACACGAACACGCAAAAAATAAATTAAAAAAAAAAATCAGGTCAGCATCTGTAGGCATGGCAACCAAAGCCTCTTTACCCTGGAGGGGGTAGTGGCTGTGTGTGTCTGTGTGTGATGATTAGACTAAGGGTTTCTGCAACTGTCAGTGGCCCCACAACCTTTCAAGTTTCATTCATATCTGTGGTGGCAGGTCACTGCTAGACAGCAACAAACTCACACAGAAAATGTGACAAATGTTTGTTCATCTGGGTCATCTCACCCATCACTCAGCCACTGAAAGTTATAATAAGTGAGGTGCTGCCTGTTTACAGAGATGCTGCAAGGAAAAATAATAAAGCTAAGGTTTCGACCTCATATTAACTGCACGTAAGACAGGTTTGTCAGAAAATTCAAACAAATGGACAAAGAAATGCTATTAAGACAAATCAACAGGCAAATAATGTCCTATCATCACAGCTATGGAAGTGCTGGCCTTCAGATGCGCATTGTCTGTATTGATTTTTCTACACTGGCAAATATACAATATCACTGTTGATACTGATAAGATGATACTGCTGGGTATTTTTTCCTCCAGAAGCATATTCTGAAAATTCTTCTAAACATAAACAAATCTGGAAGCAATTTGCCTAAAAAACACTTTTCACATTTACAAAATAGTTACTTTAACTAAAAAACAAGGTCTTTTACTCATTTGTCTGCATAGAATATGGTTGCTACTCTGCCCTATTCCAATCAAATGTACAAAATCAAAGGTCAGCACAACAGAGCCACAAATAAACAAGATCCTAACTGACTGACACACATTTAGAAGTAGCACAGTAAACCGTACAGGCCATCTGTCAAATGCTCATATCTGAATACCTGCCCCTCCCCCAGAGCCAAGTACTGGTAAATAAAAAAATATCCCTTAACTAAAATGAAGTATGAAGCCTGAACTAGAACTACATGCTTTTTTTTTGTGTCTAATAATAAAATAGCTCAGGATTATTATCATACTTCTCTGTAATAAAACCATGATGTTACAGGAAAAGCAAATTATGCACACTGGAATGACAGCTGAAAGCCTCTAATAAGCCTGTTTGGACCCGGTTGAGCATGGAAGTCTACAGAGCGATGGTGTAAATAATTACATTCACCTTGATGTCCAAAGCATGATTATATCATTACAAGAACTGATATGTAACAGCAAGCAGAAGAATGGTTGAAATGCATAAAAGAGAAGAGGAAAAGATAGACATGTGAGTACAGTTGGAATCGGAGAAACAGAGAGACAAGACTCAAGGCAGACTTTTCCCACAGAGAGATCATCTGCTGGGTCGGCAGCTTAGCATCACAACAGCAATCCCCGTGTGTGAAATGAATAGTAAAGTGACATGACATCTTTTCTTCCTCTCTGTCCCAAAGGGAATGTGAGCTTTATTTCTTCGTGACAGTAAGGCTACTTGGCCTTCATTCATTTCCAACTCAGAGGACATCCATGCAGAAAGCACCCGACAGAGGAGCAGGAAGGCTGAAGGATCTGATCTGCGATAGTAAAGTCGTTCATTTCTCTTCTGGCAAAGCTTTCACCTTTGATGCGCACACATGCACACAAACTAGAGAGATGCATTCTTCAGGAGTAACAGGATGGATGCAGATAGGATACGACATCCCGGGGGCTATGATCTATTGGGTCATTGGGGCTACGCATGAATGGAGGTGCTCCACTACACACAGTAAATCCCCATTCCTACTGTTTATCCCCACAGCTAATCTGTCCCCAGCTCCCAGTGATCATAGTTCTCTATCACTACAAAGTCACCATACCATCTCTCTACAGAGCAGTAGGTCAGGCCACATTTATCTTTACTGTTCCAGCTTTCTGTCAGCCCACTTTTAATAATTCAAGGGAGGAGACGTTTATTTGACTTTATTCAATCTCTGCAAACCTAAGAGAAGACTACATCATGAGGGAGGCCAGGGAAGATGCAAATTTTCTGATGGGATTCATATAAGTATTTTTATTTATTTCCTTATAATCCAAAGTCAAGATTAGATAAAATATTAGTTAGAACAATGAATCACTTCTTTATAGAATTTATTAACAGCTTGTTGACTAGTAACTTGTAACTGTAACTACAATTCCCATTTTAAAAAATAAGCAAGGAAGGTTTACACTTCAAAATCAATATATTTACCATTACAGCTGTTAAGGACAGTTTCTACAAAAAAATTAATTTACGGGCTTAAAGATACTTGCAGTTTACCAGCTCTACTGTACAATTTCCTTTGAGGGTTTTATCTCAGACACAACTGACTTTTCTTGTGTGCAATAAACTCACTTTCTTTCAGATCCATTTTCTACAACTACGTGTTTTTTTTTTTAATCTTTCTAACAAAAAAACTGCTAAGTCATTTTAAAACTTGTACATTTTAAGCAATGATAAGTGCAAGTGGTTGAAGGCAACAAATGCATTACCTCATGTGGAAGTGAACAAAAAATAACCATGAAAAAAATTATTGAATCTGAAAAATCTTGTAAATCACACAGTAAAAAAAGTACAAAGGGTGACTACTTTTTTCCTTGCTGTTATACGGGTGGTAGCATTTCCTGTACAGAGCAATTGGTGGCTCAAATTAAAGATTTTTATAACAGCTTGTAGAACACTATATCAGTGTTAGAGACTACAGAGATTTTTGGTATTTGCTGTGATATGGAAGATAGGTGCAACTTGTAGCTCCACTGTACCTTACTATTCTTTCCATCTTCCTGTCCATCTTTGTAAACCTGTCTTTCCTGGTGCAAAATAACATGAATCAACGGATATATAACTACTGTCTAAAGAGCACAGTATGCGATCCAGACTGCTCTACTATGTAAGAATAAAGTTTTAAAGTCTATGGACCACACCAGACATGCACAGTCACCATCATCTCAGTCGTTAAAGGGCTGGTTTTAACCAACTAAATTACATTTTAAAACAGAAAATATACAGCCTAAGCAACTTCATACACTACTGAGTCATAACCAAAGTGCAGCTTCATTTACATATATTGACAGAGTCTAGAGTCCCACTGGAGTAATAACTAGGCCAGTCATCTGGACAGGGCAGTTGTGGGCCATAGTTGTGTCCCCGAAGAGATTAACAGAGTGCCATTAGAGGAGGCTAATAGAATGAGACAGGGATGAAAGTAACGCTGGCGCTAGACTAATGTGTATTGAGTGAAAGCAATACTGGGTAGAGCTGCACTGATATTAAAGGATGCTAATCCGATGACAAAGCACTAAAGATTTGGTAATGTTCTATACTAAAATGTGGCAGATCAAATGGCAAAGTGCAACAGAGGAAGCAGTGAGTACACAGAGGAGGAGCAAGTTAAGGTGTGGCAAGCCCATACATTACAGCTGGACGACAACAAGCAAAGACACAAACACAGCATCATTTAAATGCATCTTTCAGTGAAAGTCATCTAGTATATTCTCTAATATGCACCACAGAAAAGTAGATTAAAAAATATTACCTTAACTTAGTGAATTTATGTTGAGTTGTTCAATCATTTTTATCCCCAAATTTATCAATAAGGAGAGAGATAAATGCAGTCAAGTGGATCTACACTTTGTTTCCTCCATCATCTAAACTGAAAGTAAGGTAGCAGCAACAGAAAGTAGAGCACAGGAAAAGGAAGACACCCTTCAAAGGTTGAGCTGTATGCTGCCTTCCTCTCTCTTTGCATGTGTATGAGTGTGCGTGTAATATGACGTGTGTGGCATGTGCTGATGGGTGTGTGGGTGGAGAGAACAGAGCCTTTATGAGGGTGTTAATATTTGATGGGGAATCTTTTAGGAACCCTACCCAGTGTGCCGTGAAAGGAAAGGAGAGCAGAAGAAAGAAACCACACCAAAAATATGATCCACAATATGTTACAAAGTCTAAGGACTGAAGCCACATAATCCTCCCAATACAGGAAGGTTTATCTACAAGCTGAAGTAGCAATTTTCAGAGTGCTGCCCTATACTATCATGAGATCACCGGAGGGAATAATCAATGTAACAGATCCTGCCTCAGCTGCACAGAGAAACTGTCTCCAGTAAAGAGGTATACACTGTGGTTCTTGTAAAGATCCAGTGTGAATTTAATTTGCCTCTGCTCATTTCATGGTCAACACAGCATACTGGTTCCATTCAGTCAACCACGTCTGTTAAGTGCTAGCAGTAAGACCATTCGAGCACTGCCTCTTCATCCTGTTGTGTCTGTGATCTCACATGCCTTGATAACTCACAGCATGGAGTCTAAAGTAACAGTCATTATATCAGCAACTGAAGGCTAACACACAGCATTTCTGAAGCATAAATACAGTTTTGTTGGTTCACATAATACTTTTGCTAAATGTCTTAATCAAAATCAGCTGTTCTGTATATATGTGATTACACTGGAGGTGCAAAATAGACAACTGTCAAGCTAATTTGAGCCAAAAATACTTTCCACCAACACTGAATGACAGAGAGAAGTGTATTTTTGTGGTTCGTCACTGATTTGGGATATACTTTATACACTCAACCATCACACTCACAAAGAAAGTCTGAACCAAACTGAGTCATACTGCTGACTAGTCACGACACAGAGACACCCTTTTAAAAGTTCTCCTAATCCGCCCTGAGTCATCCATTAGAATAACACCCCTTTCCAAGGTGTCATGAGCAGTGGAAGTCTTGGTGGCACTTATATAAATCTAATTAAGCTTTCTGTCATAGCAGGACAGATGTCAGCTCTCCCATCTTCCAAACACCAGCCTGTAGATTTAATTTTTTATTTTATGTGTGTGACATTCATAGAGGGACATTTCTCTATCTTCTCCCTCCACTGTACATGACCTTCAGTTAAACCATGCTGTGAGAACACTGCAGTGCAGCTGACAGCCCCATTTAATTCTCACCTTATGATTGGCCACAAGGGCAAGAACGGCTGATAAGTGTCACCAAGCAACAGCGCAGGTGTCAATCACTGTCAGCGAGGTCATTAGAGCTGTTCAAAAGCAGTGAGAGCCTTACATTTGAAGTGAGACCACAGAACACCATATTGCTGTGTGGTCAGACAAGCAGAGCACTGAATAACTATACCCCTAGGCAACCTGTAGTTTCTGTTTAGTCATAAATGATCAAAAATGTGGCTCATATGGAGTGACTCCACTGTGAGGGGTTTCCATCAGGGAAGTAGTTACACCAGGGTGGGAGAAACTGAGTACAGTTTAGTGTTGCACTTGACTGATGTAGCACTACCTACCTGCTTTAATGCTAATCGCTCATTTTCCAGTGATAGAGGGCATGTCTGTACACAGGAGAAGAGAGGAGGGAGAAGCCGAGAGACACCTAGGAATTTATTTCCCACATCCACCATGAAGAACAGGTAATGTATGTATGCACCAGTGGGCACACTTTGAATCACAGCTGACTTTGCCCAAATATATCAATGAATAATTTTGCCTACCTTAGGCCTAGAAACCTGTTGGCAACCATCTGGCAACCACCATTCACAAAAGAAAAATTTATATTCCCTGACCAGTTGCAAGTGATCACTGGAGGTTGCCGACAGTTGCTGTGGAATCGATTGCTAAAGCCACATTCACTCACATCTAGAGACTGGTCAGTGATCCTCTGGTAACCAACGCTCGCTTATAGTTTTTCCTCCAACAATAACAAAAATTTTGTGGGGTTTAGGTCCAGCGGCAGGGGGTCATCTTGGTCCCAGGGGGCCAACAGGCTTATAATAAAGTGGCAGATATCCTGGACAATTATAACTTCAAAATATGATGTAAATAGTAATATGCAGTATATAGTTAATGTAATTTTTCATAAAAATCCCTTCTTCTGATGGTTGGGGGTTTTTAATCATTTGTGTGGCTATTCTTTCATAACTTTGGTCTATTTTGGAGCTAAATCTAGTTAATGGTAAACATATTCACTTTGTTTACACCCATGTTTAAAGACATGAAAAACACAAATAGATTAGCAGTGTTTTAATCCATAACTGAGGGCAGAAAAACAGACCAAAAGACTCTTCGGGTTACTAATGTGTTTAAGATAACATGTTACCCAATAACTTTAAACATCAATGCGATCAGAATGGCACCATGACTAAACTTGTCAACAAAGAGTTCATGCACAAACAGCATGAGCAATGAATGTTCATCAAGTGGATGGTAGATCACTCTATCAGCAGCACTCAGTTCACTGAAAAACAATAAATATTACTTGCTAAGCTAAAAAATATATATATATCTACACTGTAAATCAACAACACAGTGGAAGGAAGTTATGCTGCTGCAAAAACATTTTATGATCTATAGTTAAGATTGTGCACTTTATTTCTCTGTATACATGCATCAACTGTTTAATGGCATAAACACTAAACTGACCCTAAAAAGCAGGAAATTTTTTATGAACTTTTACAATTACATTAAGTTTTACTTTCTTAAGCCATAAAAGCACGTTTTTTCACATGATTTACAATACAAATACAAATTTACACAGCGTCCACAACTCAGAGTCACATTCAGAGTTCATGGCTATTATAGCAGCCTCCGAGCTTGTTATTCTCTGGACGACATCAGAACAATGGCATCACTACTGCCCTACTGTATCAACAACCTTGCTTCACACAGACATGTGATATTGAATTTCCAGCTTATCTTAAGTTCTCCTCCACAGAATTGTTGACTGGAGCTGTCAGTCAAAAGAATCCCACCTAAAAACCCTGTTCAATAAACTCATCAACCTTCACCCACACACAGTGAATGTGCTGCTAACCACATGACATATGAATGGAGTATTCTCTGTATCTGTCTCAAGTAAGCTAGCTAGAGAATTAACAAAGAGGGCATACACATTTTACACTGTTACTTCCTGGCACCAAAGTTTATAAGACTAACTTCGGGTGCGCCTACACTATCCTGTGGAGTAAAGGGATTCTGATTGTATACAAAAGAGCAAAGAGCAAAAACAGCTCTGACTCAGGCATCACTTTGCAGAGAGAATAAGCATAAAAAGCACATTTTGTAAATGCGAAAAGGCATGCTGTAGCCTATGACACCTCCAACCCTGACTTCTTCCTTACTACCTCATGGGAAAGAAACCAAGACAGGAGATAAAAAAAAAAAATCCTGGTGTTTAGGCGGAGCAAACTAGAACTAAAACAATGCTTTCCATGACAGCTAGCAGAAAGGTCGTGAAGATGAGACATGAGTCTAAACAGTAAGCTTTTAATAGTCGTTCCTAGTGGCTTTATCCCATGAATGGTCGGTACAATGCTATTAGGTCAGCTTCCTCTATGACCCACTTCCCTCTTTCCTGTGCCTCCTCCTTTTCTACTCACTCTATCAGGCTGGCTGTCTCAACAAACACTTCTCCCAATCTCTACTTTTTTTACTTTGGACAGCACATTTTTATATAGCAGTTAGCAAACAGTCTCTTGTGGAGTCAGGAAGAACAAAGCATCCACACATCAAATGCAGCCACAGTTGGCAGTTAACGTTCATAAAATGCTTTGCTTTTGTGTCCGTTTCTTCCACACAGTCTGCAAATATTAAGTCAACTCATCTGAAAGAGTGCCTGAGATAATAGAGTTACATTTCCATTCACCTCGGGAGCTTTGTGGGATAAAATGAATGGATACTCATAACTCTGTGTCCCCCTGCTGTGTAAATTGCTTTCAAAAGCAGAAAGGCACCAGAACACAATGAAATCCATTATGTGCTGAAGTAAAATGATGCTACTGTGGCTGAGCCTGCCATGCAACCAAGAGTATCTGAATATCACATTCATGTCTGTGCAGGTAACTGCCAAGACCGATGTTTGGAACTGCATTTCTTTTTTTTCCTTTATAGGAGGGTGTGTGTAATGAGTCAAATCTCTCAATTATGCAGCCATCAGATCCAGAAAAGGAAATACACCTATGTAAAATAATACTGCTTATGAAGTGAAAGCTTCCCTTGGGAAATAAAAGTTTAAGAGTGATGTGATATGGCACTGCTGAATGGCTAAAAAGGGACAATGTGCCAAATGAAACTGGTGCAGTAACAAGAGTACAGAGGCACTCGGGCAGCTTTTATGAAATGGGTACTGCTCTGGAAATAAGCCATCGTGTCTGAGAATAACACCCATTTTGAGCAGATGCCTGCAAATTACAGCCAGTCCCATATGGTAATTGAGAATGACTCAGCAGTGATTGTGGAGGCAAGCAGAGAGCAAACGTTCAACCTCATAACAGCCCACAATCCCCAGCACATGTCCAGCATCTGATCCTGAGGACATGACCACTCTATATCACATGACTCAAAGCCTTGAAGGATTACTGAAGGAGACTTAAGGGTTTTAAGGAGAATGATCGCACGACCTGTTGTAGTGAACGTTAAAAATAGATTATATCACCTGATGCTGACAGGAAACAGAGAGTAACTAGTTAAAGGAAGGCCATACAATATGTGCCCAGAGGCAAACACCAGTAGAGCTGGACTTAAATATTCAACTATTTAGACACTGATTTGTTTGGTATATATTTGGTTTCAGTCTGTCACTCTTTTCCATGGCTCACATTTACAAGCTCACTTTTGTCCAGGAGTTACTGAAGCTACTGAAGCAAGATGAATGTATCCTACATCCAGCAGCAATCATTCATGCAGCTTTAAAGCTGAAACTGCACTCCTGGCTTTAATTGCCATTTTAGGTTAATCACAAATATAATGCAATTGTCCTAATGGCATTTGTTATGTGATTTGGTTTATTTTTATTTATTTAGTTATTGTACTTGACAGTGCACTGGTCAGCAGGACTTTTGGGGGTGGGTGCACATGTGAGTGTCAGTCTGTGTACGTCAAAGGAGACGAGGCAGGCCAAAATACCTATTTTGCTTGTGGAAATATAACTAGCTAACAAAATTGGTTGACTCTTTTCAGATGCTGATATGATAATTTTCCATAAATTTTGATTTTCCATTTTTTTTCCATAAAAAAATAACACCACAAATGATAATTTATGCACTTCTGTTGTTTTCTCTGCTGTCCTGAAAGCAGACTGAAAATTGACTCCAAAACAAAGCCGCATAACAAACTGGATTTTGTGTTTTGTTAAACCCGTAATCAAGGTACAGTACAGATTTAGTAGGTCGAATGTTATAACAGTGTTTTGGGGAGTTTCACAGAAAGCAACAGCACTTTGTCACACTGACTCACAGAGACACATGAATTGAACCACTGCAAATGTAACCTGTACTTTTCCATATATGGTACATGATATCTCTGCTGTAAAACAGGCCTATTCTGTTTTAAGTCAATATCATCCAGCCACCAATTACACACATCTGCTGCCAACGCCCTGCACTGTGTTCATAATTACACCTGTTTAAATACACTATTGGGAAAAACAGATCAGAGGGGATCTTCGACCAACTGAAACACTCCCAAGCACTTAATTAATTTTATTTATTGCTGCTTTATAGCAGAGAAAATATCAATCTACACTTGCTCTAACAGAAATTTCTGACACATTGCTTTCTACTTAATCTAAAGACAGAGTTTGTCTCCCAATTTAATCATATGATTTTTCTTTTTCTTTTTTCAATATTAGCTGTTAAATTCATCCTGTATAGAAGAAGCTTTTTCAATACTATCTTTCAATACTGTCATGTACTATCAAGGTTTAGTTGTAGCACTAAAAATACTCACATTAAATACAACAAATAAACTGACAGTCACCCCACAGACATTAAACTCAACTGTGAAGGAATATTTGGATGACATAACATGCAAAGACTTTACCTAAAAATTTTTCTTATTCCAAGGGCCTTTCCTGATCTTCTGATGTTTGAAGGACACTTTCACTCCAAGCACCTGGCTCTGTGTTTGCCTATCACAGATCCTGTGTGAACACTTTACTATGTACAGAGCTATTCCAATCCTGTACACATCTGCTGTCTTACTGAGGGAATGACAGAACTGATAAGCGTGGCTAAGTATAGCTCTAATGATAGGCCACATACAGGGAGAGAAGAGGGCAAGGAGGATCAGAGAAAAGTCAAAGTCAAATCAAGCTGCTTGGCTCTGAGCACAATGCACATGAAAATCTGTGCAGAACTATAACCACTAGTCAATAGGGTTGAGCCTGTGCAAAAAGGTGGATATTAGAAAACCAGATATATGCACTAAGCACAACACCCACAGTAGACAGGACTGTTCATGTCTGATAGTATAAGGAGCTGTGTAAGGCTTATCTTGCTTAACACCGAATTCTTCATGCTCCAGGTGTGCTTTCTGGCACTGTCATACAGATAACACTTGTCTGTCCAGTACATAGTGATTTTTATCATTTTACATGCACATTGTATCATCCTGTCACCCTCAAGGTTGCCCTTCAAGAGCGCTACGATGTCTTGGAATTGCTGCTATTCCCAGGGTAGTGGGTATTATGTGTGGTTTCAAAAGCAGTCACAGTACAACACACACTGATGCTGACACTTATGGCAGACCAAAGAGACAAACACAGTCTAGATAGCAGTTTGGGTGGTCCAGTCTTCGGCGGGCAGGTGGCACATGTAGACATTCAGCTGTTGTAGGGTGGAATCAGATTGTAAACACACCCTCAGCCAAGGTGGCGCTCCAGGATCCTAGCCAACAGGTGTTCAAGGAACACGCTCGTGGATTCACATGTGCGTTTGTGTTTTTGTGTGTGTCACCCCACCCTAACGCTGGAGAAACCAGACTGACGGTCATCTCACTTACACTAAGGGCAATCGGTCACACCTTATCCTAATGTGTACTGGCGCTGATGCCACAGCGTTTTACACTGTCTGGCCTGTAATAGATCACAGCTTAAAATGGCACACACAGACATCAGGGTAAAAACTTGAACTGACAGCAACTGCAGTGGAGGTTTAAAAATATGAATTTAAAGGCTGCACTGCATGGAAGACTATTAAAAACCCTGGTTAAATTCACACTCTTGTCTGCTGCATTTAACTTTATGATCATACATGAGTCATCTTCAGTTAGCCTTTAATCCTGGTAAGTCCATGGGTAAGACATCTCAATGGTAAATCTCAGAAGCTAGATTTCCCGTCTAGTGTTAACTATTTAGGCACCCAGCAGGCTGTGAGACACTTGTCAAGCAGCAGTGCTCCAGAGTGGCTAAAATTTACAATTCCTGTTTGGATTATATAATAAAGCACATTCTTATAGTACACAAAGGCCTTACCAGGGGGCATGTTTTGACTGTGGGGGGTGTTGTTGGAAAACATGGCCTCTTTCTGCCTCACTGGGTAGCACAGATGAAGACTACTGACATCTTTCAAAATATATGTTCTGTTGCCACACACATTGCAAACAATTTCTATTGTTTTCACGTCATTTGACAGCTATAACAAGCCTGATGGCAAGCTAATACGGACTGGGTACTGGACTGTTATTGGACTTACCTAAATTATGCCGTTAGAAGCGGGTTTATAGCCTCATGCTGGGTTGAGGGAACCGTCCACTTGTTCGTTGTCTTTTAAATAACATGATGTTATGAAGTGAGTGTCCAAGCAAAAGTAGCAAATCCTACAGTTTCCGTTTGAAACTAGCTGAACACCGAGATGCACTGGTGAAGTTGAGGCTAGCCCGTAGCCTGTAATCATTACACAAGTTCAATGATTAGTTCAATGATGTGCAACTGATGCATCACCAAGAGTGCTTTGTATCAAACAAATCTGCAAGCTTACACTAAGTGCCGAGCAATAAGCGGAAAATACGTACGCCGAATATTAAAAATAACTCCTGAAGTATTTCCAGCTCACCGTTAAAAACAGCCCGAAGCTACTGTATCACTATCCGTGAGTTACACTGACAGCAAACATCGACCAACAGATGATACCGACGCTGAAAACGGGTCGTCCGTAAAGCACCAGGCGAACCTTAACGAAAATACGGCCATGTGGACCACAAGAAATCCTCACACGAAGCAACACCTGGGCTTGTAAATAAACTAACCACAGTTTGAACCCACACGGCGCAGAGTACAGACGGACTCCCCCAAAAACAGCTCCTCATTCCGACATCCTCCCCTCGCTCTCGAAGGGGCGGAGCGTGTACATGTCACCTGGGACTTTGCACGCAAATCTGCAAGCGGTGGTTTACCTCTTTGTATTCTTAGTATTACCAAAGTCCTTCAAGTCCATTTCTGTCTGTGGTATTACTTCAGTTCGCTTTCATGAGTCTATATTTCTCAAGTTAGAAGCTTTCAAATAGATAGTAAACTACAGGCTTCGTGGTAGTGACGTCAGACTATAATTACCCATGTGAGCGTGCAGAGCTGTGCGAAATCTGTGCACGCAAATTTACTAACCCACTACTACATTTGAAAACTGTTATAGCCTGATTTTTACTGTTATCCATTAGTAGCACAATAATAAATTTGCTGGATTAGAGAGAAGTAGAAGTAATACGAGTTTATTATAATAGGTGTTATAGGGTTTGTTAACCCTTTTTAACTCTTCTGGGTCAAAACCATTTGTTTGTTTGTTTGTTTGTTTGTTTGTTTTGTTTTTACTAACAGGGGGGTGTGCATGCCTACCTGTGTGTCATTCTGTCTGTAAACACAATATCTCAAAAAGTTTTGAATGAATCATGATAAAACTTTGTAGGGGCGTAGAGTGGGGTCATGTTAACAATCCATTAAAATTTGTCATACATCCACCAAGATCTTCAATGTCAACCTAATGATTTATTGGTTGAAATTTTCTTTTAAAAAAACATAACTTCGAAACTTAGATTCTTACAAGGGTGGTGTCTATTGTCAACATATAACATTTAAAATATCGTGTCATATTTGACCTCTGACATCTCCTTCAAGGTCAATAGATTGTTCTAAGGTCAAAGTGATAATAATGTCATATAGAGCTATTTAAAACTATGTTTCTTACTGTCATTGTTTGTACTGACAACACATAGGCATATAACGAATGATATATTGGACCTTTGACCTCTTCAAGGTCATATAAGGTCAAACTTTAATTAGGTCAAACATTCAGAAAATATCTTCTAAAATTCTACTAACTTTGTTTGTATTGGCATTTAGGAAATATACTGGTATATGGGGATTCTAAATACCACATTATAGTTTGCATCCAAATATCATGTCACATTTAACCTCTGACCTCACTTTCACTTTTCACATCTGCCTTTCTTTCAAGTTGACCCCAAAATTTGCTATGACTTTAAAAATTCAAGCTCGAGATTCAAGAAGTTTATTGTCATATACACTGAAAAACACTGTGTTTATGCTGAGCAGTGAAATTCTTACTTTGTGAGTTCCCTGTACACAATTAAAATAATAACTGAGTTAAACTAAAATGAAAGAATAATAAGCATATAAAATAAATAAAGCAAATATAATATATACAGATGAAGGGTAGAGTGTAGTCAGAATATACACCGCAATTGGTACTATTATAATGGTAAGGTATTCAGAATATACAAGTATTATTATATAGGATTGTATTATATTGTGTGGAAGATAAAGATTGTATAAAGATTGTACTGAAAATTAAGGCAAGTAATCACAGTTTATTAATCAGTCAGTGGTTCTGTAGCCTGTGGATGGAAACTGTTTTTTAGTGTGGTTGTCCTTGCCTTTACACTCCTGTAACATTTGTCAGATGGCAGGAGCATGAACAATGTGGGTGGGTGCGGTCCTTGATGATGTTGTGTGCCCTCTTTATTACCCGGGTATTATAAGTGTCCTGTAGTGTCCTGTTGGCAGCAACTGTGTGATGCTTTAAAATTGACCAAAATCTTTGAGGAATGTTTCCAGCACTTGTTGAACATATACCAAGAAGAGTTAAGGCAGTTCTTGAAGCAAAAGGGAGTCCAACACAGCAAGGTGTACTTAATAAAGTGGGCGTTAAGTGTATGCTGACATGTGGGTTCATTCTTCAACAGCTGATGCTGCCTAAACTACATGTATTTGAAAACTTTGCCTGTCTTACTGTCGCTTTAGATGAAGATGTGCTTTAGAATTCGGCACATTCAAGAGTCAGCTTGCTCCATTATCACAGCTGGAAAGCAAGACAGTAGACCTTCAAATTAAAAGCTCCATTCTTTAAGCTAAACTATATATAACAAAATGCCTAAATAACAAACACAATTCATGACTGTTACTGTAATAGTCATATTCTTTTCACTCATTTGAAGTGTTACGAGTGTGATAACTCAGCTATGTACGGAATGGCTCCAGATAAATTATGTATTTCACAAAAGCTCCATAAAATACAAATGTCAAAGGCTGTGGGGTGTATTTATCTTGACCATGGACTTTTGTGCAATGCTGGTTCTGTTGTTGTGATAATTTCAAGCTTTCCATGTATAATCCTACAAAGCCTAAGATTAGGCTGCATAAATAAATAAGTAATTTTTTTGAAGCATTGAATGCAGTGGTGAATAGAGAGCAAAACAATATAACACCCACTTTAGGTAAAATAGATGAAAAAAAAAAAAACTAGGATGATTTCTGCTTACTAATTTCACTCTTTAGGGCTTTTATTATAGTATAATATTAAAAGCTCATTATTTAGAGATTTTAATATATTATTATTCTTTTTCAAAGGCGCCTCCATATAGTAGCAATACACAAGAGCACTTTGAATTGTTTCACTTTGTAAAACAATCACAGATTTGTTTTCAACCTGTACCACCAACTTCAACCCTCCGTGCCAACTCTACACTGTGTATGCAAATCAATATTTGGCAAAGATATAATTTCTTTGTAATGGGGCTTAAATCCCACCCTGTTTTCACACTGACTTTTTTTTTTCAGTCAGCGAAAGTAAGCTAAACACCCCCAGGTCAATTTATTTGACTTGTCAGAACACAGCGAGTTTTGCGTATACTGTATATTGATTAAAAATAATCACTAGTTTTATTTCTTGTTGTTAATTAATAAATAATGGCCTGATTGTAAGTTTCACTAAGTAAATTAAATTCAACAATTTACTGCATTTAAACATGAAACTAACTTTTGCCTCAGAGACTTTTTAACAAAAACAATGGACTCAGTTAAATCTGTGGTAAACTTTAGTTGTAGAGATGGTCACAGAAGTACAAGTTACAGGGGAGCCCTTATCTTGGGCTTATCTCCTGATTTGATTGTACACATGCAATTTTAATGTTATAGATGTTTGAAAACTGTAGTGCTAGCAGACATGCTTTTGGAACGACTTTTCAAAAAGAAAAAGTACAGTAATGAAAGATTTAGGGAATGACTCATTGCACCAACCTTAACTTTAACATTTATAGTATACTGGCAGTACACTGTAAATGTAAATTCTTTTCTTATAGATGAAGTTTTTTACGATATACATTCATCTTTTCCACACTCCCTTGTTTCAGTCTTTGTCAGCATTTCACTTTTTTCCTTACTTCAGGCTATGCTTACCTTAATAATCAAATGGCAGCAATAACATTTGTAATGCTTAAACTTAAATAACCTGCAAGGTCATTAACCAAAACCCAAGGGAGGGTGGTTCTGAAAGGGAGGTGGTCTCGATTAACAGTTCAGTGGGTGTTTATACTGATACACATTTGAATTGTTGATCATCTGTGTGCTTGGAGATAGCCATCTCAAAGGGATGATCAGGGAGAGCACCATCGGCCATCATAACCAATCACCAACAACAGGTAGTCAGTCAAAATCAATGCATATTAAAGTCAGCTGTTCATCAAATTCAGAGTAAAACAAGTCCTAAACCCAAAACACAAATGTTACAGTCATCAAATTTGTTTACAAGATTTTAGCACAGATCAAGCTACAAGGAGGGTTTTTTTTAAGTCAAAATCTTCAGATAACCAGAAACACATATCTAATTGAACACTTATCAGAAATCAGGAATTATAGAGTTTGTTGACCTCCTGTGGCACTCTGTGGTGGATTTTGGTGGGATGAGTCTTGCACTGAATGTGCTCCTGTGTCTCATCACTGTGTCATAGAGTGGGTGGGAGCCATTGTTCATAATGGCCTGCAGCTTAGACAGCATCCTCCTCTCTCACACTGCCATCAGCGAGTCCAGCTCCACTCCCACAACATCACTGGCTTTGTGGATCAATTTGTTGAGTTGTTCTTTTTCCCTGCAAGGAATCACAGACAACCATAAATAACTTTATAAATAAGTAATATGTCGGGAATGAAAGCTTTCATCAGCTCGTTCTGCTGTTATAGACCCTGAAGCCCTAAGAAAATAAATAATGGATACAGTAAGGCTGTAAGATTATGCGTATCGCTGAACTACCGCCTAAAATAAAATAAAACCCCATTAAACCCCAATCATTGTGTGGCGTCTTCATTTTCTGCTTGTGTATGTAAATTAATGCAAATAAAAATAACACTAAACAATAAAAACTATTTGAAAACTTTATAACTTTATATATTTATAAATTTATATCACATGAATTGTTTTTGTTGTTTTTTTTAAACCAGATGGCATCTTGTTCTTTGATACATACTGATAAAATGTTTGGAATAATATGGAGATTAAACAATTTAATCAACCCACTCTGAAAAGTGCACAGGGATTATTGATCTTTGCAATCAAAGAGGCTTACTAAAGATCAGCAGATCTGTACCAGACAAACTAAATAAACTGCTTAAGCAACATAAATCACCCACTGTGAACATTGCTGCAATGCAGAATCAACAGCATTGACTGGGGTTAAATAAGTTTGCAATTAAATTCCTCAGAGAGGGTCTATTTAAAAAAAAAAAAAAAAAAGGAGCTTGTGGCAGGAATAACAATTCAGGTCTCTGTGACAGCTATGACACCATAATGTAAGAATGTCTCCAGGAGGACAGAATTCTGCTCTCACTTCCACATCTACATTTAGAGAGGTAAAACCACATTACTGCTAGGATAAAACAGTTTTTCTTACCTTTTTCTGGTTAGTTATTCTGACTTTCCCTGCATTATTTTTCCAAGTAAATAACTTTTCTTTAGTTACATTCTATTTTAAAAGGACAGGTAACAGGTAAAAGGACACCTCCTGCAGGCCCACCACCCGCAGGAGGTGTCGTAGGGGTCGGGTGCAATGTGTGTCGGGCGGTGGCCGAGGGCGGAGGCCCTGGCGGACCGATCCCCGGCTATCGAAACTGGCTGTTGGGACATGGAATGTCACCTCTCTGGTGGGGAAGGAGCCTGAGCTAGTGCGTGAGGTTGAGAGATACCAGCTAGACATAGTTGGGCTCACCTCAACGCATGGCCTGGGCTCTGGAACCAGTCTCCTGGAGAAGGGCTGGACTCTGTTCCAGTCTGGAGTTGCCCTCGGTGAGAGGCGGCGAGCTGGGGTGGGTATTCTTGTATCCCCCCGGCTTGCTGCCTGTACGTCGGAGTTTTCACCGGTGGACGAGAGGGTAGTTTCCCTGCGCCTTCGGGCTGGGGAACGGGTCCTGACTGTTGTTTGCGCTTATGCGCCGAATGACAGTTCAGGGTACCCACCCTTTTTGGAGTTGCTGGGTGGGGTGCTGGAGAGTGCTCCATCTGGTGACTCCATAGTCTTGCTGGGAGACTTCAACGCTCACGTGGGCAATGACAGTGAGACCTGGAGGGGCGTGATTGGGAGGAACGGCCTGCCCGATCTGAACCCGAATGGTGTTTTGTTATTGGACTTCTGTGCAAACCACAGTTTGTCCATAACAAACACCGTGTTCGAACACAAGGATGTCCATAAGTGCACATGGCACCAGGACACCCTAGGTCGCAGGTCGATGATCGATTTTGTAATCGTATCATCAGATCTGCGGCCGTATGTTCTGGACACTCGGGTGAAGAGAGGAGCTGAGCTGTCAACTGATCACCACCTGGTGGTGAGTTGGATCAGGTGGCGGGGGAAGATGCTGGACAGACCTGGCACACCTAAACGTATTGTGAGGGTGCGCTGGGAACGCCTGGCAGAAGCCCCAGTCCGGGAGATCTTCAACTCCCACCTCCGGCAGAACTTCGACAGCATTCCGAGGGAGGCTGAGGACATTGAGTCCGAATGGACCATGTTCCGCACCTCCATTGTTGAGGCTGCTGCTCAGAGCTGTGGCTGCAAGGTGGTTGGTGCCTGTCGTGGTGGTAACCCCCGAACCAGATGGTGGTCACCGGAGGTGAAGGGAGCCATCAAGCTGAAGAAAGAGTCCTATCGGGCTTGGTTAGCCTGTGGGACTCCGGAGGCAGCTGACAGGTATCGACAGGCCAAGCGGAATGCAGCTCGGGTAGTGGCCAAAGCAAAAACTCGGGTGTGGGAGGAGTTTGGTGAGGCTATGGAAAAAGACTTTCGGACGGCATCGAAGCGATTCTGGCAAACCGTCAGGCGACTCAGGAGGGGAAAGCAGTGCTTCACTCACACTGTTTATAGTGCGGGGGGGGTGCTGCTGACTTCAACTGAGGCTATAGTCGGACGGTGGAAGGAATACTTCGAGGACCTTCTGAATCCCACTGACACGCCTTCTGTAGTGGAAGCAGAGTCTGGGGATGAGGGGGATGACTTGACCATCACTGGGGGTGAGGTCACTGAGGTAGTTAAACAACTCCTTGGTGGCAGAGCCCCTGGGGTGGACGAGATTCGCCCTGAGTTCCTGAAGGCTCTGGATGTTGTAGGGCTGTCTTGGTTGACACGCCTCTGCAACATCGCGTGGAGATCTGGGGCAGTGCCATTGGATTGGCAGACCGGGGTGGATCTTTAAGAAGGGAGACCAGAGGGTGTGCTCCAACTTTCGGGGGATCACACTCCTCAGCCTCCCCGGTAAGGTCTATGCCAGGGTGCTGGAAAGGAGGGTGCGTCCGTTAGTCGAACCTCGGATTCAGGAGGAACAATGCGGTTTTCGTCCTGGTCGTGGAACGCTGGACCAGCTCTTTATCCTCTCAAGGATATTCGAGTGTGCGTGGGAGTTTTCCCAACCAGTCTACATGTGCTTTGTGGACTTGGAGAAGGCATTCGACCGTGTTCCTCGGGGTGTTCTTTGGGAGGTTCTGCGGGAGTATGGGGTGTCTGGCCCATTGTTGCGGGCCATTCAGTCCCTGTACAACCACAGTGAGAGCTTGGTCCGTATAGCCGGTAATAAGTCGGATTTGTTTCCTGTGGGTGTTGGACTCCGTCAGGGCTGCCCTTTGTCACAGATTCTGTTCATAATTTTTATGGACAGAATTTCTAGGCGTAGCCAGGTGGCGGAAGGCTTCTTCCTTGGTGGCCTCAGAGTCTCATCTCTGCTTTTTGCAGATGATGCGGTTCTGTTGGCTTCATCAGGGGGGGGCCTCCAGCTCGCAGTGGAACGGTTCGCAGCCGAGTGTGAAGCGGCTGGCATGAGAATCAGCACCTCTAAGTCTGAGGCCATGGTCCTCAGCCGGAAAAGGGTGGAGTGCCATCTCCGGCTCAGGAACGAGTTCTTGCCTCAAGTGGAGGAGTTTAAGTATCTCGGGGTCTTGTTCACGAGTGATGGGCGAAGGGAACGGGAGATCGACAGGCGGATCGGGGCTGCTTCTGCAGTGATGCGGACGCTGCACCGGTCCGTCGTGGTGAAGAGGGAGCTTAGCGTAAAAGCGAAGCTCTCGATTTACCGGTCAATCTACGTTCCTACCCTCACCTATGGTCACGAGCTTTGGGTAGTGACCGAAAGAATAAGATCGCGAATACAAGCGGCAGAAATGAGTTTCCTTCGAAGGGTGGCTGGCCTCTCCCTTAGAGATAAGGTGAGGAGTGCGGCCATCCGGGAGGGACTCAGAGTAGAGCCGCTGCTCCTCCACATCGAAAGGAGCCAGTTGAGGTGGCTCGGGCATCTGATTAGGTTGCCTCCTGGCCGCCTCCTGGGTGAGGTGTTCCGGGCATGTCCCACCGGGAAGAGGCCCCGTGGTAGACCCAGGACACGCTGGAGAGATTATGTATCTCGGCTGGCCTGGGAACGCCTTGGGGTCCCTCCGGATGAGCTGGAGGAGGTGGCTGGGGAGAGGGAAGCTTGGGCTTCTCTGCTTAGGCTTCTGCCCCCGCGACCCGGCCCCGGATAAGCGGAAGAAAATGGATGGATGGATGGATGGAGGTAACGTGTCAGTCTGTTGGTGTAATCACATGATTCAAATTGCATGAAATAATTTTCATTTGTAAACTTTGCTTTACTTGGTATCTTTCAGCCCATGGTGTATGCACCATGGGCTGAAAGTTTTCTTTGTGGTACAAAAACTTCTGGTTTGATTGAAGAGTTTGAGATTAAGGTTGAAAGTAGGTCAAAATAAATACATTTTTTTCTATACTTAAATTTGTTAATGTTATAGTCACTTTATTTTATTTTCAGGCTTTTTGCCTTTATTTGATAATAGCAGTGAAGAGCAGACAGGAAAGTGGGGGGGACAGAGACAGAGAGAGAGAGAGAGAGAGAGCAGGGGAAGGGACCATAGGTGGGCTTTGAACCTGGGCTGCTGCATTTAGCCATGGGGCATATAGGCCCCTACTCAGCCACTGAGTTAAACTGGCACCTGTGTAATAGTCACTTTTAAATTACAGTAACAATTACCATAATAACCCTATTTTGGGTGTGAAGCACAATTTCTCAGCTTTCAGAAACTGCTTTAATTTTTCTGATAGGACAAACTTTCGCATAATTACAGTAATGCAAAGTACGTTTGATCAGACGTCTCAGCGGTGACAGCTCGCTCTTAAAGATAGGTAACTGGTGTATTTAAAACTGTTTAGCTAGCTGCT
Organism: Archocentrus centrarchus; assembly: GCF_007364275.1. Classification (NCBI taxonomy): domain Eukaryota; kingdom Metazoa; phylum Chordata; class Actinopteri; order Cichliformes; family Cichlidae; genus Archocentrus; species Archocentrus centrarchus. The sequence continues at coordinate 12,084,724 of NC_044360.1, forward strand.
GAGGATCTAAACTTCACATAAAAGGGCCACCAGATAAAGAATAGGGAGCACAGTATGGATGCAAATACATGTAATAAAAAAATAAAAGAGAGTTCACCGATCTTTAAAAAATGTTTATTACACAGGTGAATTCTTTATACAAGTATATGACTTATCTTTTAGATAACACACCAAAGTATTTTACAGTCTGACTGGCATTTGATCCTGACAATGCAAAACCTCCGTAAAGAAAAAGAGGATACCTTTTTATCCCAAAGCTAAAATCTCTATAACCAGTCACTGCTTTACAGGCAGTAAATACAAGTGCCAATACAAATTTAAGTAATAACTTCAGGTGTACTGCCTCTGCCTTATGCTGTCAACTGCATTTACTCAGGCTGACGGCGAGACAGTAAACCAATGACTTTCTAAAAGATGGACGACCTGGCTCCAATTCGTCCCACTGTACAAAAGTGAAGCCAACATTTCCCACTTACGGGAGCGGCTGGTGGGCAGCCAAGAGGGTGACATGAATGGCTGAACTTTTGTTTGGCTGAGAGCCAGATTGAGGTTTTCTCACAAAACTCACAAAGCTAAATATGAACAGTAGACTTCAGTAGACTTGTTTTATGGTTTGGTAATAAGTTAACTTTGTTTTTTGCATTAATTTAACTGGCAAGGAAACTTTAAAAGAAAAAAGCTCGCTCGGCCCCAGTTTAGTAAGCTAAACAGCTGTTAGCTAACTAGCTGATGTAGTCAACGAAATGGATATACAGCAGAAATCAAGTAAGAGATAAATAAGAGACCCATAGGTGAAATCCACTCCTGTTCCTGCAAATCTTATGTTGGGCGTGAGTGTGTATGTCTAGCCCAAATACAGGCCAACCTGCAAAAAAACAACATCCAAATTTCACCCAGGTAGCCTCAAAGGTGGTTGAAACTACGCTGGCCGAATCCAAGAGAACATTATGCACATTACTTTGTGATAAAGTCAAAGAGAGATCAAATAAAAATGGAGACATGATGAAGGAAAATACAACCAAAATCAGAACCCTCAGTGAAGCTTTAAATCCACCCAGAGATGATGGAGCTGGAAAAAAGAAAATGAAAGCCTGAAATACCAAACTGATAAAATAATGAAAAATGATAACTGCAGAGTAAGGTGAATGATTAAGAGTGATACAACTGCAGATGGTGTCTTTGGTTGAATTGAGTTCGCAAATGCGCTACTTCGAACATCTGGCAAGTAGTGGTTCCTGAGGCTGATTGCAACACCTAGGCAGATGCGCTGGATGTGGCATATCATCTTGGGTGACTCAACTTAGGCGACAGAAGCAACATTAAACCACAACCTGTGATCATGAGATAATCACTAGAACCACAAGGGATCTGATATGGAGGCATGCCAAAGAGAGCGAATAGCTGAAAAAGAATGGTTTGTGTTTCAAGGAGGACATAACAGAAGCCAGCAAAGCTCAGAGTTGGCTATGGCCAGCAGGCAGGAGAGAAAGAAGGCACACTTTAGTGGAGCAAGTGCCTTTATTGATGGCAAAGAGCTAAAAGGTCTAAATTAAAACAGTAAGGACTTCATTAACAACAGTGAATCCATAAATCAACGACAGTTAATATAAAATTCTTCATAAACAGTTCATTTCTGTTAATTTGAAGAGCAACTGGTACCATGTGGTCCATGACTAGGTCGTCAATTTTCAGGTTATATCTTAAAAATAGGTACATTTAACAGTTTAGTTTACACATTTGTTTAATATCAAAAACAGTATCTAAAAGCAGTGAAAAAAACAAACAAAAAACTCATTTAACTCTGTTTCTCCTCCTGGCATTTGGTGCATGTGAGGTCTATTACAGGTGGCATATTGGTGTGTAGTAAAGTCCATATCTGTCATGCTTTTAATATTTATGATGGGGGGGTTCAATACTAGCAAATATTGATAATGTTACTTTGTTAACAATATGTAGTTGTCTTCAGATTTCTAGATTTCTAAACGAAATTCCACAGAGTACATGGACTGCGAACAGGCCCCTGAGTTGCTCCAATTGTAACGATCTCTGCTGATGGTTTTACTGTGACTGAAGGCTCGTTGAATAAAGGCAAATTCAACCACATCACTTTATTCAAAAACACACTCAATACAGTTTAATCATCAAATATCATTCTGTAGCGCCTACAGATCTGTCTTTAAGACACAGGACGATGGCTTATAATTGAATATTTGATTACATTAATGTTTAAAGGACAGTTTCAGTTTTTATTCTTCCAGCTGCAGCCTCAGTTTAAGAGTTTAAGAGCAATAAAAACAGAATTCAAATGTAGGCTTAGACTACAAACAAATTTGATAAAAGGTTAGCAAGTACAAATAGTTGCTATGTTTTAGGATCATACATTAACGCTTATGGAACAAGAAAATTGTTTTAAAATTGTTTGCAGCCAACACGAACAAAAAATCATGAAGTAAAGTTGCGTCTAAGACTCTATAATCAATACTGATGCTCACTGGAGAAACACAAGGTCTTTGGACGCTGTTTAAAATGTTAGGCCCTCCTGCCATCTGAGTAAATAGATCCGAGGGTTCTTCCAGGAATGGTGATGCTATTTTCCAGAGAATTTATTTGTCAGTAGGCAGTGATTTCATACCAATTCATCTCTAATCTAGAACATAATCTGCACTGGAGCAGGTTCAGTTTGCAGCATAAGTTACCATGGTGAGCTACTCCAATAAGAATTGAACCTTTGCATTATTGAAAACCCACGGTTAACCCTGAAGTTACCTGGATAAGACGAAATCCTGCTTCATAGAACAATCTGCAGGTATGTCCATTTGCTTTTGACATCTCTGATAGGCATTTGTTGGTTACTGATGTGTTTTCTCTGCAAATAGCAAGCTTCCTTCACCAAAGTACAAACATAACTCTTGTCAGCTCCGTTTCTTCTGCAGGGTTTGGACTAATCTCTAACATTAGTCTTTCTTCCTCTCGTACATCATCACTCACCAAGTGGGTGCTCAGGCTGCCATTGTGTACATCAATATGCAGCTGTTGGTGTCTGCACTGTTTGTTGTCAGTTGCATCTGTTACTCTGTTAAGATGCTCAACATGAGTTTTTATTTCATTTCGGAGGTAGTAGTACCCAATTTCATTCATCGATCAAGCACTGGCATAATCAGAAAAGCTCTTTAGATACTGTTTGACAATTTTGTGTGCCACATCGCGTCACTGTGATTTGCTTGGCTTTTTTTTTTTTTTTTCTTTTCATATTTCCTCATTTCATTGACAAGGATGCAAATCATTTTGCAGTGATCAGAGGTGAGCAGTCTTCTTCCATTTACTGCTGCACTGCGTAATTCACTTGGTATTTGGCCCCAGGGAACCTGAAATGAGTCAGCCCACATAATGGCAGTAGCTGAACAAAAGGTCGGTGTGCTCATGCTATCCAAGGAGACAGTGGAGGATGAGGGAGACAGCATTTTTGCAGGTACATCACCAGACAGATTTTGTTCTGCAGTTCATAGAAAATAAAACACCCCAATAAAGGCAGAATACATATTTAAAATTTATTACATTAATAAAAATGACTCAAAAACTCAATGTGCTCCAATTACCGTGCCATCCCAAATATCCTTATGGACGTCTTTGTGGCAGTCTTGTGAATGGGTGTATCTGTGCTGTTCGCTCGTGGATTCATTCTGGAAAAAAAGAGCTGCAATGTTTCTGTTTTTGTGTTCCTCACTACCCAAAACATGGTTTTCCTTCTCTGATCAGTTTTCAATATTTGAGTTTTACAAGTCTGGAAAATGTAATCTGCTTTAACCTCATCTACCACCCTTTTTATGTCTGCCTCAGGAAATCCAAGTAATGACAACTTTTTGTTCAGTTTACACAGCAAGTTAGACCGGGCAATGTCATGTATTTCCTCAGACTCCTTCAGAGTTGGAATGACAGATGCCAGGAGCAACAATTTTGTCTGCACTTTCAGATAAAACAGGGCCAGTTTTATGATGTTATGTTTTTTAAAAGAACATAACATCATCTACATTTTCAGGGCAAATGTCTGTATGTTCCACTGCCATTTCAGCTGAGGAACTTCACACCTACCCTCAGAATGAAGGGCAGCCTCCTCAGTGCTCCTTTGACAGGTCCCTGGGAATGAGAGTTTCTATTAGAGTTTCTATTCCATTAGACTGTGATGTGTTTTCCCTTTGTGGCATTTTGATGAATGTGAAGTGAATGTTGACAGAACAGTGAAGGTCTTTTTGGCTGTTTAAATGGACGACTTACTGCTGTGCTCTCTTTCAAGTGATTTTTCAGATGTGAAAAGAAGGCATTATGCACAATAATGACTAAGAGTGTAGTAAATGTACTCCAGTAAATCGCCTTAAAACAGTTTAGCTGCTAAGGATCTGAAATTTACACACCCTGTGAGAAAGATCATACAGTGCCAAGGTACAATTTACTTTAAATACACCAAACATCAAAGACAGAACTGCTGACAAAATATCCTGTAAAATCAGAAGAAGCAAAGTTTTGTTTATTTTCTTATATAAAAAAAAATTATTTGACTTGTTTGGTAAATAGCTCTTGGGAGCATCAAAATGTTGCTAAATGTGTCCACATTTAAATGGCCTGGGACAGCATTCAGACATATGAGCCACAAATGTAGACAGCCTAATGTAATCTTTATAATCTGATTAATATATACTTTTTGTACTATAATATAGGTAATAATTGGGACAAAAAAAACCCCACTACATATAAGAATGGCAGAATTTATGAAGTGCTGATACTTACTGAAAACTTCTGTGGCATTTTTCTTTTTTTTAATTACGTTATATAATAGGGCCAAAAGCTCCTTAGTGTTACCAAGAAGTTAGCTCTCTGCAAAACCTTGGGACAGGCAAAGCCACAAATACTTTGCCTGTCTGTCCCAGTGAGTGGGTGCAGTGTGTGGGAAATCTGTTTGACCAGGATTTAAAATGTCAAGCAGTTTGTCATGCTGTGTTTGATGGATGATCGTATTAAAGGCCGAGCTATAATCAATGAATAACATCCTCACAACTGTCTCTGTGCTCCAGGTGTCCTAGGGCAGTGTGCAGAGCAGTGGAAATGGCGCCAGCAGTTGATCTATTCCATCTATATATGCGAATTGATGTGAGTCCAAAGAGGGAGAAAGGCTGGCTTTAATGTGCTGCAGCACCAGCCTTTCAAAACACTTCATAACCACAGATGTTAAAGCCACAGGTCTGTAGTTGTTCAGTTTTTTATTTATTTATTTTTTTTTGAGGAGGGGTGGGGTGATTGTTGCTGTTTTTAGGCATGGAGGGATGCTAAACTGTTAAACGGTTTGGTGAAGATCCCACAGAGTTGGTCCACACATGCCTTCAGCACTAATACTGGGCACACCATCAGGACCAGCTGCCTTCCTTGGGTTTGTTCAAAAACATGACATAAAGATACTTAAGTGTTAAGTTGTGGCACTACAGTATCCCTATTTAATTAGTGATAGTCCTATATAATCTGTCCAATCTGTCCCTCAATGCAGGAAGAAAGGATTCAGCAGAATCTCCCTTAAGGCTGTTGTGATTTGTTGTGAAAATGAGATACACTCATGAGGCCTTCAGGGCCCACAGGGCACTCATGGCCCCTGTCACTACTCAACCAGATCAATCTTCAAGCTTAACCAACAGACAAAAAAAAAAAAGAAACATTTTAGTTAGATTTTGTTTTTGTTTTTTTTAATTTTATGCTTTGTGTTTTTGTCCCTTAAAATATTCAGTGCTTTCTCTGTTCAACAGGCTTTTGTTCTGGGAGACGGTTTCATTAAATATTTTATCAGAAAGTGACGCAAAAAGACATTTTAAACTACAAAGACCTCACAAGTCATGATCCTTATTCAAGAAGGAAAAAATAACTGATTAAAACACATAATATTATAATTTTACATGTAGTCCCAATACTGTATAGTTCCAGTGGGATAGGTCATATAGTAAAACAGTTGTTTTCCATTATAACCACTAGAGAGCAGCCTTTTCTACTTTATTGCCTTTGAATGTTCATATTTTTAAAGGCATCTGTCTTCTGCAAATAACCTCTCTCTTCTCTTTTTAGGGTGTGTGTGTGTGTGTGTGTGTGTGTGTGTGTGTGTGTGTGTGTGTGTGTGTGTGTGTGTGTGTGTGTGTGTGTGTGTGTGTGCATACGTGTCTGAAATACAAAGGAAATTTCAACTTGAAACAATAGTATGACCATATGGTCTCTCTGGCTTGTAAATCATCCTGTGGTCAAGTGCCAATGCCAATGAAAACTACTCCACCTCCCAAAAACCTCTCTCTCTCTCTCTTCTCTCTCTCTCAGGTCTTCTTTACAAAAACTTTCAAGTGCTTCGAATTTAATCTAACACTGACTTCAGATACCTGTTCACTTCACTGCAAGAAGGGGGCTCATGTGAAAGGGAGTCAGACAGATAGAAAAGGAGAGCAGAGGGGCTTGATAAAGGCAAAGAATGTAAAGAAAAAAATTATTAACTCAAAATATAAGAAAACGTAAAGACTCCTGAAGCCTGCAAAAAGTATTCACCCTCACAGGAGGAGACAGAAAAAAAAAATATCTGGCAACAAGGAAAAGAAGGAAAAAAGGGAATAACAACAGAAGGAAGGAGTGACAGAGGCCCTGGTAAGATTTATTTTTTTTCCCTCAAGCAGTCAGGGCATAGAAAATGACTTGTTAGTCTGTAATAACTTCCTCGACTGAAAGCCGAATGTTCTCTCAGTGTAATTCAACCCTCTGCTTCCTCTGTGATGGAAAATGATTTTCTTCGGTTCTTAAGACTCAATGAGCTGCATTGTTTCCCACTACATTATGAGAATGACTGGAAGCAGGGTAATAGTCAGTAAATTACAGCACAGCAGAAAGAACAATGAAATTAAAATGCATTGATTAAGAGAGCATGTTCTGGGTAAATGGATAATGTTCTGCACTATTTATCTCTATTTGATTTTAATTGTAATCAGTATTGGGAAATAAAAAGAAAGATACTGGAAATATACAATATGTCAATTTGTCATTTTCCTCTTACAGGGTGGCTCAACATGAACCTGAACATAGTTTTTACCTTGTTTCTGCTCCTGAGTGTTCAAACAGCAATGGTAAGTTTTTTTATCTGCCTAATTTTGGCAAAAGAAAAAAAAAAAGGTCTCATATTTGTATATGGATATGAAAACAGTAATTCTGAATATACATTAAATATTACAAATTAAGTTTTTAACCACACCGTCATTAAAAAATTTTTTTTTTTAATCTGTAAACAGAAGATAAAAATATTACTTTACAGTATGTTCTCCTGCCTTTATTCTGTTTCAGTCATCAGGATTGTTTTGTCATTGGTGTTAAAAGAGAAAATTCCTGAGTTACGGAATGTGGCTCCAGTATTTTGGTCACCTGTTTCACATTTGATCTTGGAAGAATTGAGGGGCAGATGTGGACCTGGCTGAGACTACAGAGTTTGGAAATTTCAGTGTGGAATTGAGGTGTACTGTGAGAGCAGATTGATGTGATGTAGAAAGCATGCCCATTTTTATTGCGGGTTCATATGGTGTGTGTGTTCTTTATGGTACAATGATGTCAAAAAGTTGACTTTTTTGTTAAATGGTACAGAACATTAGCTCGTAATGAGCCCGGGTTAATGAAAGGCAAGTTAATGCCTGAGCTGAGCGCATGCCTCTGATGATCTTGGAGTGAGATGAAATATATATGCCCTCCTTATTCTGTCTCTTAGAAAACTCTGTGTGTTTCAGGGAGGCAGAGCCCAGCGCAGACAGAGACAAGCTGAAGAGAGCCTGAGACCTTATATTGGCAGAGTTAAACCAGGTAAGAAGTTACTGTTGAGGAGAGCCATAATCGACTACATGCCAAGTTCGTCTATGATAGATTTTATTTAAAGGCAACTCCTCTCTTTCCAAAGGTGCAGAACTAGCAAGTGATGAAAAATAGATTTAAAGTTTTTACATACCTGGTCAGCAATTGAGTCACCATCCAGAACTGACAGGAACTGTTCAAAAATAATAATAATAATAATAAAGCAACAACAATAACACACAACACAATAACAAAAAATATATTAACATGTATAATGAAAAGAATGAACAGAAATGATTTTCACAGTAAATATTCTTCCATACAAAGTCAGTTGAATGGGACGTTTGAGACACTAAGAAAACAATGACTGGCCTCCCACTAATGTAGTTCAGTTTGGGGTAACATCCACATCTTGGGACAGAAAACAGTTAGCAGTCATTCATTTATTCATTCGTTTAACCCTTTCCACCATTCTATCAGATTTGTTCCATCAACGCCATATTTGATGTGCTTATAATTCACTCACAAAAATTACACTTACTGGCGACTTTGTTAGGTACACTTGTTTAACTGTTCGTTATACCAATCAGCCAATCACATGGCAGCATCCCAATCCATTTAGACATGTAGGCATGGTCAAGACACCCTGCTAAAGTTCAAACTGAGCATCAGAATTGGGGAAGAAAGGTGGTTTAGGCGACTTTGAATGTGATGTTGTTGTTGATGTCAAATGGGCTGGTCTGGGTATTGCGGATTTACTGTTGATCTACTGGGATTTTCACAGCCAATGTTTAATGGTCCAAAAAAGATCAAATATTCTGTGTGCAGCAGTTCCCAGGGAGAAAATGCCTTGTTGATGCCAGAGATCAGAGAAGAATGGCCAGACTGCTGTGAGCTGATAGGAAGGCAAGAGTAACTTAAACAAAAAGTCCTTGCAACCAAGACACGCAGAAGAGCATCTCTGAACACACACAACACGTCGAACCTTGAAGCAGATTGGCTACAGCAGCAGAAGAACACACTGGATGCCACTCCTGTCAGCAAGGAATGGGAAACTGACCTACAGTTCACATGAGTTCACCAAAACTGGACAACAGAAGATTGGGAAAATGTTGCCCGATCTGATGAGTCTGGATTTCTGCAGTGACATTTGGATGGTAGGGTCCAAATTTGGTGCAGACTATATGAAAACCTGAATCCTTGTATCAACAGTGAAGGCTGCTGCTGATGGTGGTGTAATGGCATAGGGGATATTTTCTTGGGACACTTTGGTCCCATTAGTTGACCATCACTTAAACACCACAGCCACACAACCCAAGTATTGTTGCTGACATATCTATCCCTTTATGACCACAGTGTACCCATCTTCTGATGGCTTCTTCATCAGGATAATGTAAGGTCATAAATCTCAAATCATCTGAAACTGGTTTCTTGAACATGACAATGTACTCGTATGGCCTTCACAGTCTCCAGTTCTCAATCCAATAGAGCACCTTTGGGATGTGATGGAACAGGAGATTCATATCATGGACAAATCTGCAGCAACGGTGTGATGCTAGCACCTTAATAAATCAATGCCACAAAGAATTAAGTAAATTCTGCAGGCAGGCAGGTTCCAACCCAGGAACACTAATAAAGTGGTTGGTGAGTGTAGCTATAAAACTAAAAACAAAAAACTAACCAATGTTATTTTTCTGTTCCTGTTTTAGAAAAGCTTTGTGAGCTGCTGAAATGCCGTAGTCCAGTGGGATCTTGGTGCCAGGCAGTTCAGGAAAATGGAATCCTCATCCCCAAGTGTGTTTGCCCTCAGTCATGTCCTCGGTAAACAACATTCACTGCTTTAATCATCATCAGCTTTTGAAATCTTTTGTCTTCACATGAAGTTGATATTTTCATGCATACTTCTGTGGGATTTACAAATATATGTAGATTTTGGACTGAAATCTTAAGGAACAGTTTTCTGTTACTACATTCTCACATTTAATTTTTGTATGTGGGCACTGACTCATGCAATCAGGCAGAGGGCACCAGTGTGCAGTGCTGTGGGAAAGACCTATGAGAATGAGTGTTTGCTTCATAAAGATGCCTGCAGAAAGAGACGCCGCACCGGACTCGCTCACACAGGACCGTGTCTGGGTAAATACACGTAGCATTAGATATTACACACAGTTTCCACTGTGTATCACAGTCTGCCAGATTAGTTCTGATATGCCTTATGATCAGTCCCCAAGGGTAAATGCACCAGGGAGGAGTTAGGCCAATTTCCATATCGTCTCATGGACTGGTTTCTGTTATTGAGTCGTATGGGGGAATCCTATGCACCTGCTGCCCCACCCCAGAGCTGCTTGAGCCATGCCCAGAGGACACACCTGGCAGAGGTAACTCAGACTTCACATTTAAAGTGAGCCTGATCAGCATACTAACAGGGAGCAAGAAGATAATTGTGAAGTAGTAAACATAATTCATGATCGATGACGACCTCAGCCAGTGATGATGATGCAAATAAAATAATTTCCATGAAGTGTGAAGGAAACTATAGCTGGAAGACAAATACACCAAGGGATCACTTTCACTTTCACTGTAACCAAATACTGAACATAAAGTTGTTTTTTACGTTAGACATCATCATTGTGCTAGATACAAACTGTCCTTCATGGATTGTCTAGTGACTGATCGATGTTAACAACCTACCCTAAGTGGTAAGTTCTTATGTTGCTTGTGGTGTGGTTGTCCACAGACCGAGACAGGGGCTCTTAAGAATACCATGTATAAATAGGATTTGGTCAATATTCACTAAATTATTCAATAAGATGGTGAACAAGGAGATAACTTAATATCCTCTCAGCATCCTCTTGACCTCCTGGCCTCAAATGAATTAAATGAAAGCTCGTGTTATTTTGATGATATGAAAACTGATATACAGTCTTTTGGAATAGTGTTACTTCATAAAATTCCAGTATTATGGATTTTTCCAGCAATGTTAATTCTAGCATGAGAAAAATAGAACTGCAGCCTACAACCATAATAGCAGCAGCGTAAGCTAACACGTGTAGCAGACTGTTTACTGTTTCTATTCTCTTTAGTTTGGTAGCACCCTGAAACCACTGGGGGGGAAAAAACATTTTCGCTATCCATAATTCAAAATTTCAAGTTAGGTATCTTGAAATTTTGAGAAATTAAGTCAAAATTTCGACTTATGCACCTCAAAATTTCACGTTAGTGAGTCAAAATTTAGAGTTAGCTCTGCGAATCAGGAAGTTCTGTGAAAGAGGTGATTTCCTTGTTACCTGGAAGCAGATGATGCCAACGCATGCGCACTCAAAATCGGGTAGCGACAGTATCACTTAGCTAGCAGTGTGTAGCAAACATGAACAAATTGTTGTTAGGTTTTTGACTTTTGAAAGCCTTCTAGTGAATAAGAGCTTCCTGACTGGCAGAGCTAACTCAAAATTTCAAGTTAATATGTTGACATTTTGACTTATCAACTTGAAATTTTGAGATATGCAACTCTAAATTTTGAGTTATGGATGGATTTTCTTTTCAGCGATGGAAACAAGCTTCCATACATACTAACAGGCTGATGAGAGTGTCATGAGTTTTCCAGGCAAGGAAACTGGTCTTATATAAAAACAAAAGTACTAATAAAATGTACCTTTGGACATGCTGATGGTGATAGTTAAAATCTGGGTGACTATTTTATATTCAATCTGCACTAAAACAATAAACAACCTCTGGAGCTTGAAAAAAGGCAACTGGATGTCAAGTTTCTTTCTCATCCGAAAGGCTTCTTCAGTTCTCCGGGTGATTGAGAACCTACACAGACAACAAACAGTACTATTCCAGCAGCTGGGGTATGGAATAAGATAACTGTCACAAAGGTGTGTGTACAATTCTAACATTCGTATTTGTAATTGAGAAACTGTGCGGATTAGGATTGTTTTTCTGTGAGTACTAATCTAAAAGCTGTGAGTGCAAAGTCTTGTGACTACAGCTCTAATTTATTCGACTACGAACTCCTCCCTTCTGTGTGGACACGAATCCAAGTTTGTGGGTACGAGTAGAAAAATGTTGAAATGACATCACAGGGCGGAGTAATCAATCCGCCATGCTCCAAATTCAAAGATGGCTAAGGACAGTGGACCGGGTGGAGCTACCAGCTCAGGTGACGCATGTATCCAGTATTTATATACATATATTAAGAAAAAAAAATTACTATTTAGAGTAATACCTGAACTGGTAGCTCTACCCGGTCCACTGTCCTCAGCCATCTTTGAATTTGGAGCATGCTGTGTTTGGTATAATGGCGGATGATTTTATGGGCTCAGTCACTAATTTTATATATTTTTTAAGACAGCATAATTATTATTTTGTACATTTTGGTCACTATTAGAGCCAAAATAGCAGGGTTTGCTTTAGAGCAGGCCTACCATGTGACTGCCAAGTTTCTAGCCTGTGAGCAGGTCGTGTCCCTCGCTCATCGCATCAAAACAACAGGATGGTGATGACAAAAACATTCAGCTTAAGGCTTCACTAACCAATGTGTGATGTCACAGTGGCTCCTCTGTCCATCTTTTTATACAATCCTTGCACAAAGTCACCAGTGTGGTAGGCTCAATCTCCTTATTAATATCATCTATATCCATGCTGCTAGCATTCATTGTAAATTATTTATGTCAGAGTAAACAATGATTAAGTTGAGCAGTCTGCTTCTTTTCTCTGTCTCTCTCTCTCTCTCCTTTTTTTTTTTTTTTTTTTTTTTTTAGAAAAGATTTACCTTATTGGACAGGAATAAAGATGGCAAGTTGAGCCGCAGGGACCTGAGGAAGCTGCGTTATAAGAGGATGCCTCTGGAGCACTGTGCTACACCATTTTTTCAGTCAGTCCTGTCTCCACCAGCTAGGCTACTAAGTTACATGATTAACTTACTTGACTCATATTTAAATAAATCTTGTCCTGTTTTTCACATCCCACCATAGCAACAAAATGCTGAATCATTTTTTTGTATTGCATGTTTATACTAGAAGCCATCAGATTTATGCATATACAATGACAGAAAAACATCTGGCCTATTTGCTAAGCAACAAATCATCAAATATGGCCATGTTAATGAGTCAATCAAATTTTACACAAGAACATTGCTGCTTGCTATATCCATATTGCATCACCTCATGTGACACAAGAGGTTTGCTGGCCTAATCTAAACCTTCTGTCTTTTGCAATATGCTATTTTTTTCAGCTAATTACAGAAACACAGAGGGTTAAAAATGTGACACCGTGATGCATTTCGCCCCCGCTCTGACCAAGCTGCACCTCCCACCATGCTGTTCTCTCTGCACGCCATCTATCCATTCATTTTCCATGCCAATCCACGCTTCCCGTTTCCTCCTCCCTTTCAATCTCATGACCACACCATCTCTCCATTACCATACTCCTCCTCCACGCTGAAGCATTTCTTCTTCTTATCTGTGCTTCCTGTTTTCCTCTCATCTCCCTTACAAACACATTTATCCTCAACCGCTCATTCATTTTCACCCTTCTCTCATTCTTTCTTCCTTCTCTCTTTTTTTCCTCTCCCCTATCCATACTCTCACCCAACCCCCCCTTTTCTCTGCCAGTCTGCAGTGACAAGTTTTGTGGGAGCAGGGCTGGCTGTGTCAATGTCAAGCCATTCCCAGCAATGATAATGTTTATTACCAACTGTGCCTCCCGCTGCCCGTGGATTAACACAAATTGAAGGAGTACCCTTCAGAGATAACACTGCACGGTGAACTGAAAGACAATGGCTGCTGAAGAGCCCCAGTGCAGTTCTTTTTAAACCTATAGATATGTAAACTATAAACTATACCCATCTGTCATTGTGGATGTAATCAAATATAGTACATGTGTCTGCAGTTCCTGTTTTTGTCTGAAGTTGCCATGTTATGAGGTCCCCATGAATCATACTGTGCTGTTTGCAGGTCATGTGATCGTAACAGGAACAGGAAGGTGACCCTCAGTGAGTGGACAACATGTCTGGTGGATCGTTCTGAAGCCTGGTTCTATCAATTCATGTGTTAGTCACAAGTTTTTAAACCTACATTTTGCTGTAATTCTGATCAAAAGCCAAAGTTAAATGTCTTATACTGTATTTTATTCAGCTGATGAAGAGCAAAGATGCTCCATAATCATTCTACAGTTTGCTTTAAGTTTTCTATCTAAAATTACATCTAAATTATGACTATTCTCCTTTTCTGAGCTGCCAGTGTTTATAATGTGGTCAAAATAGATACATAGTAGACCCAAATATGATGACTTTTATTAAATTCAGGTAAATTAATGCTAATGATTATATTAGAGTTACATTCCCAGACATCAGAACGTTCCCTCTTGAAGAAAGTCCAGAGTAGAAATAAGACAAATAAAAAAAAATTTTTTTTTTAATTGGTCCATTCTTGTTATCTGAAATGTGAACTGTGAATTCCTTTTACTAGAATTCTTTAATATAGTTGCCATTTTCTACCAAGCAAAGATTATTTCCGGCCTATTATCCTTTAAAAATTTAATCTTAAAAAATATTTTTTTCCTGTCAAAATTGCAAATTGTCTGTAGTAGTTTTGTTTGTCTGCATCACTGCCATTTTAAAACAAAAAAACATTTATTTGTGTTTTACCCACAGCAATGGAAATGGGTTCCCCGAAGTTGTGTCCTACAATCAAACAGAACCACCTCTGAAACACTCCTGACAGCTACATGATTTTAAAGCTACAGGATGGCATCTCTATACACTGCTACTTATTGATTTGACCTCTTGTGACGTGTTATTTATGATGTCATGAAATCTGATGGGCTGCGGGCTGCCCGTGGATTTTTACTTTTGCTCAAAGGGAACAATTTAAAGGTCTAGACAGACTGAATGCTAATCACATTAATTGTTAATTACATTTGCTGACATTTTGTACAACTGTATTGTAAAGACACGGACACATAAAAAACAACAAATTACATGGAATGCTTTGAATAACCAATTAAAATGAGGCTAGCACAGACAGACAGCATGATATGCAGAGAATGCTTAGTGGGGAAAGACGTGACCAGAGAAGAGACAAAGAGTTAAGAAAAGAGTGAAGGGGAGAAACAGCAAAAAGTGTCATAATGCAATGGGGGAGAGTGAAAGCAAAGTGACTGAAGAAGGAGGAGGGAGCAGAACAAAGTGTGTTTGTGAAAGACGGGAGGAGGTAATGCACTGTAAATGGGAGTTGAGAGTAATGGAAGTAGTAATGCATAAAAAATGGATCAGAAATGAGGGAAAGACTGAGGATAGAGAGTGGGAGGGGGAGGGATGGCTGAGAAGGCAGGAGGAACTGAGGAGACGGAAAAATGCAAAACATTTTCTTTGAGGCTGGCCCTGTAAATAGCATCTTGGAGCATGATGCAGAATGTTTTGAAATACTTGACCTCTACTGAGGTCAAGAAAACTTGCATAATGCAAGCGTGCTGACTTTTTGTGCCGATGTACCATTTATAATACATGCTGCTTCTAAAACTCTTGTTGCATCTTGTTTGTTGTCACTACTTTGTGTGCAAATTTTTGACAAGATGTACACGTATGTGTTGGTATTTCTAGTTCAATAGGAGGGTGTGTGTGTGTTTGTGTGTGTGGCCAAGGCTGGGCTCCTTGACATGACTGGATTCTCTGGACTAATTAGCCTTTAAATTTACCATGCCTGAAGGATGAAGGAGAGCAAGACAGACATTGAAAAGCAGATGAAGAAAGGGGGAGAGATTTCAGTACTCAGTATGAGATGCAGATTTAGTGCAGACATGAGGCAAATCAGGACTAAAGACTGCTTACAGTAGATGTTTTCCTAAAATTAAAAGTGCATCATCATGAATATCAAAACAAGATGTTTTCATTCCATCAGATTTTTCAGTCAAAACTTTTGATTAAGTGGAGTGGACCACTGGAGGGATGCAGTTTTCCTTGGCATACCGAAGGAAAAACAAGTCTGAACTGGGAGGAGAAAAAGCATGAAGAAAGAACAAAAGCAAAGAGATTAACCGCGCTGAATAGAAGAGAAACTATCTGCTAATTTTGAGTGACCTGCGGAACGGTGAGTTGTTGGTCCAGGCTGTTCCACTTTGTGGAAAAAAAAAAAAAAAAAGAGTACAGTCCCCCCACCACACAAGACACACACGCACACACACTCACACACAGCTTCCACCAGTAAACATCTCTTCATTCTCTCCCTTCTTCTCCACGGACGAGTCCCTTTATTCAAAATGATATACATAATATGAGCTGCCGGGGCCACCCCTGAAGGTCCAACATAGCCTGCACACCTCCTCCGCCTCCTCACCAATGTTCTTTCTTTGTCTTCATACCCCCTCCTCTGCTAATAGATTCCCTCTCATTACCTCTGGACCACCATCTCCATCTCCACCTCCTTCCATCCCCCATCCAAACACAGAAAGGGCAGTTGTAGATTGACCCACCTAATCCTACTTTACCTTCTTCTCACACCAACCACCATGACCACATACACACACACACACTGTCCGCCTCCACCCCTACTGTCCTCGCCCCTCCTGTCTCACTTAATTTGGATATCAGAGATATCCGTGTGCCACCCAGCTCTCTAACCTTGTCCTCTCACCTCATCCTCCTTTTCCTCCTCAGGGTGCTGATCAGTGATTTGATCTGTGATGGTTTGCTTGCATCTCTCTTGCTTTTTGCCTCTTTCACACACACACACGCATTTACACACACTCCCACGGGACTCTGAAAGCATAGGAGCAGATGGGCGGCTGGTGATGACATGTTGTTAAAATAAAGATTCCTGTTAACCATTGTCAGCTTGCACACCCTCTCTCCCTCCCTCATGGACCCCCCATTTCATGTCGTCTTTTCTGTCAATCTCTCCCCATCGTTTTTCACACTGTCAATCCTTTATTCTTCCTTTGCGTTTAGCTTGGAACACATAGGATATGATTCAAGCACAACAAAACCAACTAACTTTGGCACAAAAAAAATGCAGCTTCAAGACCCCCCGACCCTCAGAACATGATATTTAATACATGGCTGCCATAAAGACGTCCCCCTGCATTATGCATGACATGTAAGCACTCATCAATAATAGATGAAAAGGCCAGTTTTGTAGTTTCTTTTCATGCAATTATGCCAAATGAAATTTTTATTCTCACTTTCTGTTGCTTTTTCTGCGAGTAGAGTTTGTCCTGTGATGATTTTGTGATAAATTATTAAAAGGCAGCACAAGGGGGTGGGAGCGATCAAAAGAAAAATTCAGGCCGGTCATGATGGCAGTGAAACAGAGAGAGGATGTGTGTGTGTGTGGGAGAGCTTGTGAGATTGTGTCACCCAAGGTCCGTTCATCCATTCCAGGTCTGACAGATGTCCTACAGATTGTCCATAGTCTGAGGGGAAAACAGACTACAACGTGATTTCTCAAATAAAACTCTCCACTGAAACAGCATAAAAGTTGTTAAAAAACACGCTCATACACAATGTTGGAGGCTATGCGTTCAGTAATCTCTCTAAGGTTAATCACCATCCACACCTTCAAAGAAGCCAAGCCGCCATATCGTGCTCTTGCCAGATTGCCGACTTTCAAAACTGCAAAGTGGGCCCGTTATGGAGAATGATACAGAGAGAAAGACTGGTGGCTTTGAAAGAGAGTCCAGTCATCAAAGGGTCCTACTTTAAAAAAAAAAAAAGACCAGTTGTGGCCACTGAAGTGATACATTTATTAATAGCGCTCAGGTGCCACATTTTTTATTCCACTTTGAAGTGATGTTGAAGGCAGAAAGAAAAAGAGGCAGAAGGAGACAAGAGAGGAAGGGAGAGAGCGGGTCTCTCAGATTCTAGCTTGCGGTTCACACAATATTCCCTCTGGGTGGAGTGGGTCCCATTCAGAGCGACCTCAATAGCCTACACTGAAGTACCTATAGTGAGTGAGTGAGAAAAGGCCCCATCAGAAAATGGAAAAGAGGGGGGGGTTAACACACAGCTCTCTGTTTTCTGATGATATTGATTAAAGAGCTCAGAGAGGCCAGGGTGCCATTGTGTGGAGATAAGAAATCTGGGTGGGGTTCGAGAGGCCACTGATATGAATGTCTCCAGCCTACCGAGACCTACACTTGACCTGCAGTTGGAGGACAAGAAGCCTTCAATAAATATGTCTCTGTCTGGTAGGTTTTCAGTTCACTTCATTGTACCCACTGCAAAGTGTAGGGATGCAAATTTTAATATCAACTATATATAAATTGATGCATTGACTTGGAAACTAAGTCCTAGGCAGCAAATGTTGAGAATAGCAGCCAAAATGCAACTGCCTTTCCAAGTAGATGACTGATGTCAGGTATGTAAAGGCAACAAATTTTAGGAACTGAGCTTATTTTTTCTATATACCAATGTGTAAATTTGTACCAATCCACCTCCTCTATCTGGAGAAAATATGAGGCTGCCACCAGCAGTTAAGCTCATTTAATCTAGCAGGAAGTGCAATGTGAAATGTGCAATCTTTAGTAATCTCTGTAACACACCAATTAGCAGTTAAAAAAAAAAAACAAAAAAAAACAAGATAGGCTGTGTTTATTTGTTCATTTGGGTGCCGGTGAGCAATTTTTTAAATAAGGAGAGACGGGCCAGCTGCTTGCCTGCTTCCCATTTTTTGTACTCATACAGACATGCAACAATATCAAGCCTCTCATATGAATCTCTTTAAGGAGGATGAAGTTAATCCCATGGGTAAGCATGAATTAAATCAAGAAATATGAAGTCCAGTTCACTATCAAAGGATGTGCAATTATCAAAAACAGTATACAGAAAAAAAAAAAAAAAGTAAGGGGGTGCAGAACTAAATAATCAGCTGAAGCCAAGTATGGTTAGCAAGTTGCATCAATAAATTATATGGCTGTATGGCATGCATGACATAGACTTATAAGAATAATGTGCTTGACTTTTACTCATCAAACTGGAGCATAGACTTCTTGGATGGTTAGTAGAATTATCTCCACAGCAAGCAATATTTGTCAGATAATTACACTGATAAGCTTCATAAGGCACCAACAACACAAACATGGTTGAGAGTGTCCAGTTCAGTGACTTGAATTAGCAGAGGTGAGGCCTAGCAGAAGTAACTGGCTACAAATGCCTGTCATTTAAATAGGCCATAGGCATAAAAGTCATAATCTGAAGTTTAATAAGTTTAAATGGATCAGTGTAGTTGTTTTTAGGGGAAGGTTGGCTTTAGAGAGAACAATACCTGTAAAGTTATTTTAACATGAGAGTCCACTGGGACTGACTCGCTTCTGGAGCCAGCCTCACTTTCATTTTTCAATGTTTGAATTTTTCAATGTTGAATCTTGAGCATTTAAGACAAGTACATAAAAAGAAATAACAAACAAATTAGGTATTTTTGTGTATATGTGTATTAATCTGAACATTTCCTTTAATTTTAAGTAAATGTCACATTAAACATATTTTCTGAATCTGAATCCAATTAGCATCCTAAGATATAATGCAATTCCACAAATTCTGCTCGCCAACATCTGAAAATTATAAAAATTAAAACCTTTAAAACTTGCTCTGATACCTGATCTCTGAGTAGTCTAACATAAAAAAGGTCAACCAATTACACAACAAAGGAGTTATACTATTGCAATAAACATTTTCTTAATCTAAATCTCTTTACACAATATAAATAATAGAGCACAGAAAGCACTACAATTATTTTCTTTGCTGTGCGAGAAACACGTCAAAAGTCCCTTTTCACATTTTTTATTTAACATTTAATTTAAGTGTGCAAACTAAATATTTGCATAAATCTATTAAGGGACTGATAAGCTGCTCTACTGTTTAAATATGTTCATTTAGAGGCAGACTCAGCACCTGACTGAACAAGCGATAAGAGCACAAAGACAGTGTAACCTCTAACATGCTGTCTGAAATCGTCTCCTAATGCAGATGTTATCAGAGCAGCCAGACTGGCGTTGTACTGTGAATGCACTTAACTTTACATCACCTCCCCATTCCCTAACGCCGCTCTTGACAACACAATTCTCTCTCTCTCTCTCCTCCCTCCTCTCTCTCTCTCTCTCCTCTCTCTCTCTCTCTCACTCTCTCTCTCCTCATCACCACCCCCATTCAGCGACCTCACCGTCAGCCCCCTCACACTCACCCACTCGCTCCCTCACTCTCAGATTGCACATACAGATATACAAACACACTCAGTCACACATGAGCCTATTTGAATTGCAAGTGAGCTACCAGGAGCAGGTAAACAGAGGGAACAAGTGAAAAGAACAGGAGGAAGGAAAAAAAAAAAAAGAGTGACAGTGGGTAAACGAGGAGTGAAGAGAGCGCACAGGCCTCCACTGACCAGATGACATTCACAGAGTATTTAGCAGGACAAGCCTCCATGTGTGAAGGTCTCAGAGAGACAGAGGAAAAGAGTGAGGAAAGTGCCTAGGGAGGCTTGCACCACACCAAGGCGCACAGGAGGTGGGACGGCCCTGAAGGAACACCTGAGCTCTGAAGAGACATCCTCTTGAAGTAACGAGTGAACAGCACCTCATGGGAGACGGAGTCAGTGGAACACCGACAACAACCTGCTGTCGCTCCTCCTCTCCTCGCAACCGGCTCTCACCCCCCTCCTCCTCCATCCTCTCTCCCTCTCTCATTTGATCCCATCCCTCACTCCCTGCACCAGAGAGGGAGAGCGTGTACTGAGAGAAGGTAAGGGGATGCATGCATGCATGTGTCCTTGCAGAGCATGTGTGGTGTGGTGTGTGGTGTGTGTGTGTGTGTGTGGGTGTGTGTGTGTGTGTGTGTGTTTGTGTGTGTGTGTGTGAGTGCGTCAGCGTTTCAGATTTCAACTGGTTGTGTAAGTCAGCAACTCTGTTTCTTTGAGTCAGTTGTGTGTGTGTGTTGTGTGTGTGTGTTGTGTGTGTTGTGTGTGTGTGTGGTGTGTGTGTGTGTGTGTGTGTGTGTGTGTGTGTGTGTGTGTGTGTGAGTGTGTGTACGTGTGTGTGTGTTGTGTGTGTGTGTGGTGTGTGTGTGTGTGGTC
This sequence comes from Archocentrus centrarchus, assembly GCF_007364275.1. Taxonomy (NCBI): domain Eukaryota; kingdom Metazoa; phylum Chordata; class Actinopteri; order Cichliformes; family Cichlidae; genus Archocentrus; species Archocentrus centrarchus. The sequence goes on from NC_044360.1 coordinate 12,105,630, forward strand.
TCTGGAGGGTTGTTAAAAAAGCTGAGACAGATGTAAAGCACTTTTAATATGTGTCAGGATTGTTTTTACACGTTTAAAGGATGTGGTCATCTCTCTTTTCCTTTTGACTACTAGTACTTTTTAAAAATGATTTCAAACAGGCAAACGTGACTGTGACGTGGGGCAGTGAACACAGAAATGAGCACGCATAAAGTAAAGAAATAGTGTGATACTATATAAAAGTGTGTGAAAGACAAGCAGTGTGAGAGCTGCAGGCGCCAAAGCAGAGTGAAAGTAAGGAAAACAAGGGAAGGTTTACATATGAAATCTACATGCATCGAGTTAGAAAATCAACGTAAAATCCTATCAAGTTGCATGGTAATTGCATGTTACCCTGCCATCATTTTGTCAACCCCCACCATGGATCACAGGCCAGTTCTTGCTCGTCGTAGTAGTTTGGGGGGGGACAACGGATCCTGCAGGGACCACCCCATGCCATTAATCTGTCCCTGCCCACAGATAACAGAAGGCAGATGGTCCTGCCAGAGCCCAGAGAGACAGAAGATAGCTAATACAATGTGCAGACAGATAGCACACACAGCTCAACCTGTCCCTCTGAAACTGAGCCTGCATCAACTTCTAAATACGGGGGCCAAATGAAGTGAAAAACACACAGAAAAAGAAAGGCAGAGAGAGAAAGAAAAAGATAAACAGAGCCGAGCTCAAGTATCTTTAATTAAAACCCAAACAGTCGCCAGAATAATGCAGTCAGTTGACAGTCTGGGATAAACATAATGGAGAGAGGAAACTTCATATAAAGAGGAAAAAAAAGACCTGAGCAGAGAGTGAGCGGGGACCATCAAAGTCATGAGCTCCTGTGTATTTATTTATTGAGGGTGGTAGTTAAGTTCACTAAGCTCCCTCTCTCTCTCTAAGACCCAGCCTTTTTGCCTTATGAAAATTCAATTGGCCATAATTTGCTGAGGAGCTGTATGCATATTTTATCAGCGGGTGCGTTTTGAAGAAACAAGCCCGCCAAGCTTTTTTGTGTCTTCATCTTTATCGAGATTGAATGGGGGGAGTGTGAGACAGGCTATGAGGTTTGTGCAGCCATCTGCTAATATGTGCCACACTGGGCATTTGACATGGGAGCTAAAGGTAAACACCAATCAGCTTCATATGTCTGGCTGAAGCACAGAGAGAAATCCACTGCGACCTTGTTGCATGACTGTAATGTTTTTCTCCTCTGATTCTAACCATCTCTTTTCTAGTTTCACTTTCTCCTCTTCTCCTCTCTCCATCTTCTTCCCTCTAATTACTCCAGGATCCAACATCCTCCTCTTCTTGCTCTCCATTTCCACAAGCCCTCCCTTCCTCTTATTTCAATCAGTTTTTCTCCCCCTGCATGTCTCTCTGTTAAAGCTTTATGGGTCGTTCACTCCCCTCTTTCTTTGCAAGGCTAATGAGCAGGCGCCTCTGTGTGACTTTGTAGCTGTGTGACGATCTGTGAGTTTGGATCTCGGAGCATCCCGGGGCCCAAAAGACTCAGATGTACCTTCTGTAGCTGCCTCCATGGTTTCACTGCTGCTGTCATCTGATCTATGGGGCACAGACTGACATAATACACCTTGTTAGGGGAAGGCGGGGAGTGTGTTGGCGAAGACTGTGTGACTTTGAACAAATGTGTTTTCTCAGGGGAGAAAGAAAAAACACTGAGACCTGTAATCATCTACTATCACTAAATCACAACCACACACACACACAGCAGCACACCCACATATAAATGTACAGATAAAAGGACTGTGAAACACTGACAGAGTGTGAGAGAAACAAAAAAAGAAAAAGAAAGAAAGCCTGAAAAATTTGATACCAGTTCTTCTGGTTTAGGCATTGCATTAATCTATGCTGAATGGATTTGACTGCATCAGAGCACCTCCAGGTGTTGTTTGCATACTCCTCTCTGCATCAGCATGGTATCGCTTTCTCAAGATAAGTCCCCCAATAGCCATAATCAAAGATATTTCAAGAACAGACCCATTTGAACCATCAAACTAAAAATAGAAATGTAGATATAAAGGCAGCGACTTCAGAGCGATATTAGCAACCCACTTCACACCTTTGAAAAGTGGTGCGATGGGTGATTTTTTACAGTGAGTGTCAAGCTGTGCTACACACACATCCCAGAGTAATATAGCATGGCAATTTCTTTTCCCTGGTATGAATAATCTGTCTGAATAGGATAGGATGTTTCTTCATATCAATGAATCACCAGCCGCTACAGCTCTTTAGTGTCTGCCTGAATGGTACAGTAGAAATTTAACTAACTCTGCATGTGGGTGTGTGTTGCTGATGGGCTCTGATTGATGTTCTTGACCTTTCCACTGTGCATTTTCAGAGCCTGGGAGCAATCCGAGACGTAGGAACTAAAAGACGAGGAGCGCGGGAATCCATGATGGTGCTGTCTTGGTGTCTTGGTGCAGCTTTGGCACTGGCATGTGGCTCTTTGTGGCCCCAGGTGCACTCAGCTGTGGCACCTGAGAATGAGGTGCCACTGCGCCCAACTACATGGTTACCGGAAGGGAAGATCACCTCTGTAACCCTACCCAAAGGGACGAACTCGCAGGTAACAGATGGAATGCATCCATGCGGTGGATAGCTTGTTTCCACTGAGGGGGCGCACACGGGATTGCTTTCTTTGTATTAATGATGTGCTGTCAGAAAGGTGGGAAAACGCGCAGATCTGAGAAAAATACCTGTTTTCAAATATATACCACTGAGATGGTTCATTATGGCGAATACATTTTCAGCATACTGTATGCTATTATTAGACTACAATTATCAATACATTAATGTGTACACCAATTAAGCTATGACTAATGAACAAAGTGGAGGAAAAGCAGCTCCTTTAGAAATATCCAGAGCAGTCAAGGGAACTCCATAGAAGCAATAGGTGAGTGAATATTCAACAAAAAGACACCTATCATGAACATGCACAATGGAAATGTATTTTTATGAGAATATTACTCATAGATAATTAAATAAGATTCAAAATAAATTTAGCCTATGATTATCTGAAGCTAAAAAACGTGCCACATTTATGAAGTTGACACACATTTTTTGACATTTTCTCTCTTTTACTGGATGAATTCCTTGTCAAACTATAATATTTCATTAATGCAATACACTTATAATTTTGTCTAGCGATGAAGGACTTGAAATAAACTAAAAGTATCAGTGCAAACAGTAAGGTAATTCATGTGCTTCTAATCCATAAACACTACGCTTAACTAACTGTAACAGCTGAATTCTTACACGGTGAAACTAGATGTTGTCCCCTCGTTTGCATTCCATTAAAGACCCATGACTGAATACTGAGGTCTGCTCATAAAGATGTGTTTTTCTCACCTCAGTAACAGTAACATATCACCAGCCATTCCCTATCCACCTTTTTGGAGGACAGAGGCTGATTCCAGCAGCACTGTAGTGAGAAGCAAGAGGAAGTGGAGCCCATTTGGCTTGAACCCTGCACAGCAGTGCCAGTTGCTTTCTGAAGTAGGAGCTGGAAATTGCGGACATGCACCTCCGTGTGTGCTGCAGTCTGTCCAACCAGTGCAGTCATGCAGGACCAAACAGCAAATAATGGAGAGAAAACATTGATTCAGAATTAATCACTCTATTAAATAATCCACAAAGTTGCCCCCTGAGAAAGGACAGTGCGGCACATCTGTTTGGAAACAATCACCATCTGTGCGGAATAACAAATAAATGTGTTTGTGTGGTAGGAAAGCAAATACTTATTAAGAGATAATGATGTTCATAAATTTTCATGTAGCACGACTAATTGTAAAGAAATTTTAAAGACTTCTTCTACTCAGGTGATTTTGCTAGGCAATAAAGAATAGAATTGAATCAAAATAAGACAGGGCCACCGTAGCGTAAGCATTAAAATGCCCTTCAACAGCATCTGAACTGCCACATAATATGCAAATCTGTAATCCAACATGCAATAACGCAACCATGTCCTTAGAGTTTCTATGCTAAGCACAAGCCCAGATGGTTACATCAAGCAGACAGATATCCATCTGAAACCGTCGGTGCAGCCTTATCATCTGATTTCGAGGTCACCTCTCCCGATCTGCTATCAAATGACTGATCAGCATGTAGGCAAATGGAAACACGGCGAATGGCAAGTGTCTGAAACAGCTGCAAATTGTCAAACTTTAGTAAATGGAATTACAACCAGCCCACCTTATCTAAAAACCATGCAACATAATGAAAGAATGTGCATGGAAAGGTATCTTCCCATCCATCACCTGGTAGCTGAACAGAAGCAGGATGCTATCGTTCCATTGTTCCCTGCAAAGAATCGCACAACTTCTTGCTGGTTCTCTTTGGTGTTTGTCCACAGGTTATACTTCACGCTGAAGAAGAAGGCGCCGGGGATGTCGGTGACTGTCAGTCCATGTGACCTTCCCATCGAATGGACCTTGGCTGCCCGCACCCTCAAGGACAAACCCCTGAAAAACCTGCAGTGTGAGTGGACAGTAAGACCACAAATTGCACCTTCTGATACCCACTTAACCTGAAGACCTCACTACATCTGGCTTAGCGAAGACAATCGATTACAGATTATCATCACCATATAATATGTAAGGATTTAGTGAAGGGCAAACAGTCTAATCTTGCTTAAGTTTAAATGTGTAGAAGAGACTTTTGGAGCAGGTATATGACCAGAATTTGTAGTATAAGTTAAAAAGGAAGTATTTTCCAGTAGCATATTCATTCATGCTTCTAAGTAGCTTTCCTACTACTATTACACAAATTTATAGGCCAACAAACTGATTTCTATTAAGCAATAATTTCACTGTTGAAGCCTAAATGTGTTTCCGTATTATGAAAAGTCCCCAAATTTAACAGGATAGATATTATTTTTGTCCTACAGCTCCTTATCAGGACATTGTACCCATTTGTTCAAGCTCAAAGCACTGTAAAATGTATATATAATATATATAATAATATATTATATATATATAATATATATATATATAATATATATATATATATATATATATATATATTTATTTTTTATTTTTTATTTATTTTTTTAATCTAAATGTCACCCAATTCTTTGACAAGAACAGAGACAGTGAGTGTGATCATATCTCTGTCACCTGGTGAAAAATGTTTATCAGAGGCTTTTCATTTTGATTTTAAAGTACTGGAAAACACACACCAAGGAGCTCTGCCAATGTCCTGTTCAATATTGAATTTAAAAAAAAAAAAAAAACTGGGCTCTATATAATCTGTTTTTTGCAAACCAAAGCAATTAAATAAACTCAAAGGATTAAATATATTTGGCACAAAGGCTTAGAACTAAAGTCAGGCAATCAGCGCTCAGAGGAAACAGAAGTAATCCTAAAAAGGCACAGATTTCTGGGAAGGAAACAGGCCTCTGAGTTTTCCAAGAGCATTTTTCCAGGTTACCTAAACAAGTTTCTCCACACGCTAAAATAACATTATGTTATAAAATGATACATGAATCATTCAGACCCTGAGCTCATGGGTCCCCATTGCTAGCCTGAATAATTCACTTTGATTTGGTAACGTTTGGTCTCATTTTTCATCTCTAGGAGACATGAACAGTGAAAACAAGTGGTGAGGGTTTTTTTTTTTTTTTGTTGATGTTCATGTTTATCTGGCAGCAGCGTCATTCAAGTGAAGAGTCTGTACTTCAGAATGAAAACACTTTAGGTGTGAATGAAAATACTGGCAACTATTATTGAAGTGGCAATTGACATTTTAGTTACGTATTTGTTTGTTCATTTACAAGGTGCTTTTCTCTCTGCTTTTGTCAGCCAGGTTCAGCACGATGAGTTATAATATACAAACATAAGGCCTTTAGTTTAAATGAGATATACTGTTTTGTTCTTCCATCCAAGAAAATCTGAAAACACGAGGCTTTGCTTCATTCTTCTTTAGGCTATCATAGTGTAAATGCCATGAAACTTGTGTGGATAGGTCAGAATACCTCAAATGAACTCAAGACTTTAAGAAGATGATTACCTTCGCTTGTACACTGAAGGCTGCAGAAAGGCTGTGCACTGGGGTTATGTTTCATTATTGGGATCAATATAAATATTAAATCACCTACAAGTTGATCACATTAATGTTTTTCAAAATGATAATCATTTTAATTTTTAAAAAATCTTATCTTTTTGGCTTTAAAAAAATCGAGTGCCATCGGCCTCCCTGTCTTATATGCAACAAGCATGCTGATTGGCTGTTTCTGACTGACATTAATACTTTCATTCCCATGGCCTTAACTTAGCCTAGCAGTGGGAGATAGCTAGCCAGAAGGGTGTACTATGAGCAAAATTAACAAATTGAACACATAATCTGGACAGGAGCAGGTTATGTTTACAGTTTTGGTTTAAAATCAGCTGGAAGTACCACGTTTTCACTGATTCTTTTGCTCAGGTCATGTTAGATTTAGATTATCTGCTGCAGGAATACCTTTTACTTGTTAGCCTGTACTTTACAAAAAACCACCAAATGAAGCCCAACTGTTAAGTTACAGTAGTTCAAACTGTGAGTTGCATTGTCACTGGAATTTGCAAGCATTCAGTTGGTGATGCAGAAAATACTGTTTTGTTATATTTTTAGCCTACTTGGTTTTAATCTGCTGTTAAGTCTATTTTACACTGCTGGAATTGCACTTACGAGAGCATAGGTTAGAAAATTAATCAGGGTATTTATTACCAAGAATACCAACTCAATCAATAAAATTAATTTCATTTTGATCTGGCAGCAGACTAAAATGATTTTCGTGCCTCCTTTATCAGGCTATGAGGTAGTAACCTTTAATGTGTAAATGTATCAAGTTTAACATTTCAGAGCTCTAATGTGGAGCCGTCATGTTAGAAACAGCAGCGTTAAAATAAGAGTTTAATGTTTCTTTTACTGTGCTGTGCACTAAATCCAAGATTAACAATTTTCTGCAGCATCTCTTGTCTTATTTGCAACAGTGCTGCATTTTTTTTCTTTTGTTCTTTAGATTTTTATCACCATTTTATCATCATCTGATAACGTCCCTGATTGGGAGAGGTGGATCTCATGGGGAGCATTTTGTGTGGAAGGAGAGTCATACAATGCATGAAATGCCCCCCTTTTATGTGAGCGCCACAGAGCCTGAAGCAGAATTCCCGGCTTAACAGAGAAAGTTGAAAACCGCTGTCTTGATACCCGTTATCTCAGACTGGGGTTTTACGTTTTGTCAAGCCAACTAATGCAAAGAAAATCTGGCTGTGTAGTTTTGCTGCAATAGGCCTAGGCTGCTGGGGGCTTCCCATGATGCACTGTTTCTTCTTCACTCAACTCTTTTCAGTCTCTGTTTATACACCACTTTGCATTTAATCATTAGATATTATTAAACTCTGGCTCTCTTCCACAGCGTGTCTTTTGTCCTGTCTCCCTCCACTCACACCCAGCCAGTCGCAGCAGATGTGTGCCCCTGCCTGAGCTCGGCTCTGCCAGAGGTTTCTTCCTTTTAAAAGGGAGTTTTTCCTTGCCACTGTTGCCAATGCTTGCTCATAGGGGGTTACCTGATTGTTGGGGTTTTCTCTGAATTAATGTGGGGACTGTTGTTGTGATTTGGCACTATATAAATAAAACTGAATTGAATTCCTTTGTAGTATGGTCCTACCCCTCCAGCCTAATTAATACATTGGTACATGGGTTGGTACTTATATAGCAGTTTTCTACTCTAAGGACTCAAAGGGCTTTTTAGTACAAGCTTCATTCAGCCATTCACACACATATTCATACAAGCACTTTTATCTATACCTAAGCACCTTGTCTTAGGCGCTTGGGGTGTGTGTGTGTGTGTGTGTGTTACACTCACACTCCAATAGATGCATTGGGGCCAACTCAGGGTTCAGTATCTCACCTAAGATTACTTGACGCGCAGACTGGAGGAACCAGGGATCAACCCACTGACCTTCCAGTTGGTAGGCAACCCACTCTACCTCCTGAGACACAGCTGCTCCCAAATTATATGATGTTTATCTAATCTATACAAAACAGATGTCTAATACACGATGTTTTATGTTATTTATGTTATGTATGTATGCAATTATGTAATTTTCTGTAATTATTTATTGGATGAATGCATTGACTTCCAGGAGAGTACATCAAGCTAACGCCATACAGAGTGTGTTATGCATCTTATCAAATTCAGAGTATGAAAGTAAAAAGCAGTGACAGCTTTATTCCTTTAATACCACAGTATATAACCTAATATAAGATAATCCCATCCTTATAAGGTCCCCTTCAGGCATTTTTATATATAACCTGAGTCACTGCAATCATTATTATTGTTGGTCTCATTATAATATTGATTTATGTTGCATATTAAGTTGTGTAATATTATTTTATGACTTTGCAGAATTTAGTTCATTATATCATTAATTATTTCAGTTACAGCTCTTTATAATTTTATGTGTAATGTTAAGTTATTTATTATAGCTCCTTGGAAAAAATGTTGTTCCTACCTGCTGGTGTGTATGCTGAGACTGTAAAACTGGGTTCACACTGTCCTGCTGTGCTGGTTTATTATGGAAAATACTTATATACTTAAGAGAAACCGTAGCCCACCGTTCACCTACAGCTCAGAGAAGCTGGAGAATGCTACCAAAACAAGACACCATGGTTGCATGTATAAAAAAAAAAAAAAAAATGCTACTTTAGATAATGATGTTTGTCTGAAAATCATGTCTAATTATTCTCCCTGATTTAAAAATCCCAAATCTAGGAATGTGCAAAAACTACCAGATGCAATTCAAGTCCTGCTTCACTAAAGTCTAAATAACTTTTTTTTTTTTCCTCACAGGGAGTACTAAAAAGAGCATGCCTGAGGTGTGGTGGCGAGGCCCTGGGACCGAGGAGAAATTACACAGCTTCAGCGGCAGTGCCGTGGACAGCTACAGTGGCCCTTCCTATCCCAGTGCGTCCATCTACATCCTGAGGCTGCGCTCCAAACAGCAGAACACCAGAGCTACAGTGTACCTCCATGAAGGCCTGGGACCATCAGGCGTCTTCCCTTCTCTCCCACCTGACCCACAAGTTCACACATTGGGTGTAGGCATGACCAGTGGCACCCTCAGCTGGGTGCCCAGCGCCTCCATAACGAGCCTCCCACATACGCAGACCAGTTATGAATACTGTGTCCTCGTCAACTCACAGCAAAACTACCCCAGCCTTTGTGCTGCGCAGAAGAGTATGAGGAAAGAGAAAGACCAGAAACAAAGAAAGAGAAGAGGAGAGGAAGGAGGAGCGTGACAGTCTGGCCAATTTTGAAAGAGTGGTGGTGGCAGCAGTGGGACACTTATCCTGAACTCGAAGTCCACCACCTTCCCTCACTGATGAGTATGAAGACCTCCAATGTGTGTGTCAGGGGACAGAGAGTGTTTGCACCGTCTCTGAGCTCCTGCCTGAGACCCAGTATTACTTTGACGTCTTTGTGGTCAACAGGCTGAATGGGACCAGCATGACGTACAAGGGGACATTTGCCCGGACACATGAGGAGGCTCGACCTGCGATTACCACCCTTAGAGAAGGAGAGCTGAAGTGGGTGACCTTCCAGGACAGAGGTTTCAAGTCAGAGCAGTTCTTCAGTTTCCATCCTCGAGGCTGGCAACAGAGTGGACTCCTCACCTTGCAGAGCTGTGGGGGAGGTGAAAAGGTCAAGGTCACTGTGTCTAGTAAAGGTCAGGTTTTGACCTCTCAGGCTGTCAGGGGAGAATTAGTGCACATATGGCTCCAGGGAAGTCCATCCTATCTCATCCACTTGGAGAGAGAAGGAACTGCCACTAGCCACACCTCTGCTGTTACAGACCCATCACTACCAGAGGTTCTGACGGCTTCAGTGAAAATGCAGACCTCATCAGCTTACCACCGCAGAGGGGTCCCATCTCTGCCCTCCACCTTGCAGATAAAATCCTTCAACCGATTGCGTGGTTGCAACAGTGTCACCTTAGCCTGGATGGGCACAGAGGAAGAAGCCTTTACTGTGTGTACCGCGAAGAAAGCTTGGAAGCCGTGAAGCAGAAGCTGGGGGAGGATCAGCTCTAACTGCACCCTGTCTGGGCCCAGAGTCCCGCTGATGACCGAGAGAGTTCTCTGCAAGTATTTCCAAGAGCTGAATCCCCGGCGGGCCGTCACTACAGCTGTGATTGGAGGCCTGGAGCCAGGAAAGGCCTATGTGTTTGATGTCTATCTAATGAGACGCTGGGGGATCCCTATCAAGTACGCCAGCAAGATGGTGAAGACTAGAAAGGAATGCTGAGCTGCTGCCACCTACAGGAGGTTTTTATAAACTGTCCCAGTTAAGGGAAAAAGCATCAGCCACGGGCATGCTGTAAAGACTGTCCAAGAGAACGAAGCCATTTGACTGTTGTAGAGAGACTGTTACCAAAACAAGGAAATATCCCTCTAGAGGAGCAATGGTTACATTTCAAAAGCTCCACTGTACAAGATCTGCGCAAGTGGATAGAAAGCATATGAGAAGGCTCTGCACACCAGCAAAAGTTCAAAACATTTACAATACAGTTCTTGTGCTTTGTCATTTTTTTTCCATTGTTGGTCATAATAATAATGTTGCCAGTTGTCCAAGTGCTTATTTTGTGTCAGAATACAAAGGACGGATGAGGTTTGTGATGACAAAAGTCAAGACAAAACAACAACAGAGACTGTGCCAAATAGCAACAGAAGCAGATGGGGCAATAATTAGATAACATCTGAGAAGGGTTGGGGGGTTGTAGTATATATCTCCAGTGCTGCATATTGTACAGGCTTATAAACACAGATGGGTGCAATCTACAGATGCTAAGTTCAAAGTCAGTGTGTATCTTTGTGTTCTGCTTTCGCATGAAGCAGTGAAAATACTTAGTGACTTGCCTCATTGTCTTTGATGTATTCTTGTGCTGCTTCAAACTCATTAATAAATACTTGGGTATCTGTATGGTTCTGCCTGACTGATGCATGTATGTGCACCAGGTTGTGAAATTCTGCACTGAATTATATTTCTTTTTAGACACCTTCAGTTGTTACCAGTGAGAAATGAGGTCTTTTGTGTTGCTCACTGCCACAATAAATAAATTTAAATCAAATAGCAACCCTAAGGATAGAAAATTCCAGAGATCACCTCTAACATATTTACACATTTCTAGTTGAATAATTATGATACTGTAATCTTTTGATATCACTTTTTTTTGAGAGAGAGAGAGAACATAATACAGAAAAGCAATATAATTTATAAATGGTGGTGTTTTCACATCAGGCAGAGCAGCTCTAACTTCATTATTTACATAATTTGTCTGCACCCGTTAGCCCTCAACCTTAGCATTTGGACATGTTGTTTACTGGAGCCAGAAGTGACCATATTTGGATGAGAGCGTGGATATAAAGTTATTGGCTAAAGCTAGTAGGCTTGGTAGAAAGCTCCACCCTTAAACTATACAGGTTTGATGCAGAGACAACCATACCTGCAAGGAGTACTAAAACATCTTGGAAGATTTAATACTACTTCTTGAAAACAAGCTCATGTGCAGCCCTGTGTCTATTGCAGATTCATTATGTGAAAAGTGGTGGCAGCACAGAAATTAAACATAGTCTTGTGTTGTACGTGTTTTGCAAAGTGGGAAAATAAAGTATTTAGACAGTTACTTAGGTAAAGTTATAATCCTACTTAAGTAGCACAGCAGTGTACAGACTGTATATTCAAACTATATGTAACCTAAAGTAAAAGGAATGCAGAGGATTGGTATGACAGAGAGACAGTACTAGGGATAGTGTGAGATGGAGGCAGATGAGATGTGACACGCAAAGGGAACGGCCAAAAGAAGAAGGTAAACTCATATGTAACCTGCAAAATAATAACTAAAGCTTGAAGATAGTATGGAGTACTGAGCACAATAACTGCATTCAAAATGTGCAGTAAAAGCAGAAAGCAGCATAACATGGAAATAATACCAAGGGGGCTAGTTGTTCATTTTCTGGCCAGAAGCATATTTGGATGAGTTAGTGGGCCCACTAACTCTAGCAAAAGGCACCAAATATGTATTAATTACCTAATATAACATAACTTATTTATTTATTTTACAAGCATGCAATTCAACATATTGGCAACACAGTGAAGATGTTAGGTACATATACACACAAATACTATCTGAAGAGAAGCGTCAAGTATATAGATAGATAGATAGATAGATAGATAGATAGATAGATAGATTAGATAGATAGATAGATAGATAGATGTGTGTGTGGTGGTAAAAAGTTGTTGTTTACCACTATTTTTATTTTACAATAAGTTTTTAATAGGTTTTAAACTTAAGTTATTCAAGTCCTAATACGTAATTACGCAGCCTGACGATGTCGGTCATGCGATCCAATCAGAGGGCGTTTGTGCACGTTACGCAAGGACGTCGATGGACGTACTGATGTCTGTGACAGGCCCAGCGCGCCAAATGATATTGCCGACGAGCAGAAATAAATTAATCCTTAGACAGCCACAAACTAACTTGTGCACGTCGTGTAGACACTTAGGAGGGAAACTATTTTCCTGTCAAAGCTCAGACTGAAGCACCTGGTCTGCTGTCAGGATGGGTCTGCTCGAGCGTTGCCAGGAGCTCTCAAGACCTCAAACTTGTACGAGGTTTTGGGAATCAACAAAGAGGCGACAGAGGCTGAGATCCGGAGGAGCTACTATAAAGTGTCGCTGAAAGTCCATCCAGACCGGGCTCCCGACGACCCGCTGGCCACCGAGAAATTTCAGGTTAACACTCTTGTTGTTAGCTTGAGGCAATACACACACACACACACACACACACAGAGTAAGCTAGGTTTCCGAGCTAGCTAACACAGCTAACGATAGCTGCAGTGAATGCTGTGCCATCATAGGATGCATCCCAGTAGCATCCGGTCACTGGATATGGTACGTTTGTGCTATCTTCAGGGAATACAGATGTTTTGAACATCGTTTCCCCCAGTGATAGAAAGGCCTCTTGCTCATGCTTGCTCATGTTTCTCTACAATTCAGGTGCAAAATAGGCTGGTTAGGTAAGTTGTAGCCCACATGTACGTCCACCTATGAAGTGATGTAAAGACTTTTAGTTGATTTAGAGTTGTAAAGCATAAACACTCAAAATCTAAGGTTGTTGTCAAATAGCAGAGGAACAGTGTAGCATTTTATCATCACAACATTGATGTGTACTTTCTTTCTGTCATGGTATGCTTTGTTTTTTAAAGCTAGCCAAATAACCAACTGGATATTTGTCCAAAGAATGAAATACTTACATTGCTATAAAGAAGTATTTGCCTTCCTGATTTCTTTTTTTTTTCATATTTGTCACACTTGCATGTTTTGGATCAACAAACAAATTTAAAATTAGACAGAGATAACCTGAGTAAATACAAAATGCAGTTTTTAAATGATGCTTTCATTTATTAGAGGAAAAAAAGCTACCCCCATGAAATCATAAATTATATGTGAATTAACCATATTTTCTGGAAAGCTGAGTTCAATTTGGCAAGCTACACACAGGCCTGGTTAGTGGCATCACTTAAATAGAACCTGTCTGACAAAGTGAAGAGGTTTCAAAGATCTCAAAAAGCAAAACATCATGCCACAATCTCAAGAAAGTCAAGAACAGCAGAGAAAAAAAGTGATTGACATCTGTCAATCTGGAAAGGGTTACAAAGCCATTTTAAGACTTTGGGACTCCAGCAAACCACAGTGAGAGCCATTATCCACAAATGGAGAAAACTTGGAACAGTGGCGAACCATCCCAGGAGAGGCCAGCCTACCAAAAGTGCATCAACAACTCATCCAGGAGGTCATAAAAGAACAAAGAAACAACATCTAAAGAACTGCAGGCCTCACTTGCCTCAGTTGAGGTCAGTGTTCATGATTCAACAATTCAATAATTTATTTTCTTTCTTCTCTTCAGCTCCTCAGCGGAGACGGACGCACTTTTCTTCTCTCCCCAACCCTTCCTTTTTTACCCTGCGTTGCTGCTTAGAGATCTCTTCACACACTTCTGAACTAGAATTTATAATTATGGATCTGGTCAGCTGGTCTCTCAACGTCATTTTTTGATCAAATTTTCACCTTGAAGAGATCGGGGAAAGGAGAACCCTATTCCCTCCTCTCCAATTGACATTCCCGGCTGGCTACGTTATGGATTCCTGTGCGGGTGGAAAATAACGTGCTTGGCCGTACTGTCGATGGAGGAAATGCACATTTGGCTTATTGACACTATTTCTCCAAACTGGTCCTGAGATACCTGGCTTGTCATTACAGTTCGGGAAGTCCTAGGCAGCTGTTGGGGCCTTGGTAAGTCACTGCTTGTGACGGGTATGCAGAAAGGTACAGACTCAAACTCAGACTCTGTATGTCTGGAGCTGATTCGGAGGGTAAGATCTTGGAGACGTATCTGTTCTGCACAGCGAAGGAATGAACCAAGAGGATTCGGATAATTGGATTTTTTCACCACAGAGAGGTGCCAGAAAGACTAAAGGCTGTCAACAAATTATTCAGTACAGCCTGTACCCAAAACAAGTCGTAGAATCAGAAATTTGGCTCCCTGGCGGCCCTGGACTGCGGCTTATCTCAGTTATTCTCCTGGATGTTTTGTAAAGAGATGCTCTACGCCCCCGCTGTCCTGTCTTCTTCTGACCTGTGTTGAACTGATCTCCTTGACCGAGCTGCTGATGAGCATTCCACCTCTTAACAGAACTGTTAGCTGAGGAGGGAAGTTTGAGTCAGCCCACAGCAGCACGACAGAACACAAAGGCTCATCTCACGTTTGCCAAAAAACATCTTGATGATCCCCAAGACTTTGGGAAAATATTTTGTGGACTGACGAGACAAAAGCCGAACCTTTTGGAAAGTTTGAGTCATGTTACATCTGGAGTAAAAACTAGCATTTCATCGTAGCAGCAGTCAAACGTGGTGCTGGCAGTGTGATGGGTCTGTGGCTGCTCTGCTGCTTCAGCGCCTGGATGACTTGCCGTATTGATGGAACCATGAATTCTGCTCTCTACCAGAAAGTCCTGAAGGAGAATGTCTGGCCATCAGTTCATGCCCAAAGCTGAAGCACACTGGGTTATGCAGCAGGACAATGATCCATAACGCACCAGCAAGTCCACCTCTAAATGGCTCAAAAAAAAGCCAAATTGAAGGTTTTGGAGTGACCTTGTCAAGACCCAACTTAAATCAGATTGACCTTCAACAGGCCATTCATTCTCAAAAACCCTACAGTGTGGCTGAAAAAATTCTGCAGAGTGAGCCAAAAGTCCTCCACAGTGATGTGAAAGACTCTTGCCAGTTATTGCAAACACTTGATTGCTGTTCTTGCTGCTAAGAGTGGCACAATCAGTTGTAAGGTTTAGGGGGGGGCAATTACTTTTGCCCACACAGGGCTGGGTAGATTTGGATGGCATTTTTTTTTTCCTTACGTACTCTGGCTATTTTTGTCTAATAATACAATTTATTTGATCTGAAACATGTAAATCAGAAGGGGGCAAATACAAATACTAAATATATATATTTTTAAGTATTACTGCAGCAGTCCTGTTGATCAACTGCTGCCAGGCAAAAGCATCTGCTCAGTTATTGCAGTATTGATTTTAATTAGTTCATCTTCATAGATGTCAAAATGCCCATGATATTCGCATTGTGGCACATCTAACAAATGTCCCTTGTTCAGTCCTTAATGTATAGCTGTGGCTTTTTAAAAAAACTTATAGTAATGCCCTCAGTTCATCAGTGTTTCAGTGCACTTCCAAATCAGTGTGCAATGATAGTAGTTTTCAGTAGGAGTTATATTTTTGGTGTCAAATTTCCCTTCAGGTGTTGGGAAAGCTGTACGCGGTGTTGAGCGATAAAGAGGCAGAGAGATATTTATGATGAGCAGGGAGTGGTGGATGAGAGTCTGATGTCCTGAAGCAAGACCGCTGCTGGGAAGACTACTGGAGACTGCTTTTCCCAAAGGTATCAGAGCACAGGATGACTTTTTTTTTTTTCTTCTTCTCTTCACTATATGAATCACTAATGAGCCACATTGATTGCTGTTTTTTTGTGTTCTGGAACTATGTTGCATAATAGATTAATGTTGGACTATGGTAGATTAATGCAAATATATTTCAACTGTTTGTTTTGGTGCAGCATTAACAACTTAGTCTTCACAATGTACTGTCTGTCCACCCACTCCCATAGATCACACACGCAGGACATCCTTGAATTTGAGAAGAAGTACAAGGGTTCCGACGAGGAGCGACAGGATGTGATCAAGCTTTACTTGAAGCACGAGGGAGATATGGACGCCATCACTGTCTCAGTTCTGTGCTTTACCCAAGAAGATGAGCCCAGGTTGTGCAGCATCATCCAGGCTGCCATCGATAGTGGCGAAGTAACAGCCTTCCCGGCTTTTACTCGTGAGAGTGAGAAGAAGAAAAGGGCCCGGAGGAAGAGGGTGAGAGATGTGTTGGTGTAAAGTCACTGCTTATGTGCATTTGTTCTTGCGTGATTGTTAGATGGCCAAAAATACTCATAAAACTTTAATCAGTGCTAATGATGTATAAGAAATGGGTACAAAGGATAAGGCTGCAGCCTCTTTCAGCTTAATGATTACACCCAACCTTCCAGGCTGATAGAGAGGCGACAAGAAGCAGAAGAAATGCAGAAAAAGATGGGCCTCGATGACCAGGATGACAGCCTTGCAAAGATGCTTAAGGTGACAAATGCATGTCCAAATGTATGTAACTTGCAGGGGGTTAGCTTATTTTGTCCTCTAATTTTCCTTTCTTATTGGTTCTTTCTCTACAGCAAAGGCAGCAGTCCAGAGAGCAAAATTTTAACAGTTTCCTGTCTGACCTGGAAGCAAAATACTCCAAAAAAGTGCCAAACCCCAAAAAGGGAAAAAAGCAAAAAAGTAAAATGGTTCTAATAAGCTAATAAAACGTAAATAAGTTGTGGTAGATGTTCACATTCATTTAAAAACCCTCTGAGCTCTATGCTGGCCATTTGCTGCCACTTCACTCTCTTTTTTTTAACCATTTTAACTGTGTTAATGCATATGGAATAAAATTTCACAAGGGTCTAGATTTCATTCTGATTTTTTAATTTTCCACTTCAGCTACTGAAATATGTCAATAATGTAGTGTGTACATCAAATTGTTCCTCTTGGCTCTATCGTGGCAACTTTTGGCCCATTAAAAACCCATTAAACTACATTTTTAAATCTCTTGTTATATGCAACATAAAAGCATGCATTTTGGGCACAACTGCTTTCATTCTAAACTCAAGACATGGAATTTGTAATTTTAACAGTTTCTACCAGATTAGATAATTTATTAATTTTTTGCTGAGCAGGCAATTTTTATGTAATATTCTTAGTTTCCAATGGGGCGTTGATGGCTTACTACACTCCAGTGGAGCAAATAAATCACACAATTTTGACATAGGAGTGATGTCACATAATTTTTTGTGTGTGTGCATGAAAATAATTATTCCTTTATGTGACATTCTAGCAGAAATATGTATTTGAAAGACAGACAGAATAAATTATGACCTCCAAGTTACCAGCTATTCAGCTTGAGTTTCCCAGGTAAACTTGGCTTTGATGCACATGTTCAAAGCACGTGTAGCTTTGTTCTTTCATTAAAAAAAATACCACACCCAAATATCTAACCTCTAAAAAAAGTTTAAAAAAAATTCACTGGCCATCTTGCAGAGTTCAAAGTTGCAGCTGCAGGGTAAACAACAACAACCTCTGGCACTGTTTGTAAATCTGTCCCGGAGTTTGTGCAGGTGCAGCAAAGACTGCTGCCAGAAGTAAACTTAGCAGCTTCAAGATCGTATTTTCTCCAGCAAGAAGGTCATATTCACTGCTTCAAGCACTTGACTATGTAATGTGCTCAAAGAGCGAAGATGGGGAGAAATCCTCTGTACTTGAAGACACATCAACTCCTGAAGATGAGGGCACACCTTCCTCAGAGGTTGACAGCATCAGCACTGATGATGAAGAGTACCAGCCAGTGCCTGATTCTACTTCTTTAGGGTGTGAGGACAATACAGACACAGCAGTTGGATCAGTGGATGTCTCATGATTGGAAACTTATGTGGGTTTCCCACTGCTGAAGAGACCCTGCATTACAATCCAGTATCTGCTGGTCTCACCCCAGGGCCCACCCTGTATGCAATTGCCCACATCAGCAACTTGAAGTCTGCCTTTGACCTGTTTGTCACAGAAGAGATCATTCATCTTCTGTGCACCCACACAAACCTGCATGGGAGGAGGAGGTGTGAGGTTGGAAGGATGTGGATGAAGTGGAGATGAGAGCCTACATTGGAATTCTGATTTGGGAAGTTAACCATGGAATGAGGGTCACATTCCAACTGACAGGAGCTACAAGGACACACTGTCACATGTGAAAACATCTTTACTTCATTTTTCTTGGAACTCCTCAGAAGACAACTGGCTCTGGTTGGTACAATCAAGGAGAACAAACCAGAGCTACCTCCCACCTCCTCCAACTGTGACAGCACAAGATTCTGTCATCTGTCTTTCTTTTCACAAAACTAACATGGCAGTATCCTACATGCCCAAGCGAGGGAAGAATGTGCTTCTTTTGTGCACAAACCCCAGGCAAACAGCGGTCAGCGACGGGGAATAGAGGAAGCCTATAGCAGTTATATGATATAACTGGGATTTAAAGGGTTAAAATTCTGCGTTTGAATGAAATTTTAGTTTTAATGACAAGGACTGATGCAAATTTTAAAATTCAAGTTTTGAAAGTGAGAAAATCAGTTAAAAAATATTTATTTTAGAGCATTTTAGAGCACAAAAAGGAGGTGGCCATTTTTGGCCACGAACAAGCTGAAAGGGAGTTTTTAGGTTTTTTTCATCACTGCACAAAAATTAATGATTCATAAAAATCAATGATTACTGCTGATAATTGACATGCATTTAGCTGCAATGAAGGTTAAAAAGATAAATCAGGTTGCATGTGTTATTTGGTAAAAAAATGTAAATTTATAATTTTCTCATTTTATAAATTATTAGGACTACATGATATAACTGGGATTTAAAAGGTTAAAATATAGAGTTTGAATCAAATTTTGGTTCTAATGACAAGGACTGATGCTAATTTAAAAAATCAAGTTGTGAAAGTGTGAAAATTGGTTAAAAAATGTTAATTTTAGAACATTTTTTGAATATAAACATGAGGTGGCCATTTTTGGCCACGAACAAGCTGAGAGGGAGTTTTTAGGTTTTTTCAATCACTGCACAAAAAGTAATGATTCATAAAAATCAATGATACTGCTGATAATTGACATGCATTTAGCTGCAATGAAGGTTAAAAAATAAATCAGGTTGCATGTGTTATTTGGTAAAAAAATGTAAATTTATAATTTCTCATTTTATAAATTATTAGGAACTACATGATATAACTGGGATTTAAAAGGTTAAAATATAGAGTTTGAATCAAATTTTGGTTCTAATGACAGGAACCGATGCTAATTTAAAAAATCAAGTTGTGAAAGTGTGAAAATTGGTTAAAAAATGTTAATTTTAGAACATTTTTTGAATATAAACATGAGGTGGCAATTTTTGGCCACGAACAAGCTGAAAGGGAGTTTCTTCAATTTTGCCTTCCCTGCAAAAAAATATTAATGCATAATAATCAGTGTTCTTATTAATCAGTTACATATCTCAGGCTGTACTTTTGATAATACAAGAGAATCCCATAGCACTGCGAATATATGAAGTACTCAGTTTTGAGGTAATTTGCCAACAAGTGCATTGTTCAAACAAGCTGGCATTTGAAGGGTTAATAAATAAAAAGGAATGAACATTTTACATTTACGTGAAGAACTGATGTTAGTTAAGAAACGTTATGCAAAAAAAAAACCAAAAAACAAGAAAAAAGTAAAAAATTATGCCCTCTGTTTGTTAGTGGCCATTTTTGGCCACGAACAAGCTGAAAGGGTAGTAAAAACGAACAAGTTCAGAGGGTTAAAAAGAGAGGAAAAAAGACAACTCTTTAAAAGAATATTGTTCGTTTAACTGCTACATCATAAAGTTACATTCGCTTTTTATGTGATGCTGTATTTTCTTGTCTTAATAAAACTTGAATAAATCCAGTTGTGTAGCACATCATTTGTACATAGCTTTTTATTTTATTTTTTTATAAAAGAGGTTCAAAGAAAATGCATTGAAAAAAATTCAAGCTTTGTGGCATGTCTGATTACATATAAACAATCCTTTTTTGCAGCAACCCTGATGTTACCGTTAGTGCACCCCCGCTTGGCTTGGCTTAGATTAAACGTCACATTCCTTACAAAACTTTGTACATACATGACAAGCTATTTACACATAATATCACTGCCTCTTGTATTCCTTTAGTGTAGTTGCAGCCTTACACCCACAGCCCCTCCTATGATTTTAAATAAGCTTTCACAGAGAGCAAGGTGGCATATCTTGTTTTATTTTTTTCTCCCGTGCATTATGATATGCAAAGAAGCCATGGATAAATGCTCATTTTATACACAGGATGGCTGAAAATTGTGTCCCTATAAAAGATACAGTACCAAACTCTGATGTAGCATCAGAGGAAAAAAAGTGCTTTTTATCCTCTGTAATCCTGTCGGGTGGATGTGTTATTCCCTGCATAGCCGTTTCCCAGTACAACAACACACCAGAGGATAATATACAGTACATTAACATATAAATAGGTATATACATATTCACATCATACGTACTTAGTACAAAGGTCCATGTATGCAGCTCATACTGTACATGAAGATGGAGTTACTGTTGAAAATTATTTGTGTTTGGCAGCCTCATAAGCCAGTTTGTGAAATACAAAAATAGGGCTTTCACAAAAATATTACAAAAGCAGCAAAATATGAAAAAGAATCTGCTACTTCTGTAAAACAAAACTGTTCAGTGGGCACGGATGCTGCAAAGGGTTGCAGTTTGTTGCACTGTATAAAGATGAGTGGCTCAAGAGTCTGGAGATTAGAGGCAAACTACAAGCCAGGTCTGCTGGCTCTGGATGAGATGCCTCCTCGCGTGTGGGACCGAGGGGGGACAGACGCAGGCACCGGTGGAGCTAAGAGGAAGGATTGAAAAGAAAAAAAAAAAAAAAGAGTCTGAAGTTAATAAACAACCTTAAATTAAAATCTGCTTGCTGCTGCAATCTCCCGCATTTATAGTTCATCTGAGGCCCGACTCTGAAAGAGTTTCATCAGCCTCTTTAATCTACTGACCTGGGACAGGGGCTTGTGGGTCTGGCTCCTCTTCGTCTTTGATGGGCGAGTGCCCCAAGGGGTGGTGGGAAAATGAGTCCAAGAAAGACGAGCTGCTAATGCCAAGACTGATGCCGGTCACACCGATTCCGAGAGAGTCTGGTGGAATGAAGGAATAAATTAATGCATAAGTTATTAGCTGATGTGCTACGAAATTCATCTTAAAGTGTATGTTCAAAACAGGAAACGGGCGGAGGAAAGCAGGAGTGTCAGCTCACAATATTAATGATTCTCATACAAGTTCACTTTACCCCAGGATGAACTTCAAGCTTATGAACTATTAGAGCAAATAAAATTGATTGTTTTATTAAAGTATACCCATACACTGATTCAGCTATAACAAAAATATGATAGGAATACTTCTTAAATACTTCTATATGTTTAGAATAGAGAGCTAAAAGTAGTGGCAAATGTATGGATTGGATTGCATACGTACACCACTGTATCAGGTTTTTCATAATAAAATCTATTTTTAAATCATTTCAAATGAACATCTTTTGAACATGAGTAGAGGGGCTGATGAAGAGGTAGTGGAAATCTAGCACAGTGGCATTTGGTAACCAAATTTACCCCTGCAGAAATTTAATGATTTCAAATATTCAGGGTGAATTTCTGACCTGTGCCCACAGAGGCCCTGCCTGGTCGCCCCTGCCCAATGTTGTCCAATACTGTGAAGGATCGACGGTACGGAGTGTCCGACTGAAAGCAAAGCCAGGCGTCAAACACGCTGCTATACTAACTAATGCTACAGCACATAACATTATCCATACCAGCTAAGAATCTGGAATTATTGATGCCATTGTGACAAAGAGCTACTCTACACCTGATGTCTGGAAAAGAATAATAACGTGACAGCTTCTCTACAGGGTCAGGAAGTGAATTATGTGTTCCGTGGAGATTAAGCAGCATTTCACCCTGTATGTGTGAGTTGTGTTGGGGCGAGAGAAAACATCCAGTAGGTGGTGACGATCCCTCGGAATTGACCTGCCAGCTTCGTCATTTATAGCACTGTGGGCGCGGCTGGACGGCCCCTTCTGGCGCTGGAGAGATGAAAATAAAAATGGACACAAGGCTGACTATGAGCATTTTACTGCATTTGTAAAAATGTCTCTTTAGGGTTACTGGCACATTACTGTACCTGTGCAGTTCTAGATGGCTGCCCTGAGTAAGATGAGTCTGGGTCCCCAGTGCTAATGGGGGGAAGGAGTGTGTTTCTGCTCAGAGGCAATGGTGGAGAGGTCAGTCGGTCACTGGCCGTGGGTCTGCGGATGAAGACGCACACTTCAAGACAGTTTGTTTTGTTCTATGCTCCATCAGTAGCCCCAAAATATACTTCCTTTTTTCTAAAGCGATTACAGAAGGATTACTGTGAAACCCACATTAAAGGTGAGGACAAAAGTTGTGAGTTTAAAGTAGTTTTCTCACCACACCCCTATAAAAGGTTACAATTTACCTCTTCCCACATGGAAATTGATATGCGCAGGACTAGTTCTTGTCTAAATTCACAGACTTAAATCAAGTTTGTTGACAGCAGCTACAAATATTTTACACCGGCCTGATATCAGAAAGAAGTCTCTGAGCTCTAATTCCATCTGACACTCCGTCCACTGTCATGATTTCCAGGAGGTCAATTTACCCTCTGAAAATATCACTGTGGAAACATTGCTTGACAACGCCTGACAACAGGTTAATGATGGCTTTAGTCCCACACGTGGCACTCACTGACTGAGTTAATCAGTTGGTCACTGGACAGTTTGTACATTATACAATATGAAAAATACACAGTTTTCATGGCACACTTAGTCTGGTCCCAGGGAAAGTCTACACGTCAGGCTTTACACTTTATCCAAACCAACAAAGAGAAAAAAAAAGCATTTTTCCTCACATATGGGACTTTACTTTAAATCAAAATGTAACGTGCTTACTGAATTCACCATCAGATTATGGCACACAGTGTCTTTCACCCACTGTTCCCAACAAGTTCTACAAAACTTCTATGACCTCCTACCTTCTACAGCACAGAGCCATCAGGCACAGGCTGAAATGGAGTCTGTTCTGAATACAATCTCTCACTACATATGCACAACTTCACAGAGTGTAGGAGGAAATGAGGAAAGAAAAAAAAAAAAAGCAAAGTAGAGATTGGGGTGGCTTCTCGTGATGTTAAAACTCACAGACGTGTCCCGCGGATGACCTCATCCATGGATCCCACTGCGCTAGACTGACTCAGATTGGGAACAAGAGGCAGGAGGGTTCGGGGAGGAGGGTTCCTGCGTCGAGCCGACTGTGCCGAGCGGGACAGCGAGGAAGAGCTCTGCTCCAGGGGTCGGCGAGGGCGAGGTTTGTTGGAGGGGACCGCGCTGGATCCTGGTCTGTGAGACGCACGCTCTTCTGGCTCCCTGTGTGGGAAGGAAAGAGAGCAAAACACATTCGATGAATAGTCTGTTTCTAACCAGCCAACTGGCTGAGCACTCTGCCAAACAAGGTGTTAGGACCAGAGACAAAAACACTGCATGAATGATGCTTAGTACCTCTTGTTCTGCAAAATGTGTTTTCCAGTAAATGGAAAATTCCAAGATATCTTTGTCTCTTCCCCGTTAAAGATTTAAATCACATGTTAGAAATTTAAAAAAAAAACTGTGTTAAAATGTGGGATTCATTTCCTATTTTGAGGCAACTGCTCACAGGTTAGGACAATAAAATGTGATCATACTGGCTTCTATCCAGCGCACCAAGGTTCCTCTGCTGCAGGGGGATGCTGTGGATCACAATGAGGTCGTTCAGGTTGTGCTGAGTCGCTGCCGCTCCTCCTGGGACCCTTCCAGCCTGGGGTATGGGGTGAGATGAGCGACAGAAAGTAATGAGACAGATGGGGTGAAAAGTAAAAGATGGAAACAATTAAGGGGTCAAGGATAGGAGGAGGTAGGAGGGAACAAAACAAATAACATTAAGAGGAGGCTAACATGGTTAGTCATTACCATATGTGCAGTACAGTATAATTGCCAAGAAATCTTTATTCATCATGCAGTGAGGTAAGGAGGACCCTGTATCTGCTATGGCACCAAAAAGAAAGCAGTCATAACACTAAAAATCTAAAAATGCAACAAAGGCAATAATAGCAAAATAATACATTCCAGCATTCTCCTAAAAAAAGAAGGTTCTAACTACAGTCAAAACTGTCTGTTCAAAGTAAGTTGCAGTTAATTAAAAAGCTAAACAGACGGTGATGCTTTGGTGTTAATCAACAGGCACAAGCACATTTAATCTAAAGATGAAGATAATGAGCCGCTGTGGACGGCGTGCTCACAGCACGCCACCATTTTGGCTCTAAATGAGGGAGTTACATACACTGGAAGGTCTTTTCTGCTTTTTGGATTTCCGTCTGGACTTGTGCTTTGAGCCCCTTGACTTTGCATTCTTTAAGGGAGGGGGGGAGGACATGTCCAAAGAAAGAAACAGTGGATACAGAGGAAAGGAGGAAAGAAGGGTAATTAACAATGAGGGTAAAAAAAGACAGTAGAAAACGTATTTTTTTTAGAAAATAAGCAAAAGAGATAAAAGAAGATCAACAAAATACATTGGCAAGGTGAAGAGTGGACAGTGAAGAGGGAAGGCAAGAAAACAGTGATGCGGGTTAATGAATTGGAAGCACTGAAAGACTGAACAGCAACAAACAGGGGTGAAAAACAGGTGATAATCAAGTGTGAACTCTGGAGCAGACATATGGCTCTTATGTCTTAGAACTGGGTAAGACGAGTCTTACAACAGTCCCTACAAGTGCGGTATTAACACTATATGATTAAATTTGCCAGTATTATTTGAATCACTTCTTTTCAGGTTATACATTGTGATCACTATTAAAGAGAAAACATAAAATAGAAGTTTTTCCTTAAAAGTGCCGTCAGTGAGATTCATTTTTTATATACAAAAGGGAATCTATAGCTACATATACTGTTATGACATTTATTATTATATAGTCAAATAGGTTCGTGGCATCTATTAAAAAAGAAAAAAAAAGATTTTTGGTTTTGAATTGACCTCCTGACAGTGATGAAAGTGAAATCAGGCCCACAGTCTGTCCCCTCTAGACGCACCCTCACGCCTCACATGGCTCTTCAGACCACTGACCTGGAACTGCAGGCCAGCAGCGAGTGGGGGTACCCGGCTCTGGCCAAGTTTGGGCAGCATCGTGGGCAGTGAGGAGAGCAGCATAAAGGGATTCTGGGAGTCTTGCTGCACGGGGCTCAAGTTCCCAGAAATCTTTTCATCATCTGCCAAGCACAAATTTAAAATTGTTTTTCATAAGAATGTCCATTTGTTAATTAGAGTTCAGCCTAACGCGTGCAACATGCAAACCAGTGAAATTCAGCCTACGCAAAGTGTAGCATTCCCAGTGGCGTTGAACCAGCTCTTTCATCCAGCCAACCAGCTGCCACCACATATCATCAAACAGCAGATCGAGAACGGCTTGACGGCGACACCGGTATGGTGAGACTGGGGGCAGACAGTGATGCCTCCGACCTGACTCCGAGCAATCCTGTTCCCACTGGTCATCCTCCCTGCTGAAAGTCAATATTTATGATTTTATTCAAATTATTTTAACCAAAATGAAAAACACATGCCTAGCATGGGGGGGTGGGGGTTTAATTTTTTATTTTAATTAAATAGCAACTCTGGAAAGAGAATAACTTACAAGTCTGTGCTATCAAAAGCCAGGTACTCCTCCATCTGACCCTCTACTTCAATCACTCTCTGCTTGTCATGGCTACTGGTGCCACTGGAGGTACCAGGCTGCCCATCCAAGTCTGGTGAGTTGGACCTGACCAGAGCCGCTCTCCTGCCCTGCACGTTCAACCTTACCCCCACCAAGAGAAGGGCACACATAGTCAAACACCATCATTTCTATAAATACTGATGTTCATTGGACAACATCAGGTTGGAAGGCAGAATAAAAAATCCTTTTAAATATGTACAAGCAGGTTTAATTTAATCATATCTCTATTATATCAACTCAATTTACAGAAAAACTAGTGAGACAGCAACACAGCCTAATTCCTATTAGTCTATCATTAAAAGTGTCAGTCAATGCCCCCCCCCCCCCCCCCCCCCCCCCCCCCCCTCACAACCATGATAACCACCATGACTTTGGCCTAGATAATTAAAAAGCCAGAGGATCTAGGTCACAAAACCAGAGAGTCAGCCAGGAGCTCCTCTATAATTGATGCAAAAACAGGAGTCATCTGGACAGCCAGCCAACAGCCACTCAAGACACACAGAGACATAGCAGTTTTTCTTTAAATAATAAAGCAAGATATGGCTCTTTTGGGCTTTTGAACATACATAACCACTGTAAATTGTTTCACATTTAGTTAGTGTTAACAGAGTTTACTGACAGCAGTGGCTGATAATTCTTGCCCCTGCTGTTTCATCCTTTATTCTTCATTTTTCTCTATTTGAACCAGCAGTGTCAGGCTGTTCTAATGACATGTGACATTCCTGAAATCTTCAGCCAAGAATGATAAAAGTGAGAACATATTAATCAATATTTGCTTATGGAACAACATCTATAAATGTTATCTGGTGATATCATTACATGATTACTAAACAAACATAGCAGCCTACAATACAATCTAAACTTAAAGTAGACCAGATGGTGAGATACCACTCCCAGAGATATCATAATATATTTAAGACAGTTGTAAGAGGTGATCTTTAACTTTATGTATCTTCCATCAGTCAGTCAAGTGGTGAGTCAGTACAGACTTGAGACTTACTCTTTGCCTCCCTTATCTTTCTCCCGGGGCTTCACATTGCTTTCTTTGCCTGCTGGCGGCCTGCCAGAAGAGCTGCCTTCCCCTGAGGTAGTATACCACTGGAAGCCCTCATCACTGGGACACAGCAGCTGAGTCCCCAGGATACTGAGAGAGAGACAGAGACACACACACACACACACACACACACACACACACACACACACACACACACACACACAGAATATGTTAAACAACTGCGTTTCTCTGCAAGACTGAAATGCTGTTACAGGTTTCTCTCCACAATCAGCATTAGCCTTTGATCCCACTGCTGCCCCATTTCGTTTAGGATTTAAAAAGGGCTGGCTGCTGATAGGAGATGGTGGATTAGATACCGAAGATGAGGGAAACGTGTGGCCCACTGCTGACATTCATCTTGCAGCCCCTGGAGTATCCCTCCCCCGCTGCCCCTTCCCTCGTACATCTCTTTGTCGATCTCCTCAAACATCTTCTGCACCTGCCGTGATGCTGCCTTGTCAAACTCCTACGGGACGGAAACAGGAACACGGGAAAGAGAGTTATACTTCATGACTGAAAGCTTTTGCTTTTTACTTACTGGCAACACATCACTATTCCCTTTTTAAAAAAAAAAAAAATCTAACAGCAAGTGTCAATGTGCATGATAATTAGCTCCTATAGTCTCTTGAGATACATTCAAGTGTTTGTGGTCAGATCCATGTGATAACAAAAATAAATAAATAAAGAGCAAGATAGAGAAAGACGTATGTTTAAGAGAAAGTCAAATTACATAACTGAGTTTTTCTTTCTCAGAAGCAACTTGAGGACAATGAACTAAATAAATCATTGAGTCCTAGAAAAGTTTTGGAGGAACAGCAGCATCTAGAAAGCACAACATAATCACAAACCAACAGCAAACAGAATCAGGCTTTGCGTGTACAAACAAGTCATCTGTTACATTACATAAATACTGGTTCTGTGTTCTTCTAAATGTTTCCACAAATTCGTGGAAAGGTAACAAATGTTAGCGAGTAAGTCAAAATTTGACATAGGACTCTGGCAGTGTGTTTGTGGAGTCTTCTCGTCTTTGTAATACAACAACAAAAAGAACGGAAACAAAAAAATGCCAGAGGGGGAAAAAAAAAAAAAACATGTCCAGTGCGTGAGTGTGCACTTCTACAGTTTTACACACAGAGTCCAGCTGGCATCAACAGCTCACATTTAAATGGGTTTCTCATGAGCAGACTTACATCGTAGCCCCAGGAGAAAACAGAACTCCTCTCGGTGGAGATCCCAGTACCTGTGGAGCTGTGAATACCTGACCAGGACTGGTTGGGGTCTACTGAGATGACAGTGGGACACTGAGAGTGGCCCGAGGCAGCAGATGTCTCTGAGCTAAACACAAAGACAAAACAGTCATATTGGCTTGGCTGTAAAAACAATGAGAAGAACTACATCCCCTATACGAAATGCATATTTTGTCTTTCCAGCACTCATTCTTCCGTCTCAACACACAGTTTCTCTTTTCATCTATTTGTCTTTTACAGGAGAATTTGAAAAACCAGCATCCGTTTGAAAAGTAAACCGTGCCTCTGTTACGCTGCTGAGGGAATTGAACTGGTGGCAGCTGCTGATATTATCAAGGCAGAAAATGAAGGGCAAATGTCAAGGCAATTGAATATTCTAACAGGCTGCCTCATTTTTTATTCTTTTAACTGCACATCTGATGGAGGCAATGTGATATGAATTAATCTACTGCTTCTGGGTGTCACATAGCAAGAGCCCTGAGAATCAGTTGTCTGCTCAAGATGGTGTAACATTACAAAATACACAGGCATGAGAATGTCTGTGTGTGCATGTGTGTGCACTAGTTGCAAGTTGTTTTACTTCAGCCTGGCTGTACTTGCTTAGGTTTGTCTCCTTACATAACAACCAAGAAGCCTGCCTTGCTACTCCGCAGTCATTTTGCAACATGCTCAGAGCACTTATTTGAGCAGTATTTTTAAAGCATTATCTCATTTCACTTTAACCTCAATGGTCTCCTGATTAAAAATAAAATGCTTGAAAAGTTCACTGCTTTTATCCTACAAGAAGTTTTTAAAAAAGCTTCACACCCCTGCGAGTTAATCTTGTACCACCATCTATGTTCTCCCATAGGTTTCAATTCAGGATTCTGTGGGTATCTCTCTTATAACATCTCTGTAACAACCCAGGCCTGTGAGTCCTTCTGAAGGATGACCAGGACTCGGTTACCTGTTGTGTGCGGAGGCAGCTTCCTGCAGGTCATGGAGGTAGCACCGAGGCGTTTGGTTATCGTTTGCTTCTTCTGGGAGAGGATGGTGGTCAAGGCTGCTTCGAGACAACCCACGACTACAAATAAGACAGATTCAGAGCATTAATTTAATGATTTTAAAGTAATCAGCAAAATGAGTGTGTAATTGAGGGTGGCTGTAGCTCAGGAGGTGGAGCGGGTCCCCTACTGATCAGAAGGGCAGCGGTTCGATTCCTGGCTACTCCAGGCTGCATGCCAATGTATCCTTGGGCAAGATACTTAACCCCAAGTTTCTCTCTGATGCAAGGGTTGGAGTGTGAATGTTAGATAATAAAAGCACTTTGCTTACTTAATCAAAGTGAATGGGGTAAATGTAAGTTTTTGAGTGCTCAAACAGAGTAGAACAGCGCTATATAAGAACTAGTCCATTTACCATAATTGCATTTTGAGATGACTAGGGAAGAACATTAATAAGATGTCAACTGCTTTTATAAAGTTTGAGTCTGAACACTCTGTTGAAATAAAACAGAAAAAGGCATGCACGTGACCAGGGTTATAATAGTTTTGGATTTTACATTATAGTTTAGTTTTAGTTAGTTTTTACTTTTTTTTCTCTAATTCAGTTAGTTTTAATTAGTTTTCAGAGTGGTTTTGCTCGTTTTTATTAGTTTTTATTTTTGGTTTCATGCTTAGTTTTAGTTAGTTTCAGTTAGTTTCAGTATTAGTTTTAGTATTTTCATACCTAATCAGGTGCAAGATTCAAGGCGCAAAAGTGACTATTGTGTAATGAAAACTTGACAAAAGATACAGTTTAAAGAAATATAGTCAACAACCAACTGTTCACAAGACATGCTAAATGTGTGTAATATTAAGGACACACATGAGCATAACCAGGGAGAAACAAAGAAAAACATGAACTCCCAAACTCAATAAATTCTACAATAAACTCCACAATAAACTTCAGCATCAGTGCAGCAGATTAATAACGCCTACATGTGGTGTTAAACAAAAACAAACTCTTTGAAGGAGTCAAAGCTCAAATCCAGCTGCATCCTGATGTTCTCACCACCTGAAGCTGCTTCTGTTTTGGAGCTAGCTTGGTTAGATGCTCGCTAATTAAACCTGCAGGGTCTTTGCGGCCTCTGTACACAACCTACAGAAGTTGCCGACCTCATGTCCGCATTTATGCTTGTGTAGCTGGATTGTGTGTGTTAATTACCTTGTGGTCGTGTGCAGGTGTTTGTACTCAAAGAACCTCCATACGGGACTAGGCAGACCGCAGCCATTACTTTGCGGACCAGCGCGGTGAGCGCACGCACATGCGCACTCACACAGTTGTCCTGTGGCGCTCCCAGCTTAAACTCGGAGAGCGGAAACAATGATTTCATATCAATCCACAAGGCTTAAAAAACCCCCCCAAAAAACAAGTAAATGAAAGTAAGTTTATCGATTATTTCAGTTAGTTTTAGTTAGTTTTGTAAACTCACAATTCAGTTTTAATTAGTTATCGTTTTTTCCTTTTAATTATAGTTTTTATTTATTTCAGTTAACGACAATGTTTTTTCAATTTCAGTTTTCGTTATTTCGTTCGTTTTCGTTAACTATAATAACCCTGCACGTGACTCACGTATGCAAAATGTTTTCTGCATTGTGCCGCTGTCGATAAGCTCAGAGCACCAGATTATGATGGATCAAACTGAACCAGTTGTAGATTCCCATTTGTATTACAGTCACTGACGACCTTAAGGCAGATATACAGTGCTGTGAAAAAATATTTTTCCCCTTCCTGATGCCATATTTTTAAATATTTGTCACACTTATGTGCTTCAGATCAAACAAATTTTAATCTAAGCATGGTTAGCACTGCTGCCTCACAGTTAGAATAACATGTAGAAGGCCTGGGTTCAATTCCACCTTGGCCCGGGCCTCTCTCTCTCTCTCTGTGGAGTTTGCATGTTCTCCCCGTGTCTGCGTGGGTTTCCTCCCACGGTCCAAAGACATGCACTTACTGGGATTAGGTTAACTGGCCACTCTAAATTGCCCATAGGTGTGAATGAGAGCATGAATGTGAGTGTGAATGGCCCTGACAGGCTGGCGACCTGTACAGGGTGTACCCTGCCTCTCGCCCCCCCCCCCCCCCCCCCCCCTCACCATGACCCTGAACTTGATAAGCAGAAGTGAATGGATGGATGGATGGATGGATGGACAAAGATAATCCAAATAAATACAAAATGCAATTTTTAAATTATTTCATTTATTAGAGGAAAAAACAGCTATCCAAACCTACCTGGCCTTATATGAAAATATAATTGCCCCCTAAACCTAATAACTGGTTGTGCCATCCTTTAGCAGCAAGAACTGCAATCAAACATTAATTCAGCCACACTGTAGGGTTTTTGAGAATGAATGAATGACCAGGTCATGCCAAAGCATCTCAATCTGATTTAAGTTGGGTCTTTGACTAGGTCACTCCAAATCCTTCGATTTGGCTTTTTTGAGCGAGTCAAAGGTGGACTTGCTGGTGTGTTATGGATCACTGTCCTGCTGCATAACCCAAGTGTGCTTCAGCTTGGCATTAGTTAAATACGGGGTTAAATACTTTCTCACAGCACTTTAACATGACAAGATATCATGAAGAAAACTGACACCAGTGAAAACAACTGGAGGTATTTACGTGATATGAAGATATGATGATGATGCTCCATAGCTACAGGCTGTTTTAAAAAAAAACAAAAAAAAACATTATATCATGATTGCTCTAGATGTATATAAATGTCCGTCTTGGTGGTTTTGTCCCTCTTTCGGTTAATTTAACGTGTAACTTTCATGGCTTGACAATTTATAAATGATAATAATAGTTTTTAAATAATAGTGTTATTAGTAGGAAATAAAAATGCAACGGCCAGCTAAACTGAATAGATGGCCATGGTCATACTGCATCTCTCTCTAAACCAGACGACGGACCAGCTGGACTGTCACCAAATACATGAACACCAATAACAATTTTTACTGTTTCTTACGATGGTGGTGGGCAAGCAGTCAAGATAACATCCAGTGAAGATAACAGCATTGAAAAAAAAAAAAAACGTATTGTGAAGCAAATTAATTTATGTCAGCTACTCACATCTCGAGTTTGTGCGATACAGGTCTCCGGTTGTACCGTGAAATCATTCTCCTTTGCCTCCGTCTTATATGCTCAAGCCCTGTTCTTTCATTCTCGCCTCGGCTTCCAGGACTCTCAGCGAACAGTTCAGATGGAGCTCTGACATTTCCTCTAACATTCGCCCGCAGATACTCTGGATACAGTCGCTGTTTCTAACCACTGCCGCTAAGCTATGTCCAAAAATAAGCTAGCTGCTGTTACATGGGCGGCCAGATTACAAAAAAAAGGCACAGATAGCATTGTATAGTTTCTACATTCCCACATAAAATTAATCTTGCTACACTAAATACACATGTTGTTTACCCCAGAAGTTCATTTTTAACTACATTTCTCTCTATATACATATATGTATATAAATATATATACATATGTATATATATATATATATATATATTAATGGCTGTGTAACGTTACTGGAGCAAGCTACGGCCAGCTCATAGGATATTCTTCGCTAATACTAGCATTACCACCACCACCAACAACAAAAATAACGCGGCTGTCATGGATACGCAGTTGCGTAGCCCCGAAGTCTCATGGGAAATGTATTTCAGTTCAACAAACTTTCTCTACAACATCACTGGCTAGAAAACTTTAATTCCCAGCATTCATTGCAACAGCATGTTGCGTTTATAAAATGTATCCGCTTGTCTTCTAATTTTAACTAAACTCAAACTGTTTATTTATCGAATTTAGTGTAAAATGAAACTTATTATTTAATATATATTTATCACGATGTCAAATATTTTTGGAGTCGGTTAAACAGCTACACACATATATATAAATATAGGGTAGGAACTCTGTTATTTGTTTGGCGAAGACGACTAAACTTTATCGTAGGACCTAAACAGTTACAGATGGCGTGAAAGGAACGTACGTAAGAATAAGCATAAAAAGAGACACTCCGCAATAATACTAACACAGCATCATCCATTTAAAAGCAAGACAAGGTAAAGCAGAATGACACTTTCAGGAGACTGTCGTGACCATCAGCAGTAATACATTTATCTCATCTGTTGTGTCGAAGCCTAGGATTATCTTCTGAAAGTCACAATATAAAAGCAAACAGTGTCGACTTTTTATGTGTTTGTACATTGCTTTATACTCATGTTTTGTTTTAGTTTTTTATTTGTTTGTTTTTTATCAGATCTTTAAAAACTGCTACAATGGAGGCCCTTCAGAGGAGAGTGATTCAGGAAGACATGGTCCAGTATAAGCTCTTCTTGATCCAGCCAGGCAACACTTCTTCACAGCAGACTGAGGAACGTCTTACACATCTGGTAGAGGAGATTTTGGCGAAGTTTGCCCCGCTCCTGATACAGTACATCTGGCAGCATCAGCCATTCAACCTCAAGTATCACCCTGAGAAAGGTAAAACCTGGTCAGCACCACAGACATGAGCAGCTTAGATATGCATGCTGTTTGTCTTTTGAGCACTTGGTAGACACACTAAAGGCTGGTGTGTGTATACATCTTATTCACAGCAGGTGTTCCTGCTCACATTGGAGGTAGCACTCAGTTTGGAGACAACGTTGAGGACGAGTGGTTTATTGTTTATCTTCTGCAGCAAATTACAGAGGCTTTCCCTGAGCTCACAGCCAGGTAAGAGCAGTCCTGTTTATATTTCTTTAAAATATATTTCAACTCTGAGCAGAGTTTGCACAAAGTAAATGCTTATCAGTCGTATGTGTGTCTGCTTCCAAAATGTATTGTTTGTGCGTGCAGAGTTGAGGACAACGATGGGGAGTTTCTTCTGATTGAAGCAGCAGACTACCTTCCTAAGTGGCTGAATCCAGACACAAGTGAAAACAGGGTGAGTTTTCCAAAAGATGGCAGAGGTTAGAGTACTGGAGGCACTGTATGTGTCAGCCCAAACAATACACTGATACCGATGGAGGGTGGGACCTCCAGGCAGCCTTTGGTTTCATCATTTAATCCATAAAAAATTAAGCTTGACTACAACAAATTGATTATTAAATTTGACCAAAATACACGATTGGATGTAATTACAAATGATGACTTAATATGACTTAATTTTGTTTGGTTTCAATTAGGCTTTGATTCATTTAAGTTAATACTTTAGTGGAACAAACCAGTGGCTGCCTGGAATGAGTACACTTTGCAGAAAACATCCAAAACCTACCTTCACAGCCCTTTTAAGATTCTGTCTCTTGACACAGTGCTCTATTTTGTTTTAAGTGTAGGCCTTCATTGCTGCACTCCTTTTCTGTCTCAGGTCTTCCTATACAGGGGAGAGCTGCATATCCTGCCCTGCCCTTCTAAATCCACTTCAGTGGGCTTTTCAAAAGATGTGGTACCCAGTGTGGCACAAGCTCTGGAGCTGCTTTACACTCACCCAGAACTCTGTCGGGCAAGCCCCAAGATTTGTTCAGCACTGAAGAACAGACTAGAGGGGTAAGAGGCATTCCGCATACAATCTGGTTTCAGTATTCAAAAGCGACATCATGATAAATGCCACTGACAGAGCTTCTGCACAGACAAGTGGAAAACGCTTAATAGCACTAGGTATATGAGTCGCTTGTGGTGATATTGGCGCTTTAAAATGTCAGAGTATAAGGTGCAGAATCAGTGTTGGGTACTTCTTACAGAAACATGAGGAATACACTATTTTAACCTTTTCTCTCAGGTATCCAGGGAAGATTAAATCTGGCCTCCACAGTGCCCACTGCTTCATACCTGCGGGTATTGCCACTGTGTTGGCACAGCGGCCAGACCTCATCGCGCCTGCAGTGTCCGCGTTCTACCTGCGGGATCCAGTAGATCTGCAGGCGTGTCGAACCTTCAAGACGTTTCCTCCTGATACGAGAGTCCTCACCTTGGTAAACACGCGCACATATTTGTGATTGTAATGGTTAAAGCAAAGAGCTAAGGTTGAGCTTTTCAAAAGGTAATATCCTTGATCAAAAATATAACTTCTGTGTTCTTTTAGAAATGTTTATTTTATGTATAGGACTGTAATTACTGATTTTTTTTTTATTTATTTATTTTTGTCTGTTTCCATAAACCCTGAATAAATAATTCCAGGTGACGTTCACTCGTTGCCTGTATGCCCAGCTGCAGCAGCAACAATTCACCCCAGATCGGAGGAGTGGTTTCACCTTACCACCTTGTTCTCATCCTGAGTACAAGGCTCATGAGCTTGGCATGAAACTGGTGATTTATTATCTCTTTGCTCGTCATACTTTATACTTTTATTGCAGATAACGTTTGTTTTTATTATATGAAAGTCATAATCATGTGCTTGTGCTGCACTCCCAGGCCCATGGCTTTGAGATACTGTGCTCTAGGTGCAGACTGCCTTCGTCAGAGCCTAATGCTCCAGTCAGTTGTAACCCACAGTGGAAAGGCTTTATGGAGAGTTTGAAAAGGAATGGCTACTTCCGTGTATGTAACACTCTTTTAATACATGCACATGGTTTAAGATGCAATATACTCAGAATTTATCTATTGGAGCACTTTTTTTTTTTTTTTAAAGTGATTTTCTCTTGAAGGGAGAACTGGAAGGTTCAGCCCGTTGCAGAGAACTTATAAGAACTGCAGAAAACTTCTTCAAACAGTCAGTTGCCTCAAAATCAAGGTAAAGATTTTGGCTGTGCATACACACTGTAAATACATTTGCCAGTGTCATCTTAGATATCTGTTTGAATGAACCTTTTTTTTTTTGTGTGTTTTGTCTCAGTGCTTTGTCCCCAGGCGAGGAGATTCTCCAGCTACTGCGCATCTGCGAACCATTCAGCTTGGAGGAGATGAAGAAAAATGAGTCACAGCTCCCCCAAGAGGACAGTGAGTGAAAAACCTGGCTAGAAATTGGCCAGAACATAAAACATACAAACCAGTCACTGTAGCATGATAAATTTTTGCATACACATTGTAAAAAGCTTAGATTTGACCTTTCAAAGGAAGATTAGGATCCTTACATAACCCCACAGTTAAGTGTAATTTTCCTAGCTAGGGATACAACACCTGTCTGCCTGTTGAAGATGTGTCTGTTACTCAGTGAGCATTGTAAATTTTATACAACTTTGTGAGAAAGAACATTCCCTTTGTCTCTCTCAGCCACCTGAGATTCTTCGCCTTGTGCCAGTTTCTTTCAGTGTCTGTCCTGTTGGTATGCTTCCCTCATTCTCTTCCCTTCTCTCTTACAGCCGTTCCCCATAATTAGTTTTTCTCTGTGTCAATCTCCAGGTGACAGCTGGCTGGATATCACAGCCCAGGATTTGGAGCGGCTGTTGCAGGAGAGAAGCGGGGATAGAGCGGATGTTGGCGGCCAAAACTCCAGTTCCACCGAACAGAAACAGCATGCAGAGGAGAGGGGAAAGGAGACAGAGGACAGCACAGAGGAAGAGGAAGCTGGTTACAGCCTGGTAGCTATCAGTCAAGGGATGAAGAACTTCCTCAAGGCCATGTCATCACATGAAGGCGCAGAACTGCCCTGGTGAGGTTAAATAATTTTGTAATCTGATTGATTTTTTTTTTTTTTTTGATGATATTTAGCCAAGATCATAGTAAATGAAATAATTTACTGAAAGATAATGAACAAAAAAAACACGCACACACTGGAGTACAGTAATTCTAAGCAAGGTATAAATTCAGATTTTAATATGCATATGATGTAATGTGAGCATTATTTTCCCTTAATAGTGTCCCTGAGCTGCAAGTAATTGGTGCATTTATACTCTTTTCTTCCTTTGTATTCCAGGAGCAGTACAACCCAGCCTTTTAGTATTGATCCCAACTCCATGGCCAATGCACTGGACAGACTACTGGGTATGAAGTTTGTCCAACAGTGAAATATGTGGCGTAAACTTTCCACTTTTTTTTTTCTTTAACAAATCTTTTATTTTTCTAGGAGGCAAAAAAGAAGAGCTAGATTCAGATGATCTAGATGATTCTGATGAGGAGGAGGAGGAAGAGAGAGAAGATGGCTTCTGTGGTCAAGCAGAGATGAAAGAGACAGAAACTCTGGACAGTCTTAAAAGATACATGGACCAAATGGACGAGGAGTTGATGAAGACTAATGTAGGACAAAGCTTCAAACAAACGGTAAATTCTGATTGTGATCGACATTCTTCACGTGCCTTCCTTTGCACGGATCTCAAGAATTAAAAAAATATGCACGGGCCATGTGTGTGTCACCCTGAAACTATGTTTGTCTTATCTGCAGAATTACAACAAGGCAGGCTCGAGCAGCAGCTCCTCTCATCCCTCTGCCAGAGGCAGACTCCCAAGGGAGGAAGAGCTGGAGGAGAATGAGGAGGAGATCCAGCCTTTAGATGTGGATGTCAATTTGGTCACAAACTTGTTGGAGTCCCTCAGCTGCCAGGCTGGGCTGGCTGGACCGGCTTCTAACCTGCTGCAGAGCTTGGGCATTCATCTACCACCAAACTCTGACTCTGCATAAAGGGCAGGAAGTAGACTCACAGTATATGTGTAATTAGACTCAATGAGAGGTGAGAACTAACACATGGCAAAGACCAGCATCTACAGTGCCTGCATTCCCCTATATATAGAGCCCCTATATACTATGAAGGTTTATTGTTTTGAAAAACAGATACTGTGTATATTGTTAAAAAAAAAAAGTATTCTTTGGGGCTTTAGGACACTCTGAAAACATCTTGTAACCAAGAGCAAATTCAGGAAAGGAAGGGCATAGGTGTGCACAAAAGGAATTTATTGAAACACAGGGTATTGTATTCACATTTACACATTTTCACGTCTGTTTTGCTGTGAATCCTTTTAGTATTGGTTGGAGAAAGTTTGAGAAGGCACATTAATCCCTACAACCATAACGGTAAGAAGCAAGGCTCCATTAACTCCACGTGTGTGTGAAATCAGTGTTAACTAAAAGTGAGATTTTTGCAGCAAACTGCCAATTTCATCAGGTTAACTGCAGATTTTTAATACATGCTGCTTTGTGTAATTCGTGTGTGCACTGATGGTGTTTTTATTAGCTGTAAAATGTGATTCTATAAAGAATAAATTTTTTTTTTTCTAAATAAAGCCATTTTCAGTCTTATAATGGAGTATTGTTTTTGGTATGTTTGTTAACAGTATTACAGTAAACCTACCAGTCCAATTCATGCCAAATTGACACAAAAGATGGCCAGTGATTTCTAGATCACCTGATTACATTATTGCCATTATTTGGGTAAAGTTAAAAAAAAAAACTCTACATTTAACATATGGCAAAATTAAAAAAAAAAAAAACCACATCTCCCTCAAAATCGGATTCTTCTGATATTCGGTACACAGCTGTGGAGGGCCAAGAACTAGTACCAAACCGAACATCATCTGAATCTGATAAAAATTCTGGATTTGAATATATGAATTTAATGTGGGGAAACTCAGTGTAACACATATTTCTGGCCCTGTCTCAGCTGAAAAAAGACACATCCTCATTTGTTGCAGTAAGATGTATATCACTATTGTCCGTGTTCATGTATCATTTGACTGGGATATGACCCGGATATGCGAATATGACACAACTTTTCTCTATCAAGCAGTTGGTTCAATTCCCCTATTATTGCCCCACTTGTAAACCTTGGAAAATTATGAGCATGGACAATTCGACCTGTGTATTATCTTGATAATTCGGTGTTTGGAGAGTGACGTGTTTGTAAGATGGACAACATTAAGCTAAAACATCCTCTGGGGGGCCAGGGTTTGTTGTGCTCGGCACCACTTCTCTTGCATTTTATTAAGTTTGTAGAGATTGTCAGCATTATTCACATTTTTCAAAGTTTGTTATAAATTAATACATAGCAACATTTTCTTCTAATAACAATTAGCTTCTAATAACAACTTGAAATACTAAAAACAAAAAAGCACCAACTGAGTGAGCATTCAGCTCTTTCCACATGCAAACCCCTTCTCATCTGGCCTCTTTACAGTCAGATTCATTCAAGGGCAGCTTGTATCAGTCTCTGGTTAAGTATTAATTCAGTTAAGTATGCACATTTAAATAATTAACATGTCATGAAATAATTTAGCAGTTTGTGCCAACACCCTGTCTTCATCCCTTTTCATCTGCAAGAGCTGGCAGGGTCATATGAGGACAACTTCCAGGAACGTTCCTCTGCTGATAGGAACTCTACCAAAAATTGAAGTCATAAAATTGATCCAACTCATATTTACAGTGTTTCGTGTGCTTATATATAGTTGCCTAATATTTCAGCTTAAGGTCTGAAAGAAAAATTGTAATATTTAACCCATGATGCTAAACTGTTTCATTAATAAATACCTGGCTTGGAAACTGCTTCATCCCATTAAGCCACAGCCTTGCACAGAGTGCAAAAACACTCCTGTTGCTCACTCTGCTGAAAGAGGCAATTATCTAGGGTATATGTATTATCTGTTAATAACTGGTATTAAAAGAATAGGAAAAAAACACATCATTACTAATTAGATATTTGGACACACCCAATTGCCAACTGTGTATCTTTAGTGTGTCATCATATTCTGTATTTTATCTTTTATAACTTTGTAATCTGAGGGAATATGGTAAATGGTAAATGGACTAGCTCTTATATAGCGCTTTTCTACTCAGTATGAGCACTCAAAGCGCTTATCGATTGATAAGGGAAATAGGAACACAATGAAGCTATTATCTACAGAAATAACACTTTGGTCAGACTCAGTGCATTGGTGCAGTACAAAACAACCTATTAAATCTTTAGGTTCTTTACAGAAGCTGAAAAAAAGCCTCTACTATGTACCTCACTGAGTAGAGCAGTGCCGCAGTGAGGGGTGAGACACAGAGAGCCAGTATACTGACCACAAAGCTCAGCACCATTCCCAGCAGAAGAATAGCGAACAGGTATCCATGGAAGAGCAGGCTGCACCAGTTGCCCTGACTCAACACGTACCAGGGACTCTCCGGGTGCAGCAACCACAGGATGCCCAACACCCAGCTCTGGTTCACCAGCTGGGTGTAGTACATGTCAAAAACAGAGGCTTGAGAACCTGGAGGGTGACGGTGTTCGGTCTCAGACACTTTAGCTAGCCCGGTCAGAGACAGACTGTGCAGGATTAAAGACAGAGGTCCGTATATATACTCCAGAGGCACAATACTTAAGAGATCCTTAGATGCTGTAGATAGAGAGAGGAAGCTGATTAGAGGTTAATTTGCTCTGAGATGTTAAACCCTCAATTTCACCTTTCATCTGATATCTGAAGGTTTACCTGTGATGATCACAGAGGTCACACTAATGATGGAAATCAGAGCGGTGATGTGGATTGCTGGTGGGGATGCCAGCTTCAATGCGAAACTAAAGCCAGCAGTTATCAGGGGCAGCAGAGGCACCATGAGGAGGAAGAAGCTGGGAGATGAACTGCTGGCTTTTGCCCACATGGTCAGCACAGTTTGAATGCTGCTACAGATAGCAGGCGGCAGCAGCCTCTCGCCCAGGGACCTGGAATAACTTCTCAGACGCACCAGATCCAAGACATGCAGGAGATTTAGGAATAGGAGAGACACCAGAACCTGAAAAGAAAAGACAGAGTATAAAAAATAACTTTTAAAAAAAAGTATTGAACTTTGAAAACAAGAGAAAGTATTTCTCATTTTTAATGACAAACCATAATAGTCACTACAACTCATGCTGCTAAGGCATGGCAGTACACACTGTAGAACGTGTGAATGGTAGTAACATTTAACTGAAATTTCTCAGGAAGTCAACACACCTCATAAAACCTGATTTTGAGTTCCTGACATACATGTAGATAACGGAAACAGCAACAGGTCAAGATTATCTCTCAAAGTGTCATTTTGAATGTTCATTACTGGGTTTTTATTGTAGTCCTTAGTTCTGGTTTTGCAGAATGTTTTCACGCATCACTGAGTTTACTCTCGGCCCCTACTTACGTTTACTTCTTGTTTTATTTGTTTTCTGTTTAATTACTTCCTCTTGTGACATTCACTGTTTTTACTTCACCCCCCCCACTGTTCTCTTTCCCAGCCTCGTTAACATCTGAATTCACCGCCCTTTTGTTACCCTTCTGTCCCTGGTTTGTACACTTCATCGATTCTCCCTCAGTGGTTGCGGTTGTCTGTACTCCCCCTCGTTCCTGAGTCTTCCCTGGTGATCCCCTCCTGCTGGATTTTTGTTATTTTTACAGCTTGGACTAATCTTTCTCTTCATCAGAGATTTACCTGCCACGTCTACATTTTTTGGTCATAAGTCCTGATAAAAGGGAGTCCTGATAAAAGGGAGCAGAGTTTACATCTACTTTTAAAAATATCTATTTTTAAGCAAAAGGCCAAATAAACAAAAAGCTGAATACAAATTATTCATCTGAACCGATCATTTATCAATAGTTTAGGCTGCTGATGGTGGTGTGATGGTGTGGGGGATATTTTCTTCGGCCCCTTAGCACCAACTGAGCACCACAGTCTGCCTGAGTGTTGTTACAGACAGTTTCCTTTTATGACTACAGTGTACCCAACCTGGCACTAGCATGGTGTAACTAATGAAGTGGCAAGTGAGTGTACGGTTGAATTCCACTGACACACATTGATTTCTGCATGTGTGATTTTGATAAATATGCTGCCACATACCTAAAAATTTTCCTATTTTTCTGAAGCACCTCATACGGAAAATACTATTAGGAACTATTAAGTATTAAAATCCGGATTGTACATAAGAAGTATGGAATAAACCCACCCACCCCTGTGACTTATTGTCATTATAAACAACGTGCCAAGTTGTTAAATCCAATACTAGCTTGTGGACTATAGTATCATTTAGTCACTACAGCACCTCCCTATATATCTGCAGTTGAGGTCAAAGCTGGACGTCCAAAGGTCTGTTCTCATTCCACCTTTGGACAGGGTTACATCTGCAGCTGAGTTCTTTGGGCGGCCATTTGGTTAAACATCAATGCTGCACATGTGTTTATCAGCAATAAAGCTCTTCTGTCACACCCCCACTGCCTCTACTTTCACCTTTAACCTAACACACACAGCAATTACTGACAGAGTTTGAATGACCAGCAGCTTGTGGTACTAATGATTAACAACAATTCACTTACACATTGAAAGACCATTCCGTTTTTAGCGGTGCTAAACAAAGAACTAGTTATTGCTAACTAATTTTTTTTTTTTTTTACAATACAGAACGTCATTATCAGAATATATAACTTGATGTTGGCAAAGATACTACAAATGCACTCCAGCAAAAGCAAATACCCTCTGGTTAAGTCTCAGTGCTTTATGTAAACCAAAAAGCACTGGAGTGACCTTGTGTGACCTTTTTAACCCACTTTCTACAATAATTTGTAAAATGGTATTTTTTATGTATCCACTCTAATCAAAGTGTAGATCTTTCCAAAATAAATGATCCAAAAGTTGCTGAGACCAACCTGAGCAAAGCTGAGGGCCACAGCATATGGAAAGTGGTACTGAGAGATAAAAATAGCAGCCACAAAGTTTCTGAGTTTGTCAGCCAGACCATATATCACCACAACCAGCAGGCTGAGGCTGGCAACCAGGGGCTTCAGTAGATGATGCGATGAAAGGCACCTTACTGCTGAAGCACATCTCTCCTTCCATCGCCCCACACTGTGCACAAGAAGTGACAGACATGAATCATACAGTCACAGTGATAATAATGACTATATCTAAAACAAAAATCAATCGTCACCATTTTTCAGCTTAATAATTTAAGATGCTTACATATATATATATATATATATATATATATATATATATATATATATATATATAGAGAGAGAGAGAGAGAGAGAGAGAGAGAGAGAGAGAGAGAGTTTGCATTTTAAATACAACTATTGACCCATTTAAATGGTTCCCAAAATACAGTATGTAGGACTTGAAAAGCCAGAAGGATAACCTTTTACTTGAAAAATGTGCTTTTATTTTATTTTATTTTATCTTTTGCAGAATTTCTCACCGGGACTACAGGTGTGGGGTCAGTGCAGTGAGAAGAACAAGTAAAATGATTTGATTACTTCCCGATTAACTAATTCCCATTTACAGATGATCTCTCTAACAATGAAATAAACGTGTAGTCAGGACGTCCTGACTACACGTTTATTTCATTGTTGC
The DNA here is from genome assembly GCF_007364275.1 of Archocentrus centrarchus. Taxonomy (NCBI): domain Eukaryota; kingdom Metazoa; phylum Chordata; class Actinopteri; order Cichliformes; family Cichlidae; genus Archocentrus; species Archocentrus centrarchus. The sequence goes on from NC_044360.1 coordinate 12,149,262, forward strand.
AAATAGGTGCAAACTAGGTACCTAGTTAGATGCATTGTCCAGTTGTTTTTGTGCTCTTATAGGGTTGTATTTAATTTGTGCTTAAAGTTGAGACATATTTTCCTATTGTAGTTTTCTTATTAAGTTGTACTGATGCCGATTCTCTGACAGGATACTCTTTTTTTCAAATGAGTATCCTTTTTGAATGAATCTTAGCTAATTATGAGTCCATCAATACACGGTATAATATTACACCTATTTACACCTATATATTAGCTAAATGCTAAAACAAAGAGTAAAGTTGATATTTATTCAAATGTAATAAGACCTCACAGGACTGATAGGCTCATTGTATCCTGTGTTTAACGTATTAACGTTAGCTGTAACAGCCTAACGTAGCAAAATTAAAACCGGGTCATGAAAGGTGCTGCTTTAAAAAAAGGCATATAGACAAGTTATAACAACGCATATTTAAAAGGAGTTCAGCTGATTTTATTTTCGGATAAAAAGCATGACAACGTGAGAAACGATCTCTACTCACCCTTTGGTAGTCGTCATAAAGTCATATTTCATCTTCAACCTCCAAACCATCCATTTTCTCCCTTTGGCTGTCACTTCCATTCATTCCTACAACAGCCAGTAATACTGCGATGATATTAAAATGAATAACGTCGTAACACAAACCTGTCCTGTTCACCTCTCATTGCACTGAATGTGGTTCTGCGCGTTAATGCGCTCTGCAGGCTGCGGACATTCACCTCGTTGATTTTCTAGCTGTAACCAGGCGGACTTTGGTCTCGCTTGTTTGTCTTCCCACGGACTCATTACAGAGGAATAGAGGCTGGACAGCGCTTAAAAGTTGATGTAAAGAGCTAATAGCCGCGGACTCGAGTCAAATGTCTACGTATTTCATGACACATTATGCGTAATATGGAAACAGCAACCTTATGAGGAAATGTATTACTTTTATCTTTTTTTATATATGCATTTTTAAATAAATATAGACGTGTAAATTCATTGATAACGAGTTTGCTTATAAGAAACTATTATCCTTTGGTTCCCTTGCTTTGGCATCTGCTTGTAACATTCCTCCCCGGCTTTACGTTCCCAAACAACCGCATGAATGAGGGTCAGTTTGAGTAAACAGACCCGCCAGGTTGAGAGGATGGAGGTTTGTGCACGAAGGGGACTGTGAGTTTCAGAGGGCTTTCGGCTGATCATGAGTGTAGGCTACCTGTGCACAGTGTACACTGTATGTATTGTATATATACATTAATATGTGAGAACATACGTTATGATTTATATTTGTGGAAACTGTGCACATATTCTTCACTGATTTTTTTTTATTTTTTTTTTACGTCAGTCAAACTAGTTTGTTGGCACTAAATTACTCAAGAGTACACAAGGGGGCAGTCAAACTCACATCACTTCCTTTCAGTGCACTGCCTCTTTCATTAAAGTAATCTAACAGATGGAGTAAGTTGTTACTTTTGGGATTAATGCATTGCATTCAAAACAAAGGGTCACTTGTTATAGTTTAGTTTAATTGGTAATTACAATAGTAATTACAATAGTATACACAATATTACCATCTGCCTCCATCTCACCCTATCCCTAGCATCCTCCTCTGTCACACCAAACCTCTGCATATCCTCTTACACTACATCCATGAATCTTCTCTGTGGTCTTCCTGTTTTCCTCCTACCAGGCAACTCCATATTCTGCATCCTTTGTCCAATATAGCCAGTATCGCCCCTCTGCACATGTCCACATTATCTCAGCCTTACCTCTCTAACTTTGCAAAGTGCTTGACCTGAGCTGTCCCTCTATTCTACACATTTCTAATCCTGTCCCTTCTGGTCACTCCCAGTGAAAATCTGAATAGCTTCAACTCTGCCACCTTCTGTTTTTTGTTTTTGTCAGTGCCACCATCTCCAAACCATGCATGACAGCAGGTCTCCCTACCATCTTGTAAACCTTCCTTTTCACTCTTGCTGCTGTAATTCTGCCTCGAAGTGATTCTCGGAAACCAGCACGTAGGGCTTGATAAATCAAGTAATCAGATAAGAAATACTTTTGTCTTATTAACAGTTAATCTACATATTTTAACTTCCGTAGCATGACTGCAGATTTTTTGCTGTGTGAAACAAACATGATGGAGCAGCTACAAACTTCTCTTTTCTTCACGTTTACACTTTCTGATCAGGTAGTTGATGAAGGGCTCCTCCAGCTGTTTCCCAGTAAAGGTTTTAATGGTGGTTACAGGAACAAGCGCTGCTGCTTTGGATTTGTAAATTTGGATCAAGGATTTTTTTTTATAATGGAATCATTTGAGTTTCTCGAGGAATCGGTGCAGCCTAACATCAGGTGACTCTGGAGGGGAAAGCTGTGCTCTATTCACAGTGTATAATGTAGTTGGGGCGCTGCTGACTTAACTTTTTCAAAATTTCTAGGTGTACCCAGGTGGCCTTAGACTCTTATCTATGCTTTTTGTGGGTGATGTGGTCCTTTTGGCTTCATCAGCTGGTGGCCTCCAGCTTGCACTGGAGGGGTTTGCAGCCGAGTGTGAAGCGACGAGTATGAGAATTAGCACCTCCAATTTTGAGGCCATGGTTCTCAAGGCTGGAGTGCCCACTCCAGGTTGGGGACAAGTTGCTTCCCCAAGTGGAGGAGTTTAAGTATCTCTGAGTTAGGTGTTCAGGGCATGTCCTATCGAGAGGAAGCACCAGGGCAGACCCAGGACACACTGGAGAGATTGTATCTCTCAGCTGGCCTGGGAACAATAATGTCATGAGAGAGAGAGAGAGAGAGAGAGAGCGAGTCACTTTATATGATATAGACTTTTAAATTATCTGATTATAATGAAGTAATTTTTCATTTCAGTAAAAATGATCCCCGATTGCCACATATGCATTTTTTTGTGAGTGTCTTTGTGTGAATTTGTGTTCTAACTGTAACTCTTATAACAATAATATAATACTCCATTTAAATACACAATCTAAATGGTTATCTGTCCTATTAGAAGTGGTAACTTCATTATTATTATGTTAAATGGGGGCTACAATATACTGCATGCAAAAAAAAAAACAAAAACAAAAAAAACACATAATGGTAAACTTCAACAGACATAAAAAGCAAAAAGAGAACTTGATGTTTGACATACTTAAAGCAACACAGTTTGTATTTGGTTATCTCATGCAAAAAAGAGGCAATATAAGGCAGCAGACCAGCTCCATTTGGTTTAATTAAGTTTGTTTAGTCAACATATAACCATAAAAATGCAAACTTCAAAGGCTAGAGTTAAAACGCAAAACTGGATATACAAACAAGACACTGACTAGGTCCAACAAACCACAATGTTTGGAGGTCATGACAACAAATACTGAGGGGGAAGTGGGAGTAGCTTCAAAAGAGACATGGGGTGAGGGGTGGAGAGGCTGTGACTGAGGTGAAAGTGAAGAACGAGTGATGTGAATGGGGAGAAGAGGTGATGGCATGACTGAGGGTGACAACAGAGGGTTACATCAAAACATAGAAAAAAGATTCAAAATATTTCATGACATTATTGTTCATGCGATATATGGAATTGCTGTGTGCCATTACAGATTATAGGATATATATATATCTCAGTGGAACAGAGGATATTTCTTTTTTCTTGTAGGCTTGCAAAGCATTTTATTTAAGGATCCTTTGATTTATGTCCCAAGTGCCGTTGTCTGTTGTCACAGTATCACTCCTTTTGTCCATTTTTAGCATCCTAAAAAATGTTTTCATGACAAAGCAGTTTAATTTATAAGCTTTTAAGTTGTAGCTCTTACAATATTTTGCTTTTTATCAACCATTAATGCAGGTACCAAAAGCTGGTTTATGTCACAGTATATAGCAGGCTGGACTTTAACATATCTATGCTCTTTCTGTCTGTTTTCTAAACATTTTCCTAACTTCTGTGTGGTTTTTAAAAGCTGTTTAAAAGTTCGCCAAGACCAAGTGATCATGTACAGTGCAATGATTGGGAGTTAATTTGGGTGAAGTATGACTCCTATCCAGGTCTCTCCTCTGTCACCTGCCACAGGCAGCTACCATGCGGCCCTCTAGAGCACTTAACCGTTACTGTGTTTCCAAGACCACCAGCTAAATTAAGGCCAAGGCTGAAGCAAGGCTGAGTGAGAATCACAGCTACAAGAAATTGTGCATAGTAGATTTTTTTTTTCCACATCGTTTTACCTCATTACTTCCTGTTGGGCTTTTGGAGAGAAATTTTCTCATCTCTTTGTTTTGTGTCTGTAGCATGTTCTTCTAATGAAGGGCTGGTGGGAACAGCTGATGCATCTGCCAAATGACTTAAAAGAAATGGGCGTAGTACTGTCCAGGTAAATGTTGTTCTTTTATTTGTTTAAAAAAAAAAAAAAATATATATATATATATATATATATATATGAAAATACAGTTTATTTTGAGTCATTGTTGCTGTATACTGATTCTTTTGTGTGATTGCACTTGATTGTTGTGTTCAGAAGTTCAGAAACTTATCATGGGCATGAATTTTAGGGTAATTTGGGGCTTTTAATTATTTCTTTGAACTGTTCTTTTTCCAGAGTGGAATAATTGTACAGCAAACATCTTTAATAACTTTAAAGAAAAAGAATCGGGTGCACAAGTTTGAATTTAGTTTGGCTTTTCTCTAATCCACATGGGGTCAAAAGTATACACACTAGTTCAAATATATACAGTATATACACTCAAATAACTATTTTAATTTATGCTAATGTGACAAGGCCAAGTCCTATTAACATGTCATTAGTGATCATGACTACAACTGGTAGTTTCTCTTTGCCAGCCTAAAAAGCATTTAACAGCACTCATTGCATTGACCAATATTCAGATAGGAAAGTCCAAGGAACTCATTGAAAATCTTAGAAGAATTGTAGATTTAGTCGGGAAGGTCTCTATGAGCCATTTCTAAACAACTGTAAATTCTAAGATATCAGTTCAAACAATTGTACATAAGTCCAGGTTATTCGGATGTGTCACCATTTTTGCTAAGATCTGCAAGAAGACCCAGACTGTCACTGTCAGATTGGTTAGGATGTTCATTAAAAACCCAGGAACCACCAAAGCTTGAGCCTGCTATGAACTGGAAACTGCTGGAACACCAGTCTCACTGTTCACAATGAAGCAGGTTTTACATCGCTATGGAGTAAGAAGGTGCCGACCAAGAAAAAAAACCCTTGCTCCTATATCAACACCTTCAAGCTTGACTGAAATTTGCAGCTGCCCACATGGATGAGCCAAATACCTTTGAGAGAAAAATTTTAGGGTCAGACAAGACAAAGCTTGAGCTATTTGGCCACAATGACAAGAGATATGTTTGGAGGAGTAAAGGTGAGGCTTTCAAACTTAAGAACACTGTATCAGCTGTATCATGCATGGTGGGGGTAGCATCATGCTCTGGGGCTGTTTTGCTGCCAGTGGTACTGATATATTGCACAAAGTGGATGGAATGAAAGAGGACTTCCTCCAAGTTCTTCAACTTGACCTCAAATCAATGACTAGATGGTTGCAATATGGATATAATTGGGCCCACCAACAGGACAATGATCCCAAACACACATCAGAACTGTTTTTTGGTGTGCATAAAAAAGGCTAACATTAAGCTTCTGGAATGGCCTTTCCAAAACCCTGATATCATCCCTACTGAAAATTTGTGGAGTGTGCTTAAATGCTGGCTCTGTACCAATTCTGCCAAGAAGAATGATCAAATATCCAGCCAGAGTTACGCCAGAAGCTTGTTGGTGGCTACCAAAAGCATAGGTACAACTTGCTAAGGGTCATTTAACCAGGTAGTGGGGGAGTATGCATATTTATAGTCTGCATGTATACTTTTGACTCTGCTTAGATAAGATAAAATCTGAAATAAATTCAAACTTGTGCACCCAATTCTTGCTTTTGAAAATCATTAAAGATGTATGCTGCACCACCCCAGAAAAAAAAGACGGCTCAGAGAAATCATTGAACACCATGACATTCACACCGATGATGAGTGTAAACTACTAACCACAGCTATATGTGTTTCTGTGTCCATATCAGAGTGAATAACAGTTGTAGATCAGCCTCCAGAGAGCCTGTTAATACATTCCAAACAGTGAACAACATCTCCGACAGAAAGGGTAACAGTACAGACAGTAACCATTCTTCCATCATACCTATCCAGAACAAAGGTAAAAGGGGTATGTTTACTACCAGCTCTCCCTGTCTTTAGTATAAACATGCAGACACACTGTAGTCTTTATATTTCTTCTGCCTGCAAACAGTGTGTGAGCCAGAGGAGGTGCTCGTTCCTGCTCTTCCAGAAACAGTTCGTGTAGAACGAGGCTACATCACCCCACAGCAAGTTTACAACTTGCTGAATGCAGAGGATGGCCAGCCCGCCTTGTATGATCCCTACTATATTCTCATCCTGGACTGTCGCAGTGCAGAGAGGTTGGTGCTGCACCAAAATGCAAAAGTCCTGTGATATTTATGCTTTAGTGAATTTATGAAGAGCACCAACAAAAACTACATTAATAGAATTTGATGACCCTGAAAAACAGATACCTTCTTGATCGATTCATGAAAGAATAACACCGTATAACGTGACTGTAACAATTATGATACATAACCTATGTATGTGTTTATTTCAAATACATGTGTGTGTCAGGTACAAGGAGAGCCACGTGGTAACAGCACGGGCTGCTGTGACAGTGATCCACCCTGAGCTGGGATGTTTAATCAGCTGTATAGAGCTGCAGAAATATTCCATAATACTGCTGTATGCAGAAGAAGGATGCAGCCCAGGTCAGTCTTCAGGACACACACATGCACACACAGACTTATACTTGTACACACATGCTGTGCTAGCAGTGTGGCTCTCTAGATGGGGATGTCTGTGGGTCAGTTTGTTCACTACAGACTGAAATATCTCAATAAGTATTAGAGGAGTGCCATAATTTTTTAAATAGATATTCAAAGCCTCTGGAAGATGAACTGTTGTGACTTTGGTGAGCTGATGGCTCCTTTATTATTTAGGGTTTTACTTAACTGTGTTGAAAACTACTGAGTTGATTGTCTCTAAATTTGGTTCAGATGTTCATGTCTCACCCTGAGCTGCAATACCTTGGGTGATTTCTCTCTCTTTTTTTTTTTATCATCAGGTAAAATACCTGTTCAATATTTGAATTTATCATCCAGTACCACCAAGCTTCCATCAAACTCATTTGCACATTGTGATTAGCACATCTATATGTGCTAATCACAATAAACAATAAACAAAAAAAGATAAACAATAAATAAACAAAGATTGTGAAAATTGTCAGGATTATATCTGCTAAGCATCAGTGTGTTAGTATAACCAGTATGAATAGGCATATTTTGCTATCAGCAAGTTATGGGGTTATAGATTTATACTGAAGTAAACTTGGCTGTCTCTTTGATTATACTGACTGCATCTAGCTTTATCTGCACTATTGTCTTATGGTTTCTTTTTGCATATTTCAGTGGGCAGTGTAAAGGCCAGAGCTGACTCCCCAGATCTCCAACGCTGTTTTTTTCAGCTCAGTGCTTTAGGAATGGACCCTGTCATCATGCTGGGGGGATTCTCAGCTTTCCATGCCCTTTACCCTTTCCTCTGCACATCACGTATGGTCTTGCTTGAACCTGAGAGGCACACCCTCACCATCTACCCCTCTGAGATCCTGGAGGGAGCTCTCTATCAGGGTTCTGCCTCACAGGCCTCTGACTACCGCATTATCAAGAATCTGCATATCACACATGTGGTCAATGCCACTGCTAACTGCCCTGATGCTTTCCCAAACACACTATGCTACCTGAGGCTGCGTCTCAGTGATGATGCCCAGCAGGACCTGGTGGAGGCACTTCCGCTGGCATCCAGGTTCATCAACAAAGCACTCAAGGCTGAGCCTGCCGGCCGTGTTCTGGTCCACTGCAGTTTGGGCAGGAGTCGCAGTTCTGCACTAACGCTGGCCTTCCTTATGGAGCATCGACGCTGGTCTCTGCTTCATGCACTGCGCTGGTTGAAGGAAAGGAGGGCATGCACAGCACCCAATGTGAACTTCCTGCGTCAGTTGCTGACTTATGAGGAGCAGCTGTTTGGGAGCAGACTAACAGCTCTGGAGGACATCCGTCGGTGACTGCGGGAAAAGTGGGAATGAAAAGGAGTATCTTTTGTTTTGTTTTGTTTTTTAAGTGGAGACTGAAAAAACTGCAGGGAAGACACTCAAAGACTGCCTCAAAGTATTCCCCCATGAGTTTCCCCCAATATAGTGATTCTGGTTCACTATCAGAGCCCTCACTCTAAGCTGTCTCACCTCAGATTATACAGATGTTGAATTTGTGACCTCTGTAAGAATCGATATAATACTTATGATATTTTGCTTTGTGATAGCTGATAGAACATGTACAATAATAAAGCACATTTATTTCATTTTATATGAGAAAGTTTCATTCCATGACGCAATCATATGCGGATACTCAGACATACCACTTGTTTAGCACTACTGCTAACTTCTCACAAACAGCCATTTTTTAATTACAGACATACAGTCTGTAGTGTTTACATGGGACACTTCAGCTAAGACTAACAAACTAATAAAGTTAACAGTTTGCTACTCTAGACACATACACAGACTTAGCTCCACCCTGTTGAACTCAGCTTCACGGAAGGAATTCACTCACTCCCAAACACTTTTTTTTTTAATCTAAGAAGAAATGTTCTGGAATGTGGGAGGAAGAGGATAATCTAAGGTAAAAAAAAAAAAATGAAAACGTTTGTTCGGCCAATTTAAATCTTCAAAAACTACACAAAACACAAAACTACACACAAAAAAAGGTTTGAATGGAGCCCAGGCTGCACGTGCATTTATGCAAAGTTGCACACAGATTTTTATGCGACAGAAAAAGAGATGAAAGAAAACATTTGTCTGCAGTCGAGTTTTAACACGTGGCAGGTGACCTCAGTGGTGCGATTTCTACATTAAACCCTAAAATACTCATCCTCGGTCGTGTCGGTACGGGTCAACACAATTACAGGCACCTCCCCTAGAAATTTACAAACGACAGCCCCCTAAGTTTTTAGTATCAAGCGACTGTATACATGTGAGTCTGCACGTAGCATTCGGCCCCATCCTTTTAGAAATACAGCCCGAACCACCAGATGGCCAACAGTGCACCGAATCATCACAGATAGGACGAGCCACCGGATCCAGTCTCCATCTTCTGACCATTAACTTCACCGAGTCGGTGTGGGCTCAGACTTCAGAGGGACCCGACGGCTTCTGCTACAGGATGCTTTGGATTAGGTAAATATCGACCCCTCTATCAGATAAGAAAAATAGGCTTATCTAGAAACAGTGTGTACGTTTCAGGTAGTTAACAGTTTACAGATTACGTCTTTTCGTAGTGTTTCTCGTTGTTACCAACGACAACCGTTAAAAGTTGCGAACTTATTTTAGCATCTTTGAACTGGCTATGAAGAAAAGTAGGTCAGCGGCATTAAAGTGTTTCTACAGGTTTTCGGTGTCTGTGTTTTGGATAGAAGCAAAAGAATATACGACTAAGCTGAGCAGGAGGTCGCAAAATGAACAGAGCTAGTTCGTTTAACTCGAAAATGCCTGGAAAAGAAACCCTAGCCTGGCTTTTCCCTACGAAACTTGAGCTAACTTTAGTGTTCCGGCATTCCAGTGCAATGCAGCGTGGGATGCTGCTGCATTCATATTGCTCTATGCGCCATTTAACAGCCTTTACACAGTTTATTTATTAATACCAAATACTTTTCACAATTAGTCTGTTATATTTCATACCGAGTAAACACGAGGTCTTACGGCTATCTGGGAGATAAAATGTCATATACAGTTACAAACCTTGTTTATATGCAAGTTAGATGAATTAAACGTAAAAACGCAATTAAACGTAACGTCTACACCGAAACAATCAAGAAAGTAAAAGCCTTCCTGCTGCCGTTCAGTCTGCAGGATTGACGGACGGGTCTTTGCAGGTAAAATGAGACTCCATCGGACAGTGTGCAGTCCTCACACACGAGTTTCCCTGGCGGGGAGGGGCGAAGACGTGGCAGTCCTCTCCCATCCGCAGCCTGTACCATCTGACACCACAGCTTCATACCCATTAAAACTTGGAGACATTTTGTGCGCTTAAGGCAGTTTGTCAGAGAAGAATTTATCAAAAATAAAAACGCTATTGTCTTGGTATCAAGTATTGTGCAGGCAGCGAGGCTATTAACATTTTTTATTTATTTATTTATTTTTGCAGTGTAATAGGATTTTTGTGTATATTGATTGTCTCATTAAGTTTCCCCCTTGTATATATTCCTTGTGGATACTGTGGACTAGTTCCTTACATACTCATAAAATAAGTTTCATAATTTGTAAAGAAAAATGTTCTATTTATGGATTGACCTTTATTGTCTATTAATCTTTAAACTGTTTCAGGTTTACTCTTAATTCACTGTCTTTGGCTTTTACCGCCGCCCCGTCCAACTTTTACAGCCCTACAGCTGAAAGTTGATTAAGAAAACAGGGAGCGTAGAAGTGACATGGCAAGAAACTCGCAAATTGCTTTTTCACGATTTTTATGGATTTACATGTGATCCTGGAATTTCTAAGGGTGGATGCTTTTGAGGTAATGCGAGCCCTGTGGTTCTATATTTTCCTTTATTTGATATATATTTAAAAAAAAGCCTAATGTAGAATGCAGCTTATTTAGTTTGCACGTTGTTTACTCCCACAAGTGTCTGTTAGGTTACATGTGAATTGGTTTCTAGGGCAATAACAATGCATATATCTATATAAATATAGCTTACATGGGACGTACTAACATGCTTATTAACACAATCACCGGCTTTCACTCTCATGTGTCCCATGACTGTGAGACGTGAACTTATAATGTACAACTGTAATTTTTACATCACACTTAACAGAGTTTTAAAGGAGAGAGATTGTAGTGATTTCCCTGTCATTACACTGGGTGTGTAATTACAGTCTTCAGTGCTTTTATCTTAGAAATCAGAATAAAGAAGAGACATATTTATGGTATTTTAGGGCTGAGTGGTAGCACACATTATTCCGTTCCAGTAGAGGATGATGCTAAGTTGTGTCTTGCGTCAGTTTTTTTTATTTCCTTCCTCTCTCCTGCTTGCTGCTAACCTAAATTGAAATCCCATATGAAGTCACTCCTTTGCCGTTGTGGCAGAGTCTGAACCTGCCTGAGTCTGCTGCCGGCTAACACTGAATAGTTTATATACGCTTCATGCATGACCTTCATTTTTCCTGTGTGTGTGTGTTTACTCTGCACTGTATTTATAACAAACCACCCCACTTGGCCAAAGGACTAACATGAAAATTCAGTTTCGTGCACACATGGTGTTTTAGAATATCGGTGAATTTTTTTATTCTGGATTCTTTTGGCATAATTTATTTCCAAAACTTTTGTCCAAGTCTGCTCCCTTGCTATTTTGTTTTTGGTTTAGTTTGGGTATTTTTTACAGACTCAGTAGTTAAATTCTCTCACATTCGCTCTATATTTTCTATTCTTTGAGCAAGAAACATTTTTAGTACCACAATAAAACTTGATTGGGACGCTGACAATTTGAACTATATAAAGAAGTGCATGTGTGTTCTCTGAACTTGCTAGGTCTTGTGGATGCAGTTAAAACATTTGTTTGAGTCTTGGTTTCTCATCTGATTTGTGGCTGCAATGAGAGACAGATCACAGTGCCACCCTTCACAGGCATGAATTCCTAGTGATTATAGCTGTGCCAGCCTCAAAGCTTAACCAAACACATTTTAGCAGTGTGTCTGGTTTAGCTGTTAACCCTGTAACGCCATTTATCTTATTTGATACATGAGTATTTGAGACCTCTGTGTCATCAGTGTGATTAACGATTAAGGAGATACCCCATGATACAAATAAAATGTTTTCAAAAGAGGCGGTTAATTCATATCATGAAAAGCATGTTTCCCATCATATTCTTTATATATGATCATAAAAAGAATTTCGTTTGCTCCCTCAGAAGACATAATGCTCCAGGTGCTCCAGACTCTGCGTAGGTATGTAGAGTATCCCTTCTGAAATGGTGCTATCAATGGCACTTTGAAGTCAGCAGGGGTTGCAGTGGGGTTGTAAGGATGGAGTGAGGAACCAATGTTCTGAATGAATTATAAATGAGGGAAAGCAATCCCGACAGGAGATGACCAAAGCTTGCAGAAGGAGCTTTAAGCAGGTCTCTCATTTTCGGTATGTCGAATTGTGACAGCTTGTGACGTGTCAGTTATGTGGCATCACAATGAGATGATCGGTGATGGAGAGGAATGGCAGAGTTTAATAAAAGCATAGCATTTCTTTTTATCTCATATCCAACTGGATCTGAGAAATCTGCAAATTTCAGCAGATGGAAAATTCATTTACAGTTTAATGCAAAGTAAACTGGTTAACCAGAGTTAATGAATCTTTTTATCTGCATATTTTTTTTATCAAATTTAATGTTTGCTCTCACTGTTTTCAGGATGGAGCTGCCAGCTTATTGTTTATTGTTGCTGAGCTGCCTGCAGTCGCTCTCAGCCCACGCTGACTTCTTCACCTCCACAGGTAAAAGACTTGTTGTAGAACTGTCCTCGTCTTGTTGTATGCTTTGTTACACATATGTAGAAAGTGAAAAAATGTAATGACATTTTAAAGCTTGTAGTGATTTTATAAGATAAGTATAGGTCATCATTTCAGCATTTGCTGCTAATATGTGTTTCATGTGTTTTCTTCAGGCCAGATGACAGATCTGTTGTACACAGAAAAAGACCTCGTTACCTCTCTGAAGGACTACATCAGAGCAGAGGAGAGCAAACTAGAGCAGATCAAACGGTGAGTTTGTCAGCTCATGGGTGCGATTTGCTACAGGGATGAGGGGCATTTCCACCCTCCCATCTACACATCCCTGCCTCTGATCAATTACTGTATTTTTATCCCCAGTGGGGCTCAAAATGTAGCCCCATGGGGACATGAAAAAGATTTGGAGCATCAGATTTTTACAGAAGCTTCACAGAAAAACTTTCCTACAGAGTGTCAACCACATGCCTGATCATCTCCATCAGAATTCCCTACAAAGCTGAGATCTGCAGCTTCTAATTTCAGCTTGCTGATTTTGCGGTTATGCACCGGGGCAGCTGTCTCACGTCCCACAGTTAGAAACCTTTGATATGAAGGGCCGGGTCTCAGAAGTAATGATACCCACACTGTTTGTTGGCTTGTGCAGCTTCTGTGAGAGGGGAGAAGCCACGCTCCTGTATGAAAAGATCAACCATAACCTGTCCCTAATTCATTGCATCAGTCACAACTTAGAACCTGTGATCCACGGTGCTGTAGAACACCTCACAGAGCCAAATCATTTCATCAGTTCAAAGCAGACTGTTTAATGAATATTTTTTTTTAAGCTGGCAGTATTTTTTTCTATTACTTTTTGAGATTATTTCATTTGCGCTGAAGTTGAATGGCACAGCTGGCCGAGTGAAGTGAAGAGGGATTTAATTCTGGCAGGTTAAGCTGTTTATTACGTTAGAGTACATGATTCACATGATTCAATAAAACCAAATGACTAATAATATCGTGCAAATTGAATTCATTTAAACATTTAAATATTTCTTATAAACACTGTGGTTAGCTATATATTAAATTCCTGAAGTTCAGTTGAAGTTCATAATGATTCTATAAATGTTATATATGACAGCTATAATAAAAAACCTACTTTGCTACTCTCACACACACACACACACACACACACACACACACACACACACACACACACACACACACACACACACACACACACACACACACCCCATTTCCTTTTTTTTCTATAAAAGCACAGATTCAGTTACACTCATCTCTTTAAGGAGACATACAAAACCATGCACAGTCTGAAAGACACTATACTACTCATAAAAAAAAACTTATGATTAAACATTGTCGCTTGTAGATACAAGTGTAATCAATACACTTTTCTCTGTGTTGCCATCTTTGTTATAGGTGGGCTGAAAAATTGGATTCCTTGACAGTCACTGCCACACAGGACCCTGAAGGCTTCCTGGGACATCCTGTGAATGCCTTCAAACTGGTGAAGAGGTTGAACACAGAGTGGGGGGACCTGGAGAGCCTTGTACTCCGAGACACCACTGGTGGTATGGATAATAAAGCTCTGGTTCAAATAATAACACTAACATTTGGTTTTCCAAATGCTAGACTGGGTGCTAAAGAATTGCTATAATAAAGCTGTAATAAAAAGCCTACTTGTTACTCACACAATGAAAAATTGCTATAAAAAGTGCTATAAAATTGTAATACTTTTAAATAATACTTTAAAATAAAATAGTTGGTCCGTAGCTCTTGTTTAAGGATACCTTTTGCACTTTGTCTGGTCCAGAACTGTTGTTACATTTCTGGGGATTTATTAATGTTGAAACCAACTATAGTTTAAGGTTGTATTATAGGTTCCTCTTTCAAGAGCCAGAGTCTTTTGAAAAAGGAAATTTTTATTTGGTAGTTTTATAGCAATGTCACAAAAAATACAATACAGAAGCAGACTAAAACATTGTCTGTCTTGTAAAACAATTTTTTTCACCATTCACTTTATTGAACTTTGAAAATATTACATTTTATTTTGAATGATTATGTGTCCTGTATAGAATGCTTTTATCTTCATCTGTCCTGTCCGTCTTTCTCAGGATTTATTTCCAACCTGACCATCCAGAGACAGCACTTCCCAACAGACGAGGACCAGACTGGAGCTGCTAAAGCTCTTATCCGGTTACAAGACACTTACAGACTTGATGCCAACACCATCTCTACAGGAGACTTACCTGGTAAAATCCTCACAACAGTTGCATATCACGTGTACCTGGCACAACGGTTGAGTCTATTTGTTGAGTAAGCATTAAAATGAACAACTGTAAAGACGCATTTATTAAACCCTCACACGGTCTAATAAATGCAGACCGTGTGAGGGTTTTTTTTTTGTTTGTTTTGAGGAGGTTTTGGTCATTTTCAGATTTATTTATTTATTTATTTATTTTTTATGTGTGTGTATTGCATACTAGGAGTGAAATACAAGAGCCGCATGACAGCAGAGGACTGTTTTGAGCTGGGGAAAATTGCCTACTCCGATGCCGATTACTACCACACAGAGCTGTGGATGGCCCAGGCCTTGAAACAGCTAGATGAGGGAGAGGATTCCACTCTAGATAAGGTGACAGTGATCGACTACCTCAGCTACGCCATTTACCAGCAGGGGGAGATGGAGCGCGCAATGGATTATACAAAGAGGTTGATTGAACTGGGTGAGTCTCATCACACGCTGAAGGATTAAGAAATAAGACTATAATAATGTGGACCTTTTTAATTTGCACAAACACTCAAAATAAATTACTAACAAAGAAAAGCTGGCTGCTCGTTATCGTAATTGTTGGGTATTTTAAGCAGCAAGGTTTAGACTGAAGGACATGCTAAACAGAGGTGAGACACAGGTCAACATTTTCGAGCCAAACAGCCATAAACAGTGTAGGCCATTACTGTGGTTGGGCCAAAACATCTGTGCCATAACAAACTGGTGGAGATTTGTCTAAAAAATGGGATACTAAATACAGTAAGACACTGGTCTGATTAAAATCTCACTTCATTTTGGTTGTTTGGTGTCTTGAAGTTTGTAAAAAGTCTGTAGAGCACCGTTCAGAGAGACGAAAGGTATTTCTTTGAAATGGCCTAGTACTG
This sequence comes from Archocentrus centrarchus, assembly GCF_007364275.1. Lineage (NCBI taxonomy): Eukaryota > Metazoa > Chordata > Actinopteri > Cichliformes > Cichlidae > Archocentrus > Archocentrus centrarchus. The sequence goes on from NC_044360.1 coordinate 12,165,060, forward strand.
CTGTTTTTAGAGACTTACGTGGCATTTGTCTGCTTTTATTTATTGACAGTATTGATTTAACAGGAATTAGAGAGGATAACAGTGTGCCCGGATCTAGTTTCATGTTGTCAGTGTTGATTTTATTTATCCAGCACATTTAATTACACATAAACCCAACATAAAATATAAAAACATACGAACCTATGTTGGTTCACAGTGCCTTAAGGCAATAAAAACAACAAGACAAAACTTTACAGAGAAATAAAATACATGTTAACATACACACACACATGCATGTGCGCACACACAGTGTAAACCTGTGAGAATAAAAAGGTTTTGAGTCTGTTTTTGAATGTAGACACAGTTGTAACTGACCTCAGTCTCAGTGGGCAGATTGTTCCAAAGAGCAGGTCCACAGTATATGAAAGCACTCTCTGCAGCCTTAGATCTAATTCTGGGAATAGTGAAACGATCTGCACCGGATGACCTGAGAGGTCTAATTGGGTTATAGACTCTGAGCAAGTCAGAGCTGTACTGGGGGGCAAACCATTCAGAGCGTTATGAACTAGTAGAAGGATTTAAAACAAGCAAAGCTCAAACCAATAGACTGCAAAATAGCTTCTTGCCCATAGCTGTTGCCTCCATCACACCTCTCCCTGCCCTGTCAGTGTACTGATTCAAAGTGGCTACACACACACACACACACAATCACTTTGCACACTCATTAGGTCTGTGACTTGCTTATGTTCACACACCCACCCTTGTCCTCAGGCTGGTAGTATGAGAACATCCACACAAAGCCACTTTAAAACCTTGAGCCACTTCTTAATAGAAATAGTTATACTTTATACAGGCCCCTTGCTGTTGTTTTGAAAGTTCTGTTGCCTACCAGCTAGCCCCTTGCACTTCCCGTGTCATATACTACTAAAAGGATGCCACTGCAGTGAGATTCCAATGTCTGCACCTGCACCTGGCGACAGCTTGGCTGTGAGGTTGAGGGCCACTCTAATCAGAACCTGCCGAGCTCACTGAAGATTACTGTCAACACCTGCAGTCCAAGACGGTCGATTTGAAGCCTGCCCATCATATATATATATATATATATATATATATATATATATATATGGGCAGGCCACTACCTTAACTATAATTGTCATGGTAGAAGCTTTGTTGTTTTGAATGTTGGCAGTGTGATAGTTTCAGATGGCGTTGCTGTTTGTAATCATCACTTATGTTCTCTGTTGGTTTTTCGGATGTAGACCCAGAGCACCCACGTGGCAAGAGTAACCTGAAGTACTTTGAGATCCAGTTGGAGAAGCAGAAAAAGGCTGCAGAGGAAGAAGCGCCAAAACAGAAGGAGCGAGAAAAAAGAGAAACAACTGACAAGAAGAAGAAGAAGAAGACGAAGGCCAAAAAGGCTTTCTCTCTGATCCCAGAAAGGGAGAAGTATGAGATGCTTTGTCGCGGGGAGGGTATTAAACTGGTGAGGAAGAGGAGATGCACAAAACGCAATTTATAACTCGCATACTTCAACTGAGCTTTGACGTTTTTTTCTTCTTTTCTCTAAATCAGACACCTCGTAGGCAGAGCAGGTTGTTCTGTCGTTACTACGATAACAATCGTAACCCCAACCTTCTGCTGGCACCCATGAAACAGCAGGATGAGTGGGACCGCCCGTACATTGTTCGCTACCTTGATGTCATCACTGATGCAGAGATTGAGAAAATCAAGGAGCTGGCAAAACCACGAGTAAGCAGTTCAGATTTTAGGATTTAATTGGTGGTTCGGCATGTTGAAGGGTGTGAGGTCAAAGGTATTAGCACGCATACGTTCACACCTGTGTATGTGCTTATCACAGCTACGCAGGGCAACCATTTCCAACCCCATCACAGGAGTGCTGGAGACAGCTTCCTACAGGATCAGCAAAAGGTGAGACAGAGCAGGATCCTGAGGAGGAGGAAATCTGTTTTCTCCTCCTCAGTAACTGATCCTGCTTCTCCTTTGTATTCCTGTCTGATCATAGCTGCATGTTTCTGCCCCTACAAATCACAAAGGCTCTTGAGCTAATGCACACTCTCCAGCTGAGAATAAGCTTTCTGTAGCATGAAGAACCATAATACAGACATTAAAGGGAAATGCTAAATTTCTAATGTTACTGAATATTTAGATATTTGGGGAAGTTGGGATTATGCTACTCTTTCGTGTGTGTGTGTGTGTGTGGGGGGGGGGGGGGGGGGGGGGGGGGGGTTCAATTTTTCTGCTGGTTGATACTAATATAGTATTTTTTGTGTCCTGGGGTGTGTGTCTGAGGCAATCATTGATTTACTTTTTAATTCCAGCACTGTCTCAAACACTCTTCTCCAGAGTAACATTGACAGCTTGAGACCAGATCTGCCTTCCTTTCTTTCCTTCCTCCTTTTACGTTATGTCCGCCCTCCTGCATCTGTGCTTCTGCGGTCCGTTTTCCTTCCTTCTTTGAATCTACTCTTCCTGCATCTACATGTCCTGCTGTTGGAACTGCGGTAGTTAACAGGAGATGGTGATTGACCCCCCCCCCTCAGGAAAATCTACTGCAACTGAGTTAAAGGTCTCTGTGAGGTAAGGGGTCAAAGGCCACAAGACTCAGTCCTTTCCCCTCCTCATTTGACTCCATATCTATTTCTATGAAGTTGTTTAGCCCTGCAACCAGTAAACATGATGAGGTTACCTGAGATTTCTGTGCCCCATAGGACTGTTAGGACATTAATTTCTAATGTAAGGCCATTACTTCTGCTGCAGTTCTACTTTTTGTTTTTTTAAACTTCCATATCAGAAGGAGACATCACAAAGCTTCAAAGGCCTAAGTAATGACTGTTTAACTTTTACAGATGCCATGCCCACTCTTAGTCAAACTTAAATCCTACCCTAAAAATAGCATGTTAGCAGCCCACCAAAACCTCACGCTTTCTTTGGTTTTAACGCACTTGGTAATTAATGCGTGTGGATGTCAGTAAAACGGTATGCTGTTTCTTTTGAAGGTTTTCTATGCGTGCGTGACAGCCAGCATGTCTTTGCAACTTCTGTGACCTTGACGTAACAGTTTCAGCCCTCCATCCTATGGTGGAGAGTCATCTCACTGGATTTGTAACGCCTTAAAAAAAAACAGGCTTTCCCCAATCCCCATTTGAGTGTGTTGGAATTGTCTCATATAACGGCCGCTTCATATTAATTGCAACTTCATGTTAACAGGTTGGACTTTTTTAATTTAGTTTTTTAAAGTGCATATCATGGCTTCTACCAGTATAATGTTCAACCCTGTACCCTAAGCTGATTGGATATTGTAAATCTGTATGTTGTTACTGTTTTTCACTGCCTTTGAGCCTCTGCTTCCCTTTTCTATCCTCTGATTGCAATGAACAAACTCACTTTGCTTTTGATTGCAAGTTTCCTGCACAGCATGTCTCTCAGTCACCTTTTAGAGAAGAAAACTTTACTACCACCTAGTGGACAAATGTGTGTCTTAAAGAAATATTTAGCCCACGCTGCTTCATTCTTACTCTGCTTTGCCTTCTATATTCCAGCGCTTGGCTCACTGGTTATGATGATCCAATGATTGAAACGATCAATCAGAGAATTGAAGATCTCACCGGGCTTGAAATGGACACCGCAGAAGAGCTGCAGGTAAAGAGTTGTTTAAAAGTTGTGGATGTCAAAATCATTATAATATTCCAACAAAAAACTGTATATGATCGACGAAGCAAATATGAACCCCTTATGTGCATTTGTTAGAAACAGATTTTTACATTTATGTGTCTGCAGGTTGCAAATTATGGAGTTGGAGGTCAATATGAACCTCACTTTGACTTTGGAAGGGTACGTTCTTTTCCATATTTGCCATAGTTAATGTGCTGTGGTGTTTATATGATAGGACATTAAACATAGTAGTGGTCATCTCTGTACAGAAAGATGAGCCAGATGCCTTCAAAGAGCTGGGAACTGGGAATCGTATTGCAACGTGGCTCTTCTATGTGAGTAAACACCCCTACAGGCTGGTATTAACCTGCAACCAAATCTTTGATTTAGTTGAGTTTGACTTTTACTATACTAAGTGTCTGTCCTGGTACTGAACTGTCAGTGACACAGTCATTGTTATAATTAAAGCAAACATTGTTAACTTAAAAAGGCGCATAAATGTTTGATAATATGGCTGAAACAGTCTCATTAGATTTCAGTGTAAAAATGAAGAATGAAATCACTCACCACCCACAGTGTTGAATAAAATTCCCATCGTAACAAAAGCTGCATGTAAACCGAGCTGTTTTGGGTTTTGTTCAGTATTCCCCCATTGGCATTTTACATCAAGGGCTAGGCGTCATCTGTAACTGTGCGACAGTGTCTTTGCTGTCACAACTCTGCTGATGCAATAATGGCAACATAGCATTTGAATTCTCCATTTAAATACAGTACGGTTAACAGTGCTGACTATACAAAAGTTAACTAAATGTGCATGCTACACATAAGAAATTCTGGATCTTCAACCAGTGCCAAATAAACATAGTTGTTTTATATGAAATTAAGGATTGCATATAAGTTGGATGAGTTGCAATACTGGATTTTTCTTCTCTCTGTTGTAGATGAGTGACGTATCAGCAGGTGGAGCTACAGTATTCCCAGATGTTGGTGCAGCAGTTTGGCCTCAAAAGGTATATGTTCATATTACTCCAATTATAAATTAGTAAATTTTATGATGAGCTCACAGATGCTTTTGTTTGTTTTTTTTTTAGAATGTAGTACAAATTAAAGAGGAAAATACTTATTTAAACACTCCTACGTACATTTTATTTCTTGATTAGAGGAATGTTTTCATGCAAAATAAGCTGATTTAGCAGAATTAACTGCCAGACTGTTCATAAAAGGAGGCATTCTCATGTGCCCCCATGCGCTTATAATGTTTATTTCCATTTTAACAATCCCAGCTTAGTAAAAGCACACATGTATTTAAATTTTGCCTTAATTTCACTTCTGAGAAATCTGTTGCAAGTACTGTAGGAGACCAAGACTTGGCTCTTTGAGTTTCCTGGATGGTGTGCAGAACCACTTAACCTCCGTTGCCTGTTTGTTTTCCAGGGTACCGCAGTGTTCTGGTACAATCTGTTTGCCAGTGGGGAGGGAGACTACAGCACTCGACATGCAGCTTGTCCAGTGTTGGTGGGCAACAAGTGGGGTAAGTTTGGTTTTGTCTTGTTGGGTATAAAGCCATCTATTAGAGTAAATAGCAGTGTAGCGTTTCATTTGAGGATTTGGGGATTTTGAAGGACTTTGAGACACCACCACTTATTTAGATACATAAGTAGTTATAAATCTGTAGTTACATTTATTCAAACTTATTTAGTGACTTTTCAAGCACCTTTAATGACATTATAGTGACCGTTTGGGGTAAAAAAAATGATAACTCTTTTGTATTCATTTTCACTACAAGATCAAGATGCCCTTTTGCCCCTACATAACATTTTAAACCTACTTGTTATTTAGTGCAGCGTCAGCAGAGAATACTAAAAAAGCACCTTTGGTTAATAGGACCCATCTAGAAGAAGACTCACAAGATTGCCATATGTGAACCTGTGCAAGGGTTATTCGTGGCTGCCTGCAGCAGCATTTGTCTGCAGATCTCTGTGTGAGAGACACAGAGAGCAGTTGGCTGTCAGCTTCAGCTCTCTGTTGCTCACCCTGTGGTTGCCGTGCTGATCTCCCAAGGCACTTGAGTCCGCTGCCGCCTGGAGCTCTCTTTGCCTCGTCTATGATCAGAGACTTGCAATGGTGGAAGCAGTCCAGCGGAGATCAGCGCTTACCCCTGCCAGACAGACTTTACAGTCAAAAACACCCCGCAGTCATGGCTCAGCTCCATACTGAATGATCCTGTGTGTGTGCCCCCCCCCTGCTAGATTTTAGCAGTGCAGAGCATCACCTGAATATGTGAACATTGTAGTCCTAATAAGCTACATTTTAATCATTAGTTCATACTCATTCCATTATCTGATAGTAAAAACAGAAAAATATTTGAGAACAGCTTTTTTTTTTGGGGGGGGGGGGGGGGGGGGGGGGCTGTAATAAAATGTTCAGTAAGTGTGAGCGCAGAGAGCAAGAGCTGGAGCTTATCCCAGCTGTCATTGCAGTGCTGGGGATGAGAACATTACATTTTCCAATAGTGAGGGAAGGCTTTTCTCTGCATTTTATGTCATTTATTTATTTATTTTTTTTTTGCAAAGTGCCTTTGGTCTCTTACTTAGTAGACAATACAGGTGCAGATTATGTATTACCATTCAGCTAAAAATTGAGAGGCATAATATTTGGTCCATTTCCCAGCCCTGTTCATGAGCTTCATTGTCTTAGCTGTCAATGCCTGAAAAGGTTTGTATAAAAGGAATGCCTGGGGAGAGTTGGATCTGTCTGATTCCTCCTCATTCTTGTGCCCTTTATCCACAGTATTTAATTTAGAACTAAACCCCTTATTCTTTATTTTTAAACTTTATGGTGTGGCCCACAAGCTTTTTTTTATGTTTAGTGTTATCAGAAGAACTAGATTGGACTTGTGATTAATATATCTGTATATTTTTCTTTCTATCTTCAGTATCAAACAAGTGGATTCATGAAAGAGGCCAGGAGTGGAGGCGACCTTGTGGCCTAAGTGAAGCTGAATGATGGTCTTCATCGCCTTCCTACCCCCCCCCCCCCCCCCCCCCCCCCCCCCCCCCCCTTTCTCCCCCTCCTTGTGAACCACCCAGGACTAAAGAACTCTGCTGCAGATCACAGCATGATGGAACATATCGATGCACAGGGTCCAAATGGCTCACCTCCTTTCTATAAACACTGATTTTTTTTTTTCTCTCCACTTGTTAGTCATTGTTCAGAGATTTTGTTTGGGTTAATGTCAAGCTCCTGGACTGTATTGGCATTACTGTGCCAAGATGACAGGTTCATAAGGTTTTGTTGGATGGTTTTTGAGAAACACTTGAGCCTCTTTTGTTTGCACTCTGAATGAACTTTAGCTTGCAGTGAGGTTATTGTTCTGTATTGACTGTTGGGAACAGCTTATGTCCCTTCAGTTTGAACCTCAAAGGGACAGTTCACATTTGTAAGAGGCCTGTCGGATTCATTGTATTTCTTTAATTTCTTTAACAGCACTTGGGCATTACAATTTTTGAGAAAATGAGCTATGAGGATCTTTGAAGCATTCTAAAATATTAACCCCTTAACTGGCAGCAAAAAAATCACCTGACAAAAACTACATAACACCCTCTGGTTATTATTGGCTCTGAACAACCCATTTCATAGCCTATTAACTGGCTGCGTCTGGTCCGCCGGCCGAATGAAGTGCATTTATATGGCAGGCTAGACCCGCCCATTTTGACTGACACCTCATTCGGCCAATCATGTTAAGAAATGGGTTTCCCAGAGCCAATAATACTCAGAGGGCGTCACGTAGCTTTGTCAGGTGATTTGGTGCAGCCAGTTACATGATTGGCCGAATGACGTGTCAATAAAAATGGGAGGGTCTAGCCTGCCATATAAAAGGGACTACAAACGGCCCGTCACCGGGCCCTTGCCAGTTAAGGGGCTACACTGCAAACAACTCAGTTTGATGAGCTTTTACTGGCATATGGTTTTACAGAGTACTGAGTACTCTCACACAGTAGTTTCACTGAATCTCTTTTTTTTTTATTAACATATGGGATCAGTATCAGCTACCATAAAAACCCGAGATAGTGCTGTGCAGGAATCAAAGGACTTAATGGATTTGAAAACATAATCAGACTCCAAAGAACTGAAAATTATGAGCACAGTTCAAGATGTTGATTTTTTTGGGGGGGTAGTGGGTGCGGGGATGTGGTGAACACACTTTATTCCCTGTAAGCTGTGTAAAGAACCAGAACTGGTTTTAGTTACAAGCTGTCTATGCAATAAATTATCACATGTTGTTGATCTGCCTCAATGCCACTGTTTCACTCATTTGAATGGTTTCACTATTACAAATAAAATGTATTGTGCACACATGCATGGGTACAACAAGTTGCATACATCTCAACACTGCATAAAATTCGTTTTATATTTTTGTTGTGTTTTTTTTCTGGTATTCATCCTGATTGTCTCAGTGTTTATGTTAAGAAAATAAACAAGCAGTAGATACACTACATTGTCCCATAACGGGGCCAAATAGTGATTCATTCTGGTAGATTTGGAAGAGTGTGACCAGTACTTTCAGTCTGTAAACTATGTTGGATTTATCAAGCAAGAGGTATTTCTATTTATATGTCCTAAAGCAGGTTTTTTTTTTTTTGGTGTTTATAGTTTAGATTTTTGTTTCCCTTTTTCTACAATAAAGTATATTTTATTGCTTTGAAGACAATAAACTGGCCTGCTGCAGTGTGTGTGTGTGTGTGTGTGAGAGATGGGAATTTTGGGGGAAGGCATGAAGACATCACGTGATCGTCCAGTACTAATGATACTGTCTGTTGTTCATCTGTGGCAACCAGGGCCAGACGTCTGTCAGGTCGGGAGGACAAGGGCAAGCGTGATAGCGTGATTGAGAAAGAAAAGAGGAACAGCTCGGTGAAGAGAGGAACATTTTCCGGTCCTCAGCAGTTAGACATAAATCTCCCAGAGTCTGAAGATTAACACGCGTTTCACTTTTGAAGGAAAAAAAGAGAAAGTAACGGCAAAATGATGACCCAGGTGGAAACCACGGTGCATTATGATAACGGCTACGAGGAAGAGTACATGATGCAGGAGGAAGAGTGGGACCGGGACATGTTACTCGACCCTGCCTGGGAACAACAGCAGAGGAAAGTACGTAAAAGAAAATTCGCCTGTTTCTAAATACAAAAGCCCAAACTATTTAACGTTAACAGGCTACTGTTGTTTAATAGAGAAATGAAGTAACTATACCCGTATTTACTCAGAATTATGTAACTCAAATTTTTAAAGTTAAAAAATAAAAAGTTTGTAATATTTCCGTATAAAACTTCCTTGTACTCGGTTTTGCTCACAACTTGGGGCTGACGGTAAGAGGATGGCAGATATTTTAAGCAGACTTTAACAGAGAGCTAAACTTCCGGCTAACCTTTTCAAAATAAAACACCAGTTCAGTGGGTTCACAGTAATAAGTCGTCTGCTATTGAGATATTTTGACCTCTTAACAGTTTGTACGTGTATGTCGGGATAGAGCAGCCAATAAAGTAGCCAAGAAACGATAACTTTTATTCTTGGCACTGATAGATATTGCCTAGATTATAGTTAAGTGGAATGAAGAGCAAGTTATATAGGTAACCAAGTTAAATAACCACAACTAGAAATTCGAGTTGCAGTTTAAAGTTTGCCTCAATGGGTTAGTGGCCTTTCCACACTTTTGAGGTTACTTCCCCGACCTATGGGAAACGTAACGTTTAGTTTTATTTTTAAAGATGACATCGGTTAACCTCCGGTATGGTCCTTGCTTCATGCCGCAGACCTGACTCAGACGGGGTCCGGGGTTGTGCCAAAAAGTGATGGGAGGCTTGACGGACGGATGCGGTGGTGGGTACCAGCTAACAATAGCTGTGACTTCCAGCGGCTCTCCAGACTGTTGCCTGTCCACTGATACGCGCGGAATGCGAGCTGTCAACAGATGCTTCTAACACATGATGACGCTCTTGGGATTAGAGTGGACGCTCCATCTAATTTTAACCTCGGGACCAAAAGGCATTAGTAGGGTTAATCCAGTGTCCTTGGTGCGGAATTCTTTTGTTTATAGAAACCACGCAGAAAAATTGTACCAGCACCAGCTCGACTCAATATAGCCTCGGCCTCCTACACTGTCAGTTGGTTTTAGGGCTTTAAAAATTGGCTTGGGCCTTATGCTGCAACTCTTTGCACAACTGGAGTCCATCAACTCTTCCATGCCCTCTGTAACCTCCTGTGGCCTGCACAGGAATGATAAAACCGTGTATTTTTGGCAACACTAGGCAGCAACAACACAGCTATATTTTTCCACAGTTTATCTTTTTGGTGATTATAATTTTGAGTTGATAAGTGGCCACTGGAGAGTGGTTTGAGGCTTTTTGTTGCTTTGTGCCCCAGTTTGACACTCAATATTAGCAGCAGCATTGCTGCAGCTTTTGTTTGATGAAAAGAGACAAAACTGCTCTATTAGGGATCATTTTTTGTCACTTTTCCCTAAATATTTTCTTTTATATTACAGTGTAATGAGCTTATTTCAGTTCCAGTTGTGGGTACATGCAGCTTTTGTTTGATGAAAAAGTGACAAAACTGCTCTATTAGGGATCATTTTTTGTCATTTTTCCCTAAATATTTTCTTTTATGTCACAGTGTAATGAGCTTATTTCATTTCCAGTTGTGGGTGCTGTATGTCATTGCTTATGCAGAGCTTTTTTTGAATCTATTACCTAACTCAGACAGGTTTATCAAGTAGATTGATGAAGGCATCAGTGCCCATTCATGTTACAGAGACAGAGCCGAGTAAGCACTGCCAGGGTGCTGGGTTTCATTGAGCGAAAGTGCAGAAGTGTTATGGACACATAGTGAGTGTCCTCATGTAAGTTAAACCAAGTGAAAATAGTGATCCATGATCCATTGATGTGGCTAGGTCTTTCCAAAATGTTAAGCATCCAGTTCACATTTATTTTCCATCCTCCAGGTCTCAGCCTGCCAGCCTCTGACCTAGTGAGCCCACAAAGGCATCCGTCAGTTCAGTGACAGGGTTGGTCCTCACTGGATGTGATTCATAAATATTTTTAGCTTTAATCGTCACTGGGCAGTAGAGGGTGGGGAAAGCTTGGAAAGTAGGGTTCTGCGACTGTGGCCGAGCCAAATTTGGAGGACCAGCAGACAACGTTTTTTAACAGGGAAGGCAGTGGTTCATTGTCTCACACACACCCCAGGGACTCACTCAGTTTGGAATGGGGATGGCCTTTACTCTAAAGCCTGTAATATTCTGATTTTGCTCAGGCACCCAGGGGGTGTGTGAAGCTGAGTGGCTGGCTGGACATATGCAACCCTACTGGGTACAAGGTTGTCTGTGGATCAGTGCTGGAAAGTCCTAAAATATTTTCCCCTTGTCACTCTGCAGTATTTATTTATTCACATCTAATCAAATCTACACAGTGTGCAAGTGCCCTCATGAAAAAGTAAAATTAGCTCATTTAAAATGTTCTTCTGTGCCTCTATTTTTAGATAAATATTAGATTTGATATTTTTCTCTGTCTAAAGGGACCAAAATAATTTTTTCACAATATATATATATATATATATATATATATATATATATATATATATATATATATATATATATATATATATATATAATATTTTTTATTTATTTATTTTTTTAAAGAAATGAAGTTTAAAGTAAAAAAAATGCAAAAGCAAACCCTTTTTATGTCTGTATGTTCTCCCGAAAAATGAGCCGCGTTTAATAACTTTGTAGATAATATTTTAAAAGACAATAAATTCTTTCATTCTGGCCTATTTGTTGTTAGTGAAGTTGGAAGATATAAGTGAAAAATGTTATCAGGGAGTGTAGCCCACATAGCTTACATTATAGACCAGCATGCAGTTGATTAGTTCATTGATTCAGGCATCTATAAACATAGAAACTAGGGCTGTGCAAAAATCACATTTTTTTGTGCAATTTTGTCTACCAATAATTATTGGTAAAATAAATCAAGATGAAATGATTACTGTGGCACACTGTTTTGCAATACTGCCCTCATATTGCTTTTCAGCCCATCCTTTTTCTTCATTTCTGCCCCTCCGCAAAAGCCCAAATTCATTCTCTGCCAGTCTGTGGCAGATTTATTTCATTTTACATTTATTTATTTATTTAGAGTGCTGACTGTAATTAAAGTTCAAGGAAATCCACTCAATTAAAAAGATCATTTTCTTCTGTTTTAAAAGTTTAATAAATCCCCTGTTTCTCAAAGTCTGTGAGTAATCGTGTTCAATAATCATGATATCAGTACTGACCAAAATAACTGTGATTATGATGTTTATCTCTCTTGCTATAATCAAGCAGCCCTAATAGAAACTTAATTTCTAGCCTGGGGTAGTGAGCTTTGTAAATGTTTGTATTTTCTACATGACAGAGGTTAATATATAAGACACCCAGAGATCCATTATTTATCCTTATGGCATATCCTTCAAATTATTTTAAATGAGAATTTTTAGTGCTCCCATCATTCATTCAGTCCGGGGTTGTCTCCACACTTCAGCAGAGTAATGCCTGTGCCCTGGAAGGACGGCACACGTTTACTGTGATAGAGCTATCTCCATGCAGCTGTAACATATCAACGTGTCATATTCTAAGTGGCAAAATAGTGACAGAAAGTGACGTGAGGGGAAAACTTGTTCTGCGTCCACGTGACATTTTCACTCATGTTGACACAGTGGGACATTTTGACGTTGTTCTTCCCGGTCTCTTATCATGAGGCACAGCAGAGCAGTCTAAATTTATCACCTTATATCAGCTGGAATGCTCTCTGTGGTCGGCTCCCGGCTTTCATCCTTACAGTGCTGAGCGCCCGTGAACCCTGCTGCTGGCTAATGATAGAGGCTTTATAAAAATAGGCAAAAGATAATGATCCTGTCTTAACTTGATTTACAGTATTTGAGTACCAAACATGGAGTACATTTGTTCTGATAGGTGTTAGCCATGGAACCATTGTAGGAAATGTTGAAATTTAGCACTAATGGAAGATTAACCTCAAAATACAACACTGGTCTTGTTAAGCTGTTAGTTACCCCAGTTTGTTTAGAGGAATGTCACAAATTTTTAGAAGTGAATATAACTGCCAGTTAAACCAATTTTTCACCAAAAGTGAAGAAGACTACACTGAATGCTGCACATTAGTTTTATTTTATTTTTTTTAATCAAATCCCATTTTTATGAAGCTGGGAATCCCTTTTTCTGTTAGACCTTCACAGCCTGGTGTAACTCCCACTTGAGGAAAGCTGGTGTTCAAATTGAAAACATTGAGGAGGACTTCAGGAATGGACTCAAACTCATGCTGCTGCTGGAAGTTATCTCAGGTTGGAGCACTAAAACCAGATATTTCCTTTTCCTTTTCTTGTTTTACGTGTTCTGGTGATCTTTCTTTCTTTGTGATGTTAGTTTAGGTTAAATGCACACTGTGTTATGTTTGCAGGAGAGAGGTTACCCAAGCCAGACAGAGGGAAGATGCGTTTTCACAAGATTGCAAATGTTAACAAAGCTTTGGACTTCATCACAAGTAAAGGAGTCAAACTGGTTTCAATAGGAGCTGAAGGTACCTGTGCACAATCTGCATATGAATATACTAGAATTTATCAATTTAGGGATGAAAAGGTTGGAACCAGGAATTTATATTTTATCATATAATTTACTGTAGACTGAATGTAACAGCTTTTTTTTTTTGGTTCAGAGATTGTGGATGGGAATGTAAAGATGACTCTTGGAATGATTTGGACTATAATCCTCCGCTTTGCCATTCAGGACATCTCTGTGGAAGGTGAGATTATCACTGTAGTCACTGTGTACAAAGAATGTAGGAACATATGGATACTTAAAGCTACATGTCAACACGCCAGGATTTTCCTGTTATAAAATGGATATTTTGGGTGCTGACTATGCACACAATTGCAATTGGTCCACATATAGTTAAGGCTCCTGGACTGGACTCCCTTATTTAATACAAGCTGATGCCGTACTCTTGTTTCTGGCCAGTTCATAAACAAAGTGTACTTTATGCTAGGGTAAATTAAACACTTTGATTTTACTTTGGTGTGCATTTTTTTTATATAAAGAAAAAAACTTCCCCACTATATAAAAGTATTTAAAAAGCACGTTTTTGGGGATTTTACGTGTGCAAAAATATGTTTTATGATACATCATCGCACAGTGTGTATTATGTGTATTAACAAAGCTGACCACATGTTTAAAAAAGCTACCTCATTACATTCATGTTCTCCTCAGAAACATCTGCCAAGGAAGGTCTTCTTCTGTGGTGTCAAAGAAAGACTGCCCCCTACAGGAATGTTAATGTCCAAAACTTCCATGTCAGGTAAGTCTTGCACACTAAATCGGAGTCACTGATTTTTAAATGCTGTAAACTAGGTTGTCTATAATCTAGTGTAATATCATGTAGTGCTGTTTCATCTTTAATGGCAAATGTTGGAGCTGGACTGTAGAAATTTCATCTTTGTGACCTGACATGTTGATTGTCTGTACTCGCTGGCTGGTGAAGCTGGAAGGATGGCCTGGCCTTCTGTGCCCTGATTCATAGACACAGACCCGACCTGCTCGACTACTCTAAGCTCAACAAGGTGTCGTGAGGTTTTGCTCATAACTGGGGTGCTGTGTTTCAGGCTCACACACTAACACAATTTCCACAGAATTACCAATTTTATCACAGTTTGAACAGACAAAATGAAAACAGGCAGCTTGGGCTATTTTGGGGGAAATAGTAACTCATGCACTGAAACACTTAAGAAAAGTAGTCTTTATCTGGTACTACAAGTATATGGCATTGAACCACTTTCCTCTGCTAATAACTCACTTGCAGTGGTCACCTGTTTGACTAACTGATTTGTGTTTTAATGTTTGATCCTGAGGTGCTGTGTTGTGTCTCTTTTGGATATTCTTAGAAATATGTGGCATTTCACAGGACTAGATGCACACTCCAATAATTAGATGTGATATAAGCTGTTTATGGGAAGTCCACTGTGTTGTGTTATTAATGTTTGTTATTTGGATAATGGTGATGATGCTGCTTCAATTTATGGATGTGTTTCTCTTTATCGTAAGTGCACTCGTTTAGTGTCGCCTCATGCTTCATTATGCTTAAGTGAATCGGTTTACTTAGTACACAGTTTCATCATAATTAGCATGAAAAGCCGCAACTTTTATTTCAGTTTTATTGCTCTGCTTTTGTGCAACCTGCTGCGCCCATTACAAGATTAGATTTAAAAAGCTCCCTTATTCACAAGAGGTTGGCACATGGTGGAGATATGTGGCCTCTCTATGCCCTGAAGAGACTTGGCTTTTCTCATTCATTTGAAACCTGCTTAATGGCTAGCATATCAGTGTGAAGCATTTTAGGGTGAACATATATGTCTCGTTTAAATGTTCTGGCTCAGTGGATGTTCGGGATTCATATTATTTGTGTATTTAACAGGTGACAGCCTTGGTGAGCTGCTTATTTGCTGTGTGTTTTGCAGAGCTAGAGAGCACAGCTGACAGCCCTCCCCTGTGTGTCAAGTAACGATAATATACAAGTAAACTTTTCTCTCCTGGGAGAAGGTGCTGTGTTAGTGAGATGGAAAGGCCAAGGCTGCTGTAGTAGTGTTTGAAGTGTTGAATGCTTTTACTGCCAGGTGTGCTTTCATATAAAGCTGTTTTTCTTCTTTTTAAGTGCCTTTTTTAAGTCTTAAAAAAAAATCACAGCCAGTATAGCTGACCTCAAACAGGAACATTTAGTTTACTCGGGCCATATGTTTCCTTTTACTGTAAATATATAGCAGATGAACCACTGTGGAAAGCTATGAAGAGTGACGTTTTCATTCGTTCTGGGATTGGAGGCACTCACCTTTCTGCACATAACTCACTGGCCTGAATTGGAGTCGACCCTGAATAGTCACAGAAACATGAGCTTAGTCCCTGCAGAGCTCAGGCTTAGCTTTACCTCTGCTATTGTTCATGCTGTCACGTCGTATTCCTTATTTAGAGGCCATTGGTGCACATAAAAGTCAGGAAGATGTCTATACACATCACGGTCATAATAGTGCAGTGATATTTATTAACCACCGCAAGGACTGTGTTCATTTTCAAAATGAGAAAATAATCAGAGTATATATGAAGATGCAAATGGACAATGCAGTACACGTACCACAGTACACTATTTCTTGCTACAACCTTTTATTCAATCTTTCTGTGTCTTATATATTCACACACTTAGTCCCACCCCAGCTTTTTCAGTTCTGCTCATGCTGCCAGGAGACAGTTGCATTGTGCATCAGGCAGCTTTTGAATCTGGCTCCAGGTGAGTGAGTTTAAGCCTGCTAAGACAGCTCTTGTCAGGGACACACACACACACACACACACACACACACACACACACACACACACACACACACACACACACACACACACACACACACACACACACACACACACAGAAGGCCCAGGGTATTCTTATTTCTATTCCTCCATCCCATCAGTTTACCAGCCAATCCATCTATCTATCTTTCCTGCACTGGATCTGTGAGCAGCTGGACCTGTCATGTTGTGTGCCACCCCCTCCCTCTACCTTTATAGAACAGCGGTACAGTGATAGGGACAATAGCAGCATGATAGTATGATCCCTTTACCCCCTTGCACTCTCAATGACAGCAACATCGGCAGCAAAGGGTTCACTGTCAGCTATTGGCTCAAGGCACAGCTCCCATCTTGTTAAACAATTCTTTCCTCCTGTCATAGTCACTTATATGAGAAAAGAGAAATGCATTTGATTAAAATGATTTTTTCCAAAAATAAGAAAAAAAAGGAAAAAGAGATGTATATCATATATAATTAATTAACCCATAACCAGCTGGTTATAGATTAATAGGTGTTCCCCATTTTCATCAACTCTTATCTTAAATTTGTCGCTTTGACATGCAAGAGACTTAAACATCAATTGCTTAATCAAACAAAGAAAAAAAAATCAGTAATAGTCATAATAATGGGTAAATGAAGATTAAGAAATGCTATTGATTTGAGAAAATGACTTACTGACAATTGATTTTTCCTTCAAGATGGTATTTAGCTCATTTGAAAACTTAAAAAAAGTCACTTCTAAGGTTTTGCAAATAAAGATGTATTTGATTGCGCTTTGAGTGATAGTAAATGTGCATGTAGATTTTGTGGCCATCAAGTATAATGTGCCTCCATAGCATGGATTTTCAGTGTTTTTTTTTTTTGTTGTTGTTTTGTTTTGTTTTGTTTTTTTCCAATTGTGGCATTGGTGTGCAGTGACATGTTGTGTTTCCTTATTTAGGATGATCCTCTGGGGAACCTGAACCTGGCTTTTGACATAGCTGAAAAACACCTGGACATTCCAAAAATGTTGGATGCAGAGGGTAATATTAAACCCAATATGAGTTTTCTCATGTCGTGTTATAGGGAGCACGTGCTAACAATGTGATTGTACCTGTGTGTACATCTGCTGTTTTGTGCTAGTCTCTTTGGCAGGGGTCTAACTACCAACCACATAAGTTTCAGTCCCTTATGATTATCTTCAGATTTAACCACATTTTTGCAGAGATATATCTGTGCACAGCTAAAAATGATTAAAAAAAAAAACATATCTCCCTCTATTCTCCACTGTAGTTGTAGTTTCCTTTGGATTCATTTTGCCACCTTGACTTTTCATCCCTCTTGATGCCACAGATATCATCAACACCCCCAAGCCCGATGAGAGAGCTATCATGACCTATGTGTCCTGCTTTTACCATGCTTTTGCTGGAGCTGAGCAGGTAGTTTCATCTGTCTCTTTTCAACAGCACCATAGTATTCTGAGAACATAGTCAAATGCAGAATATACTATACTCAGTTTGATTTAGACTTGGCATACTGATTAAAAAATCAGTTAAGATAATGTTATTAGCTGTCTTAAAAAGGCTCTGTAGGCGCATGGCTGGCTGTCTTAGTTTTCTGATCTAATTACATCATCATTGTCCCTTGTGCTCTCAGGCAGAGACTGCTGCCAACAGGATTTGTAAGGTGCTTGGAGTAAACCAAGAGAATGAGAAACTGATGGAGGAATATGAGAGACTGGCCAGTGAGGTAAAGTTTAAATATAATGATGACACTGTGTCATGAAATCTTGGATTTTTTTTAAGTGATATACTTCATGGATAACTGAATAATGTAGTTCGTCCTCTGTTTATTATGACCTATTGAAGTAGTTCAAAATAAAAAGGCAAGGAAAAAAAAATACACATTTCTTCCCTCAACTCAAGTATCTCACTGCTCTGACAAGCTGAGACCCATCTGCTGAAAAAATTAATTATTCATCACCGCTCTCTTGCCACTCCACTTATTCCCATGTTGTCCTTGTGTTTTCCAGCTGCTGGAGTGGATCCGCCGCACCACTCCCTGGCTGGAGAACCGGACTCCAGAGAAGACCATGGCAGAGATGCAACGGAAGCTGGAGGATTTCAGGGACTACAGGCGCCAGCACAAGCCCCCTAAGGTGCAGGAGAAGTGCCAGCTGGAAATTAACTTCAACACCCTTCAGACCAAGTTGCGCATCAGCAATCGGCCTGCCTTTATGCCCTCTGAGGGCAAGATGGTATCTGTAAGTCACTATTTCATATTTTTTCTCCAGTTATAAATAACGGTCAATTTGTTTGTGACTGTGCACCACTGTTTATTTTTTTCCCAAGTCTTTCAGTAAATTCTCTTGTGGTACAGACAGGCCTAGCAAAAAGCAGAAAAGCACTCACACATTAAAGAGTGTGAGTGCTTTCAACTTGACGAAAATGAGATAATGATAATAATGAAATAAAATGAATAAAACTGGTTATTTATAAAATTTTCAGATTTAGAAATGAATCAAAACATCTTGAGAGTCAGTTTAAAATATGACTTTTCACATTAATTGTGTTGACAGGACATAGCCAGTGCATGGCAGGGCCTGGAGCAGGCAGAGAAAGGGTTCGAGGAGTGGCTTCTTACAGAGATCCGTAGGCTTGAGAGGGTGGACCACCTGGCAGAAAAGTTTCGCCAAAAAGCAACCAATCATGAGAACTGGGCCAGCGGTCAGTTGTAGTTTATATATTTAGCTTTTTGATTGTCTCCATCTTTCCTTTTCCGTGTCTATAGGTCTGCATGTTTGTCTTGGCTAATTAGCACTTTATCTACAGTCATCTGTATTTCCGCTTCTCAAACTGTATTTTAGTGTTTAGATTAGATTGTTACTGAAAGTTAATTTCTACATGTGCAATGACCAGAAAAGAACTGTGTTTCAGTCTAACCTAATATTTATCTTGATGTTCTTTTCTCATATGTGACATTCAGGCAAAGAACTGATCCTTTCCCAGAAGGACTATGAAACAGCCACACTGACAGAAATCAGAGCACTGCTTCGAAAACACGAGGCCTTTGAGAGTGACTTGGCAGCCCACCAGGACAGAGTGGAGCAGATTGCTGCCATTGCACAGGAACTAAAGTATGCACTTCCAACAGCAGATGTATGCAGTCACGTATCACTAAAATCCAGGACGGGGAAATAAAATAAACTAAAATAATCTTGTTTTCTTTTTCATGTCAATTAAATTTTAATTATTTGTTATTATTGTTATTAATATATGCTTTAGACACTTGATAACCGTACAGTGATTACTGGGCTAAATTACAGATAACAAGCAATAAAGGTCACTGCCTCGCTCTCACAGAGGAAAAAAAAAAAAAAGCTGTGGGTCATGCACCCCAAATTGCATGTGAGTTAACTGTTGACCACTTAAGAATCACTCAGTGCCGGGAGAGAGGTTAGATAGTCATTAGAGTTATTCTTAGTTAAGATTTTAAATACAAGTCAGCAGAAAGATGAAAGGTGTGGCTCACACGAATCCAGTACACCAGTACACAATGATAGACAACTTTGTGATGCTAACTTCTCAGCCTGCAATTGACTACAGAGCATTTGCTGTTTTATATTTGAACGCGCTCTGAGGAAAGAAGAGAATGCTTCAGCTGCTGACCAAAATGGCTAATTGGGTTTTGAAGGGTATGTAATTTTTAAATTGCTGTTTATTTATTTGTTTTTCATTTATTTAATGTATTTGAGTTTTTGACTATGTTTTTTTCCTCTGTGATCAGTTGATCCTGATTTCACTGCTGGCTGGAATTCCTTCGGCTTTTGTGCTAAAGGTAAGGCTCCAACTTCACTGAGACTATAATGCACTGGGATGCATACAGATTTAAGTTATCTTCAAAGTTAATATGTGGATGCTTACCTTAAGCATTATTTCCTCCTAGGCTGGAGCCAGACTGATCCTGAGAAGGATGTGTTCTCTAACACAGAAGTGCATTCTGTCCTTCCTTATGGCTCACTCCCTCCTCCACCTACCCGCCCAAATGATTCTGTTCTGTCATTTTTGTATGACCCAGTGAGGTCAGAAGTAAATTCTAGACCTGAAGCAGATTCTGAAGAATTCAGCGCAAAATTCAGTTTCTGGTTGTGAAATGTGGAGCAGTCTACAGATACCTACTCAGTCTCTGGAGCAACTCAACCTCAATTTCTTGCTGGTGAACTTGATTATGATGAAGTTGAGCATGGTAACTTGGGGGGGGGGGGGGGGGGGTCACCTACGGGCTTGAATTTTCATCACCTCTCTCTTTTGAACCTTCTTGCAACCTGGTGAGTTGAGCAATTATGCAGCTGTCTGTGAGCATCAAAGTGAAGCAAGAGGAAACACAAGACCAAGGTTTTCATTATACCCCAGCTGGAGCAACTTCAATACCATGAGACACCATTTCGTTCAAACCTGTAATTCCTCTTCTTGACTGGTCAGCTTCTTCATGGCATAGTTCCACACTTCCATGCTGAACATGAGGCTAACAGAGTTCATCAGAATAAAGCCTGCTGTGAGGGATACCACATCCCAGCCAGCTTTAGCCAACCCCCACTGAGACCTAGGTTCCCAGGCGACTCTCCCAGTGGCCATAGGACCAAAGATTAACAGGACTCTGTTTTTTAAAATTGCATAACACTATTCAGACCTGACTTTTTTGGACCGGGCTTTTGAGGCTCACCACTTTTAAGCCTCACAACTCCCAAACTATTTAAGATATCGCCACCAGGGAATGAGAATTGGTTGAAACTGTCGTAATACAATATTCCCTTAACAATCAGAGGTATACAAGAAAACTTGAATAGAATGCACATCTGATAAAGTGTCAGTGTCGTCTAAGATATTTGTTGTCATTAGCAATGGCAACTACACCAAAATATATATTGAAAAATGGCTTAAACGTCTCATAACATGTCATATTCAACACAAGTGGAACTGGAACATTCAGTAATCTTTACTTCTGTAACAAATAACTGCCTTCTTGTTACAGTAAGAATATGATGAATATGATCCGCCATCTTGGATTTTGACCTTCCGTGTAGCCACCAAATTAGCATAAATTATTTTAATCAGTTACTTTAATTAATAAAGGTTGCATAAATTACACAGAATGTTTTTAATGTAATAAAAAAAAAGTGCAGTTAAACAAGAAAACCCGCAAACTACACCGATTAAAGCAAAAGCAGTAAATTTTATAAAGCATGCCTGTCAAAAAGTCATCACCATGGAAGCAGCAAATGTGTTAAACTTGACTCATTATCATAGAATTGTTGCCAGATAAATGTTAGGAAAAGTCACCAAGTTTGGTGGTTTTAGCTTAAGCCGTTCAAGAGTTATAAGATGTGAAAGTTGGTACGGGCCTCAAAAGCCCCCCCCCCCCCCGGGTCTGGATAGAGTTAAAGCAGTTGAAGATAAATGCTTCTCTGTAATTCCTGCTGCTTACAGTTTTGTGTATTTTGACATTTCTATTGAATTGAATGGCATTTCAATAAAATGTTACATGAACCCTGTTTACTGTTTTCCTTTGAGGTCAGTTAAACTTTTCTCTAAGAGTTCAGCTTTTGGAGGGAATGCAGTGATGGAGCGTCAACATTGTGACTGTGCATGTTTCTGAAATTGAGTGTTTAAACTTTACTGAATACTAATTCAAGCAGTTTTGAACCCTCTGTGCTTTTTGTATTTTCCTTCTAAGACACGGCATCAAAAATGTTCTGTTTTCTTATGTGTTAAAGTTAACTCAAAGTTAACTTGAAATCTTCTTAGCTTCCCAATTTTTTCTGACAAAAAGGGTATTCAAAAAGGTTTTACATGCAACTTAATACAACTTTCTCATGCAGTGTGATTTATATATTTGGCTATCAGACATTTACCACTTGATGCTCTTTACACTTTACCCATAACTCTAATCAGTGCTGGTGAGTGGATGGAGCACTGTTTTCAGAAGTATAAAAAGGCACATTGGGTTTATTTTCCTTTTCCTAGTGAGCTGGACTACCATGATGTTGCTGCTGTAAACCAACGCTGCCAAAGCATCTGTGACTTATGGGACAAGCTTGGAACCCTCACTCAGAAGAGGAGGGAGGCACTGGAGGTAAGAACAAAATTGAAGTTTCACTTGTGAATGTATGACTGAAGGGGATTTGTAGCAAAGGCTTTAGGCATGAATCCATTATAGGTGCTGAGATGCCAAAAGTTCAAGGATTTCTTGGTATACGTTAAATCCCCACAAGAGTGTGCTAATGTTCCACACACTGAACTTGCATCAAAAGCCAACTCAATTAAAATTTTAGTGAAAGCATTTTAGATGTCTGTCAATGACATGAGTGTTGAAGAGACAAAGGATTGTGAGGAGTAGATAACTGGATCCCCACTAAAATCCCTGCCCCACATAGAAAGGTAAAATAGAAGGGTGGAGGGGATAAAGGAGAAATGGATGTAGATGTCCTATCCAGAAAGCAACTGGCTGAAAGCCCACTAGCCACTTCCTCTGATCCATGCTGGCCATTCCATACCCACAAATGTGTGAGGGCCTGGGAAAAGGGCCAAGGATTAAGTCTGAATGACAGGGACAGGGGTCTGTCTCTGTCCATCTCCCACTTCCAACTATCTCCTATTGAGGGGAAGGACTCTGTTGGGAAAAACCAAGCCAGGCTTGGGAGCTGGGGTTAACAAGTCAAAGAAAGTTATGCGCACTGCCATCACTCATCAAAACAGGTGAGAGGGTGTTTAAGTCATGGTAAAGTGTAACGCTGAGCTGTGGTTAGATATTGTGACAATTTTAGGATTTGAACATAGATAAAACATGCTTGTTATGTTTGGTAATCCTCTCAGCGCACAGAAAAGCTGCTGGAAACCATTGATCAGTTGTTCCTGGAATTTGCCAAGAGGTCTGCTCCTTTCAACAACTGGATGGAAGGAGCCATGGAGGATCTCCAGGACATGTTCATGGTGCATACTATTGAAGAGGTTCAGGTGAGCTTACTGTATTCTGAGAAGAGCAGACTTAGACTGGTAACATGATAACAGTTTTACATATAAGCCCATTTAATGTTTCCCCATGATTGGGTTTCATAATATATAATGTTGTGTTGCAGTGAAAAAATGTTATACTGTATAGTTTGCAATGTTTGTATTTGTCAGAGCCAGAAGAAAAGCACATAATCTTATCACTCATGACAAAATTGATACTTCCATAAAATTTCAAGACTTTCCTTTTCTGCTTCCTCTTCCAGAGTCTAATCGCAGCTCATGAGCAGTTCAAAGCTACTCTTCCTGAGGCAGATTCGGAGAGACAGGCCATCTTGGGAATCCACAATGAGGTGCAGAAAATTTCACAGAGTTATGGGATCAGGGCCAGCATTATCAACCCGTACAGCACTATCACCACTGAAGAGCTTCTCAACAAGTGGGAAAAGGTAGCTACAGTTTCTAAACTGATTTATAGACTCATACTGTATATTAACGGAAAGTCATTACACAGATAGTGGGTGTCTGTCCATTTATGTGCATCAGAGAACACCATCATTGTTTACTAATAAATGATAAGATAATATTTTATGGCTAAGAAGGAGTCAGTAATCAGTTAGGAGTAAGTTTTCAATCCAAGTATTCTATCTCTTACTAATGTGTAATTTATACAAATAGCAATAATGTATCTCTTCTGGGCATCCGTGTATGTTTTCTAGGTGAAGAAGCTGGTTCCTCAGAGGGATAGTGCCCTCCAGGAGGAGATGGCACGCCAGCATGCCCATGAAAGGCTAAGACGGCAGTTTGCTGCCCAGGCTAATCTGATTGGGCCCTGGATACAGGCCAGGATGGAGGTTTAGTATACAGGCTTAATAAGCAAATTCTAATCAAATAAGGCCTGAAATGGAAGAAAATTGTTTTCAAATTCATTGCACACAGACAAGTACAATAACAGTTTCTTTCCTGCTGATCATGACATTTGAAAATTACCAAGAAAATCCACTCAAAATATATTTATACACACACACATATATATATATATATATATATATATATATATATATATATATATATATATATATATATATATATATAAACACTTCATGGAATTCCTTAGTTCTGATATACAGTATAATTACTCTCAGCCATGTATAATTGGCTCCTTGCAGATTCAGTAAACAAACCATAAGCTCTTAGACCCCTCTCTTATAATCTCATGATCTAAACTGGCCCAAGCTGACCTTGTTGCATGTGCCATCCTAACAGGAAATAGGGCGCTGCTCCCTGGAGATAGGAGGCACCCTGGAGGACCAGATGACCCAGCTGAAGCAAATCGAGCATGTCATTGTTGCTTATAAACCCAATATTGACAAGTTGGAGGGAGACCACCAGCTAATCCAAGAGTCACTTGTGTTTGATAATAAACACACCAACTACACCATGGAGGTACAGGAAATTGAGTTTTACAAATATATTCACATGAATTTTTACAGTAGGTTTATCAACATACACTTGGGTAGGCAGTTTAAAAACTTTTCTGAGTGTGTTAACATTTCTGGCCTCTCACCACATCAACAGCACATCCGTGTCGGGTGGGAGCTGCTTCTCACAACCATCGCCCGAACTATCAGTGAGATTGAGACCCAGATCCTGACCCGGGATGCTAAGGGCATCAGCCAGCAGCAGATGAATGAGTTCAGATCTTCTTTCAACCACTTTGACAGGGTACAGCTTGATATTGTTTCACTTCACTAGAGTCCTTTTCTCGCTATTTGAGTCGCTAATGTAAAGCAATCTCAGCAGTTCAGAAACAGAGTAGGGGGTAGCCCAGTTTTGATAGATGGGCATCAGAACCCAGGTGTTAATTCTAATATCGTATTTTTGTGTAACATCCATAAACTGTATAAAATATGTATGTTACATGTTAGCGCAGTCTCCTTGTAAAGCTGAGTGTTTTTGGCATTGCCATCTCGGTATTTTGAAACTGGATGTGACAAGCAATGGTTGGATCTCACTGTGAAACTGAGAGACACTGCATGCTCATTAGCTAATGACTTGTGATTGATGAGCCAATGAGCATACACTGTTTTATCCTCCTTTCTCAGTCTAATGGGGATCGTAATTTACTAAATGATATTTTATTTCCTTGAAGCGAGCCACAAAGTCTGGCCATAAACCTGTGTGAAAAAGAATGCAGGTTTAAGCTGCGTTGGCTTCACTTTTCAGATCCAGAAGCTACATCCATCTTTTAAGAACTGTCTAAGATAACATGCCAAATCCCAAATGGCCCCATGAGCAAAGTTCTGCTGCTTACCCTATATTTAATCCGAAGATGTAGTCCCGATCAAGACAATAGGAGAGGATATAAACAATTACTTTTTTGCTGTGAAACTAAGATACTGTATATTTGCTAAAGCTACAAATAATGGAGGATTTACTCAAGCATGCTGTAGATCTGTACTGCCACAGACTGGCTCACACCACCATGATGGAGTAACAGCTTAGATAATACACCCAACAAATTCCAACCTCATTACAAAACTGACAGTGCTGTAGCTATTTGTGATTGATAAGAATGTTTTGGGTCTGTGTTTCCAGCATCCAAATGCCCAGCTGCAGTGTGAATGCACATATATGTGCAGTGTTACAGTGATTTCTTTTAAGCTCATTCATTGTGAAATCTTCACCTTTTATCAAAAAGGCCAAAAGATGAGGAAGCTGAAATACCCAGTAGTTTTCCTCTATGTAACTTATTTAATAGTAGAGTAGCCTATCTACAAGGAAACATTAGAAAACAATGCAAGCGTCTCTTAAAACATTTTAGTCTCATAAAATTCATGCTTGAGGCTATATTAAAAGCTTTTAATGTTTGTTATTCAGTCTCTAATGTGTTTTTTCTCTGACTAAACTTTCCTCCTTATATTGTAATGTGGCGAAATTTGGTGTCTGGCTTGTAGAAGAAGAATGGAGCAATGGAAACAGATGACTTCAGAGCGTGCCTCATCTCAATGGGATATGACTTGGTAAGATATTTCATTTTTGGGTGGATGCAACTGTGTTATTAGTGACTTCTGCAATTTTTTCTTTGATTTTTACACACACTCATACATACATGTGATTCTTCATTAATGCATTTCTCAGGGAGAGGTGGAGTTTGCGCGTATAATGATGCTGGTAGACTCCAATGGCACTGGAATCGTCTCCTTCCAGTCTTTCATCGACTTTATGACCAGAGAGACTGCTGACACAGACACTGCCGAGCAGGTTGTGGCATCCTTCCGGATCCTGGCTGCTGATAAGGTATGTGTGGGGCTTACTGGCATAAGCGCAGATATTTTAAGCAGACACATCTCTTCTCGTCATTATTTCCAGGGATTTGGCATGTCATGCTGATTTATTATGTACTATCTTACAAACAATCTTAGAAATGGGAGTATGAATCTGAAATGCACTTATCTTTCCACATCCACAGCCTTACATACTTGTGGAGGAGCTCAGGAGAGAACTTCCCCCTGAACAAGCAGAGTATTGCATCATGAGGATGCCACCCTACACTGGTCATGGAGCACCACCCGGGGCACTAGACTACACTGCCTTCTCCACGGCCCTATATGGAGAGAGCGATCTTTAAACTGACCAGAACACCTTTCATCCACTGTCCATTAACCTGTCCTCTGCCGTCCCGCCCTGCCTCCCCTCCATCTCATGGTGAAATTAAGGAATCTATAATGCAAGTTGGGTCAGATATACTGAATGGAATGAAAGTTTTTATTGTTTAGTTTTCTGACACATTACTCATGCTGAGCATTGTCCTGTTACTTTGGTACTTCTCTTGTCTTCTCTTAGGTTTCCCAAAACAAATACAAATGATTGAATATATAAAAATTGAATATAGAAGCAATTCAATTTACATTTCTTGCTTTTGTGGTATGATAATTTGGTTCAGTTAAGTTTAACAATTAAGGTAAAACTAGAGGGATACATAAAAAATCCAAACAGATTACTTACTCATACATCAAAAGGATTGTGGTGTTTCAGTAATTTTTCTGTGAAGAAAATAGTCATTTTTGGCAAGCAATGTTGTGTATTGTTTTATTTTTCCCCACAGTGGCCTTGTTTTGGGAATAAAATCTTCTGATAAGGCATTTTGACATGCTTCAAGTGAATTACAGTTTCCAAAAGCAATTTCAGACCTACTGCCATCCATCAATAAACAGTGTGTTCCCAAAAGGCCAAAAATATGCAGTAGCAACAGAAGACAAATGGGAAACCACATGAAGGCAAAAGTAAATGTTTGCTCAGTGCTTTAAAAGCCGAAAACACAGTAGACTAAATGTGGAGTATTCACTAATGGCAAGATAAAACATTTCTCGAGTAGCAACAAACACTAATGCTTCCATGTGTCTAGACAAATGTATAAGAAATGCCAAAAACTAACATACACAAGAAAATCAATACTAAATCTAATACAACAGGTGTTGCCATCATGAAAAAAAGGCTTAACAGAAGGTTCCCATTAATCCCGTTTATAGTTTTCCGAGATAGGCTAAAAGAGACCCAGAGGATTTCCTTGTCACCATTTGTGCTTTATGATCCATTTAGGGAAACCACTGTAAAATGTAGCAGGACATTATATCACACATCTGAGATACAGTTAAGTTTTACAGTACTGGGGAAAAAGATTCAGTGATTTATTGAAACATAAATGGAAATGCAGTATATAAGGCAAAAAACTGAGTTTGTACAGTGCTAACAAGCCTGAAAGTCAATATTTGATATGACCACCTTTTGGCAGATTTCTTGTAATTTTTGTGAGTAGTCTTCAGGAGTTGTTCTCCAGGCTTCTCGAAGGACATTCAAAGCACTTCTTTGAATGTTGGCTGCCCATTGTTTTGCTCTCTGTCAAGATGATCCCACACTGCTTCAGCAATGTTGAGGTCCGGGCTCAAATTTGGATTCATCTCTCCCGAAGACCTGTTGCCACTGATTTTCAGTCCAGTTCTTGTGTAATTTGGCATACCTCAGCCTGTTCTCACTATTCCCTTCCTTAAGAATGGCTTCGTGACAGCCACCCTTCCACTGAGACCATTTCTGATGAAGGTTCAGTGAACAGTAGATGGATCAACTGAAGGGCCAGATGCATCTCTCAGGTCCTGTGTCAGGCCTTTGCTGGATTTTCCCCTATTTCTTAAGGATGTGAGTTTCAGATATTGTTCATCTACTTTAGCATTTTTAGGCCTGCCACTTCCCATCTTTTGTCCTCTACCTGTCCCGTTTCAAAATTGGTTCTTTGCTAAGTTGTCTGCTATGTGTAGACACAACACTGGTTCATCCATTGAGTTAGGTGCCTTTTTTAATGCTTGAATGATTCATAGGTCAGTGTTAAGTGACTTAAACAAAAAAGATATCCCTCTGAAAATGATCAGGTGCAAGAACAGGACTGAAAATGAGTGAAAAAGCAGCCAATGTCCAAAAGCCCTTCAGAAAGTCTGGGGAACTATTGCTCAAGACCACTTTAACAATAACAAGAAATTCTGAGATTGAGGAATGTTTGGCTTAAAAATATGTATGAACACTGTATTTAGGCTTTAGTGTATGGTGACTAAATGTACTTACTTTTGTTCTATTTCAAAGATTTTCCTTCTTGACACATTTTTCCTCCTGTTGTTAGCAGAATATGAGATACGGTGTTGGTTCCTGATTTGTTCACATCACTTCACTGTTTGGGTGCAGGTTTTCTTTCATGATACTCATGTTCTATATTGTTTGAGCATGAACTTTTTTAAAAAGTAAAGAACTTTCAATTGGCATATAAAAATTGAGCAGTTTTTAAATATACAGTGATGACAATGATTTAAGAAAAATTGCTGTTACATGCATTTTCCTGGTTAAACAATCTATATGATGCACTAAATAAAAAAGCTAAGAAAATGAAGACATACCTTTTCTGTAAACATCATTAAACTCTCCACACAAACTGAACTCAAAAATACTAGAGCATACATTCAGTTAATGTTGTTTCAGGTGTAAGCCTTTCCTTTAGAAGAAAATAGTTCTGCTTTTACTTACAAGCTCTGACTCAAACACCACTGATCTCTACGTGACATGTTCTCACTTTGGGCAAAGACTTGGGTTTGTTGTATTGATCTAAAAATTTACATAGTAGACAGACCTTGAAGAGAAAAATAGTTGTCTCTGATATAAATTTGTTCAGTAAATTACACTTTAAATAAACTTTTTAACTCAACCATTTATTTCAGATGGTGAATGTGTTTCTTGTCACCACATTGGGGGGGGGGGGGGGGGGGGGGGGGGGCATAATCCACATGTAAACAAAAGTCTCTGCACAAGAATTAATGAGAACTGAATCTGTTACACATGACAGTTTTAATAAAATCTCCATTAGTAATTGTCTGAGATTAAAGTTATTTTATATAGTGATATATTTACAGGATGGGGCTTCATTAGATATAGATATTGATAAATTTGTATGGTCTGTGCTGAAGAGCTTCATTTATGGTACAGTCAATATAAAGTCAATATGCTTCAAGAGCAAAAGCAACCTACTGAGAACCAGGTCAGCCCCCTTCTACTATATGCTAATACATCCAATGGAGGGACTCGGTCTTCCATGGCATTTTCTCTTCTCTTCAATGTCATTTGTCATCTGATGCGTAAGGCACACGCCTGGCAGCTCATCCCTATCACTTGAGTATATAAGTCATCAGAAAGGTGAACGGTATGGTTAATTGGCCTGCTGTGGTTTTCAGTCAGCAGTCAATGATGGACACCTGTGTGTTGTTACCTCTTCAGTCTGGGATTGGCCACAGAGGGTTTGCCATTTCATATTTAACCAGCACTTGGAGTGGAGGCATGCAGCTGTCAAGCAAAATGGCTTCTTGGCTCTTTGGAAGGTAGCTGGTGGTGTAATAATTGTGTGTATTTATTCACAAATGTTCTTGTTTTTGAGCTTCTAATCTTGTTTTTTTCCCCACCACCTTGTAGCTGTTTACTCCCCATTGCACTGTTAGGCTGGAATGTGCATTGCTTTCCTGTTGAAGGTAGGACAGCACCATTATAGCGATTGTAAAGCCTATTGATGCTTATATTTAAATATTACTACAAGCTTCCTTGGTTTAAACTTACTGCAAACATTATTTTCCTCTAGACTGGAGGCAACATGATCCCAATAAGGTTGGGTTCTTGAACACACAGGCACATCCTCACCCCCATTATGGCTCATTCCCAGGTGCTCCTCCTGTACTTACTGATCCAAATGATCCTGCTGTCTCATTCATGTATGATCCAGTAAGGCTGAGAGCTTCTAGACATAAAACCTATCCAGCAAGATTCAGGTCAACTCCAGGTGTGCTCAGTGCACATTCTAGTTTTGGTCCCGTGACAGGCTCTACAGCTACCTTGGTGTCTGGAACATCTCAGCTCAGGCCTATTTTTGGCTTTCCTCCAGCTCAGCTTGAAGCAGACCAACTTGGTCATGATGAGAAAAATTTTGAGCATGGGAACTCAGAAAGGGGAACCCATGGGGTAGGCTTTAGACTACCTCTATATGCAGAACCTTTCTTCCAACCTGGTGAATTGAGGAAGTATGCAGCCTTCTATGAACATGGGAGTTCAGAGAGGGAAACAGAAGATGAGTTTCCACCAGTGCCATATGCCTATCCCTTTGCCTTACCTGGGACAGTTTCACAGTACAACAGACCCGCTCTACCATTTGACTGGTTATTGTACAATGTTGCACATCCGCACAGACGACATTAGCATGAAGTCCAATCACTCCCAGTGGACTCCTCCCAGTGATCACAAGACTTTACCAAAGCTTAACACTACTCTAGATTTTTCAAAGAACTTGAAGTGGTCTAGGATTAATATAGCTTTAATTCCCACAACTAATTGTATATTTCATGTTTGGTGTGAAATAAAATAATGCATGAACACTTAACTGTTAGAGATCACAAGAAAGCCTGTAACTAAAGGTAGCTAAGTCTCACAGACTGCTGTTGCAGAGAATAAACATTATGCATGTTTCTGAACACATCTAACTTCTTTCTGTAAGCACTTCTTTTTGAGTTTCTGAATAATGAACTGTAAATCCAAATTTCATATTTTGGTTTGCATGTGAGCGTATCATCTACATAGCTACATGTATTGAACTCAAACAGCTGGAAGCAACACAACTTCAGCTTCTCTTAATGTTCTTATCAGAGCAGGATCAGGCTTTATCAACGAGCAGCCGAGCTTGCATCTAGCATGGGCAGTACTTCAGCACATAAATTGTCTTTGCAGGGCTATGAAGCTTCACCTTATTTGGTGTGAGATTTATTTGAGTACCATGAGGAGCAGGGTAATGTGTTGCATGCCAGAAGTATGAGAGCTGGCAACACTTAAACTAGTACAGCTTGCAGCTCTGACCCCTCAATTTTGCGCACGTGTAGCTGAACTATAGCCTCATAGTGCTAGCCTAGCTGAAAATCTAGTTTATTGCTGGTTTCCAAGAGTAATCTGAAGTGGCAGCTGCTTGCCTGAAAAAGAGTAAATAACCACTGTTGTCTCCAACCTTCTTCTAAAGAGGCAAGCTTTCCTTCTCAATTTGAAAAAGCTTTTTTTCTGATCTGATATTTGAGTACTAATGGAGAAAATGACTCAAGACAATTTGTATAATTCTGTTCCTGTTTAACATTCATGTTGACTTCCTGTGTTCACAAACCATGTTAAGTAGCAGGCTGAATATCAATAAATCATGTCACCTACTTCAGTCACAAGCAAACGGTAGCATTCTTTAGTTCTGATGTCTCAGTTCCAGTGAAGCAGCTTTCAAATCCCACGTCTGAGATGACGAGCAGAATCGTTTGTGTACAGTATGAGTTCCCTGTCAGTTAAAGACACTGACCTCATTATTTGAAACTTTGGCCATTATGAGCATCCACCATTGTTACAATATATAGCAGAAAAGGAAAAGCAGGTCCACTTTAGTATTCAAAAAATGACAGGTGTTCGAGATGTGCTTTATTTAGGTCTGTTGGCTCTTTGGGGTAGTTTTTTTTCCCAGCATTAAACCTCTTGAGTACCCAACTTCTGTTTCTTTTTAAAAGTGGCTTTTTAAAGATGAGGGAAATGGAGTCTTCCGTTAAATAAAGAGGGGCAACTTAAATTCTTGGTGAGATGCTTTAATTTTCAGAATTCATGTCTTTAGAAATTTATCACAGCTGCTTTTATGATCTGCCATCAGTATAAGAACAGAGAAAGTGGGTATAAAAGCAGCTCATAATCAGTCTGTTAAACCTGCATTCTGGGATCTGCATGGTTCAAAACTTTTTACCCACCATTCTGTGATATAAAGTAGTTTTTTTTGTTTTGTTTTTTTTTGACAAAAGCATTGAAATGATGTGAAAAATAAATGTTCTTTGGTACAACTGAGTTTTGCCAGTCAGTTGGACAACCACAATGTTGCTGCTGCCAGAATGTCTGATTATGCTGGGTTAAGTTAAATCCCCACAAGAGGGTGATGATGTTCCTCACAATTGCTTCCAAAACAATTGAAAAAGAAATGTTGGTTTAGTGATATTAAATGTCTATC
The DNA here is from genome assembly GCF_007364275.1 of Archocentrus centrarchus. Taxonomy (NCBI): domain Eukaryota; kingdom Metazoa; phylum Chordata; class Actinopteri; order Cichliformes; family Cichlidae; genus Archocentrus; species Archocentrus centrarchus. The sequence continues at coordinate 12,197,722 of NC_044360.1, forward strand.
TGTGAGACAACCGATTGAGGAGAAGATATAACTGGAAGGATGAAGGCAGACAGGATAAAAGAGGAATGTAGGTGTCCTGTCTGGGAAGTAACTGGCTCAAAGCCCACAAGCCACTTCCTCTGAGCCATTCTCACCATTACAGACCTGCAAATGTGAGAGGACCTGGGAAAAGGTCCAAGGATTAAGTCTAAAGGACAGGGATGGGACTGCCTCTGTCTACTTCCCACTCCCCACTATCACCTTTAAAGGGAAATGACTCAATGTGGAACAACCCCACCAAGAGTTATGGAGGTTAGGAAATGAAAAACCTGAAAATTCAGCTAATTATAATTAATTATGGAGCTGCTGCTTTGGCATCATAAACCCCATCTTTAGCTATTTCCTGCTTCCTGATTTCTTAGTTTTGGGCATATTTGTCACACTTAAGTGTTTCAGATCAGCAAACAAATTTTTAAATCAGTCAAAGATAACTTGAGTAAAAAGAAAATGCAGTTTTTAAATGGTGGTTTTTATTTAGAGGAAAAAAACAACCTGGCCCTGTGTGCCCCCTGCCCTCTGAACCTAGTACCTTGCATGGCACAACCAGTTACTACCAGTTGTTTGGTAAATGTGAGACAAGCCTTTGTGTTCTTTTTGGTCAGCTGTGTTATCCCACGGATGCTATTTTTGCCCGGTCTCTTTCTTATTGTTGAATCATGAACTCTGACCTTAACTAAGGCAAGTGAGGCCTGCAGTTCTTTAGATGATGTTCTGGGTTCTTCTGTGACCTCTTGGATGAGTCCTTGATGCACTCTTGGACTTGGAGTAATTTTGATAGGCCAATCACTCCTCATTATTGTTCCAAGTTTTCTGCATTTGTTGACAATGGTGCTCACTGCGGTTCGCTGGAGTCCCAAAGCCTTAGAAATGGCTTTTTAAACCTTTCCAGATTGATAGATGCCAATCACTTTGTTTCTCAGCTGTTTCATTAGCTCGTGGCAGGATGTGTTGCTTTTTGTGATCTTTTAGTCTACTTCACTTTGTCAGACTATTTATGCGATTTCTTGATTCAGCAAGTCTGGCAGTAATCAGACCTGGTGAGGCTGGAGAAATTGAACTCAGCGTTCCAGAAATGTGGTTAATTGCAGTTAATTCATGATTAATTACTTTTTCACACAAGTTTGGATAACCCTTTTCCCTTAATAAATGAAATGATCATTTAAAAACTACATTTTGTGTTTAATCGGGTTATCTTTATCTAATAATATTTGTTTGATCTGAAACATTTATGTGTGACAAACATGCAAATACTTTTTCATGGAATTGTCATCATTTTTCAAAATGAATTAGAAGTATGCTCAAGAATGATCTATCTTATATATATATATATATATATAGGTGCAGCTTTATCCTATATTTTAGTTATTTCCCAAGGAGCAACTTCTGCAGCTGAACATGAAGTCAAAGCAGAAGGGCCACAAACTGCAGTAGCTCTAGTAGCCACTTGGCACTGATTTCAAAACTAAGTCAGTCCATATAGACTCCAATTTTAAAGGGGGTAAATATGAGATGATATACCTTAGATGTGTTTACAGAGGTCATGCTCAATAGAAAGAGGAGCTTCTCTTTAATGAAGATAATGACTCAGCTTCTAGTTGGAGTTGCCATGACCTACAAAGGTCCTCTTTGCCAAGTATAGGAGTTAACCTCTCTCCTTCAACTTTTACAATCTCATTAGAAATAATGGATAGATGTGAGTGTGTGTGTGTGTGTGTGTGTGTGTTTTCTAGGTGAAGAAGATGTTTCCTTAGAGATGATGAGCCTGCATGTCAATGAAAGACTGAGCGGCAACATGTTGCTCTGGTTAATCTAATTGGGCCCTGGATACAGGCCAAGATGGCGGTTCCATACTGTATGCTGCACAGACTTGAAAACCAATTTGAAATCTAATCAAATCAAGACTAAAATGGAAGATGATGATTTTCAAATGCATTGCACATAGAGAGACAATGAAGTTGGTTTTTCTTGATGATGATAATTAAAAAATATGAAGTAAACTTTCGAAATATCATTCATTTGCTGTGTTTGTGAACTGTTTACCTTTTTGGGATAGATTTTAAGTACTCCTGTTTGTAGAATTTTTGGTAATTTGATTTGTATTTGAAAATACAGTATTAGCAATGATTTAACAAAACGTACCGATACATAACATTTGATATTTGGTAAAATATTTATGTGATGCAATACTGTAACAGTCACAAAACCGAATATTCTCTGAAGATGATCACTGGTCTGTTCACACAGACTGAACCCCCCCCCCCGTAACTAATGACCATCAAACGAGACATCATATTTTTTTTTTTTTTTTTTTTTTTACATTTTTGGCCACAGCAGCTTTCGTTGATGGTGGAGAGAGACAGGAAACGGGGGAACATACGTGGGCAAACTGGCGACAGGCCGGGACTCGAACCAGCAACGCGGCATATATATGTGGTAGCCTGCTCCACCACTGAGACACCTGGGCGCCCAAAATGAGACATAATTGATGCCTATGAAAGTTCTTCCCATTTTTGACAAAAACTTATTGTAATTTAGTAAAATAGAAATTTCCAGGCAGTATTGATTGAAGAAATTTGCAGTCTTTATTGTTGATTAATTCAGGTGGTGAGCTTTGCACTTTGAGATGATGGATTAATTAAACTATTTATGACTAATTCAAGTATTTATTTGCACTGGATAAATCATTATCTAAAATATGTCTTCCATGAACAGTTTGTCAGTGCATGGGAATATTTTAAAAGCCATAATCCAAATATATATGAAAGCTGTACAGTTTAGACTATGCTTATAAAGACTATTTTTTAATGAAGCTAAGAAGGACTTCAGCAAGATTGGAGGATAATAGTAAAATAATTATAACAATAAAATAGCTTTAGAAAAGTAATTCTGGAATGTCATCGCTTCCACTGTCTGATATGAAATTGTTGGATGGAAAGAAAATATATTAAAAGCTGATTTCTTTCTTATTCTTTTCAGCACTTCTTCATGATGCAAAAAAAGCAATGCAATGAATGTGAAAATTTAAATGGTTTCTCTCTTTGAGGAGCATGAATATGGTCAGCAAATGCCAGAGCGAGAAGCCTCTTACATACTTTATTCAGTGTCTTCTATGAAAGTTGAACTTTGGTGCAAGAGTGGTGTAGAGGAAAGGTCAGCTGGGGGGAATTAATGTGTTTATGTCGGATAGTGTTAACAAAAACTTTTGACTTTTTCATGTAACCTAGCGGGACCTCTCAGGAAATGTGAGAAAAAACCCACGTAACTCAAGAAGCATGCAGAACTATTTATACCTGCATACAGTACAATGCAAAGGTCTGGAGACACCCCTCATTCCTTGATATTTTGACAGGAAAATAGGTGCAGTGAATTATTAAAACATATTCAAACATACATGGAAATACAGTGCATGGGGAGGCTTATAACCACCTTTATTCAATACTCTTTTATGCAAACTTTATTCTAATTTCTATAAGTAGAATTTAGGAATATTTTTTTTCTCTGTCAAGATGATCCCACACTGCTGTTGGAGACCAGTCCATGACTGAATGTGTTCCACTATGTGTTTTTCTGTCCAGGTATGCTTTTACTGCAGTGTGGGATCATTGTCATGGTGAAAAGTGAAGGCACTGACAGATGCTTCCAGATGGTATTGATGGATAAAAATCTGATGGTAATTTGCTGCATTCATAATTCTGTACATTTTGATAAAATCTCCAACACCATTGGCTGAAATGCGGCTCCAAACTATGACAGAGCCTCCACCATGTTTAACAGATGGCTGTAGACACACATTGATGAGGTTTTGGTTAACAGTAGATGGATCAGTTGAAGGGCCAGATGCATCTCTCAGGTCTTTGGGGATTACCTTGTTGGTGCAAAAACACTGGTTAATGCCCATCAAACTGTGTTATATAATTCACTGGTTCATTTCTTGAGTTACGTGGGTTTTTTTTTATGCTTTATTAGTAAAGCAGGCAAATATATAAGAAAATACATTTAACCTTCACAAATTCTTTTTTTTTAAATCAATAATCAATTACTGTACAAAAGTATAAACTTAAAAAAATTTATTTAAACACAATGCGCTTTTAAAATCTAGGATCTCTGCTGCTAGGACATTGGGAGAAGCACGGGCCAGAACCAGTCCACACTTAGATATGTATGGCCCCATAGTTCCTTCCCATGCCACTGGACTAGTGTACTGCTATTGCACCGTGCAACACCAATGGATGGAAGTGTGGTTAGTACTAGTGATAGAATGCAGTGGTAAAGCGCTTCACTGATGCATAATTTTAATGTGCTGGTACTTTATTTAGGTATTTCTATGTTGTGCTACTTTCTCCTTCTACACCATTAAATTTTGCATTGTTATGTGCACTGGCCTTTTGGCCTGGTCTTGAGAGCTGTCTTTCTCTCTGTGTGTTCCAGGTCTGCCACACCTGAATGGCACAGATAAACAACATTCTGCTTGTTAGTGAAAGTGCATAGCCTCAGCACCAAGTGCTCCCGGCTGTCTGGCCTCTTAGCTCTGTGATGGCAGTTGCCAGGGTTAGTGCTGTTCAGTATAACCTGAAATGTGGCAAAGCTGTGGGACCTGTTCAGTTCTGCTGTGTTTGAGTGAACCTGCATGTAAGATACTGAAGGCTTGGTAAGGGTTCTCTTGGTAGGGGTTATGCTTTGTGCCACCCTAGACTTTCACAGGTCATAAAAGCATGCAAATATCTTGTAATTTACTGTAGCATTTACTTTTCTTTTTTTTAAAGCTTTAGTTAATTATTTAGAAATACAGATCAAGTATTGTGTATTCTGCTGTAGTAAAAGAATAAAGCTACTCAGAAGTATATAATTAATCTCCAGCTGGAAACTGAATTGATATACACATGAATGAATCAGCAGTCACAATCCAATAAAAAAGTGCATATGATTCTGAAAAGGGCCATTCTCCACAATGAGTGCTCTTAATCTGGATACTCCATTTTGATGCTAAAACCCTCCACTCTGTAAACAGGATTTAAAATTTTACTTAAGAGTTTTTGTCAAACAGTCAGTTTTCAGGCTCTTGTGGAGTGCCACCTTTTATGGAATCTGTATTAAGGTGCAAGGCTACTCATGAACCTGAGAATCACTGCTGCCAGCATTTTCCACACAATTTTACTGCTTTGTTTTATTTCGGATCAAATATTCAGATTTCTGTGGGCCCTGCTGCCTTGTCTTTTGTCCCCTTGCCAGCTTAAAGTGCCCCAACATGCTGAATATACTGTCAGTGCAAAGTGACTCTCAAAATTTTAATAGCTTATTCATAAAATAATCTGTATTTGTTGATTTTTTTATTTTATTTTATTTTTTAGCTGACTGTGTTTGGAAAGCCTCCTAATGATTTAGAATATAATTAAAACAAAACATTTTTTTTAGTTAACTTTTTAAACCTTTATCCATTTCACGGAAAGAAAAAAAAAAAGAAAAAAGAAAACACTCTGGAAGCAATAGCAAGCGATAATTTTAATGCACACCCTGTTCCCTGAAGTAAACTATGAGCTCTCGTAGGTTCAAGCAGATGCTAACAACTTCAAAATTTCCTTCCTAAAATGGCATCATGATGGCTGGATTTCAACCTCTGACTCCGCCCACACACTCAGGGCCGTGCATCTTCTCGCTCCAGCTTCTGCAGTGACTGTCCTCTTCTGGCTCATTCACTGGTTAAAAAAAAAAAATCACTAAAGCCCGTTAAATGTGGCCCTTTTGGTTCAGATAATGACTGACACTGGAGAAGGCGACGATGAATTCCAGTTTCTCCGAACGGTGAGTCACACGGACACCTTTCAAACTACACGTAAAGGCCAATATTTGCTCAGATTGGCTGGCAAAACAGACCACCATCACCAGATGGTTCAGTGATTAGTAATGTTACCGCCATTGAGATGTAACACTTTACTTGTGTTATGCTGTTTTTCTTTATTAATATCAGTATTAGCGTTTTATTTTAGTTATATATATATATTTTTAAAAAAAATTACAACTATATGTAGGTTTTTGACAGGAGGAATATGTAAAAAAATTCAGAACAGGGTGAAACAAACACCAACTTGTGTAGGCAAACATAATCTTACAATCATCTAAACATCACACTTTATATGTACAGAAATGCCTCCTTATGCAACTAGTTTATTTTTAGGTTAGTTTACATTAACTAGAATAACTAGAGACCGACTCACCTGAGTCCATTTAAGTCCCTTAATGTAGTAACTGATAAACGGAATTAGTTAATTTAAGGTCAGGCACCCCAGCCAGTTAAAAGCAGAACATATCCCATTTTGATTAAAATGATAACATTTAATTTGTGGATAATATATTAATATAATAATAATTTTGGATAGACACTGGCAGTAATGGGAGGCCAAAAATGGCTGCTCTCATCTTCACTGTAAGATGCTATTATTGCTCTGTAGCTGTAAGTTGTTCTCTCACACCTTGCAATCTTTGCCCTCTGATAAGGGCATGTCACATGGAGGGCGTGTGGTATGGCTGAGGCACACATACATTATCACACAGGCAGTGATGTTCATGGTTCCTGAGACCAACACACAGATTGGAGAGAAGTCATTTCCTGATCCATCCATGATATCATATGTTATTATGTTAAATGCAGGAAAATTGTTCAGCCGTGGTATTAAGCTACTCAGATCCTGATGCAGCTTTCCTCATTATCATTTAGTTAGTAGATGACAGGAAAAACATACTGTAATAGAACGAAAGATGAAATATATGCCAACTGTGAAATAGCAACAATGTTTAATTTGTTATAAAAGTGTAATGTCTTTTATATGAGAAGAGGTCTTTTGGGACAAAGTTTTCTAATTCCACTATTCCAAAAATACAAGAAACTTTGGAAAAAAAAAAAAACAACCCTGCAGCACTTTCAAATTAAAAGCAGGAAAAATGACAGCCTGTAACATCTGAATGAGCATGCATTTTATTTTTTTTTTTATGGCACAGTGAATTTTCACTCATGAAAAGTTCCCTTTGAAGAAGAGCCCAAATCCCTTAGCCATAATGTGCCTCGGCATTGGACAGCGTGTTTGACTGATTGCAGAGTACTACAGATAATGAAGAGTGGAAAGGAGGATTTATCAGGGGTCAGACTGTGCAGTATCTTCCCAATATGGATGTTTGTACCCTGGGTACTGAGAGGTGTTAGTTTTCCTGGCTGGACTTTGGAGGCCTGCCGCCTGCTATCCTTCCTTACAGTTCCTCAAATAAACAGAGAAACCTAATTTGGACAGTGTGGTATCTCAGTGCAGATCAAATAAATGCTGACAGTGACAGAGAATTACTGTACATGCATTTACAATGGGACTAATCCATGTTTTGCTTTCACAGTCACGCAGTTATGATCACAAATATTCACACGTTTCGCAGTTTAAGGTTGGTTTATGATTTTTAACAGGCAAAGTAGGACTGAATTTGTATTTTTACTCCTCTGAGAGAATTTCATTATATGATATGAGAACAAATGAAGATTTAGCTCTCTGAAGCCAAAACTGCTTCAGGGACTTTTTTAATAATCCACAAGATAACATTTCAGAGGGATTTTGGCGTGATGTAGGTCTTTAACTGATCCTAGCTAGCTGGGGCTTTCATGGTGAAATCAGGTGAGTCTCACAATGCGAATGTGCTCGGCGTGTTTTAAAATCTGGACTTCTCTCACTCTAAATCTGTCATCTCTGTGTGTATTTTTTTTTACAGGGAGATGAGGTAGTTCTGCAGAGTACCTTCACCTCCCAGGAGGAACATGTGAAGCTCTGTCTTGCTGCAGAAGGATTTGGCAGCAGACTTTGCCAGCTTGAGCCCACCTCGAACTGTAAGGTAAGGAGCTCCACCTCAGTGATTGCACACTTCTCCCTGACTGTCAGAAAACTCAGTGTGCCAATAACAGCCACACACACAGAGAAATGACTGAAAAAAAAATGCATTGATGCAAATATTTGAGTGCCACAGGTAATAATTTATATTTTGTTTATGTGATATTGAATCACAAACATTTAAGCTATAATATTGTAAACTAGCGCTATAAAAAAGTACATTTAATTTAAATTTTATCTTACACTGATTGTGTCTGCATAATACATTGTGTTTATTTTTAAGTATCTAAAACTTTATTTCCCTTCTGCTTTTTGTAGCTTTTACATTTTTACATGCTTTCCTTCGCAGTTTAGACTGCCCATTGCCAATTTCCTGTGGTCCCTGCCACTAATTGCACTCTTGGCCTGTGAAGGGAGCACCCAAGCATGAAACTACCTCAAAAACTCAGTGTCTTTTCTTTTTTACTAGAATGTTCCACCAGACTTGTCTGTATGTGGCTTTGTCCTGGCCCAGTGTCTTTCCGTGCGAGCCCTACAGGAGATGCTGGCCCACAGTGAGCACCTGGCTGCAGAGGTCTTTTCTACTATTCTTTCCATTAGCCGTCATATAATGTCTGTGTTCTCTCCCAATGCTTCTTAATATTCCTTAAATATATCATTTGCTTTTCTGCCAATATCATTTTGCCATACCTACTGTATATCTATTTGTGAGGTATGGATGCTTCACTTGAGCTCTTCTCCAGTTTAACTGTTTTCTGTTGCTTAAACTGATGTTTATATATTTTGAACAGGTACAAGTGGGAGCTGGCGGCAGTCATCGCACCCTTCTATATGGCCAGGCGGTGTTATTCCTACACTCATACAGTGGCATGGTGAGTCATCCTTATATAATATAGACACAAATCAGAATTAAAAAAAAAATTTTGCTATGTTGTATATTTGTGTGTGTGTGTGTGTGGAGAGAGAGAAAGAGTAGGGTCCCCTTTGTCTTCAGGATTGCTTTGAAATAGAATCAACAAGGTGCTCAGTGGTTTGGTCCATATTGACATGATAGGATCACACAGTTGCTGCAGATTTGCCAGCTGCATATCCATGATGTGACTCTCCCCTTCCACCACATCCCAAAGGTGCTCTTTTGGATTGAAATCTGGTGACAGTGGAGGCAATTTGAGTGCAGTGAACTCATTGTCATGTTCAATAAACCAGTTTGAGATCATATGAACTTTGTGAGATGGTGCATTATCCTGCTGGAAGCATCTATCATAAAATAGGTACACTATGGCCATAAAGGGATGGACATGGTCAGTAACGATACTCAGGCAGGCTATGTTGTATAAATGATGCTCAGTTGGTACTAAGGGGTCCAGAGTATGTTAAGAAAACACCATTACACCACCAGACTAAACCGTTTATATAAGGTAGGATGGATCTATGCATCCATATTGTTTACATTAAATTCTGAAGCTACCATCTGAGTGTTGCAGCAGAAATTGAGACTCAGGGCACCTGGGTGGCTTAGTGGTGAAGCTGGCAAATACATATATATGCTGTGTTGCGGCGCGGGTTTGAGTCCCGGCCCGTCACCAGTTTGCCTGCGTGTCTTCCCCTGTATCTTTCCCCCATTTCCTGTCTCTCTCCACTGCCTGAAAAAGCTGCTGTGGCAAAAAAAAAAAAAAAAAGAGAAATTGAGACTCAGCAGACCAGGCAACATTTTTCTAGTCTTCTGTTGTCCGCTTTTGGTGAGCCTGTGCAAGTTGTCGCCTCAGTTTCCGGTTTTTAGCCGACAGGAGTGGCACCCGGATTCGTTGCTGTAACCAATCTGCTTCCAGGTGAAAGATATTGTGCATTCTAAGGTGCTCTTCTGCATACATTGGTTGTAAAGAGTGGTTATTTGAGGTACTGTTGCCTTCCTGTCAGCTCAAAGCTGTCTGGCCAATCTCCTCTGATCTCTGGCATCAGCAAGACATTTTTGTCCAAAGAGCTGTCGCTCACTGGATGTTTCCAGACCATTCTCTGTAAAACCCTAGAGAAGGTGGTTCAGGAAAATCCCAGAATATCAACAATTTCTGAAATACTGAGCCCAGCCTGTCTGGCGCCACCAGCCATGTTACATTCAAAGTCATTTAAATCAGCTTTCATCCCCATTCCAACTTTTGAACTTCGGCAGGTCATCTTGATCATGTTTACATGCCTAAATGCTTTGACTTGCTAAAGTGTGATTGGTTGATTAGATATTTATATATTAAGCAGTTGAGCAGGTGTATCTAATGAAGCATATTTGTAGACCAGTTATGGTTAAGTAGAATTTGTTTAATATATGAATTGTAGATGTTTTGGGGTTTTTTTCCTTTAATAAAAATAAAAATAAAAAAGAAACCAGAAGACTGACATTGATTTTGGTATGTTCACTGAATTATTTATCTGTTGTTTATTTCACAACTAGTACCTCAGCTGCTTGTCTTCATCTCAGTCTTCAACTGACAAGCTGGCTTTTGATGTTGGTCTGCATGAGGATAAAGCAGGTATTTATTAGAACGATCAGTTAAAAATAGTTTCTTTGTTGAGGTATTTGTTGAGGTATTCTAATAATTTTGTGACATTAACTGTCAGTGAGCTGTTTGTTTTCCTTTGTGTTTTATATTCTGCGTGTGGTTCAGGGGAGGCATGCTGGTGGACCGTCCATCCTGCATCCAGACAGAGGTCAGAGGGTGAGAAGGTGCGTGTTGGTGATGACCTCATACTTGTGAGTGTGTCTTCAGAGAGATACCTGGTGAGTCAGGTTAAAAAAATAAAGTTTTCCTTAATGATGAAAAATATATTCTGAGTGAACTTCCACCACATCAAATATCAAGCACACTAACCTGGTTAAAGGCTCATTTTGTAGAAAGTGGGGTAGTAGAAAAGGGTGCCGCATTTTTATTATGATGCACACATTTGTGGCATGAGACCACGCTGTTGTCACATCATGAGGGATCAGGTCTACAGTCTCTTGCATCACCTGATATTGGTGGCAGGCCAGGGGACATTGTACTGTAAGTCACACCCTGAGAAGAAAGGGAGGCATAGTTAGGGAAGAGTGGGAGACATGCCACACATAGGACTCACTCACACATATCAAGTTACCTCTTTGCCCATTGAAGCAAATGTATGAATTGGGGCGTTTTTATGAAGAGAAAACTAAAATTTGAGCCAGTCAGACATCTGAGGCCAAAGTAACGACATCCTCCAGAGTAAATCAATTCAGAAGGTAAAGTATGTAACAGAGCAAAGCATTAGTTCTGGCTGCCCAAAAAATCAAGCTGAGCTGCAATCACTGCAGATCAGCTGATCTGACCATTGTAAATGTTTACAATACAGCGTTAATGTGTGTAGATTTCTGCTGTATTTGATCTCCATTTTATTTCTCTGCAGCAGTAAACATATGTGACTGGTGTTTGTTCTTATAATTCCATGCAGTAACTGGAAAGTTGGATTTTCTCCTACCTCTGAGAAGTTGTTTAGCATAATGGCTTATGAAAGCAGCTATTTAGGCATTAAAAAACAAACAAGAAAAACAGAAGTTCTATTTATTGTTTATGAGAATTTTTTTATAATGTCATTTTGTTTTTTTTCCCAGCACCTGTCCTTTGGCACTGCATCTGACAACAAAAGCTTGAGTGACAGTCTGATTGTTAATGCAGCCTTCCAGCAGACCCTCTGGAGTGTTGCTCCCATCTGCTCTGGACGTGCCGTTGCTCAAGGCAAGTTTTGTTTCTTTTTGTTTTATGAACATGTTGTAAAGTAGCTTCTTTGACAAATTAGATAGTCCAGCTGATTCTTTTGTTTTCAAGAAATACAGCTGCTTCCGTTTCTGCATTGGAGATAATGTTAATACGTAGGTAATAAATAATACATTGAAGCTGTGTTTTAATAAATTGAGGGCATCAAAGGCTGTTACATGGATATGAGATATAGTTTTTATTTTCTAAAAAATGAATACAGGCTTATGTTACTGCTAAATTTATGCACACATTTTCATTAATGCAAGTGAAAAAGATATATTTTTGGATGCTGATACAATTTTGTTATTTTAGATGTTTTCCAGAAATATTTAAATTAAAAGCATTTACACTCAATTAGTATGTAATGAATATTTGAAGACTTTCAGCTTTAATTTTCAAAAATATATCGCATTAACCATTATCATACACAGGCTCCTAATTTTAGGGCCCAGATGTTATTCAACAAATTAATACAATATTAAATTCAGCCATTCCATCTTTTTCCAGATTGAATGTCTGAGTGTGCTTAATGTCTGAAACCATGCGGATGACAGTTGGGTTCACGTGATAACTTGGCCATTACAAAATATTCTTTGCCTTCAAAAACCTCAGGGCCATTTAGACTGTGCAGTAACTTTATATACTTTAGAATATAGATGATCTTCTGTCACATCTTTATTACCAGTGTTACTAAATGCGCATGTGCCCACGAATCACACTGCCGCCACAGAATTTTTAAAGACCATATTGTACGCTTCTGATCATGAGACTTTCCAACTTTCTTAGTCCCTTTCCTCCATCATTCTCCTAGGGTTAAACATCCATCCAAATAATGCTGCTCCAGAACTGCTCTGGCATTTTTTTTTTTTAAATGTTTGTTGGGAAGTCTTAGCTGCCCTTTCTGTTCTTGAGGCTTGTGAATGGTTTGGACCTTGTGGTGAACCCTCTATTTTTTTTTGCTTGTGTGAAGTCTCCTCTTTTGTGGAAGTCTTGGATTATGAGATTCCTCCCTCCTGGAGAGTATTTTTCACACGTCCGGAAGGGGTTTATCTTTAGAATGGAAAGGATCCTATCACCACTGTTATCTTTCCTAGATATAGGGTCAGTTTTGTGGTGTGTGTGTGTGTGTGTGTGTACGTTTTGCTGTGTGTTAATGTTCCTGCTGTCTCCCTCATGGTTATATTTTGTTTTCCATCCTAAGGCCTGTTTCACTTGCCACTTCACTTCTTTGACACACATGTTAGTGTGAAGGGGTCTAAATAAAATGCAGCGCCCTTCTGTTTTACAAAATCATATTGAGGATCAATCAAAATAAAGCTGCAAATATTCAAACTCAGACTTTGTTAATGGAAGTTAGCAGGCACTATAAGAGCTGCAACTACAGTTATTGTACAGAATACCGTTTGTGCTATTTCTGTGTAATTTTGCATGTTTAGATAACCAGTTCAAAGCAATTAATTTTATTTTCTTACCTCCTAACTCTAGGATACCTGAAGGGGGGCGAAACACTGCGGCTGCTCCACAGCCATAGTGACGCATGTCTGACTATTCCCTCTACAGAGCAGGGAGAGGAGCTTCAAAGGTCAGTTGAAAAGACCAGTCTCCTCCCAAGTCAGCTCCTGGAAATGTCCTTTACTTCTCTGACGATGTCTGTTTTCTTAATCTAGAATAATGCATTATGAGATTGGATCAGTCTCCAGCCATGCCCGTTCCCTCTGGAGGCTGGAGATTCTGCGGGTTGTGTAAGTGTATGAGAGATCTGGTGTCCACTCACTTTCAGCATCAATAAATATGTATTATATTCAAACTCCATAGTTATTGCAGAATACCACCATAGAGAGAGGTCATGTTGTACATATTGCACCAGGTCACAATCACCAGCAGTAGTGTGCTGAATCTCTGGCTGCTGTTTTTGCCTCAAAGGCTGTGCAGAATTGCTAAAGCCATACTCGATTTCACTGGCTCTAAACTGAATAGAGGTTGAAAGTCCCCTGCTTGCTCATGTGCATTTTGATAGTAAAGAGGAACAACTAAATACTGCAGAGTGTTTGGTTTCCTCTCTTGATATTTTCCAGCTGGAGTGGCAGGCATGCATGCTGGGGACAGCCTTTTAGACTGTGCCATGTTACTACTGGAAGATACCTGGGTCTTACGGAGGCGAAAGGTCTGCATCTTGTTGATCGTGACAAAGCTGACATCAGCACCACCTCCTTCTGCTTTCAATCATCGAAGGTCAGGAGTAATGTGAGAAATGCACTGGACATTTACATTGATGTTCTGATCAATTCATAATCTTATGAGTCTTTACAGAATGGAGACTTTAATGTCATTTATTTGAGTTTTTAATGCATGATAGGTATTTTTTACTTTTAGGAGAAGCTTGACACCAGCACAAAAACTCATGTTGATGGCATGGGAATCCCAGAGATCAAGTATGGAGATTCCATTTGTTATCTCCAACATGTAGCTTCTGGGCTCTGGGTAACATACCAAGCTGCTGATGCTAAGTCCCACATGGGTGGGGCTCAGCGAAAGGTAAACCCTTAAATTCAATATTACTATTGTGAGGCAATCACTGGCAGTTAACCATTTAAGCAGTTAACTGTTGGACTAAATAATCTGGCAAAATAATATGTTGGAAATGATGTGTTTTCAGGCAATTTTGCACAGTGAGGGCCATATGGACGATGGACTGACACTATCTCGTTCTCAGAGGGAAGAATCTCATACTGCCAGACTAATCCGGAGTGCTGTTCTCCTCTTCACTCGCTTTGTAAGGTACTGGATGCTGGATTAAGATCTTCAGTCATTTGTGAATAATTTACTGACAGATTTTTGCAGCTGCAGTGTTATCTTCCATTGTATCGCTTAATGCTAAATGCTACACTACATGTCCAACTGAGAGTGAGTTTACAGCATTAGTTTTGTAGATGTGTTTATGATATACACACCCAAATGGCCTTGTCATGAATATTATAGTCGAAAGAACAGTGATGTTATCGTCATGGCATTGTGGCTCGGTTCTGGCGCCTCCCCGCCCTCACGTGTGCACGCATGAAAAGCTGGAGGTGGAAGGAGCAGCAGCAGGACCCCCCAGAACAACACAAAGCAGGCGTCAACTCAGATACAGCATCAAGGGAGGAGCCGGGCAGGGTGAAGCAGCTTAAATACCATGCCCTATATGACATATTGAGTTAGACGTGTATGAGGGTATAAGCTGATGTGGGCTGGCGTTGAGATCAGCTGATCTGCAGTGATTGCAGCTGAGCTTGACTTTGTGGGCTGCTGGAACTAATGCTTTGCTCTGTTATATACTTTGTCTTGTCAATTTGAATTACCATGTCATAATTACAGGAACTCTGGAGGATGTAGTCACTCTGGGCTCAGATGTCTGACTGGCTCGAATTTTTAGTTTTCTCTTCATAAAAATGCTTCAATTCATACATTTGCTTCAATGGGCAGTAAAATGCCATCTGTCCTAGTGCCTTTGATTGAGATAAGAATAACAAGCATAACAAAAGATAACTTAGGCCAGTCACAGTAGTGGTAATTATAATGCAAGGCAATTTGGAAGTCTTGTAGTCTAAAAACTAATTATGTTTTCTTTAGGAAACTGGATAGTTTTAACCAAGAAGCAAATCTCCCTTCTGTCAGTCTGCCAGTGGAGATAGTGACATGCAGTCTGCAGGATCTGATAATCTATTTCCAGCCTCCACTGGAGGGCCTAGGCCACGAAGCTAAACAGAACAGCATGGCGGCGCTAAAGAATCGGCAGAACATGTTTCAAGAAGAGGTAAATCGATATGTGTGAATGAGTTCTATGTGTGGTGTGGCTCGCTCTTCCCTAACTATGCCCCCCTTTCTTCTCAGGGTGTGATAGATTTGGTCCTAGATTGTATTGACCGTCTACACCAGTACAGTAGTGCTTCTCATTTTGCTGAGGCTGCTCAGAGTGGCACAGAAGAAGAGTGGGAGACTATCCTTGGCCATTTCTATGAGCTGTTGGGTGAGACTTCTATAGATTGCGCACTACTTATTTTTTGGAAAAATACCAGAAATATCTGTTAGGATTCCTCTTAATATCTCCTGATCTGGTAAAATTCCAATCAAATGAATTTCATATAAATTGTCTTTTTGTTTTTTTTGTTTTTTACATGTAAAGCTGCTCTGCTCCGGGGAAACCGCACAAATTGTGCGCATTTTGCGGGTTCGCTAGACTGGCTTATTAACAGGCTAGACCGAAGGGAGGCCTCTTGTGGTTGGTTGGATTTGTTGTTTGTTTTCCTCATCAGCCATTATGTATTGAAATTTTACAGTCCTATTAACTGTCATGCACTTTGCATTATATTTGATGTTGGGTATTGTGTGTGTGTTCTGGGAATTGTAGCAGACAATATAGACATAGAGATAAATACAGGTTATCTTCTACTCAGTAATGAGCACTTGTATTTACAGGAGTCTTAGATGTTCTTCACTGTGTTCTTGTGGAAAGTCCTGAAGCACTCAATGCCATCAAAGACCGACACATTCAGTCTATCATCTCATTTCTGGACCAGCATGGATGCAACCACAAGGTTGTGTTTAAAAGGCTTTTGTGTATTAAAATAAAAATAAGATTGAAGTTAAGTGCATGCTTAATATACTACGCAAAATGACCAGTAATTTTCATTATGTTTTTTGGCTCCAGTAGTAAATCTAAATTAATTAAATCAATGAAAAAGTCCTGTTTTATTATTCTAGTTTCTCTCAGAATTTGCCCTTATGAGGCTTATGCAGATTCAACATGTCTCACCAGTCCAATAACATGAGCATAGTGTTTCAGCTGTAACCGCTAGAATAACAATTTCCAATCTGTTTCCTGATGTCAGATCATTTTCATTTGCCTATTGAGCTGTTGCTGCATGAAGTGCTGACAGGTTGTGTTCCAGGTGCTGGAGGTGCTTTGTTCTCTGTGTGTGTGCCATGGTGTGGCGGTGCGGTCCAATCAGAACCTCATCTGTGACAATCTGCTGCCAGACAGAGATTTGCTACTCCAAACACGTCTGGTTAATCAGGTCACCAGGTAATTTTGAATCTTTCCTCCAAATAGGAAAGCTCTTTGTTTTTTTTTTTTCTTTGACATTCCTCTCTCTCTCCCTTCTGATTTTGTCTGTCGTTCACAACACATAAACACCAGACTCAAAGTAACACGAAAGATTGCAATGTCAGAACAATACATGCCTTGTTTCTTATTATATTTTGCCTCCAAGGAGCCAGAAATAATTTCCCAGGCTTTCTGAAGGTCTATCAAAGTTTTTCTTTTTGGAAATTGGCTGCTTTTTCACTCATTTTCTTTCCAGTTCTTGAATCTGACTGTTTTCAGAAGAATGTTTTTTTTTTTTTAAGTCTCTTAACACAGACCTATGAATCATTCAAGCAAAAAAAAAAAAAAAAAAAGGCTCCTAACTAAAGGGATGAACCAGTGTTGTGTCTACAAATAACAGACAATTTAGCAAAGAACCAATTTTGAAACTGGACAGGTGGAAGACGAAACACAAAGTGGCAGGCCTTTTTAGACAATGAACAGTATCTGAATGTCATGTCCTGAAGAAATAGGGAAAAATCCAATAAAGACCTGACACAGGACCTGAGAGATGCATCTGGCCCTTCAGTTAATCTATGTACCGAAACCTCATCAGAAATGGTCTCAGTGGAAGGGTGGCTGTTCTTAAGGAAGGGAAACAGGGAGGAAGGGCAGAGGTGTGCCATATACACAAGAACTGGACTGAAAATCAGTGGCAGAAGGTCTTATGGAGTGATGAATCCAATTGGAAATGTTTGGTTCAGTATGTACGGATGAGGCACATAGTGAGTATCTCCAGCCATCTGTAAAACTCATTGGAGGCTCTGCATGGTTTGGGGCTGCATTTTCCATCTTTGCAAAATTGACGGAGTGCAGAAAAGTACCGTCAGATTTTGATCTACCATGCAATACCAACCTGGAAAGCAAACGGCTTCATTTTTCAGCACGACAATGATCCCGAACACACTGCCAATGCAGTAAAAGGATGGGAAAAAAAAAATTGAAAAAATAAACACAATGGAAAACCATCAGTCATGGATTGGTCTCCCCAGAGCGCAGACCTCAATTTAACTGAAGCAGTGTGGGATCTTCTTGACAGAGAACGGAAGAAAAGGCAGCCAACATCCAAATAAGAGCTTTGAATGTCCTTCAAGAAGCCTGGAGAGCTGTTCCTGAAGACTGCTTAAAGAAATGACAAGAAAGCTGCTTAAGAGAGTTGAGGCTATGCTGAAGAATAAGGGTGGTCATAACATATTAGACTTTCAAGCTCATTAGAAACATATTTCCATGTATGTTTGGAGATTCTTCAATAAATCACTGTATAAACCTCTCATTGTTCTCACAAAATATAAAGAAATGGGGGTGTGGCTTAAGACCTTTTCACAGTACTGTACTTAGTAATAGGGGCTTTCTTTCCTTCGCTTTTCTTAAGCTTGCACATGCATTTGTTTAGCTGTTATTTGTCAGCTGTGACGCTCTGACTCCCACGGGCCTAGATATTCTTGTTTTTCATCTGTAATGATGTCACATCCTTGATACAAGAAATATTTCAGATTTTTCTACAGTGCGGCATTCAGTTTTTTTCTTTAAGACTTAATTAAACACCATCTTGTCCCCTTTATTGTCATCTCTTCGATTGCTGCATCATTTCTTTATGTCTGAATAGATCAGACCAATAATGTAGATGTCAGAGCTTAGATGTCTTTGTCTCAGCCTTTTCTCGTGAGATTTTGGAGAGATTACCTTAGACTGACATGGCATGACTAAACCGAAGCAATTTTTAAGCCAGTTTCATCATAGTTTCATCCGTGCTCTCCTTCTGTCTCTGAATATTTTGACCTGCTGTGCCAATGTGATCTTGTAGGCAGTTTCCATTTTCCTTTTCCTTTGAGCAAGTTTTTTTTTTTTTTTGCCCAATCTGCCCTTTCTCTGTAAGCAGCTGCCTTCTTTTATCATGTTTTTTTTCTATCAGCAGCCTATTTTATTCCTCAGGCTTTATAGCTTATTTTGTTTCATATTCTTCACACCTGCTCAGTCCATGCCCCAGCTCTTTTCCTCCTAAAGCAATTTCTCATTCTATCACTTTTACTTCTTGTTCCAATAAATGCTTCATTAGTACATCTGCTTTCATTCTGATCTCCTTTATCTCATCAATTTTCTTTCATCTTCTCTCCCTCACCTACCACAGTGTGACAGTTCTTCCAAATTCTCTCTTCTTTTTCTGCTTTTTTCTTAATCCATACTTTCCGTGCATTTGATCTAGCCTCAGTCTTTTGTGAGTAAAAATAAAAACATATACAGACATGGACAAACTTGCTGGTGCCCTTCTATTTAAGAATTATTTTAAAAACAAACTAATGAAACTGGCCTGGACAAAAATGATGGCCCTCCTAGAAAAGATTAAAAATAATTTGACCACAGGGACATGTTAAACTAAGGTGTGTCCTATAATTAGCATCACAGGTGTCTTCTAAGTTGTAATCAGTCAGTTAGGGTGAAAAGTAGTCACTGTGCTGTTTGGTATCATGGTGTGTACCACACTGAACATGGACCATAGAAAGCTAAGGAGAGAGCTGTCTTAGGAGATGAGAAAGATAATTATTGATAAGCATGTTAAAGGTAAGACCATCTCCAAGCAGCCTGATGTTCCTGTGAGTACAGTTGCACGTATTTTTCAGACGTTAAGCTAACCTCCCTGAATGTGGCCACAAGATTGAAAAGATTGACAAATTGAAGAGACAGATAATATGAATTATTACCAAAGAAACCAGAACAACTTCAAATTCCAATTTGCCAGAATGCATATTGACGAGCCACAAAGCTTCTCGGAGAATGTCCTTTGGACAGATGAGGAAAAAAACCAGAGCTTTTTGGCAGGTCACATCAGCTCTGTGTTCAGATGCAAAAATGAAGCATACAAAGAAAAGGACACTGTGCATACTGCGAAGCATGGAGGAGGTTTGGTTATGTTCTGGGGCTACTCGGCTACATCTGACACGAGGTGTAGAAAATCTGTTTGGGGGACAATGAAATCTCAAGACTGTCAGTGTGTTCTGGAGCAAAATGTGCTTCCCAGTGTCAGAAAGCTTTGTCTCAGTCAGAGGTCATGGGTCATCCAACAGGATAATGACCCAAAACACATCTAAAAACACTCAGGAATGGCTAAGGATAAAAAAATTCTCAAGTGGCCTTCTATGAGCTCTGATATAGTGAACCCCTGTGGAAGGAGCTGAAACATGCACCCTTCAACTCTGAGACAAATGGAAGCAATTTGCTCACGAGAAATGGGCCAAAATACCTCGAGAGTTACAGAAGTCACTTCATTGCAGTGATTCAAAAGTTTGTGCAACAAAATATAAAGTTAAGGGTACCATCATTTTTGCCCAGGCCAGTTTCATTAGTTTTTTTTTTTTAATAATTCCGTTGAACCACATTTCAAAAGTAGTGTATTAATTTTCAGTAAATTGTTATTTATTTTTATATTCAAGATTATTATTAGTTTAAAGTTATTTCAGTGCTCCTTGTGGGTTTTTCTTTGTTTAACAGAAGAGTACCAACAATTTTGTCCACATCTGTATATACTAGCAGATATTTCAAATTCTGATTAAGCATGTATTTACACAATAAAGTAGGATACTGACTTTGGTATACTTTTTTTAAAAAAAATTGCTGGTTGCTTCAAATTCCAATTCAATGTTAAAATTTATCTGATGGATTTACTGATTTGACATGAATATCTATTTAACTCCTCAAGTAGAACATAGAAAACATATCAAATGTTTAAACTGGAAAAAGTTTTAGGAAAAAAATTTCATTTTTAATTTGATGGCAGCAAGATATTTCAAAAAAAGTTGGGACATGTTTACTACTGTGTAGCATCCTTTCTTCTTTTAACAACAGTCCATAAACATCTGGGAACTGAGGAGACCAGTTGCTGGATTTTTGGATGAGGAATGTTGTCCCATTCTAGCCTGATATAGGATTCTTGTTGCTCAGCAGGCGTGGATATTATCATCAGATCTTTACATTTGATGAGGTCTGGACTGCAAGGAGGCCAGTTCAGCATTCAGACTCTTGTACTACAAAGCCATGCTGCTTTAATAGATGCAGTATGTGGTTTAGCATTGTCTTGCTGAAATATGCAAGTATTCCCTGAAAGCATGTACCGTAATTTGAATGGGAGCATATTTGCTCTAAAACCTGTACTTTCAGCATTGATGGCAACTTTCCAGATCGATAAGCATGAATGCATTCCTAAACCATCAGAGATGCAGGTTTTTATTTTATTTTATTTATTTATTTTTTTACTGAGCACTGATAACAAGCTGGGTGGGTTTTTACAGATTGATGAACTTCAGCTTTACTTCTGTAAAAGTCTCTAAGATGCTCTTTTTAACTGTTTCCAGTTAGCCTAATTACTTTTCCAGCCTTTTGTTGTCCCGTTTCAACTTTCCTAAGACGTGCTGCTGCCATTAAATACAAAATGAGCTAATATTTTTATTATATTTTACTATTCAAATAGTGAAATGTCTCAGTTTAAACATTTGATATGCATTCCATGCTCTATAGTGAATAAAATCTGGGTTTGAGATTTGCGAATCGTTGCATTCTGTTTTCACTTAAATTTTACACAGTGCCCCAATTGCACTAAAACACTCAGCGTCCTCTCAGGTGTTTATGGATGTGTAGAATAAATGGTGTCTCTTTCATGTAATAAACAGTCTGCAACTGAGAGCACAGCAGTGTTGTGCTGATGTCTGTTTTCCTACTGGCTTGCAGTGTGCACATAAACTTGACAGTCGCAACGTTTGACTTGCTCATTAAGTTAACTTGTAATTACAGGCTATCAGTGTCGGTTAAAAGTAAAAGCCTGCTACCTGAATGTTTTGAAATTTCAATATTTCAAAATATCATACTGCTCAATTTTATGATCACACCAAATACACTAGCAGAAGAATTTTAATTTTTTGTTGTGTTTATCTGCAAATTATTTGACAACAGCATGAGGCCAAACATCTTCCTGGCTATGGGGGAAGATTCAGCTCAGCCTCGCAGGTGGTACTACGAGCTGGTTGTGGAGCACATCGACCCCTTTCTCACATCTGAGCCTACACACCTGCGTGTCGGCTGGGCTTGCATGAAAGGGTACCAGCCGAGGCCAACAGGCGGAGAGGGCTGGGGAGGAAACGGGGTGGGAGATGACCTCTGTTCGTACGGCTTTGATGGGCTTCGTCTCTGGTCAGGTGAGGATGAGCTCAAACAGCTGATAAACAGCTTGCTCTGTGCAATGTGATTGTATAACACTGAGCTGCACAATCATGCGTTTGCAGAAAGAGTATTGACAAAGACACACATAATAGAATCCAATTTCATTTTAGTAGAAAAATGCTAAAAAAAAACAAAAAACGATGCATAATTAAAAATAGGTTTTCAGAACGTATACTGGGTTGCAGCACATATTCCAAAGACAAATATCAGTCAGTCAGTGACAAATATGATAAAAAGTCAGTTTGAAAATCTTAGCACATAAAAATCCCATAAAAGCCATACATGGGAAGATTACCATGGCAATTAAAGCGAGCAACCACAAAATTTATTAAAATAGATTATTTTTAATTTCCTTGTTTAGAATTATCGAAATGTTCTTGGTTATTGCAATAAAAGCAGTGACTACAATTGCTGCGCATCACTGAATTATCCACAGAGAATCATTAACGTGTTACTTTGTTCTTTTAGGCATAGACACAGAGAGAGAGTGGCGAAGATAATTATAATCTCAGCTGGCAGAAGTGATGATTGTACTCAGTGATTCAGCAGGAAAAAAAGAATGTTTTGATAAAGATTTATTTATGCAACTCAGAAAACTGTCAACATTTTCTGGCTCATTGCATTATATTTGTGTGGACAGCACTATGTTATTACATTAATATTATTACTTATCAGTAGTGAGAGGCATGTTCCAAAAGTGCCTCAGTCTTTACAATATGTTTTACATTTATTAATGATACACTATGTTGCCAAAAGTATCCACTCACCCATCCAAATCATTGAATTCAGTTGTTCCTATCACTTCCATGGCCACAGGTGTATAAAACCAAGCACCTAGGCATGCAGACTGCTTCTACAAACATTTGTGACAGAATGGGTCGCTCTCAGGAGCTCAGTGAATTTCAGCGTGGTACCGTGATAGGATGCCACTTTTGTAACAGGTCCAGTTGTGAAATTTCCTCCTTACTAAATATTCCACAGTCAACTGTTAGTTGTATTATAACAAAGCAGAAGCAATTGGGAATGGCGACAACTCAGTCATGAAGTGGTAGGCCATGTAAAATCACAGCATGAGGTCAGCTGATGCTGATGTGCAGAATGCGCCAAGATTGCGAGCTTTGTGCAGAGTCAGACCTCCAAACTTCATGTGGCCTCCGGATTAGCTCAAGAACAGTGTGTAGAGAGCTTTATGGAATGGGTTTCCATGGCCGAGCAGCTGCATCCAAGCCTTAAATTACCAAATGCAATGGAAAGCATCAGATGCAGTGGTGTAAAGCATGCTGCCAGTGGACTCTCGAGCAGTAGAGACACATTCTCTCTGATGGGTGAGTCTGGGTTTGGCGGTTGTCAGGAGAACGGGACTCGACTGATTGCACTGTGCCAAGAGTAAAGTTTGGTGGAGGGGGGATTATGGTTTGGGGTTGTTTTTCAGGAGTTGACTGGCCTGCACAGAGTCCTGACGTCAACCCAATAGAACACCTTTGGGATGAGGTAGAGTGGAGATTGCAAGCAAAGCCTTCTTGTCCAACATCAGTGTCTGACCTCACAAATGCAATTCTGGAATAGTGGTTGAAAATTCCCATAAACACACTCCTAAACCTTATGGAAAGCCTTCTCAGCACAGTTGATGCTGTTATAGCTGCAGAGGGTGGACCGACATCATATTAAACCCTATGGATTAAGAATGGGATGTCACTCAAGTTCATATGCGTGCAAAGGCAGGCGAGTGAATACTTTTGGCAAATAGTGTATGAAAGAAATGTGTAAAACTGATTACAAAGCATTAATTTTACTTAATCACAAAGCACTTGAATGCACATTTGTACTTGAGCAGAAACAATAAAAAAGGAAATATGAAGACTAATGACTGTGTCTTCTGAATCTTAGGTTGTGTGAGCCGGAAAGTCAGCTCCCCCTTTCCTCACCTACTAAAAGCTGATGATGTTGTTAGCTGCTGTCTTGACCTCAGCATTCCCTGCATCTCTTTCCGGGTCAATGGTCTACCTGTGCAGGGCATGTTTGAGAACTTCAGTGCTAATGGACTTCTTTATCCTGTGGTCAGCTTTTCTGCTGGAGTCAAGTTAGTATCGACAACATTATTGCTTTTTGCTCTTTTCCTGGACTGTCTTTTGGTTTTAGTTAATTTTGCCTGAAAATGATTTATTCTGTAGTGACTTTACTGTTTTCAGAGCTCCTGTCTTCATAGTACTGACTACTGACTAATAATAATAGTTTATTTTTTTCTGTAAGGTCCACAAAACACTAAATTGTTTCCTTGTTTTTTTCTGGAAAAGAGTTTGTTTTCTTTTTGGAGGAAGGCATGGAGAGTTTCGTTTCCTGCCACCTCCAGGTTATGCTTCATGCTCTGAAGCTCTGCTCCCAAAAGTCAATCTGAAGGTACAGCGGTGTCAGAAATACATTTTGGATCGTGGTGAAGTGAAACAAGAGCTTATTGGCCCCTTAGTACCTGTCACTCCAGTTACCTTCACTCCGACAACAGTAGACATCAGTAAGGTAAATCTCAGCCTAGTCAAAAAGCTTTTTTTTATTTTACAAAGATAAATTGAGCATTTATTTTAAATATTTAAAATCAATTTGTGACAATAATTTGCTCAGAGAAATAATACCATATCATAGTACTTTAGTTACATGCCCATTACTTATATTACCCTTACAGGTACTACTGCCCCCACAACTTGAGGATATTCGAGAAAAAATGGCTGAGAATATTCATGAGCTCTGGGTAATGGACAAGATTGATCTTGGCTGGACACATGGAGCAGTAAGAAAAGTGTCACAAAATCAGTAATTTTATGACATTGCATAACTGATATACATTGCTCAATAAAATTAAAGGAACACTTTGAAACACATCCGATTTCAATGGGAGGAAAAATCATGCTGGATATCTATACAGATATGGACTTGGTAATGTGTTGGGAACATTCATTTGATGGACATGAAAATTACCTACAGAGGGCTGAATTTAAAGACACCCTGAAAATCAAAGTGAAAAAAATAAAGTGGCAGACTATTTTGCCCAAATTTCATTGCAGCAACTCAAAATGGTACTCAGTAGCTTGTATGGCCCCATGTAGAGGCGTGCTCCTAGTGAGATGACGGATGGTGTTCTGGGGGAACTTCTCCCAGATCTGGACCAGGGCATCACTGACCTCCTGGACATTCTGAGGTGCAACCTGGTGGCATCAGATGGACCAAAATATAATGTCCCAGAGGTTCTCTATTGGATTTGAAACTGATTAATAACCCACTCTGCTAATTAACTGACCAGATCAATATCCCAGCGGTTTAATTGACTTGATGCTATACTCTGCTTAAAAAGTGTTCCGTTCATTTTTTGAGTAGTGTAAAATACTGTACAAAAGTCTTGAGGATGGCAAACATGTGCAGGGATTCATTGAAAAGTGCAAACATCCATGGAGTTTATACAAATTTAAAAGTTCTTCAAAGTTCTTTGAATGTTGGCTGCCTTTTGTTCCCTTCTTTGTTATGATCTCATACTGGTTCAGTCATGTTGAGGTCTGGGGCCACTTCATGAGTGATGGTGCTCCATTTTGTATTTTTCTATTCAGGTATGCTTTCACTGCATTGGCAGTGTATTTGGGATCGTTGTCATGCGGAAAATTATAGTATTGGATGGTGGATCAAAATCTGATGGTAGTTCTCTGGATTCATAATTTCATCAATTTTAACAAGATCCCCAACACCACTGGCTGAAATGCAGCCCCAAACCATGTTAGGCCTCCACCGTGTTTTAGAGATAACACTCACCGTTGTACCTTTCTCCTGACCTTCTCCATGCATATTGATGATGATTTGAACCAAAAATGTCACATTTGGAGTCATGACATGGCTTCTTGACAGTCACCTGTCTTAATCAGTGGTCAAAGGTGGACTCAAACAACGGACCGGACCGGGTAGTTTTCAGCTGGGACACATGGAAGACCTTAAGAATTCTCATATTATGGGGTAACTTAAGGCAGATTTATCTCAAAAGAACCACTATATATATAGCTTGCCGCTGGAGTGATCCGGTGATCTGCCAGGTGTTTGTTCTGGTCTCTGGTGCTCAGCAAGGCTGCATGAGTAGCTCTCCACAGTCACTGAGAGTGGCGCAGATGGTGCTGCATCCTTACGGGGCAGCTCCACCAGAAGAGGAAATCACTTGGCATGACATCCCAGGGTAATGGTAGTCCTTTGAGTGCCCGTTGCTCAGGAATGTGATCGTCCATTCTAATGCATATAGAATTCAGGGAGCCAGGGAGATCATTAGCTGCTCATTCACTTCTCAAATAATCGTTTAAACCATGTAAAAAGGTGCTTCGTAGGGCCTTCTCTTCCCATCCTGCTTCCTCAGTTAGAATCCAGAAATCAACGGATTGGTCCAATACTCCTACCTTGCTGCAGACTGAAGAACTGATCACGGTTGGAACTTCTATCAAACTTCTATCAAAAACACTTTGCCACAAAATCCATGTACTGTAAGACAGTTTATAAATAACCTTAGGTACTGACTGTGGGCCCCTCAGAGCATAATTCCACCAGAAAGGCAATCTTGGAGCTATCAATAGGACTCTGTTGTCTGAAAATCTGAAAGCATTGGGTCAGAAACACTCTGCTCTTCTCTGATTCATTGAAGAAGACTTCGGGAGTTGGCAGGGCTGCTTTTGGATGCTTTGGAGGTGGCAGCGGTGGGGACGCCACAGGCTGAGGCTGTGACCAAATAGAGGAAGGAGGAGAATTGGCAGCCGACCGAGATTGGGAACATAAAGCATTTAACACATCTCCCAACTCCGCTACTTGCTGGAGCAGAGCACCCTATTGTCCAGAGATGTGATGTAACACCTGCTCATGTTTACTCAACTGAAGTCAACTCAACTCAACTTGACTGGCGAGGGTGTGTTGTACTAGATCTGAGTCCTCTAAGTCCATTTGCTGGCCCAATCATTCTGTCATAACCAATGGTCAAAGGTGGCCTCAAATGTGGGACTCTTAAGTAAAGTGCCTTAAGTTTAAGGTAGAGAAAGGCCAGATGAAAGTCCACAGATTCTTTCTCTCCATGGGATTCTCTCCAAACTGACTAATTTGTAGGCATGCCACTTCTTCTTTTGTCCTCCAATTGTCCAGTTTCCTCAAATACAACACTGGTTCATCCTTTAAGCTTTTTTTTTTTTTTTTTTAATGCGTGAATGATTTATAGGACAGTGTAGGTAAGTGGCTTAAACAAACAAATAACATTCCTGTAAAAATTGTTCGGTACAAGGACAGCCAATGCCCAAAGAAAAACTTTGACAGACCTCCAGAAATCCTGGAGAACTGTTGCTCAAAACCACTTAAGAAAAAAATTACAAGTCTGACTCACTGGAAGCAAAAAATAAAGAATTGAGGGGTGTCTCAAGACTTTTGCACAACACTCTAAGTGTTTGTAAGTAATTTTTAGCATCTTATCTGATTGCTTTTTGCTTGCAGTGCAAAATAATGTCTCTGTCAAACAGGTGAGAGATGAAGGTAAGAGGCACGATCCCTGTCTGGTGGAGTTCTCCAAGCTGCCAGAGCAAGAGAGAAACCAGAACCTTGAGATGGCACAGGACACACTCAGGTGAGCTCTATTACAGTTCATGCAATAATAATAAAAAGACAGTCCTTGATTATAATGTTTAATTTAGTTATTGAACCTTTTTTTTTAATTAAAAAAAGATTGTGACAGACCTTGTGCTGTTTAAAGCTGATAGATAAAAATAAGTAGTAATTAGTGTGTGCAGCTGTAGTGAATTTTTTAAATTTTCTTTTTCACCGGAGGACCCTGCTTGCTCTTGGTTTCCACATTGGTTTGATGGATGACCATGCTGAGAAACACGTCAAATACATGCGACTTCCTACCAAGTAAGGGAAAGTCCAGTATGCAGTATCCATACATCCATCCATTTTCTTAACTGATTATTCAGTTTAGGGTTCTGGGGTTGCTGGAGTCTTTCCCAGACATATGTAATATCATGTTTAATTTTATTTTGTCTGTGTCAGCTGTGTGTTGCATTATATTTAAATTTAAGTAGAGAGTATACCCAGGACAGAAAAGGAACACTGATAAAATATGATGACCATCTTTATGGTGGTAATGGCAGCCCTTGATGACATTTTATGAGGCTATTACAAGGAAAGAATACACAACTGCAGTTTATATTCCTTTTATCTCATGTACTGACACAGAGGGATCATCTCACTTCAATTTGAACTCTTTTCTTTAAGTCATCCTTGGAGACAAAATTGTCTTAATACTGACAAGTACAACTTATGTTAAAGAATGGATTAACATCTATAAAACAACAGTGCAGTTAACATCATAAAACACCACCGTTTGAACAGACACATTACAAACAGTAAATCAAGGTGATTGATATGTGCAATTTTGTTTACTCAGGGCAGTCAGGTTGGATTTCTAATAAAAGTGCCTTATTCAGGAATGATGCCAAAGTGAAACCACATCATAACTACATGCTGTTAAACATTCGGTAACTGTTACCATTTTATTTGTGATCTTGATACATCGGTGTCTTGTTTTCTTACTTTATGTCTCAGATATGAGCAGCTGAGTGGCTACAGGCCTGCTCCAGTAGACCTGAGCCAGGTGTCTCTGAGCTCAGACCATGAGGAAGCGGTTAACTTGCTGGCAGAGAATGACCACAATGTATGGGCCAGAGACCGAATCAAACAAGGATGGACCTATGCAGCACAACAGGTTTATGTTCTGTGCTGTATTACTTCAAAGGAGGGATTCAAGTTCAATGTTTCCGTTTGTTGCTCAAAAGTAGTCATTTAAATAGTTTAGAATATAGTATTTCTTAGCACAGAAATGCACATAGTAGCAGCAGGTTGTGCCATGAGATAGTGCTTTCTGACAAATATAGTTGCCCTTCTTGCTCTTTGTACTTTTAGGATGTAAAAGCAAAGCAGAGCCCTTACCTTCTGCCCTACAGCCTTCTTGATGAAAGAACTCAGAGAGTGGGCAGAGAGAGTGTCAGAGAGGCTGTCTGTACCCTGCTGGCATACGGCTACAGCCTGGAGCCCCTCAACCAGGAACGCGGTATGGTTCATAGATCTGTTATAGAACTTGTCAGCTATATTGTGGCTCACTGCATTTCATTTTTATTTGTTTATTGTATGCAGCATAAGGTAATCAATGTAAGTGCAACTGCAATATGCTGTAGCTTACATTATTGATAAAGTAATGCAGATTTATTTGCATATTAACACTACTGCAACATTTTCATCATTGCTTTGCAAGGAGATTTGAGTGGAAATCTATTTTGTTTTACGACCTCGTTTCTCGAAAATAAAACTTGAAGTGCTCTGTAAAATGTAAATAAACACCGACTGCAACTATTTGCAAATAATTTCTTCCACTTTTTTCTTGAATATATTATACAATAATGTAAAAAATGTTGAAAGTGAGGAATTATGTTTTTTATTACATGTTTATTCATTTAGATAAATAGTAGGGTTTAGATGATTTTCAGATTATTCTGAACTGTTTTTTTACATTTTATTCAGCATTCTAACTTTTTGGAAACAGGTTTGTAGCAGATGACACTATTTTTCCTTGTATCTTTGATTTACAGTCACATTATCAAAGCAATGTTTCTTCTCTGCTGAGAAATGCAGAGTGTTCAGACCCGATAAATCACATGCTGTGACCCGGGGGAAGTGGTATTTTGAATATGAAATACTGACAGCAGGGAATATGAGAGTGGGCTGGGCTCGACCAGGCTGCACCCCAGATAAAGAGCTTGGCTCAGATGACCAAGCATATGTCTTTGATGGATTTGAGGTGAGATATAATTAAATTTGACATTTCTTACTTTGGCTATGGACCATCACAGTAGCTAAATGGGAATTGGCCCAAATTATAATAGCTTTGTTAAACCCCTAATGCACATTTATTTATTTATTTTTTGTCATAGAACTTAAACAGTTCTTTACATTTTTTTGTTTTATTTATTTTACAGTTTACAGAATTAAAAAACAAACAAACAGGTTTTTAAACTGTTGACCATTCCTGTATAACCATTACTGAGACCAGATGGTGTTTTAGAGAGCAGACAGAAAGAGAGATGTAGACTTAGGCTTGTCTTTAAAATAGCTATCTAACTGAAAAAACTGAAACATTTGAAAGTCCAATAAAAGTAAATAATATCATGATGTTGTGTCACATTAGTTGCATGTCCTTCCAGTGACTCCTGACCTCATCTTGATGATTGTCCAACACAGAAGGTCTCAATTAGTCCAAAGCTATGTTGCTATGAATAATTAATGGCTAAGATCAAATGTTTTCAGTTTTTAGTGATTTGTTTTCAATCAGTAGCAGATTTTGGTATTAACATGTGGTACATGGATTATTAAAACATTATGGTAATCTGCAGGGCAGCATCTGTTAGAATTGTTTCTTATGTTATTAACTAAGTTTTTAGCTAACCGAATAAACAGCAACCTCATGCAAAATGTACTTTAATGACATGGATTGTATTTGTTCTTCTGCTTTTTTTTTTTTTTTTTTTTTTTAACCTGTCCATGTATGAGGCTTTTTCCACTGGTCTCTTTCCTTTATAACTCAATGTTACTTTCAGGCTCAATGGTACCATCAGGGCGGCGAGCCCCTGGGACGCCCATGGCTGAGAGGTGATGTGGTGGGTTGCTTGGTGGACATGGATGAATGCACCATGATGGTTACGCTCAATGGAGAGCTGCTGTTTAATGACAGAGGCTCTGAGCTGGCTGCCAAGGACTTTGATATTAGAGATGGTCTGCAAAAGTTTTTGATTTTATACTTTCTGTTGCATGCTAACGTTTCCAGTACAGTAGTACTATACCTTTGTTAAAGAGTCCTGTATTGGACTAAACTTCCCAAACTTCCTGTGTCTTCCAGGCCTATTGCCTGTGGTTAGTGTTGGGGTGAACCAGGTGGGGAGGCTGAATCTGGGACGCCAAGTGGGCTCTCTGCAGTACTTTATTGTGTGTGGCCTGCAGGAGGGCTATAGACCTTTTGCTATCAACATGGCCAGAGACCCAACACTGTGGATGAGTTGGAAACAGCCCCAGTTTACCTCCATACTCCCTGATGATCGGAACCTACAGGTAAACTTACCATGTATACAAGTTCTCTTTCACCCATTTGCAGGCCTCACTGATCAAGAGTTGCTTATAGTTATGATCAGTTCACACTGAGCCTGAAATACCTGTTCAAATTTTATTCAAGGTTACAAGAGTCAGTGCCTCAGCAGATTCCTTATCCAGCCTGAGGGTCTCCCAGCGTTTGCTACTGCACCATGGTGGAGAAAGTGAGATGGGCTATTATCGCCTCAGCATGTTTGTCG
This sequence comes from Archocentrus centrarchus, assembly GCF_007364275.1. NCBI lineage: Eukaryota > Metazoa > Chordata > Actinopteri > Cichliformes > Cichlidae > Archocentrus > Archocentrus centrarchus. Next base: position 12,229,100 of record NC_044360.1, read on the forward strand.
AATGTGCTGCCGTCCTCAGTAGCCCACCAGGGGGTGTGCTTCCCATGGCCTCCAACTCTCTCTCGCCAAGCTCAGGTGTATTGATGTTATATACAGTATGTTAAAGTTAAGCACATAAAAAAAGGACCACATCAAAAGCTTGCTTAGTTTAATTTCAACCACCAAATGTTTCTACACCTGATGGAGCATGTATAATTATTATTAGGCTATGGGGGAAACAATTAGTGTGGGTGACTTGGATAGCTGCAGCAATCCAGATTATCCACTGTCTATGCTATTGATATTCTACCATTATGACCTTGATGAGTCTGCTAAGCTCCCAGGGGCCCTGCTGTAATTAAAGCCTGTTGTCCTTTTAGAAAGGAAAGAACAGGAGGAGGTGGACTCTGACTTTGAGGTGCTGATGAAGTCAGCCCACAGCTGCGCTGCTTCTAGAGATGAGCTCAACCATAAGGATCATAGCCACGACAAAACATCAAGATTGAAACAACGGTAGGTTGTAGTGAAATTCAAATTAAGAAAATATGGAATTAAAGGGAGAACATTTGAAAGAACGGTTAGAACAGTTATGAATGTGTATTCTTTGTCTGTAAGGTTTATGCTGAAGAAGACTAAACCAGGCTTAGTCAGCAGTAACTCCTCTGCAAGGCTTCTTGAAGATGTTGTGGTTGACAAAGATAACTATGATCACCTTATCCAAAGCTCCAGAGTAAGGCTTAATCTTATCTCATCATAACCACATGATTACACTACATACAAAAATCAGTGATGAAGCAAACCCAAGTGTTTTTGTACTGTGCGAAAAAACACACAATACTAAACTAATTGTAATGCTGAGTGCTTCACTGCACATGTAATTACCTGCTGCAATAAAAACCTTGAATGCAAGATGCAGATACCAAACAATGACACCAGCTAACCTTTCCGTTTCAGTATTACTACTCAGTGCGGGTTCTTCCAGGCCAGGAGCCATTCAATGTGTGGGTAGGCTGGGTGACCTCTGACTTTCATCAGCATGATGCGACATTTAACACTGACAATGTCCACACTGTGACTGTCACCCTTGGAGATGACGGTGGCAAAGTCCAGGAAAGGTTGGTGTGCAACAAAACAGTTTCATTTTAAGTATGGGAGACTTTATGAAGAATTTAAATACTAACTGATTAGAATTATTATTGTTATTTCTTTCATAACTGTCCATCTGCCATAATCACTATGTTTACTGTACTGCAGAAGGGTTATGTTCCAGTGTGCTGTAAATTCCCATCAAACTGACATATTCCTCTCCTTCTGCATAGCATAAAGCGGTGTAATTGCTATATGGTTTGTGCTGGAGAGGCAACAGGCCTGTCTCAGAGTCGGAGAAGCGCAGGATTGGAAATTGGCTGTTTGATTGACACAGCCACTGGGCTGCTTACATTTACCTCCAGTGGAGTGGAGATGGCCACTTTCTACCAAGTAGGTCACACAACAAACTGATCTGATGTGAAGTATTTTCCTTTTCTGTGTTTACTTTAATAAATTTAAGTTTCATACATTAGGTCTCATACTGATCTATGTATGTAACATTTGGGACTGAAAAACCTGTTAAAGTTTTTATGTCAGTAGCAGGCAAGTTGTTGCATTGTGTTATTAAGCTGAGCATAAACTCTTTCACTTCAAATCAGGTGGAGGCAAGTACAAAGCTTTTTCCCGCTGTTTTTGTCAAACCTACCACCAAGAACATGTTTCAGTTTGAGCTGGGACGCATCAAGGTAATTAAACTTTAATTTTTAATCCTGGCTAAGACATTTTTACAAGAAGCAATTTTTGCATATTTTGTAGACAGTAATTAATTATAATGCAAGCTTGTAAGTTAGCCTAAATTTCAGTATGTCTTTTATTCCTTCTAAAAGTTTCATATATGACACCATTTCCTGTATTTGTCTTCTTCTCGACACAGAATGTGATGCCACTGTCCTCAGGTTTACTTCGGAGCCAAAAAAGGAATGCCACTCCTCTGTGCCTTCCAAGGGTTCAGGTCCAGTGGCTCAGGCCTGTTTCATGGACTAGAGTACCGAACAGTACGCTGAAAGTTTCAGTTGATCGGCCAGATGAATGTCATGGCTGGAGAATCCAATGCTATGAACCACTACAAGCCATGAGCCTTCACATTCCTGATGAAAACAGGTTAAGGAGACAGGATTTAAGTACAAAGGAAATGCTGTATACTTTGTTTGTAATGTTTTCCAGAAAATAAATAAATGTTGTTGCAAATGTCATTGTAGCAAGACCTTAATTAGATTCCAAGTGAGTTACAACACTGAAGATCTCTTTACTTTTTAATCCCCTTTGTGTAGGTGTGTTGACATTTTGGAACTGTCAGAACTTGATGACCTCTTGACCTTTCACCACAATACCCTCCTTCTCTACTGCTCTTTATGTGCCCTTGGCAACACCAGAGTTTGCCACACTCTCTGCAGTCACGTGGACCAGTCGCAGATTCTTTATGCTATTCAGAATCCATATCTCCCTGGTCCACTCCGGTCTGCATTTTATCAACTGCTTTTTCAGGTGACTGCTTGTTGTAGTTTAGATAACATTAACTAACACAAGAATAAGTCCTGATCTTTGGAGAGTAAATGAATTAATATCATTGTTCTTGTTCTCAAGGTTTACCTCAGCAGCCACACCACAGCCTGTCTCATGATGAACCATGAATACATTGTTCCTATGACTGACCAAACCAGAGAAATCACCCTGTATCCCAGTCCTATTAATGGTGGGAACAGACAACCTCCAGAGGGAATACCAAGTGCTAGTTGTAGCACATCCCTTAAACCTCAGATGGATTTTTCAACCCCTTGTTTTATCAGGAGCGATGGCATGGAAGGGGGTGGTGCAGTGGAAATAGCCTGCACAGACAGCCCAGAAATCCCTCTGGACATATTGAAGAATCTTACTGTGGAGATGCTGACTGCTGCAGTTTGGGCTGTGGGTCAGGATGTAAGGGATCCTCCAGGAGGCAATATTGAACTTTTGCTTGTTCCTCTATTAAGACTTTTCTACAGCCTGTTGGTTATGGGGGTATGTAGGGATGAGGACTTAAGGAAGATTCTTAGACTCATGGATCAGGGTGTATTTGCAAGTGCTGGAACACCCAAAGAGAGGGAGGAAGAAGAAGCAAGTGATGAAGAAGAAGAACAGAAAGGATTGCACACTGAAGAAAGTAACACTGTTAAACAAGGCCTTTTTCAAATGAAACTTCCAGAAGCTGTCAAACTTGAGGTAAATGAACCTACAGAATTTTATTGATTTTTTTTTTCTGTTCTGTGGGTCATTTTGGATTAGTTTCAGATCCCATGTTGTTGGCATTCTTTAAGGAAGTTTAAAATCAATCATGAAGGACTACTTTACTCTTTCTTTTTCTAGCTTTGCCGTCTGCTATCCTACCTGTGTGATTGCCAGGTTCGCCACAGGGTAGAAGCTGTGATTGCCTTCTCTGACAGCTTTGTTGGTCAGCTGCAAGAGGACCAGCGGTTTCGCTACAACGAGGTCATTCAGGCGCTCAACATGTCTGCAGCCCTCACTGCTCGCAAGACAAAGGAGTTCCGGTTACCTCCACAAGATCAGGTTGCATGATGAATGTTAGCTAAAATGATTAAGGTGTAGATTTGATTTGTTGTGGTTTGTAGAATGTAGTTGAAACTCTGAAGAAATCATGTAACACAGACTCCCTGATGGTTCCCAGTATAACTGTTGCAGATTTTCTCTATTTATTGTAACCTCTCACCTGGCCACAGATCAATATGCTGCTGAGCTTCAGAGAAGATGCACAGCAGGAGAACTGTTCATGTGCAGTGGAAATCCAAGAGCTTCTTCAAGACTTCCATCACCTCCTCAACACACACTGTGGTTGGAACACAGCTTAGCTTTGACTGATTGAATTTTTATCGAGTTGCGGAATTGTAAAAAAACTCTCAGAAAGCACAATCTTTGGCACTGAGGAAATCTCATCTTATTCTATTGTCATTGTACAGGCATTGATTTGGTCAGTACCTCAGAGGATGAGGAGGATGCAAAAATGTCTCTCAAAGATCGACTTTTTGGGCTAGTGGCGAGACTCACTTGCCATAATAAGGTACCAATGGATATGGAGGAGAGTCCATCACATAGCCCTAGTAAGTGCAAGTTGTTTTGTCTTTGCACATTTTGCTCTCCTGTTGCATTTTATCACTTTCATAAGACCTGTTATTTACCTGCGATCATGCAGCATATTTTTGGTAACTAACAAATACCAAGCAAATGTAGGTGTTTTGTCATTTTTTTGTTAAACTTAGATATTGGTTGAAAGAGATGTTATATTAGGCCATGGCCAGTGTTGGTGTTATTACACATAAAAGTAGTGTGTTACATAATACTTGTTACTTAAAAAAAGTAACACATTACTTAGTTACTCCTTGGCGAAAGAAATTTGACACACAACTCACAAGGTTCTAGCCAGAAAAAATTTCAGTCTGGCATGTGTAGGTGGGGGTGTTAGCATTAGCTTGCTAATGTTAAACACTACATGCCATACCCGCTTGCTAATTGCAGTGATGGTGAACAGTTAGTGCGATAATTCTTTTTGCATATAAACCAGAAGAATTATACTTGTATATCATACGTTCAACGTGTTCCAGAGCACTGTTTCCTTCCATTAATGTGTTTGCAGAAACCACGTAAAAAGCGTAGACAACAAAAACATTAGTATTCAGGTGTTTTATTGATCTGATCAGCTGATAACAACACTTCCTACTTCAGAATATCCATTATCGCTTTGTCAGCACGTTTTTCATACGAGCCACTAACTATGACAACAGGAAGTGACATCATTTTGCTCGGAACTATAGTTCCCTTTCAGTCGATTCACTCGGTACAACACATATAGTATGGGATATCACGCCCTTGCGTGTCCTGCTGAAGACACCTCTGTTCATGCCTTTAAGACAGATGGCCTGTGATGACGTGTGGCTCTGCCCGTACATATATACCCTGTCATCCCTCAGTTCTTACGCTCTTCACCTCGCTTATAACACCCCTGCCGAGGCGAGCTAGCTAGCTGCTGCTAGTTAGCTCTGTTGTCTGCTGGCTCAAAGTTAGTTTAACTGCCCCTGTTGGTGTTAACCCCCACCGCACAGATGGTGTGTGGACTGCCCGTGGAGCGCTAATTTTGAGTATTCTGGTGCAGTTTTTTTGCTTTGTGTTTTAGTATGGATACTAAACCGAAGCGAGCAGACAGAAATCTTCTGTTTGCCCCTGTCCTCAGTGGTGCAGTTTCTCTCTGCACAACAAGGACCAGCACGACGCGTGCCCCGTCTGCCTGGGGATTGTCCATGCTAGAAGAGCGTTGAATGAGCCCAAAGCCTGTGTGTGTTGCTGCCAGCTCTAGCGCTCGACCCTGGAGAGACGGGTAATGTTTGTGGAAAAAGTGCTGGGAAGGACGGCTGTTGCACAGCATGACCCCCCGTCCAGATCTGAAAGCAAGGAGTATCCGGTCGATGTCCCCGCATTTAGCTGGGTGGACCACATGGAGGACGTCGACGGGTCCCTGGACAGAGGGATGGCTTTGACAGTAGTGGCTCAGAGGCATCTGTGGCTGACCCTCTCCGATGTCCCAGATAGGGACAGGGCTAGTTATCTGGACAAACCAGTGTCTGCTGCTGGATTATTTGGGCAATCACTCGAAGCTATTCAGGCTAAATTTGAGCTGAGGAAGAAGCAGATGGAAGATCTGCACCACATCATCCCCAGACATGATGCGAAGCCCAAGTTGGCAGCTAACTCTTGCAGGCCCGCCGTTTCTCTGCCCACCGGAAAGAGAGCAGCACCCACTGCTGCTGTGGGGTCGCCACGAGTGAGAATGCAGCCTTCAGGTCAGATTCCACACTAGTTGGCTTGGCGCAAAGGCCCACCTTCGGGGCCCAGGAAAGATTCCGCGCCCAGAAGGACGAATCCTCAGCCCTCCTAGCTCTGGATTTGAGTGAAGAGGGGCCACTTCACCCCCATCTGCTCACCCCCATCTGCTGCCGCAAAAAAGGTGCCCCTGAAGTTCTGCTCAGGTTGGGTTAAATGCTCAGGTGACCACATCAAGTGCTCCTCCTGTATTTCATGGTTATGCCCCGAATAAGGTGCGTCTTAAAAACCATATAAATGTGTATGTGTTCCTGTGCTACGATCAATAAAGAATGCATATTCTCAAACAAGTGCAAATCCTCAGCCTGCAGGCCAAATGAGCCGAGCCACACAGATTATGCCTTTCCCCGAAGACACACCGGGGGGTGACATCGCCTCACCTACAGTGCTGCATGTAAGCCAATTGGCTGCCCACCTCCCTCAGTGACACACTTGTGCCCCCTCTCCGTGGGTGGTGAAAACTGTTGCTACAGGGTACCGGTTACAGTTCCAGACCAGGCCGCCTCACTTCCACGGTATAGTAAGTTCTACTGTAAGAAGCGAAGCAGCGACAACATTAAGGGAGGAAATAGAAAGGCTGCTGCAAAAGAAAGCAATACAAGTGGTCCCTGCTTTGGGGACGGACAAAAGTTGGTACAGCCGCTATTTTGTCATTTCAAAAAAAGGGGAAGGGCTTCATCCTATTCTCGACCTGCGAGTCTTCAACAGATACCTGCGAACGTACACGTTCAAGATGCTAACACTCAGACAACTTCTGAACGCAGTCAGCCCAGGGGATTGGTTTACAACAATCGAGCTAACAGATGCCTACTTTCACGTGGCTATACACCCAAATCATTCGAGGGCCTTGCCTATACTGTACCTGGTGCTGCCTTTCGGGCTGTCTCTCGCTCCTCGTACCTTCAAGTTGTATTTAGTTTTTGTAGCTGACGCTATGGTGGTCTGTGTGGGTTGCCGTAGTGACAGGAAGTAGGAATATGCTACGAGATTTTATTTGCTAATTTTGGTTTAATAATGGCACAATTATTTTATAACAATAAGTTACATGGCATTTCAGTTAATGTTTGTTTGTAAAATTACCGGTGCTTAAAAGAAAACTATATTTGTATTAAGTCATGGAAATGCATGACCCGGAAGTGTGTGTTGTCAGTAGCGGGAGAGAACGGACACAAGGGAAGTCAGAGAGAAACGAAATCATCGATAAAAGACTCAAATCTACTAACGATATTCTACTACTGGTCAACAGGCGCACACGTTTTCACGGTGTTCCAGGTGTTCCATTGATGATCCGTGCATCGTTTATGATCTGTAAAAGAAATAAATGTCTGTGGACATCAGTACGAAGCGTGAAGTCCTTTTGAGCAGACCAGAGTAGCTACAGTGAAAACGTGACCTGATTCATCGCACCGAGGGGGCGTTATAGCGACACGTGACCTGATACGGCGCACTGAGGCGGCTTCACCCTGCATCCACAAGGCGGCGCCAGAGTTCTTCACATCCTGCCGCAAGCTACAGGCTTCAGAGTTCAACTGGGGGAGTAAGATCAAGTCCAAATGCGCATCCTATGGTCAGATTGTGTAATTAAACGGCCTCTGCTACTGATGGATGAATAAGAGTTGAATAAACACAAAATGACTTCCAATGATAATCCCTTGTTACAAAATGATAGCCATATTAACCATGAGCCTCAAGAGCAAGGCAAACAATGTACAGAAGCAGATGTAAGACCAAAAAAAACTGTAAAGTATGCTGTAACTGATCAAGCTAAAACAGAGATTAGAAAATCCTCCCGTGAAAGACATTTTACACCTAAAATGCAGGAGCTAAAAGAGCAAGAATTGGTCCAAAAGGAAAGAAAGTTCCAGTCAGTCTACGACAAGTGGAAAATTAAAGTAAGAGACATTCGCACAAGATTAAAGGAAGAATGCCCAGAAAAAGACTTATACAGCATGATGGATGATGTTGAATTGTTTGATTCTGAATTGAAAGAACTGTATGACGATATCAGAAAGCAAACAGCCCCAAATCAAGAAATTCGGAGGAAAGTTGATGCATGCTCTGCTGTAACTTTGGACTTGATGCGGTTAATGAGAGTACGGCTAACAGAGGATGCAAGTGAGTTTGATGCGGTAGCAGAAAAGGCAAGATTACGCATGCTCCTTGACAATGAATATGCCAGATCAATATATGGATCTACCACCTCCAGAGTAACTGCACGCAGCCCTCATTCTGACCATTTCTCAGAGTCAACCAGCATCTCTCACAAGAGAGCTGAGACAGCCGCACAGCTAGCTGCAAAGAAAGCTGAAATTGAAATGGAAGATGCTATTGAAGCTCATCGTCAACAACTGAAAAGGCTTGAAAACCAAAGAGACATTGAAGTAATGCAAGCAAAGCTGAAGGTTTACACTGAAGAGGAGATCAAAGACAAAAATGAGAAATGTGCACATGGTAAAGTAAGTTCTAGCCTGTCCACCTCTTATATTGAATGTCACAGTGATGCCCAGCCAGTCACAAAAAATGAGTCAGCCATTGTGCAGGCAGTTCAAGAGTCAATAGCTCTTACTCGGTTACCTGCTCCAGAGCCTACTGTGTTTTATGGTGACCCTCTAAAGTTTATAGAGTGGAGCACAAGCTTTAAAGCTCTTATAGAAAGACGCTGCTCAAATCCTGCAGACAGGCTATTTTACCTGCAAAGATACATTGCAGGAGAGGCAAAATCCACACTTGAAGGCAGCTTCTACCGGAAAGATGAAGAAGCCTATAAGCAAGCATGGGACAGGCTCGATGCAAGATATGGACATTCATTTATAGTGCAACGTGCTTTTAGAGAGAAACTTAACAAATGGCCAAAAATTGGTGGAAAAGAGTATGTCAAACTGAGAGAGTTCAGTGATTTCCTGCAAACATGTAGCAATGCAATGCCTCACATAAAAGGTCTACAAGTGCTAAATGACTGTGAGGAGAACCAGAAGTTGCTGGTCAAACTCCCAGATTGGATAACATCCAGGTGGAATCGCTATGTAACAGAACAGCTAGATCAAGGTAAGGACTATCCAAGCTTCCAAGACTTTGCTTCCTTTATCTCTAAGGAGGCACGCATAGCTTGTAACCCAGTGTCGTCCTTACATGTTCTAAAGCCACCTGCAGAAATCCCAGTAAGAGAAGCAAAACGCACAAAAGCAAATGCATTTGTCACTAATGTAAAGGCTTCAGACACCTCAGCCACTGCAACTAAGCCTAATATAGAGGAAATCAAGCCAAGAGACTCTGATAAACGAAAGAAAAGAGACATACCACCACAAATCTCAAGCCTGAGCAAGTGCATTTGTTGTGGAGAAAACCACACCGTACACAAATGTCCAAAGCTAACAGAAATGTCTGCGGATGACAAGAGAAAATTTGTTCATGAAAACAAACTGTGTTTTGCATGCTTGAGGAAAGGTCATAATTCTAGAGACTGTAAAAACAGAGCCATGTGCAGCATATGCAAAAGGAGCCATCCAACCCCTCTGCATGAAGACCGCTCTCCAGCAGGCGAACCTGAACAAAGAAAAGCAGAACAAAATATGTCCTCACTGTCTTGCTCAGTGGAAGGAGGTGATAATGGGAGCACCTCAATGATTGTGCCAGTGTGGATATCAGCAACTAATACTCCTAACAATGAGACTTTGGTGTATGCGCTATTAGATACGCAAAGCACCCACACGTTTGTTGATCAGGAAGTGTGTGAAAAGCTGCGGGCAGTAACAGAGCCAGTGAAACTAAAGCTTGCAACCATGGTCAAAAGAGACAGTATTGTGAAGAGTCAGAGAGTACAAGGACTTAAAGTCAGAGGATTCTTCTCCAATACATCCATTGACCTACCTCCAGCTTACACAAGAGACTTTATTCCACTTGAGCGCACACACATTCCTACATGCCAAACCGCCAGCAAATGGAAACATCTTGCAAACATTGCTCAAGACCTTTCTCCTCTAATGGATTGTGCAGTTGGATTGCTGATAGGCTATGACTGCTCCAGAGCCCTAGCTCCCAGAGAGGTCATCACTGGTGGCAGCAACGAGCCTTATGCTGTAAGAACAGACCTAGGCTGGAGCATTGTAGGAGGGGCACCGCAGTTTGTCAATGCAAGAGATGTAACTGGTCTGTGTCATCGTGTATCTGTGAAAGAGGTACCTCCTGTAACTCCATCAGCAATTATTAAGGCACTTGAGTTAGATTTTGCAGATACCAGGTCAAATGACAATGATATATCACAAGATGATATTCAGTTCCTCCAAATCTTAAAAGAAGGAATTCATCAGAATGAGTACAGTATGGTCATCTTGAAATGCCTCTTCCCTTTAAAGCACGCCCACAGCTCCCAAACAACAAAGCTCTTGCTCTTGTTCGTTTAAAGCACCTCAAAGGGAAACTGGACAGAGATCCCAAGTTTAAAGGTGATTATGTAAAGTTCATGGAAGGAGTTCTCAGAGATGGTGATGCTGAAAAAGTGGACACACAGCCAACAACAGGAAATGTCTGGTACATACCACACCAAGGCGTTTATCACCCACGAAAGCTGGACAAGATCAGGGTGGTATTTGACTGCTCTGCAAAGTTTAAAGGGACAGCTTTAAACGATCATCTGCTAACAGGGCCTGATCTCACAAATGGACTGACAGGAGTACTGTGCCGTTTTCGCAAGCACCCCATTGCAATCATGTGTGATGTGGAGAAGATGTTTCATAGGTTCCACGTCAACTCAGAGGACAGAGACTATTTGAGGTTTCTCTGGTGGGAAAATGGGAACACAGACTCAGAGCCCTCAGAATACCGAATGAAAGTCCACCTCTTTGGGGCATCCTCATCCCCTGGCTGTGCTAATTATGGTATGAAACATCTGGCCAATGAAAATGAAAAAGAGTACCAGTTAGCAGCTAACTTTGTCCAAAAGCATTTCTACGTGGATGATGGCCTTGTAAGTGTGGAAACTGTTGGAGAGGCAACTGAGCTTGTGAAAGAGGCTCAGGCTTTGTGTGCCAAAGGAAAGCTGCACCTTCACAAGTTTCTCTCCAACAACAGAGATGTTCTAGACTCAGTCGATGTGGCAGAACGTGCAGCTGAGATAAAAGATGTTGACCTCAACTACAGTGACCTTCCAGTGCAACGAGTACTAGGTGTAAGGTGGAACGTAGAAAGTGACAACTTCTTCTTCCAAGTAACACTTGAGGAGAAACCACTGACACGGCGTGGTATTCTCTCAGTTGTAGCATCCCTCTACGACCCCTTAGGGTTCTTATCCCCTTTCATCTTGGAAGGGAAAAGAATGTTGCAAGAAATGTGTCATAAGGGCATTGGGTGGGATGATCCACTACCTACTGAACTGAAGCTAAGGTGGGAGAGTTGGATAAAAGATTTAGAAAATCTCAGAATGATTCAGATCCCCAGGTGCTTCAAGCCCACGAACTTCGGTGAAGTCCTGAGAGTTGAACTTTACCACTTCTCTGACGCAAGCAGTCAAGGATATGGACAGTGTTCCTACATCAGATTAGTGAGTGAACATCAAGTACACTGCACTTTAGTCATGGGCAAAGCAAGGGTTGCACCAACCAGAATAGTCACCATTCCAAGGTTGGAATTAACAGCAGCCGTAACCTCAGCTGCTGTGAGCTGCATGCTAAAAAGAGAACTTGAGCTCAAAGTCGACAAAGAATACTTTTGGACTGACTCACAAGTAGTTCTTGGTTATATTAACAATGAGGCCAAAAGATTTCATGTTTTTGTAGCCAACCGTGTCCAGAGAATCCGCCACACCACTAACCCAGAACAATGGCATTATGTCGACACGGCAGAAAATCCAGCTGACCACGCCTCACGTGGCCTGAAAGTAGCCGACATTGTCAATTCGAACTGGCTCACAGGTCCCAAGTTTTTATGGGAACGAGAGATAGTCACAGAGCAAAGCATGCCAGAGCTGTTAGTCGGAGATCCAGAGGTAAAGGCTATGCAGGTGCTGGATACTGAGGCTACACAACAGTGTGACATTACAGAACATTTGTCAAGGTTTTCAAAATGGACTACTGCTGTCAATGCTATTGCACGCATTCAACGTATGGCTAAAGGAATGAAGACATCAGAGCCTCCAAATGTGGAACAAAGGAGAAAAGCCACATTGACTATAGTAAGACTTGTGCAACAAAACGCCTTTCAGGAGGAAATGGACAAACTTAAACAGAAAACAGGAAAGCTACCCTGTAACAACAGACTCTACCAGCTGGATCCCTTCCTTCAAGATGGGGTAATGAGAGTTGGAGGTAGGCTGAGAAAGGCATCTACACATTTTGAGCTAAAACATCCTGTAATACTCCCTAATAAGGGCGCTATTACACAGCTTATCATTGCACACTATCACGACAAGACACAGCATCAAGGCCAAGGCCAAACTGTAAATGAGATCCGAGCTAATGGGTTTTGGATTATTGGAGGAGGTAAAGTGGTAGCCAAGTACATTAGACAATGCGTATGGTGCAGGAGAGCTCGTGCACCTCCAGAGGAACAAAGAATGGCAGACTTGCCTAGTGATCGCATTGACCCTTCCCCACCATTCACCTACGTAGGTATGGACTGCTTTGGCCCCTTTAATACCAAGCAGGGTCGCAAAGTGTACAAACGCTACGCCCTTCTCTTCACTTGCCTCAACTCTAGAGCGATTCATTTAGAGATGCTGGAAGACATGACTACTGATGCATTTATCAACGCCTTGCGCTGCTATATAGCCATCCGTGGATCTGTCAGACAAATCAGATCAGATCAGGGATCTAACTTCATGGGAGCAAAAAATGAACTGGAGAAGGCTCTACAAGAAATCGACAAAGACAAAGTGACTACATACTTGGCAGATAAGCAGTGCGACTTCCTCATGAATGCACCAAGCTCAAGCCATGCTGGAGGTGCATGGGAGCGTCAAATCAGGACAGTAAGAAGTGTGCTGAGTAAAGTTCTTGCGCAAAGTGCTGGAAGGCTTGATGATGCATCCTTAAGGACCTTTCTTTATGAAGCCATGTACATTGTAAACAGTCGCCCACTTACTGTTAACAGCATCAGTGATCCCACGAGTTTAGAGCCTTTAACACCAAACCACCTTATCACCATGAAGTGCTCTGTACCACTGCCTCCACCTGGCAAGTTCATTCAAGAAGATCTGTATGCCACAAAGCGCTGGAGAAGAGTCCAATATCTGTCAGAGCAGTTTTGGAACAGATGGAGAAAAGAATATCTTGCTAACCTTACTCTTAGACAGCGATGGCATGCCCCTAGGCGCAATATGAAGGTTGGGGATATTGTAATAGTCAAAGATGAGAATGTCCCTCGTAACGAATGGGCACTTGGCAGAGTTGTACGTGTACATGAAGATGATGATGGACTGGTTAGGAAAGTGACACTACAAGTTGGAGACAGAAAACTGGGGAAGAAGGGTGAACGCTTACATAAGCCATCTATTATTGAAAGACCCATTCAAAAGTTGGTTGTTCTTGTAGAAAGTAGTTAAAGGGTATATCCCACTGTTATTGTATTTCTAAATGTGTAAAGTTTGAGGAAAGTGTATATTTGGAAATTACCATTGATTTATTTGTAAGAATATTGTAAAGTGTAACATTTACATTGTATATCAAAGGTAATTTGGTGGGAGTGTAGCTGACGCTATGGTGGTCTGTGTGGGTTGCCGTAGTGACAGGAAGTAGGAATATGCTACGAGATTTTATTTGCTAATTTTGGTTTAATAATGGCACAATTATTTTATAACAATAAGTTACATGGCATTTCAGTTAATGTTTGTTTGTAAAATTACCGGTGCTTAAAAGAAAACTATATTTGTATTAAGTCATGGAAATGCATGACCCGGAAGTGTGTGTTGTCAGTAGCGGGAGAGAACGGACACAAGAGAAGTCAGAGAGAAACGAAATCATCGATAAAAGACTCAAATCTACTAACGATATTCTACTACTGGTCAACAGGCGCACACGTTTTCACGGTGTTCCAGGTGTTCCATTGATGATCCGTGCATCGTTTATGATCTGTAAAAGAAATAAATGTCTGTGGACATCAGTACGAAGCGTGAAGTCCTTTTGAGCAGACCAGAGTAGCTACAGTTTTCACCTGTGTCTCCTTCTGTTGTTGTTGTTATGCTGTTAACCTGTGTTTCCCAGATGTGTCTGCTTCCCTCATCAGCCTTTGTGTATTTAAGTCCTGTGTTTTCCCCTGCTTGTCATGTCCTCATCATTGTCATAGTCATTCGCCGTGTGTATTCCTGTGTCTGAGTTTGCGCTGCTTGCCAAGCCCAGTTCAGCCTTCTGTGTGTTTCGAGCAATAAAGCTGAGTTTTTTAAGTTCACACCTGAGTCAAGTGTCCTGCTTTGGGGTTCTCATCTGCCTGCCGCACACCGTTGCATGACAGAATCTGTCCGAAAGTCTTTTTTCATGACTTCGCTGAACTCCTCCTACACTCAAGTTTTTGCTTAGACCACTACCCAAGCAGTGTTCCACTTGGTCTGCCGGAACCAGTCCCGCTGACTCTGGAGCCCCACAGGCTAACCAAGTGCTATAGGACTCCTTTAGCTTGATGGCTCCCTTCACCTCTGGTGACCACATTCTGGTTCAGGAGCCTATCCCAGCTGTCATAGGGCAAGAGGCAGGGTACACCCCGTACAGGTCACCAGCATGTCGCAGGGCTGACACAGAGAGATACAGACAACCATTCACACTCACATTCACACCTATGGGCAATTTAGAATCACCAATTAACCTAACCCCAGTAACTGCATGTCTTTGGACTCCAGGGACTCCTCCGGAGTTTCCGGAGGAATGCAGACACGGAGAGAACATGCAAACTCCACACAGAAGAACATCGGTGATTCCATGTTTGGAGAGTGACATGCATTGCAGTATGCAAAATTAAAGTACCCTAACACTGACAATGCAATTTTACTGCAAGTGCCCTAACAAAATTACCTGGAAAAAAAAAAAGAAATTTCCAGTGCCTTGCTGTATTGCACACATCAATTAACCAATTTGTCTTTTAAACATGGATAATACGATTTTAACCCTGTCCTTTTATCTCCACTTCTTACTTGATGATTCTTTTTCAGAGTCTCTAAAAAAGCTGATCTCTGAAACAATGGTGCGCTGGGCTCAAGAGAGTGAGATTGAGGACCCTGAACTAGTTAGGGCCATCTTCTCATTGCTACATCACCAGTATCAGGGTGTCAGGGGCCAAATGGAAGGACCTCTATGCAAAGCATATACCATCAACCAGTCTTCATTGGAGGACACCATGGCGCTCTTGTCCTCCTTGGGCCAAATCCGCTCTCTCCTCAGTGTTCGCATGGGAAAAGAAGAAGAGAGGCTGATGATCAGACGACTAGGGTATGGAGTGAGTTTAAGTACAATAATCAGTTGTCCTCTTGTAATCGATTAATGTCCAACATATAAGCATTGTTATTTACTATGTGGTATCATAAATACAGTTACATTTTTTTGCAACATCTACAGAGACATCATGAATAATAAAGTTTTCTACCAACAACCCAACCTAATGAGGGCATTGGGGATGCATGAGACTGTGATGGAAGTGATGGTCAATGTTCTTGGAGAAGGGGAGATAAAGGTGAGAAAACAACTATAATGTATTGAAAAATAATGGGGAAATATGTGAAATCAAAGAAGTGTATCAGCAATTAAAGTTTAGAGGATTATTTTTAAAGGTTGAGCTTAAAAAATTCATTGCTCATAATGCGTTGTGGCTGATTTTCATCATTTATTCTCATCACTCTGCATCTGCCTCCTCATCAGTTGTTTTCTTTTTGTCCATAATTTAATTTACTATTGCTAGGAGATTACCTTTCCTAAGATGGTTGCCAGCTGCTGTCGATTCCTTTGCTATTTTTGCCGTATCAGCCGACACAATCAGGGAGCCCTGTTTGACCACCTCAGCTACTTATTGGAAAACAGCAGTGTCGGGCTAGGTAAATGCCAGTTTTCTAGTTTTTATTCTTTATTGAATAAACTCTGTGGTCACTTGTAAAGACCAGAGAGTAAGTTATAAAGCTTTTAAACTTTGAAAGTTTACGATGGTAGTTGAACTACACAGATAGATGTTGTGTTTTACCTTTCTACTAATAGCCTGACATTGTGTATAATTTGATTCAGTGTTTAGATTGTTTAATGTATTTTGCTTAGCTTCACCGTCCATGCGTGGATCCACTCCTCTGGATGTGGCAGCAGCTTCCGTTATGGATAATAATGAATTGGCCTTAGCACTGAGGGAATCAGACCTAGAGAAGGTAAGTCTGCATTGACCGGAAAGCTTACAGTCTGTCAGTCATTCTGTGGACATTTTACTGACTTTCTTTATGTCAATAATAGTGTATAATTAACAAATATGCATCAGGGTGCAGGGGAAATTCACCGGTACATATAGACAGTGGAGCTTAAATAATATTTATTTATTAGTTTCTAAGAAAGGTATAATGTTAACAAAACAGAGATTCAGCTTGAGTAAAGAAGTACTTTCTGTTGATAAATCTAATCTTTTATCCAGGTGGTTCAGTACCTGGCTGGCTGTGGTCTCCAGAGCTGTCCAATGCTAGTGGCAAAAGGTTATTGTGATATAGGATGGAACCCTGTAGAGGGAGAACGTTATTTGGACTTCCTACGTTTTGCTGTCTTCTGCAATGGTAAATTAAAATCATATGATGTGATATATATATATGCTTAGTTTAAAATACAGTTTATTTGTTGATACAGTATTTTTTTTTTTAAATATGAAAACTCAGATATTTAAAAATGATTGGATCAAAAGTGTGAAGTCATTACACAAAATTTGGTTGGCTTGGTTATGGTATGGTTATGGTTTGCCACAGGTGAGATATTGTTTAACTTGTCAGTTTAATTAAGAAGTGCCAGCTTTAATATTTAGTTATATTAATTATTGAGGATACAGTTTATTTCTTAATGTATTCAGGTATACATTTCAGGGCATTTATTACTTTTAGAACTTGCAGGATACAGTGTTGATAGCAGTAAAATGCAAAGTTAAAAAAGAACAAGAGGCTGCATCATGTCATGCTCCTAATTAAGCTGCAGTATTTGCACTAGAGGTAATTCACTCTGCTATTGATTTTCCTTACTCTGAAGCAGTGCCCAAAAGTCATCTGTTCAAATTGCCCTTGAGGGTGTTGACAGTTCAGCCAAATGGCTCTGGCTCTCTGTATCACATGCTCCTCAGTATTTACAGCTTCACCTGTTCTCTATATAGCCCTTGAGTTGTGCAATAATGTGTTATATTACTCTACAGAAGATCTATAACATTTTGATCCTCTTGATGCTTAAATGAATCAGTTTTCTTTGTGAGAATCTTTGTTAATACATTTATTCTTATGGTAGATATTAAAGACTAAAAATCAAAACTGTGGTGTCTCTGTTTTCTCTTTTCCTTTGTCTCGTGTGTGTTTCTTGGCCACAGGTGAAAATGTCGAGGAGAATGCATATGTGGTGTTGAGGCTGTTGATTCGTCGACCTGAATGTTTTGGCCCTGCGCTGCGAGGTGATGGGGGAAATGGTCTCCTAGTAGCCATGGAAGAAGCCATCAAGATCTCTGAAGACCCTTCTATGGATGGTCCTTGTACCACTTACAATTCCAACAGAGTGCTGTTAGTATTAGATATATGCAGACACATGATTTTTTAAAAATAATTTTATCGTGTTCCATATGAAAGTAGCAGTACTTTAGCAGTACATATATTTAGTGTCCTAAGCAACAAAAAACACCAACAAAAAAACAATCTAACAATCTGTACACACTGGCTGCAAGTTGTAGGGACCATGAGTGATTTACTTTCATAATCCTTGATAATTAATCCCAGGTCATTGCAGGCATTTGACTGTTATGATTGTTTCCTGTAACAGAGATGCTGTCCAGGACAGTGATGAGGATGTCATTCACATGGGGCACGCCATCATGACCTTCTACTCCGCTCTTATTGACTTGCTTGGTCGCTGTGCTCCAGAGATGCATGTAAGTGTTCCCTTAGCTATCATCAGCTCTTCCACATCAATATCTACTTATGTCTCAACAAATAAAGCCTAATGAAGAGAGCCTGCAAACTTCTCTTAAAAGAATAAGCCTCAGGGAAAAGTAGGCATTTCATGTCTTAGCATACATACATAGCATAAACATTATATAATGTTTATTATGTAAGCCATACTTGTTTATGTTTTCACTATTCATTTTGTTTTCAAACATCCTCAGACTTTGTTTGACATTATTCTAATAGAGATTGTTGTCACTTATTGGCCAACATGCAGTATGCTTCAAGGCTGATGTATCTGCAATAAACCATTAAGGGCAGATTTATTGGTCAGACCCTACTATTTATATTGATGGAGTATGCAGCCTTGGCCTGGAAAACCTTTACCAAGGTGACTAAATGAAACGGTGTACATTGCATCAGATTCTCAGGCCATCAGGTTTTAAGAATGTCTGCCTGACTGAAAGTGTCTGAAAATATTTATCATTTGAAAGGATGATTTTCTTCCCAGTTTGATGCAATAGCGTTAAAGTGCACAGGTTAAATAATAGAAGGGAATTTTCTGTGTATCAAAGGCATGTCGAAGTGAAGTTCTTTAAAGTACATTAAGATCATTTAAATGCAATGAAAATGCAAACGAATTTTAGTGTTTGTATTGTATTTATATATTGCCAGTTAATGACATCAGTAATTAAATTGTTTTGAAATTAAATATTTTTTAATTTTGTCTAAAAAGTTAATTTAAAAATAAAATCCAACTGTAACTTTTATAGGAACAGTCAGCCTGAGGTTCAAAACAGGTAGAAAAAAAAAACACTTGAGATCAGATACTCTGTAATTCTGTATTATTAATTTTGTTGTTATGCTGTGAATGACTGACTTTTTAAAATGTTTTGTCCAGTTAATTCAAGGAGGCAAAGGAGAAGCAATCCGCATCAGGGCCATTCTGAGGTCTCTCATCCCTGTTCAGGATCTTCAGGGAGTCATCAGCATCTCCTTTCAAATCCCTTCAGTCTCTACAGGTTAAATAGGCCAAATTGGCCATAAATTGGCACCTGTGTCTTTTTTCTAAGTCATTAGACATTGACGCTCCAGTCCACAATCATTGTGGCTTCAGTGGAAAATTGGTGGAAGTGGATGTAGGCAACTTTGATAAGCACCTTTTCAGATTTTTAGGCAGCCCTAAAGCATTCTCCCACATCTAGAGATGGAGCCACATAATAGTTTTCATAGTAGATATAAAACACATATGTTAATATGACCTTGTAATCAGATCTAAACATTTTTTGATTTTCCAGATGGTATGTTGGTTGAGCCTGACCTATCTACAGTGTTCTGCCCAGACCACAAGGCAGCCATGGTTCTGTTTCTGGATCGGGTTTATGGCATTGAGAGTCAAAGTTTTCTTCTCCACCTTCTTGAAGTTGGCTTTCTACCTGACCTTCAGGCAGCTGTCTCTCTTGACACTGTGAGCTGAGAAAGATTTTCTTACCTTTTTCACCTGCATGAGAGATTCAGATCGTAGGGGTGACTGGTGACTTAAATAAATCGAAGCTGTAAACTGAAACAAAGGAAAAATACAAAATTTCAAACTCTACAATAAACTCAAAACACCCAGGGCCATGACAGAAACTCTAGGTTGTATAAATCCATTTGTCTGGCTATTGTTTCTTGCTGCCTCTTCACTTCCACATTATATTTAGTTTCAGTTGTTAACTGGACTCTTTTTTTGGTTTTGTTTTTTTCTTCTTTGCAGGCTGACCTAGGATCAACTGATATGGCCTTGGCCCTCAATAGATACTTGTGTACAGCTGTTCTTCCCCTTCTCATCAAATATTCAGTTCTCTTCCATGATTCAGAGGACCACATCTTGCTGGTTGATTCTCTCATTCAGACAGTCTACCGCCTCTCCGGGGCTCTTAGCTTGACCAAGGCTCAGAGAGACACTACAGAAGAATGTCTATTGGCTTTGTGCAGGTAGGGTGTCCAGCTGATACGATGGAACAGCACACAGTGTTCAGGTCGTAGAGGATGAGGCCAAAGAATCTGATGGGGGATGGATGTTGAACTTTATTTAAGAATTTTGAATGAGAGCTGTCTATTTAGCGATAGTGCTGTTCCTCTCTGGAAAACTCAAATTCAGTATTGCATTTTTCAGTTATTAGGTCTGTCAGATTTATTTACAACAGCATGCAAAGTGAAACCACCTATCGGGGAAAAAATGGTTTGACAGCTGGTTGCTCGATGTTTTGCTCTTAATTTATGAATTATTCCAACATTTCCTTCCTACATCCGTTGGTATCAGTGTCGGGCTGCTGTTTGACAAAATGACATGTTGAAAAGAGAAATGAGAAGCAGCAACAAAATATTAACCATTCCAGATACAGCTTATTCCCGCTCATTATATATAATGAATCACTGTGAATTCTCATTTTCCAAATACAGATAATTGCCATATTTAATGAACAAGAGTGTGATGTTAATTATTGGGTTTATTAGCATTTTGCCAATGGCATCTTCTGACTTAGTCATCCTTCTGAGATGTGCTAATCAGTCAAAATATCATTGTGTGGGTGTGTGTGTGTGTGTGTGTGTGTGTGGGGGGGGGGGGGGGGGGGGGGGGGGGGGGGTGTTGTGTTGGCTGATGTGGAATGAAACTATTTATGTGACTAATTCTGCAACTCTTGGTGCTTAGTAAACTCCAGCCACCTATGATGCAGCCTCTCCTTCGTCGGCTTGTCTTTGATGTTCTTCATCTCACAGACCACAGCGAAATGCCGTTAAAGGTGGATAATTAAATTTCAGTTTGGTAAACTGATTATGAAAGCATATTAATACACTGAGCTAAAATTATTAATTTTGTCTACATCTATCAGCTCTTGACCAGTCACTATGAACAGAGGTGGAAGTACTACTCTCAATCTGACAGGCAGGGTGAGCAGGGTTGTGCCTCTGAAGAAGAACTCTACCTGTCTACAAAGTTGTTTTGGGGGGTGTTCAAGGCCTTAGCCAAGAAGGTAAACTATACTGAATATCTGTGTCAGTCTTAATTTGAGTTTAAAATAACATTTTACTTGGGCACAAAAATTGTTGCAGAAAATGAAGTCAAAGTACTGAATCTCTTGACGTATCCTTCATTCTTTTTTTTTGTCCTTACAAATTCTGTTTCAAGTGAAATGGCCAAAATACATTTCTGAAGTGTTTCTTTAGTGTACGAGGACATCCTGCATTGAGGAAGACAAAATGCACTTGAGATAAGGTGTTAATTTTTCATTTCCTGGTATGAAACCTCCCATTCTTAAAGTGATTTTTTGGAAATGTGAACAGCATAATGTACCTAAAATATGCCTGCCAGACGCTTACCTGAGTGATGCTGAATGGAAAAACATCAAAAGAAATAAGTTGATGAGGTCAAACCACCCACACATGTGGCCAACATCAAACAGACTCAGAAGCAGTGCGTGCTATTAGCACCACACAGAACTATGCACCTTTTTTTCCACAGAAATTATAACACAACATAAGGTCTGTATATATACTATAGCTTGGGTGTACAATATATCACTTGCCTTGCTTATTGCACTTCTAGATTTTCATTGGAGAAACAGGCATTTTTTTGACCACTTAAGCTATGTGGCACTGATACATTTTTGCATATGAACTAGACTTCATGGTAGGATTTGTTTATTTCCCAAGTTATTACATTTTAATTAAATAATCTGCATTTAGATGCCAACTCTGCAACATGCTACACTTGGTTCAAGTAGTAGGGGAATTATATAGGTGGGCTTTTGGTTAGCAAGATTATTGCAGTTCATATGAAGTTAGTTCTTGAGTGTCCTGCCATAACCTCTTGGCATTTCCTGATGTACTGCTTCCCTACATGGCAGTGAAAATAAGAAGGAAGACACTGGTGTAAGATGACAGGCTGCATGAGGAGGACCCATTAATCTTTTAAAATCTCTTCAATAACTATTTTTTTTCATGGATATTTATTGTGTTCATTGTTTTAACCCTTTCTCATGCCTTGTCTTCTTCCCTTCTTTCCATGCTTTGTTTCCCATATCCCTTTCTTCTACTTAAAGCCCAACACACTTCAGTTATCAAGTCTGTGTGTGCAGTGCCTCTCTGCAGTGCCATGGCCCTGCCTCCTGATCATATGGAACAAAACTACTTGTCTCAGATAGAGAGAAAAACTTCCATGGACACAGATGGACACTTTGACCCCCAACCTGTAGATACATCCAAGTAAGAGACCCATCAAGGATATTTTGGATGATTGAAAGGCGAAATCATATGAAGATGACCTGGTCTGCCTAATCAGAAGTGTAACCTCTAGTGTAGCAAACAGAACTAACAAAGTGTCATATTCGGTGAAAGTAAACATTATCATTCTCAGGGATTAATGTGCTGTTTTAATCAAGGCTTAATAATGTATTATTTATTTCTCTATGCTAGTGTGTCAGTGCCAGAGAGGCTAGAGTTTGTCGTGAACAAGTATGCAGAGCATACACATGAGAAGTGGTCACTGGAAAAGGTAAGAGCTCAGTGATTCACATCAATAAAATAGAGTTGATGTCCTGATCTGATCTCACTGTTCACATAATACATTTGTAGGAATTTATTTCTGTGGCCATGTCAAAACATCTGTCTGTATTGTGTCCCTGAGTTAATACGTTGATATCTGCATATTTTCCAAGGATTTTCTTTTTCTTTTCTTTCTTTTTTTTAAGTAAGTCTGTGTGTTGTCTCTGTCAGTTCGCCAGTGGCTGGGTTCATGGAGAGCAGCTATGTGAGAACAGCAAAGTTCACCCTCGCCTCAAGCCATACAGGGCTCTGGCTGAGAAGGTAGATGATGAAGTCAGTTTTTATGGTGTGTGTATGTTATTTACATGTTCTAATGAAAGTGGTGAAGTCCCAGATGCACCAAGACCCCCCCCCCGTCCCGACATCCTTGACTGCTAGAGACATCTTTTAGACTAATAGGGGGTAGAGTGGAATAATAGAATAATAGAAATTAAGTTGAATTCAAGCCAACTCTTGTAATAGCTTGATAACATTCACTGTACAGGACACCTTTTAAAAGCCATAAGTAGCTGACCAGATTTAGCCCAGAAAGTAACATCAACATGGATGTTTGCTCTATGCAGGGGATGACAACCTGTTACAAGCTCTTGAGCTATTTAAATAGTCTGCTGTACCTTGATACCTACTAAGTTTAGTTTTTACATGAAGGTTTATATATATCCTGAGTTTTCCAGGAGAAGGAAGCGTACCGCTGGGCCATTAAAGAGACAATAAGAGTATGTTGGCCTTTGGCTGGAACATAGAAAGGACAAAGAAGGAGACGCATCTAGCATGCATCCATATACACGCAGGGTCTCTCAGTCTGGACAGGTATATGTTCTATATGTTCTTGTTAAAGCAGTAGTACTCACAAATAACTTTTTATTCCATTGATGAGACATTTTTTTTGTCCTAGCTATCATTTGAAGGTGCATCAACCTTCAGCCCCAAACCTGTGGACATGAGCTGCGTCACCTTATCATGGGACCAGTGTGTAAGTTATAATAATATTAATTGTCCTTTCATGAGTTTAAAATAATATTTGCTTTAAAATGATGGATTGCATTTGGCATATTATTCAGTCATGTTATTTTTCTTTTCTTTTCTTTTCTTTTCTTTTCTTTTTCTTTTCTTTTCTTTTCTTTTCTTTTCTTTTCTTTTCTTTTCTTTCTTTTCTTTTTCTTTTCTTTTCTTTTCTTCAGGCAATGGCTGAACAGCTGGCTGAAAAACTACCACAATGCCGGGCTAAGTCAAAGACATTAGAACTTGAGAGTAAGGTGGCATTTAGTGTTCTTAACATCTAGTTAATCTCTGCTCCTTCTTTTGCTCTGATCACATCCCCCTTCATTTTAGAGAATCGGAACACCTAACAAACCTGCCATATATTTCACTTATATCTATTCTCAGGAGGGGGTGGCCCTTCACTGCTTGTACCTTATGATACATTGACTTCCAAAGAGAAGGCTAAATTCAGAGAAAGAGCTCAGGATGTCCTCAAGTTCCTTCAGCTCAATGGCTACACTGTGTGGAGGTGAGTACAGAACACACTTATGATTACACGAGGGCAATGCAATACGGCATGAATAAGTGCTCCATTTTAATGTCACAGTGGCATTTCTCTCTCAGCATTGATTGGAAGCACTATAGCAATCAGACCCCAGCTTTTTTCTTTGTAATAATTTCCAGTACAGGTCACAACAAGTCGATGTGTAAGATAAATGTATTACCGCTTTGCCATCCTGCTGCAACATTTGCATCTTTGCATTAAAATTATTGAACTAAAAATATGCATTAGACATTACCAAGCATTTATGATTAAAGTTCAGTATTGTTTTAAGCAATGGTGTTTCTTTCTTCATATCTGATTTATCCTTCTAAAGGGATCGGAAGTCAGGGGAAATGGACTTTCCAACCATGGCCAACTGCTTTGCATACACTCTTCTTCAGCGGCTCCTATCTCACACTGAGGAGGCTCAAGAGAACCTTTTAAAGCTTGGTAATATAATAGTGTATATTAAAAATGGGTAAAAAGACATAAAAAGACCTTTACAATTATCATGTGCAAAAGAAAGTTTTCACAGAACTCTGTGCAGTCCTGTGAAAAACTAAGTACGCCCCATGATTCAGTAGCTTGTAGAACCAGCTTTAGCAGCAGCAGCAACTTGGATTCATCGATTTCTGGTCATCGTATATTATCAAACTCTCATGTCACTGTGGAGGAGTTTTGGTCCACTTTTCTTTACAACATTGCTTCATTTCATTGAGGTTTGCAGGCATTTTTTGGTGCACAGCCCTCTTACACATCTCTTGGGTTTTTTGCAATTTCTCTGATCACTGCTCGGTTTGACATTGGGGGTAATTTGCTGTCAGCACACACCTGAATGCCCGACAACAGCAAACTGAAAAAAAAAAAATTCTGCTTTTATAGAGGTGGTCACACCTCCTAATAATAAGTTGATCAAGTGCATTTGATTAGCAGTACTTGGCTGCTACTTACTCTCTTAAGGTGTACTTAGTTTTTCACATGACTATAAACTGCAAACTAAATGCTGTGAGACTATAAGGCTTTAAAGATAACAGAGGTAACTGCACCTTGAATCTTCAGTTAATTTTTATAAATAACCAGGAACAGTCTCTTTAGTCTTCACTTAGCTGTTCTTCTGTTTCTGACATGAAAGGCTCCTGGCCCCCTGTGACCCTGAAAAGGATAAAGTGGATGGATGGATGGATGGATGGATCTTATCTGTAGTATCTTGACAGTTTTAGCTTTCATTTATCATTTTTTCTTTTCCTTCAGAGGTGATGCAAGCCAGAGGACAGGTGTCTAAGGGAGAGAGGGCTCCACACCAGCAACCAATCATTTTTTTTCACAAGGTTTGCCTCATGTCATATGCATATTGAAACACAGTCAAAGTCTAGCATCTGATGAAATCTCTGACTGATTGATTTAACCCCCTTGCAATCAAATTCTTCCAGTGCCATTTTATTTCTTCTCATTAACTTTTCCTTATTTCATTTATGCCATTTAATTAGTTTTGTTAGATGGTTACCATGGGCAACCCCTTTAAGTAAAGCCCTTTGGGCTGTGTAATTTATTTAACCATTTTGGAAATCCATGTGGGCGTGTCACTTGCCACAGGACATTGATTAAGGCTTCCCACACTGCTCTGGCGCTAAAAGGTTTCCCCTCCCCCTCCCAGGCAGCGAATAAAAAGAGTTTGTTTTTCACCGATGGGACCCCCAGAGTAAACCTTGTCAGCCAGGCCTGTGAACAGTCATCCTACTCTCTGCTTCCCGCACCTCACATCAGTCCACTTTCACACAGCTACGCAAGTCAGTGTTTGTCGGGCGTTCATCTGTCTGTGAATTAGTTCATCATACTTCTCTGTCTATCATTAAACTCAGTTAAAAAGGCACTAGGCTTTGCTCAGTCCCCGAAACTTTCTTTTAAAAGAAAAAACAAGAACTTTAGTAATGATTACAGGTGTTCAAAACTTTCAGGCTAAACTGGCAGCAAAAATTTACTTATTAGTGTTAAACAAGACTACAGTCACAAATTAATGGACTGTGCAGCCTAGAGAAATTCGATATTCCTCAGCAGGTTTGTCAGGGCTTTTGGTGATACATGTTGGTTGTATGAAAGATGACAATGGCCAGTTACTTGATCAACAGGTTATCCTTCCTCTTTTGGAACAGGTATGTTAAAAGCCACCATCTATATTTCCTGTCCACGTCTCCAGTGAAAATAGGAAGCCATGCCTCAAGAAAGGAAAAGGAGGATGATTGCATGGTATGAAACAAAGTTTGTGTTCTCTTGTTATTTATATTCTTATCTGATCATTCTTCAACCATTTTGCATAATAATTGTGCATTTTTATTCATTTTTCCTTCTTTTTTTATTGACTTATTTTCAGAAAAAAGCCTCATAATTCTCTGCTGTCTGTCAATTTATTTTGTGTGTTGTGATTTTCAATTCCTGTCCTCTCATTACTTTACTTCTTTTTTCTGGTTGCATCTAGCCTCTTTTGTAAGCTTGCAGCTCTTGTAAGACACAGGATCTCAGTCTTTGGTAAGGATGGTGTGGAAATAAAGCTAATTATACCGTTAATTTGTTTGAGTTTTTTTGCTTGCTTGGGTTTAGATTTCAAGTGTTTAAGTTTTTATCTGTGCATTTATGCTCGTAATGTGTACGTGTGCTTTTTCAGGAAGTGAAGCCTCATCAGTTGCCAGCTGCCTCCACATTCTGGCTCAGGCTCTTGACGCAAGGTAACTAGATGGGACTTTTACACTCTGCCAAAATCGATCTTCTCGCTCTGCCTGCAGTGGCATCAGTGTTGCACGACCATGTCTAAGGATGAGATGACTGATGTAATTGAGCCACTGATACACTGATGCTATCTAATTGTGGTTGATATCACTTTTACTCCCTGAGGACAATGCCTCTGAGGCATGACTCTGGTACTGTTGTGGCTCAGCAGAGCTGATGTCATTCAGACTAGATTAGCTGATAACTGATTCAGTCTGTTAACTGCCAGCCAGAAGTATCACAGCATGCAACCTTTAATGAATCTTTCTCCTTTACAATATCTATTTTTGTAGAAAATTAATGATTACTTTTTTGAATTACTCACTGTATTCAGAATCTTTTGCAACTCAGATAATTTGTCCCCCCCCCCCCCCCCCCCACTTTTCATCGTAGGACTTTGATGAAGTCAGCCCAGAGTCTATTCAGACGTCTCTGCATTCCTTTTTTAAGGCGCTGCATCTGATTTAGAGATGACTGTGGAAACCCTTTCTGAGGCTTAGTGTCATTGCCTCAGAGTAGGGGTCAGCTGGCAAGGAGTAGCCAACGTTCTCAACTACACAACCTCCATCCTTCTCCCTACACTCACTTCCCTTTTCCTTCATCTTGCCAACCAAAACTATGGAGGATCTCCTGGGTAAGAGCTACTTTGTATTGGTTAAGAAGGAATGCCACATAATCATATTTTCATTTACATCATAAAATGTGTGCTTAAAACATGCAGGTGTCGCCTGTTTACATACTTTATTTATCATCTCAGTACGTGAATAGAAAACACTACATGACTTTTCAATAGTCTCATTGACTGGCTAAGGTGTTGCATGCACAGCTGGTTTCTGCCCCTGAAATCACTTGGGTACACCCTCCCTTCAGCTCGAAACCAGCTCATTAAGTGTCTCAGTCATGGCTGCAGAGCAGCAGGAGGATATGTCTCCCTCAATAATATCCTGGGCTTCCACAAGTCATTCATTACCGTAATCAGCAGCTGCCAGCTAGTCCACTCAGTGACTGAATGTTTTTGAACCTGTGGGGTCACTGGTGTTTGTGAAAGAAAATTCAGAAGGATATCAGCTCTAAGCATTACCTTGTCTTTTCAGTCGGTGGTGTACAGGTATCCTGTTACAGGATCTTGAACAGCCTCTACTTCTTGGAACAGTAGCAGCATCTACATGGAGGGGTAATGCTGTATTGGATTTGATTTCAGAGTTCCAGAGTGCTGGAGGATACTATATCTTAAATAGTTTTGTGCACACATGATGATGATTTAAATTATTTAGTATATTTCTGCACACTGTTGGTATAACATGAATGAATTAAGGGTATTAATACATGTTAAAGGCCACATGATAGAAACAATGTTTGAACCTGAGATACATAAAAAGAAGCTTGCAAGCAAACTTATGTTAGCAATCCTGATTTTAAAAGAATTGTATAATATTTGAAAATTAATCAGTCATACACTCATGGCTATGTCTCGATATGCACAGTTGTCCAAGCCTAAGGTCTAACTCTTTCTATATAGGCATAGGTCAGCAGCAGGTGCTTGTCTGGCAGCCTTGACAGGAGTTTTCCTGTGTGTTTCCTGGAGCCAGGTCTAAACCAAAACAACCCTTACTCCATCTAATACAATGGGTGCTGCTGAGACAAAAGGTATTATACAGGCACATTACATACGCAGTGATATTTTTGTTCATTAACTCTCAAGCACCTTAAAAACCTTTCATCTTCATTAGCCCAGGGATTGCCAGATCAGGTGGAGGGACATGTGTCCCCTCCTGCCTTCTCTGAAACAGGCACTGGGGAAGTGGAGGAGTTGGCAGGTGTGCTGGAGCCACCAAGTCTTACATCCATGTTGCAGAGGTTACTTTCCATGTTGTGCAGCTACATTTCCCATTGGTGGCACTGGGGTCCTGAGGGCCTGCCAGACAAGCTAGTGTGCACCTCTGTCGTTCCTAAGCACGCTAGTGACCTACTGGGCAACATCCTCCGTATCATCCACAATCATGTGGGTGCTAGCCAGGGTGACTGGATGAAACAGCTGACAGGTACTTGGGTTGTGGACAACATACTTGTTTGGATATTTCATATCAGTCACCAATTCATGCTTTCCAATTGCTGTCATTTGTATCTCCTAGTTTTTTCTCAGCCAGTCACATGTAAAGCCCATCCTGAGCTGTTGAAGAGCCACTTCCTGCCGCTAATGGAGAAGTTGAGTTGAAAGAGGACCGAATGTGTGTTGCTGGAGGAGGAGCAGATGAAAACAGAAGGCGGTGATACTTCTGATGCAGAGTTGCAGATACAAGAGAAGTTCACGATGCTGGTCCAAGACCTCTACACCTTCTTTCCCCTCCTCATCCCATTTGTGGATTCTCATCGGTAAGGCAGTCAATAAATTAAAGGTGGATAGAAGTTACAGAAGTAATGTGAAGTATTTGTAGATTCAATGTAAGGTGAAACTTATTTTGCTATTTTTTATATTTATATTTAACAATAACAAACAGAGAAATGGCATTGGCTGGTTATGTTAGTTATTATTTCGGACATATGCTTTTGCTTTGCAAGAGTAAATTCTGTGATGTGAATGTGTTTTTTTTTTTTTTTTTTTTGTTCAATCTTGTCTCAGAGCCAGGTGGCTGAAAGACCTGAACCCTGAGGCTGAGCAGCTGTTCAGCATGGTGGCAGAGGTCTTTGTATTCTGGGCCAAATCCCATGTGAGAATGACACACAGTGTTTTATTTATCTATTTTTCATTTAATGCTTGTCATGCCAGTACTGCCTAAGTGAATATTTTATCCAGTCATGTATTTTTACTTGTGTTCTCTGTGCCAGAATTTCAAATGGGAGGAACAGAATTATGTCGTCCAAAATGAAATCAGCAACTTGTCTTTCTTGGCCAATAATGACAACATTTTCAAGGTTAGCCATATGTATAAAAACTTTACAAACTTTCTGATATGTAGCATGATGTGCACATACTACCCTCTTTACAACATATGTGTAGAAGTCACAGAAGAATTGCAGCTGTCAGTAAGTGTAAAAAAGATCATGTTTTCATGGGATCCCAATACTCAGCTGACCATGAGAAGAGGAAGATGAGGAGGAAGAGGGTTGTTATTCCACCAATACCTCTCTCATTGTGGCTTTGATGAAGAGGCTGACCCTGTGGGACTCAGGGTTTGTTTTCCAAGTGATCACAGTCTGATCATCTTGGCCAAGCATGCCTTCTCTCAGGTAAGTTTCACAGATATGCTTAGTCAACCTTACTTTTTAGATTTTTTTGTCTTGTGCACATTTGGCACTAGAGGACTGTCTATTATACTATATAGACAGTCTAATATAATACTATTATTATATAATGCGGACAATTACATGCTTTCAACAGAAGAGGACTGAGAATGAGATCCGAGAGCATATTTTCAATTGCTTTGTGGATCTTCAGAATCAGGTAATGGTTGTTTTATTTCTTTTACTTTGCACCACAATCTTAGATCATTTGAAAAGCCTAAAAATATGGCAGGCCAACAGAAGTAAGTTGTTGACAGATGATAAGACAAAACAAGAAGCAGATATAATATGTATTGTTTGTATGAATTCCTATTTTACTATCCTCAGAATGCAAATGAAAAGCATAATTTTGATTTTCTGAAGACATTCATCATATTCACTGATATGCTCGAGTACAGAGTAAATTTTAATTTGGGCAACAAGTGTCTGGTAAATTAAATCTGAGAATGCTCTCATAGCCTGTAAAATCCAAAGCTGTCTTTTAATAAGCTTAGTCAGTGGCTCATTGTTCACCAGAGACGTGAATGTGACATACTCACCGCACTGTATGCAGCATTTCTGTATTCATAAATCACTGATAAATGTGTTTATTCATAAGTCAGTGATGGAAAAATTCTGCTTTGTCATTATAATCAAACTTCTTGAGGAGAAATTTGAGTAGATGTTTTTCCCCTTAGGCTTGAATTATTATTATGTTATTATTATTATTATATTATTATTATTTTATTTTATTTTCTGAATTGTGAATACAGAGCCATTATTGTTAGTCATTGTATAGAAGTTCAGTAATGGGTATTAAAAGCAGTAGCAAAAAACAGATTCAGGGCAACTACCAGCACCTTGGAACAGTCCTTTTTTTTTTAAAAATAGGGATCATCAGAGTGTTTAAGGCAGAAAATCCTGGCAGAGCATCCAAACCAGCTTGGGACCATCACTGATGCCGAAAAGACTGTCTACAGGATTATGGAAATCGCTCGAGTCCTTTATTATCTTGACCAGGTGATCTTTTCCATTTCATAAAAAAAGTCATTAAAAGTGATTAAGACACTGAGTAAAGACTCCTTCTTTGCTTAATTTGGCATACTCCATTTTGGCATCTAGCCTCTGCATATAGCATAGTGTTTGTCTGGTAGATGAAGTCTCTCTTAGTAACCTTTTGACGCTGATATACAATACCCCACAAAACACAACCACTCACACACCCCTCGTAACATACCAGCGATGGTTGAAAACCTCGACGTATCTCCCAGTCAAACTGACGTGGTACAATTTTAGGACAGTGATTCAGTTTTTAGATTTCTAGGGACTATTGTAATGGATATTTACCTCCTTATATATGTGTGCCTGTATATTCATCACAGCAAGAGTCTCAGAGACAGCTAGTGTATAGCAAGAACTTTCACAAAGGTGGTTTTGCTATTTACGTGGACATTTAAATAATTGCCTTGATATATTTTGTCTATTCCATGGTGTCACAAGTTTTGAGATGCAGTCACAAAATTATACAGGTGTGATCTCATTGTAAGATGTTCTCTAATTTGTGACCTTTGGATTGTTTTCGAATTGATTTGAGTAAGTTTTATCTCTATCTCTGTCTTACTGTTTGAATTAAACTCTGTATAGCCCTTAGTCTTTAGGTCACCAGAGGTTCATGTGCACCACGCTGCTTTAGATATGTTGGTTTTGTGTTCAGGTGGAACACCCGCTGAGAAGCAAAAAACCTGCCAGGCACACAGTTTTATCTAAACAGAGGAAACGTGCAGTGGTGGCCTGCCTGAGAATGACTCCGCTCTATACCTCCCCAGGTAAAATAAATAAATAAATAAAAATCCTGATTTGTACCTAAAAGCTTTGCACCTGCACACTTTAGTTAATAAATCAATTGCCATCTTGTGTGGGACCCCTTATGTGGTCTTTAGAAGCTGCATATCATTATACAAGCCACAGTTGACAGCTGCCCAGAGGAGGGAAATGTCCTCACTACTGTACATATAGGGTAGACAGTGTATACTAAACCTTTTCACTTTGCCCCAAAAAGCTCCTCACTGTAAAAACTGCTTACTTGGGTTCCTTTGACAGCTTTTAAAATATTTTTTGTTTATAGTATTTTTTCTCTCTCTCTGATAAAGGATTGCCTCAAAGTAAATTGAAAATGAATGTATTCATTTTGTGAAATGTATTTTCCAATAATGATGTAGGATTAAGACAAAATTCCAGGCAAACTTGGACTTGGCCGACAGCAGACCAGAGGGTCTCACAATTTGGAAATGAAAGCCTGTAGCCTTATAAAAAAGCATAAGACTCTATGTCTCACTTAAGCTATGATCTCTGTAAACATTTTTCTGAAGAGTAGACAGTCTCAATCACTGTTGAATGCTTATTGAATACAAAATGTCATTTTGAAAATAATGGTCCACTTAGATTAAAAAAGGACAATAAAGTAGGGTATGCTTTAAGGCAGGCCTACCTGGTGATGACAGATTGCTACTGTATGAGTTTCTGTATGAGTAGCTCACTCACAGAGAACAAGAGTTATGTCATAACCTCAGTTTTCACCTATGCTGCATGTTTGCATTGTTCTAGTTCAGAAAAGTCTCTTTTTTTTTTTTCCCTCTAGGCATCGAGCTGTTAATCTGTTCCTCCAAGCCTACAATAAATCCTGGATATCTGCTGAGGACCACAGCTTTGAGGAGATGCTTATGGAGGACTTAGCTGTGAGTGGAAAAGGAGGCCTTGCAAACATAGTAAAAATTTTAAATAATTCTGTGTAGGAGTGTGACAGGCCTATACTCTAAAGTATTGCCAGATGAGAAACATGAATGGATTCACACAGATTTAATTTTATTTACCTGAAATGTGGCTTGAAACGATTTGGATGAACTATTCTTATATTACCTTTACGGTAGATTGCCTCAAACATCAGTCAGATAGGCCTAGAGACCGGTCAATGAACTCTTGACAATCACCAGTTGCTAAGAAAGAACGTGTGCTCCCCAGCTGGTTGACAGGTGGTTGGAGTTTGCAGGCAGTCGCTAGGTGAAACTGGTAGCAAAGAGGTATACGGTGTTGCACAGAGAACCTTATGATTGCTTTGGTCGCTAGGTCAGGTTACCCGTTTGCCTGTAATTTGCGTGGCAGATACCGACTTGTCTGCTAACATTGCCAACTACTCGCTAGGTGGCAATGAAACTGTGAAAAGTGTGATGCAAACTGGAAGGGAGACCATTCAAGAGAGTTGTGCCCTCTTTTGAAAAGTATTGGTTGCAGTGGTAAGGCACAATTTTTACTTTTAAAGTGACACTCTGCTAGCGATCAAACCAATCACATGGAGGTTTTTCTCGAAGCACCGTCTTGGAAACCTGGTGACAACCAGCAACCTCAGGCAACCACTAGCTTGGTTGAGAAATGCACAGCCAGAGATTGTCGGGTGGGTCACTGACGTGTGACTGAGGCCTTTATCATCTCAGCTTCTTTTGTCATGTACATATCTTGAATTATTACTTTAGCATATGATGTTAGTACAGTACATGCTATTTTGCCAACAAAACACATACTGTGCATAACAAACCCTTTTGCTCAAAATCAGCCTAAACCTATTTTGGAATTTCAGGCTGCATAAAAATCCACCTACACTGCTGCACTGGATCAACATCAAACACTAATACTATTGTACAGTGTTTTTGTAGTTACTAAAGTGCCCACTTTCTGGCACAAAAAAACTAGGTGGGATGTGACATTGTGCACTCATTATTGTGTTGCTATCTTATTATTACTTTAAACATTTGTTTTATTAAAAAAAACATTTAACCATCAAGACCTTTTGGGTACATATGTCTTTTTAGTAGAAGTTCCATAGAAAGAACAAAGCAGCCAGGGATAAAGCTTTGTCTGCTACCCAGGGCGGTGCGTGACCAGTTTGTGACATTAATTAAAGCTGCATGTTAGTTCCTTTAGTCTCTTTCTTTCTGGATTGCAGAAGAGGGGAGTAATGGAATTGTGCGTAGGTGAAAGAGGAGAAGAAAGGGATGTGGAAGAAGGTGCCAAACCAATCGATCCCCTCCTACAACTCATTACACTCTTCAGTCGAAGTGCCCTGACAGAAATCAGGTGTGTGTGCTCATCATAAAAAAATCACACGCAATAACGTTTCCAGCCAGCACTTATTATTGGTCAAACACATCAACACTAAATTGGGCAGAAGCGTGATTTTTTTTTTTGTCCAACATCTGTGGCCATTGTTCCCTCACAGCTTGGTACCTGAAATATGTTTCTGCCATTTTTAGGGCTTTGAATCTGCATAAACGCATTGTGTTTAATGCTGCAAGTAACGTGTAACTTAACATGCATTTTAAGCTGCAGTTACACCAGAGTTTTCCAATCATTTATTTTTTGCCAGTTAACATATGCTTGGACATCCTGGATGAAAAAAAAATCCCGTTTGTTGTAATACTTTTCAGCTCAATTGTTTGTTGAAAAAAGTTGTAAATAAGTATTTCTGTAATATTTCCATAAGAGCTCTTTTTCTTCATGTGTGATCTTTCACCAGTTCGTTTAAGATATCTTTCTGATATTCTTGCAGACACTCAAATTCCTTCTGAGACCATGACATTAAATGAACTCTTTGGCATCATGTCATTGCAAAAACATTGGGGAGAAACGTACACTGCAGAGATGTAATCAGATTAGCTAGATTCCAGGTGCAGTCTGTTAAGGTCAATAAACAGCTTCAATGCCACTGGGCAGACTTGTGTATTAAGTGGTCACGAACTGTATCCACACAGGGTGTTTAAAGGTACTAGTGCCTACAACAGTGTAAGCAAGGGGGTTATATATGACCTGAACTCTGTCCATACTTTGATACACACTAATCGTGTCTCATTTCTTTTCCTTGTTCACAGTAAGAACGAAATTGACAGTCTCTATAAGTCCTACGCTGCTATTATGGCCAAGGTAATAGAACCTGGAGAATGATCTCATTAGTACTTTCCAAATCTTTGTTAATGTGTTGAAATCATTTACAGAAGCATGCAAACTGTCCATTATTTGACTAGGTTGACTGCCTCTAATGTTACTTATATGACATTGTACTTCATTGTGTTTTAAGTAATTGTCCTGGTTCTTGGATTTAGTCCCATTTGCCAGCTCCTGACGTTACAGCAATAAACTGCAGACACACAAACCATATAGCAGGGCTTTTAATATTACTTTCATACTTTGCTTTGAATTTTTGGTGAACATCACATGCAACACATATCAAAGCAGGGTGCTGTGAATTTATGAACTATGTGTTTCTTCTGTACTTGTATTTTCTGTATCTTTTCATATCACCACCCTCCTCTCTGTGTTTGCTTTCCCAGAGTTGTAGCAGAGAGGGTGACGACGATGAGCAGGAGGTGGAAAGCTTTGAAGTAAGTGACTTTTAGAATGTGTTTGATGTTTCTTGCTTACACTTTTCATTAGAGGCTCAACTTGTTTTTTTTTTTTTTTTTCCTATTTCTATTGTGAATATAGTGATAAATTATAAATATTTAACATTATGTTAAAATTCAGTCTGATAATTTCCTGTGGCTCAGGAGAAGGAGATGGAGAAACAGAAGTTGCTGTACCAGCAAGCCAGGTTACATTGTCGTGCGCTTCGGAGATGGTCCTGCAAACTATCAGTGCCAGTAAAGGTAGGAAAGACTAAGATTAAAATATTAAGATTAATCTGTTGCTGACGTTAGGAGTTTTCTGATGTAGTGTGTTGTTGCTTTAGATGTGTCAGCAGTAAGCCAGAGTCTTCGTGTTTGCTGAACAGTCAAAGAAGCCAATAGCTGAGAAAGTAATGTTTTTTCTTTGTGATTGAGTTAGTGCTCATTTTCTTGAGATTGACCTGAAGAGAGTAAATGTTTAGTGTTCTTCCCTCCTTCCTTCAAATGTGCATCATGCAGTATTATTATTTGGAGTCAGTACATTTTTGATTAATTTCAGGTGCCATGGGCTCTGTGATTGCCCCAACACTGAAGCTGGGCATTGCTATTCTCAGTGGAGGAAATGCCACTGTTCAGCAGGTACAAAAATGCATTTTTTATTTATTTATTTTTTGTGGCATCCACAAAACAGGTCTGCTATTAACTTTCTGTGACATTGGCTATTTCTTCATTTTAAACAGGGATTTAGGCTTTTGTATTGTAAAGCATTAATCAAGTATCTCAATTTGAAATAAAGAATTACTGATCTACTGAGGAAAATGTGTATATACCAATCAGCCCAAACACTGTGGCCTGTTGGTCCTTTGTGTCTGCCCTGCTGGATTCATCATCCCTGAAGGTATTATTTACATGTGGACACAAGGCAACAGATCCTTTTGAGTCCTGCAAGTTGTATGCACTTCCCACTGCTGACCAATGGCACCTTGAAAACCTTCCCATTTCAGAGATCTGATCATAGTGATTTGACAAACTGACCTTTACATTTGCTTTACTTCCCCTGCATCCAGCACACATCAATATGAGAAATGAGTGTTTACCTGAGCTTACATTGTACAGTATTTGCTGTTCATGTCATCTGTGAGTGGTTCTAATGTTTTGGCCCATCTGTGTAGATTTTTTTTTCAGTGATTTTTTTTTGTCTCACTGCAGAACTTGTCATTCAGAGGACCTTAAATATTTCTACAAAAATGTTTAAATTGAGTCCCCTCTCATCACTATTTTTCTTCATCAGAACATATCCCTTTCACATTTTGTTATCTCACTGCAGTGAGCTCACAGTAATAAAGCTAATTATGTCTGCTTCAAATCAGATCCTCCATTTATCAGACCCTGTCTTTGATGCTTTTTGTGATAGAAAATGCTGGATTATCTGAAGGAGAAACGAGATGTGGGCTTCTTTCAGAGCATGGCTGGGCTCATGCGGTCATGCAGGGGAGTGAATGTAGAAAAATTAGATATCCTGTCAGAGGCTGGCAGGTTTCAAATACTGACTGATATAAATGGCAAGAGTGCAAGTGCTTTACTTGTGCTTTTTTGTGTGTGTGTGTCTGGTTTTCTTCTAACCAGTGTTCTGGATCTGAATGCTTTTGAGAGGCAGAACAAAGCAGAGGGATTAGGCATGGCCATGGACGAGGGCTCAGGTACTGTATTCAAATGCAAAGGAAAAAAAATCTATTACTGTTAATCCATGTCATAGCAGAAGAGCCAGCTGTGAGATCGATGGGCTTTAACGTGTTCTGAATCCACAGTCAAAAGTGGCTTCATTTTCTGTTCTCTTTCCTCTTCCTTCATTCTTTGAACATTCTCTGATTCGCTCTGTAATCCTTGCACCGCTGCTCTTTTTTTCTCACCTTTTTTTTGCCCGTCTTTTTCCCAGGAGAGAAGGTGATGCCTGACAAAGACCTAACCTGTGACCTGTTCCGTTTCCTTCAGCTCCTCTGTGAAGGACACAACTCAGGTTAATTGCCCTCTGCTGTATCTAGTTACATTCTGTCACAGAGTTCACAAAAATATATTGATATATTGACTGAATATAGGGCCACATATTGTGATGGAAATTCTAATTTAGCAGTGATTAAGTGCTGTGTTCAACATTGTTTTTTGTTTTTTCAGGTTAAAATCTCTTGTTCCATTACAATGTCTGTACAGTGCCCTTTTAGCACAACATAATGAGATTTTGCTTATGTGATAGATTTCCAGAATTATTTGAGAACACAGACGGGCAACAACACCACTGTCAACATCATTATATCCACTGTAGACTATTTACTAAGGATACAGGCAAGTATGCTATGATGGGTTTTCATTTGTAATACTGTTCTAAACTGATAAGCTAAACAATTGTGTTGGTCTTCCAGTTAAGGCACATTTGTAGAAAGCAATGTTTTGGTGATCACTTTAATACAGTGCCATTTCAAGTTGATATGAACTCACAATACAATAAAGATAAGTTAAATTCACTGCAGTGCAGTCATAGAGTTAGATTTGGTCTTTCTCTTTTGAAATAGTACTGCCTTTGAAAGAATGGTCTATTCATGCTCATGAAACCCAAACATTTTTCTGTGCCATACTGTAGGAGTCAATCAGTGACTTCTATTGGTACTACTCGGGTAAGGATGTGATTGATGCACAAGGTCAACACAACTTCTCAAAGGCCATCAAAGTTGCCAAACAGGTCTTCAACACACTCACTGAGTACATACAGGTAAGTCAGTTTCCATTACATTACTCGTCACAGTGATTTTACTATACAGTTCTATAATCCTTAAACCACAACAGCTGTTCTATGTGTTGGCCCAAAATGTAAAGCGATGATGCCATCAATATTTTGGTAGTAATTATTACCAAAACACTTCCAGTGGCAGTGAGCAGAATAATCTAAATTATATCAACCCCAGCTGTCTGGAATTGCACATTTAGAGTTGTACATTTCAAATTATTTTGTGCTTCAGAATCAATTTAGCACCAATCAAACTGCTTCTGAACAGCACTTTGTGATGGCTAAGATGTAAAGTGTCTAAATCTAGAAACTCTATGTAAATCCACAAGACTTTGAGGCACCTAAAGTGCCTGGGGCGTCTTGCAAAGAGCTGTCTATTTGTCTATATTTCTGGTATTTTTCTAGCAGCTCACATTATCAGTACATTCATCCAGGGTCCGTGTACTAGGAATCAGCAGAGTCTAGCTCACAGTCGTCTTTGGGATGCAGTTGTGGGATTCCTTCATGTCTTTGCCCACCTGCAGATGAAGCTCTCTCAGGTATGGCATATTAATCCAATTACACTGACCAGCATGTTTCCATTTAAAATTCAGCAGACATAAAATTGACAATGCTCTAGGTGATAGTATACTGCAGGGTTACTACCCCCGCATTAATCATTTCAGTCTGCATAGATTTTTGATATAAAACTGTCCTCTGGTAATGTGCCCACTCATGTACAGTATAAGATATGAAATCAGTAGTAGTGTTTTATAAAAATATAACTATGATTTTTTTTTTTTTTAACATACAGGATTCAAGGCAAATAGAACTTCTGAAGGAGCTCATGGATTTACAGAAAGACATGGTTGTGTTTTTGCTTTCCATGTTAGAAGGTAAACATCTGTTGTTGTTTTACAATTTATGATGGTAAGTAGGTTATCATTTATCATTAAGTAAGGGCACTGCTGTGCCTCCTGCAGGTAATGTTGTCAATGGAACGACTGGAAAGCAAATGGTGGATATGTTGGTGGAATCATCAGGCAATGTGGAGATGATTCTCAAGTTTTTTGACATGTTCCTCAAGCTGAAAGACCTCACCTGCTCAGAAGCCTTCAGAGAACACGATCCCAATCATAAGGGAAGCATATCCAGGAAGGACTTCCAGAAAGCCATGGAAAACTGCAAGCATTTCTCACAGGCTGATATCCACTTCTTGCTTTCATGCATGGAGACTAACGATGGTGAAATTGTGAACTATGAGGATTTTGTGGATCGCTTCCATGAGCCTGCAAAAGACATCGGCTTCAGCTTCACTGTTCTTCTCACCAATTTGTCAGAACACATGCCCAACGATTCGAGACTGAAGACATTCTTGGAATTGGCAGAAAGTGTCTTAACTTACTTCCAACCCTGTCTAGGACGCATCGAGATTCTCAGCAGTGGGAAGCGCTTTGAACGTGTCTACTTTGAGATCAGTGAATATAGCCGTACACAGTGGGAGAAGCCACAGGTTAAAGAGTCAAAGAGGCAGTTCATTTTTGACATCGTCAATGAGGGTTCGGAGAGAGAGAAAATGGAAATGTTTGTCAATTTCTGTGAGGACACCATTTTTGAGATGCAGCTTGCAGCCCAGATATCCGGCTCTAACACCGGAGAGAGGAATACTGGAAAACAAGTCGAGGACAAATGTGTCCTGGACAATCAGCAAATGTTTTTCATATATTACTGGTGGCTATTTTTAACATCTGTGCTTTCTGTGGCAAACCTGAAGACATTGATGAAGATGACCCTGAAGGATATCCTCATGTCAGCGGCGTTATTCCTTCAATTCATTTGTGTGACTCAGGTACGGTGCGTTTATGTTTTAATTCGTGGCATCTTACAAGTGCTGTACATTGCTTTTGTGAATGGTGGGCTCATAGAGGGAGCCAAAAGGATGACGATATCAGACTTGCTTGGTGGTATCCTCGAACCAACACTTGATGAGGTCACAGAGGTGCCAAGTGGTGTGGATCAGCCGAGGAGGTACTCTGCCAGTTTCTCGTCCCGCAGAGAATTGAAGGAGATTGGGCAGATGGCAGCTGTGACCTGCCCCGGAGAGGTGGATGTACTGTCAGACATATTTGGCCTCAAACTAAAGAAAGAGGGAGGTCAATACAAACTTGTAGCACAAGATCTCCCCACCAGTCTGGATGACCTGTTCAGCACAACTTCCAGAACCACTGCCTCACTGATATTGGGAAGCATCAAACAAGGGTATGATTGATGTGAAATTACATTCAGTGTGTTTTTTAATATTCATTGCTCAGTACATTGTATTTCTCCCAAGGATTTTCATCTGTGTGCGTGTGTTAAGCCTCATTGATGCGCTTTCTTTGTAATGCTTTCATACCACTTGAGCTTCATATTAATGTTTGATTCCAAATTAATTTTACCAGCAGCAATTTAAGGACCAAACGACCACAGAGGAAAAAGCTGAAGACGGAAAAATGCAGACAGAGTGAGTCTCTTGCTCCCCAATTAGGCCCCCAAAGAGGGATTTTTTTTAGCTTGTCTATAACATTGTAAGTGTAAGAGTGAGTAAAACAAAAATGGGTTTAAAACCAATAAAAAGTATTGTGCTAAATGGCAATTTAAAAATGAGGTTCTTGGTTGCTCCCTTAATTTTCAAGGTGTCACTACAACAGATGCATATGCATATTTGCATATTTGATTTGACTCCCTGAGGGTTCGTTTGTGTCCCCCCCCCCGGTCTCAAACCTCAAATCTTTCACATTATGCAAACAAGTTGACCACTACACTATTGAGTGACTGCCATATAAAAACCATCTGATCACTGACTTTTCATGAAGGCAAAGCAAAGGTTAATATCACATTTAACATGAAGAGCTAGAAAGTCTGCTTTCATCATCCCAGATATTTCTTGGTCAGAGTAAAGCTGTTTGACTTTCCCTCTGTTTGCATATGGATTATTTGCAGAGAGAAAAAGTCTGAGAAGAAAATTGGAAATGGAAAGGCAAAGACAAGCTGGAGAGCCAAGAGATTCTCAAATAACTTAAAAGAGCCACACAGCCAACAATCTGCCCTTTGGGAGACAGTTGGCACTCATCACAAGAGCCTGCTGGTAATGCAAGCAAGTACACTCACACAAATACATGCTTGTGAATGTATGAGTACAATGTAGATGAGGATGCATCCTTACACCCACTTCAGTTTTCATGCACAATCACACAAATATAAAGCACCAGACACCTCCGAGTATTTCTGTCTTTTTTTCTCCAGAACTACTTTGCAAGGAACTTCTATAATCTGCGCTTGCTGGCTCTTTTTGTCACCTTTGCGATCAATTTCATCCTTCTCTTCTACAAGGTGGGAATGTGCTAATTAAACAAGTCTCTGTGCTATTATGTGTATTGTCCATTTTTTTCTTGACCATTTAATGCTACTTCAGGCTGTGAAGCCCAGGGAGTCAGTCAAACTGTGTAGTCTCGGTTGATGCTTTAACAATGTTGAATTTTATGTCCTTATGTTATAAAACATGGTTAATATTTATATTTAAAAAAGGGTGCATTTATTGTGTATTTGGTCTAATGTCTCCCTAGGTAACATCCTTTCCTGCACTGAAAGAAGAGGGAGGAATGAGCACATCTGTTTATGGTGAAGAACTGAATTCTGCTGCTGACAACAACAGCGATGGCAGAGTGTATTTTGTGCTTGAAGAGAGCAGTGGCTACATGGAGCCCTCTCTCCATTTCTTGGCTGGAGCACACACAATCATCTCCTTCTGTTGTATTATTGGTTATTACTGCCTCAAGGTATACCAGTTTAAAAACTCCTTTCAGTTTTTAAAATCAATTTTTACCTGTCATGAGCCATGAAGTAAATTCTTAACAACAGAAGACTCAAAAGTTAGTGCATTGTTACCAAAGACAGGCTACTTGGAATTGGAGATGTATAACTGATGTACTTATTCAAAGACTAGTGATTATTGTAGTGTGTTTGATTGAAAGGTACCTTTAGTAATCTTCAAACGCGAGAAGGAAGTAGCACGAAGGCTGGAGTTTGACGGTCTGTATGTGACAAAACAGCCTCCCGAGGAAGACATCAAAGGACAATGGGACCGGCTGGTCATTAACACACCGTATGTTCATGTCTCTTGTTTTAATGTCATATTAATACATTACATAACAGTAATATCAAATAAAAGCCTGTTTTATACTTAAAATTTAAGAAAACTGATACTTGCACCTAACACTCACCTGATACTTCATTAGGTACACCTGTTTGGTACCTGTAGGTACAGCTGCTTGTTAATGCAAATATCTAATCAGCAAATCACATGGCAGCAACCCGTTGCATTCAGGCATATAGACATGGTCAAGACAATCTGCTAAAGTTCAAACTGATCATCAGAATGGGGAAGAAAAGTGAGCATACTGGACAGACTCGTCTGAGTATTTCAGAAACTGTTGATCTACTGGGATTTTTCTACATAATGATCTCTAGGAGTTAAAGAGAATGGTCCAAAAAAGGGCAAATATCCAGTGAGGGCAGTTCTTTAGGCAGAAATGCCTTGTTGAGGTCATAGGAGAATGGTCAAACTGTTTCAAGCTGACAGGAGGGCAATAGAAACTCAAATAACCAGTTGTTACAACCAA
Organism: Archocentrus centrarchus; assembly: GCF_007364275.1. Classification (NCBI taxonomy): domain Eukaryota; kingdom Metazoa; phylum Chordata; class Actinopteri; order Cichliformes; family Cichlidae; genus Archocentrus; species Archocentrus centrarchus. Next base: position 12,272,088 of record NC_044360.1, read on the forward strand.
AGTATACACAAGAGCGTCTCTAAAGGCACAGTCCGTCAAACCTTGAAGCAGATGGCCTACACAGCAGAAGACCATAATGGGTGTCACTCCTGTCAGCTAAGAACAGGAAACTGAGACTGCAATTCACATGGGCTCACCAAATTGGACAACAGAAGTTGGAAAAATGTTGCCTGGTCCGATGAGTCGTGATTTTTTGCTGCAACAATCAGATGGTACGGTCAGAATTTAGAATACATGAATGTATGGATCCATCCTGCCTTATATCAGCAGCTCTGGTTGCTGATGGTGTAATGTGGGAGGGAATATTTTTTTGGCACCCTTTGGGCCTTAGTACCAATTGAGCATCATTTAAACATTGCAACCTAATTAGAGTATTCCAGCACCTTGTTAAATCTGTGAATTAAAGCAGTTCTGAAGGCAAAATAGGGTCCAATTTGGTTCTAGCAAGGTGTAAGTAATGAGGTGGCCGGTGAGTGTATACATACTGAAGTGACAGTGTTATTTAATTTCAGTAAATCTTTGATTTTTTTTCTCATATGAATGTGTCGGTCTTTCTTACTTACTCTTTCTTTATGTTTTCAGATCATTTCCAAGCAATTACTGGGATAAATTTGTGAAGAGGAAGGTAAGGTCTTTTTGTAAATGTGTGTATCGTGTGCATATTTCATGTAGTTACAATGCATTAAGAAACTAAATGAAATTTACCAATGGCAGTTCTAATTATTTCACCATGATGGTCTAGCTTTGATAGGCAGTGCGACACCTTTTGACCTCCTCATTCATATTGCCTCTGGTGTTTAAAAAAGGAAATAATTGTCTGCTTTAAGAAAGTCCCTTTTTCTCCAATGTAGGAACACTTAAGCTGACTCCTTGAAATTTAACTTGTAATGTAGTGCACTGGCAGGAAAGATATATATCCATCCATCCATCCATTCGCTTCCGCTTATCCTGTTCAGGGTCGTGGGGGGGCTGGAGCCTATCCCAGCTGTACACCCTGAACAGGTCGCCAGCCTGTCACAGGGCCAACACAGAAAGACGAACAACCTTTCACACTCACTTTCACACCTATGGGCAATTTAGAGTAGCCAGTAAGTGCATGTCTTTGGAATGTAGGAGGAAACCGGAGTACCCGGAGAAAACCCACGCAAGCACGGGGAGAACATGCAAACTCCACACAGAGAGAGGGAGAGGCCTGGGCCAAGGTGGAATCGAACCCAGGCCTTCCAGATGGTATTCTATCTGTGAGGCAGCAGTGCTAACCACTGAGCCACCGTGCTGCCCGTATATATATATGCTATGTAAAGAGAGGCTTTTAGTTATATTTCTGTGTAGAAATATGACTCTCTCTCTCTCTCTCTCTCTCTCTCTCTCTCTATATATATATATATATATATATATATATATATTATATATATATATATATTTTTTTTTTTATTATTATTTTTACTTTTGTATTTTTAAACAAATTTTTGAAATTTTGAAGATGAACAGCATAGTACATTTTTGTTTAACTTCAATGACTAATTGTCCTTTATACATTGGGCAAATCTAAACAAAATACTGCAGATGAATTTCAGATTTTTTACTTTTATTTTTTATAAATTTTCAAGAAATACTGTAGATTAATATTTAACTTCAATCACTACTTCTCCCTTGTTAGTATTCATTGGGCAAAGGTCTGCAGAATGTTGCAGACATATTTTTTTTTTTTTACAAAATTTCACCTCAGATTATCACCTCAGTGATAGGTGACCTGCAGACCAGCAGTTCTCTTGTTTTGTGTTTGGATTTCTGTAAGTGCTTTTAGTTTTATTTTTTTTTTCCTTCAATGTTTCAGCATCTTGGTTTCATATTTTGGTTTTATTATCATTCTATTATGTTATACTTTAATTCTTCAGATTTTTGTTTGATATTATTGAGCTTTTGTGTCTGTACTTTTCTAGTGTTCCTGCTGTTTTGATTTGTGTTTTATTTAGTTTTGAGTTTATCATTTGAGGGTTTTTTAAAACTCAAAATATATTTGGTTTTTAGTTTTCATCAACAGCGATACATTTTCTTCATACGACAGATTTTTTCCTCTCACAGCTGGTCATATTCTTGGTATACTTAAGTAAAAGGCAAAGAAATAACAGCCGTCAGAAAAATAAAATCAATAAAGAGTAAATAAATAGAAAAATAAATGAGGGGATTATTGAAGAACGGAAAAGAAAACTCTGAGGCATAATGGCATGAATAAGATTGCTGATGTGAAGTATAGACTGTAGGTAGACAGAACTTATTAAAGCATGACAGGATTCCATCTTTCAGTAAAAATTGAATTTTGGAGCCTTAATGAATATGTAATTTGCTCCATCAGGTAGCTGTCCCATACTTTTGGATCCATATGTTATGTGTGGGGGAATCTGCTTTTAATCATCTAATGGTTATGCATTTTAATGCTCCCATGAGAAGTATATTTAAGTGATATTTCTTAGGTTTCCCGTCCATTCCCTCAGGAATTTCTCCCAATAATGCCACCATAGGATTTTCTGAATGTCCTTCTGAAAAACTACTTTAAGGGCTTCAGATATCGCTCTCCAAAATACACTGAACTTAGGACACAGCCAGAAAATATGAGTGTGGTTGGCAATCTGGCATCCACAGTTTCTCCAGCACAAGCTAGGGTGCACTGGATCTATCTTGGCTGTTTTTTCTGGTTTTCTAAAACAACATCTGCTTATTGTTTTCCATTTGTATTTCTGCCATGTATCACCTTCCAGTTTCCAGGTACCTTCTATAACATGATTCATTTCTGTTTTCCATGTCTGCTTTATCTTTAGGGAGTCATGTATATTTGTAGACAAAATATATAATTTACTGATTATTTTCTTCCCTTTATTACCCATTTTTGTATCTGTTACAGACTTTTAAATATGTGTGGGGCTTAGAAGCTGATCCCAGTCCCTATGTGCTGAAGAGACTGAACTCACTTTCCAACTGTTCACATGTCTTAAGATTGCCCTCCTTGACTAACTGGTGTGCGTAGGCTAGACTTTGATCAGACCATTTTCTAACCCAATGTCTAGTTTGTTAGGTATGAAGGACTTAATAGAGCCAATATTCCTGAGCAGTGAAACTTTCTTTGGTTGCACAAAAACTGACTTTATATTAAAGTCTTAGGTCTTTGGTGTATACACAGCATAGTCCTCTGTTCCATTCTGTCCTCATTGAGTCGTTCCCTGTCTGCTACTCTCCACAATCTCCACTGATTGTTGTTTACCTGTTGAAGTTTGCATTTTTAAACTTGGAAATCAGCAATCTATTAAAACTTGCTTTTGGTTGTATTGTTCTGCACTTGCCTCTTGCAATGTGGTTCTCACCTCTACTCTGCTAGTTTTATGACAGAAACCAGGGAATAGCAATAGCCTCAGCTGATTGTGATGGCCTGTGGCTCCTCCTATAAGGTGTAATTAATATTAATTAAAATAGTTTTGGAATATTTCCACAAACCCTCATTTAAAGATGTGAAAGTGAGAATTGGGCCCATATGGTATTGAGAAAGTAATGTTTTGACTTTGAATATCATTAAAGCACTTTGGCTTTGGTTTTTTGTCACTGCATGGACAGTTGTTCTACATAAAATACAACTGGCACTCCTACATTGCATTTAATACTCTCTATTGCATCATTTTAAGAGCCTGCAGTAAAATAGATGGTTAGATGGTTTTGATATTGCTTACCATACTTCAAAGTGCCTGGGATTGTAATGGCAAATGGGCTTTATAATAAATCTAGGCTCAAGTTGGTTCTTATTTTAATAGATTCAGTTACATAAAGGTGAAACTATGTAAGAATAAGTCAATATTTTTTTAACCAAGAGACACTGCATCATATCCTGATCAAGCATAACATTATGGCCACCTGTCTAATAATCTGTTGGTCCCGCTTTTGCTGCTAAAACAGCTCTGACCTGTTGAGACGTGGTCTCCGCTAGACCCGTAAGGTGTGCTGTGTTATCTGGCACCAAGATGTTAGCAACAGATCCTTTAAGTCCTGTAAGTTGCGGGTTGGGGCCTCCATGGATCAGACTTGTTTGTCCAGCACATCCCACAGATGCTAGATTGGATTGAGATCTGAGGAATTTGGAGGCCAACTCAACACTTGAAACTCATTGTGCTCCTCAAACAATTTTTTGCTTTTGTGGCAGGGTGCATTATCCTGCTGAAAAAGGCCACAGCCATCAGGGAATACCTTTTCCATGAAAGGGTGTATATGGTCTGAAATAGTGCTTTGGTAGGTGGTACATGTCAAAGTTACATGTGGATGATAGGACCCAAGGTTTCCCAGCAGAACATTGCACAAAGCAACACTGCCTCTGTCGGCTTGCCTTCTTCCCACAGTACATCCTGGTGGTGTTCCCCAGATAAGCAACACACACGTACACCTGGTCATCCAAATGATGTAAAAGAAAACAACCAGGCCACCTTCTTCCATTGCTCCATGGTCCAGTTCTGATGCTCACATGCCCATTGTTGGTGGTGGACAGGGGACAGCAAAGGCGCCCTGACTGGTCTGTGGCTATATAGCCCCATACACAACAAACTGTGATGCACTGTGTATTTGGACAGCCTTCGGGCCAGCCTTCACTCCCCACGTACATCAGTGAGCACGTGACCCTGTCACTGGTTCACCACTGTTTCTTCCTTGGAACACTTTTGATAATTCTGACCACTGCACACCAGGAACACCCTGTGAGAGCTGCAGTTTTGGAGATTCTCTGATCCAGTTGTCTAGCCTTTGTCAGACTCGCTCAAATCCTTACGCTAGCCTATTTTTTCCTGCTAACACACCAACTTTGAGGAAAAAATGTTCACTCGCTCCCTAATATGTCTTAACAGCTAACAGGTGCCACGATGAAGGGATAATCAGTGTTATTCACTTCACCTGTCAGTGGCCATAATGTTATGCTTGATTGGTGTAAGTCTGCATCAATACAAATGTGTTATTTACCTTAAAACCAGTGTTTATATCTGTCATTTACACACCCACCCCCATCCCACCCATCCAAAATGCAAAATTCATAATTTAGCCAGATGCCAGATTGTCTTTTCTAGCTTGATTCATATGACGATGCACTGAAAAAAGTATTGCTTGAGTCATGATGCAAACGTCTTCTTCCCTGTCCAGGTGATGGATAAATATGGTGACTTTTATGGCTGTGAGAAGATAAGTGAACTCTTAGGTCTGGACAAGGCTGCTTTAGACCTTAGTTCTGAAACAAAAACAAAGAAGAGGCCCAAGAGAGACACTGCCTGGAGTGCTCTGTGAGTAGAGATTGCAATTCTGCATTCTTAAAAAGATTCATGGGAAACTTCTGATGTCTAATGTGTCATTTATTTAGCTTTGTATGCAATTTCAGGCAAAATTATGGTGCATCAGTTTTTCTTTATGGTGTTTATATAGAGAGGTTTAATGAATGCAAGGACACAATCTTGTATTCTATATTGTATATGCATTTTAATAAATATTCTACCCTGACAGGTCACATAATATGGATTAGGTAGGCAGCTGGACACAAGAAGTAATAGTAGCAATGTGGCTAATTATCTAGAGGATAGCTACCATACAGGCTTTCTGGTAATGATATGAAAAATCCTTAAATAAGGAAATCAATAGAGCCCATTCTCTAATGCATTTTACTGTGGAAATGAATTGGACTCCTAAATGGGCCCTTGTGATATACATTAACAGTCTGGGATTATTTACTGTTATGTTTGGCTCTTGTGTGGTTCTTGTTAGTAAAATAACATTTCAGACAAATGATTATTAATAGCCTATGTCATTATTAATAATGGTTCCACTAACACTGCTTGTGTGTGTGTGTGTGTGTGTGTGTGTGGTGTGTGTGTGTGTGTGTGTGTGTGTGTTGTGTGTGTGTTATGTAAGCGGTAAAAAATGTCCTAGAACATTATGTTGTACTTGAGGGAGAACACGATATCCTGAGAAGAAGCCCCATAACTGAGACTCTTTTCATGAAGACAGTGTAGATCGAGGCTGTGATTTAAACCACTAACATTTTGACATGTTTGTCCAGGTTCTTGTCATTATCTATCATTGTGGTAATTTTTATTATTAATTAATTTATTTTTTTCAGATATAACTCCATTGACATGAAATATCAGATCTGGAAACTAGGTGTTGTTTTCACTGACAGTGTAAGTTGGATTGGAACTTATATTTTATGGCTTTTGCTCAGTTTGTTTATGCACTGTTGGTCCAATAAAGCCAAGACAAAGGTGTTACATCCTGCAATTTAGGCTAACCGATATTGAAAAGTTACCAGTGGTTGTAAAACACATCCGATATTTTATGGCTTATTCCTATTTTGTTACTCTATCATTCTACTGTGCTACGATTTTGTTTGATACAAACTGGCATGCAGCAGAGGTGGAGATGGTAATATCCTGTGAATTGCCTTATCTAAAATACACATTTGTCTCTTTATCTGTCCTTGTAATTTACATTGGCCTATTTTTTTAATGTTTGTTTGCACTTCTGTGTGCTTACAGTCCTTCTTGTACTTGGCGTGGTACATGACCATGTCGTTTCTGGGACATTATAACAACTTCTTCTTTGCTGCCCACCTTTTGGATATCGCTATGGGATTTAAGACACTTCGTCCCATCCTTTCCTCTGTCACACATAATGGGAAACAGGTGTGTGTTTGTGCACTTGCATATGTATGTGTGTGTGTGTGTGTGTGTGTGTCTTTAATTCTCTCTCCATCTGTCTCCATGTGTTTCATACATGCAGCTAGAATGCATGTGATGTTTGCTTTCACCTTGTAAGGTTATATTGGGACTTTTCCAAGAAGAAGCGTATTAAAGCCCATCTGCCTCTGTGTGGTGTTTTATATTATTTGTGTGCTTGTCAGCTGGTTCTTACTGTGGGCCTCTTGGCTGTTGTGGTGTACCTCTACACCGTAGTAGCCTTCAACTTCTTCAGAAAGTTCTATAACAAAAGTGATGACAAGGACATCCAAGACATGAAGTGCAACGACATGCTTACTGTGAGTCTAAAGTGCATTTTGATACACACCCTCTCTCCACATATATTTGCCTCTCATCACCCTTGCTATCTTTCTGTGCTCATCTTTGTACCACAAACACAGCCACCCACCTCCTTTTCAGAACCCTCCTTTTCTACCTCCACACTGAGAGAGGTAGAGGAGGGTTCTGACAGAGATCCCCATTGTTCAAGTGAAAACAGCCTCATGTCTTATTCCTTCAACTGCTTTTCTATAAAATGATGGACACTTGGAGCGAAAACAGCCCCCGAAGCCTCAGCATAGCCCTTTGTTTGGCCACCTCAAAATATTAACACTCCACTGCCTGCTCTATTCTTATGTGGACTCCACTGTCACTCACATATGCAGGCGGATGGGCAGCGATAGCATTTGAATAAAACCCTATTAATATAGGAGGCGAGGGATATTACAGTAAATCCTCAGTCACACTCACTGTGCTGTTATAAGAATCTCTTTACAGTTGTTGAAGTGTTAAACACATTTTTCAGACAAGTACAAAGCAAGTATATGAATACAAAGCAGAAGACTTGTATGGAAAAATCTTTTAGATTTTGATTTTGTTCAAATTCCTTGTGGAAAAAATTGTCCTTGGCACTTAAAAACGCAGTGTAGTCCCTGCTAGACAACTTGAATGTAAATTCTTCTTGTCATATACTCCTTGCAGGGGTATAAATGCCTGAGAATATTGATGTAAGAAACGTGTGCTGTTCTTTAAAAATTTATAAAAGTGCTGCTTGTTTAATTTTTTTTCTCTCCAAAAGCAACAAACATGAATACAGGAATGAAAATGCACAGAATACATTTTTTATTACACTTGAATATTCACCATCAGTATTATCCTTGGAGTTTGGTAAAACAATAATGTTTCTTTAATATTTAAAGTATTCTTTCATACTTTGTAGCACTAATAAAGACAGCCTATTGAAACTAGGAATGAATTGAGGAAGAAGTGCCCTCATTCTCATAAAGAATGCTATCAAGCCTACATATTTATTTATTTTTCTTTTAGTGTTACATGTTCCACATGTATGTGGGAGTGCGTGCGGGCGGTGGAATCGGTGATGAGATTGAGGATCCTGCTGGAGATGAGTTTGAGGTGGAACGGATTGTCTTTGATATTACGTTTTTCTTCTTTGTCATTGTCATCCTCCTGGCCATTATCCAGGGTGAGACACACACACACACCACACACACAGACAGTGAATTTGTTTTGCAACTCCCGTTCAACTGATAAAAATGAATTTATGCATCAACATGTTCCAAAAAGTGGCAGATTTAAAAAATAAATTTTAGACTAGAATAAAATTGAAAGTTTTTTTTTCACATGGAATTAAAAATGTCACCCAGTACACTATCTGGTTATACCACTGAGCCCATAACGTTCATTGACACCTGTCATGTAAGTATGCATAACCTGATACAAACACATTTCTTTTTCTCTTTAAGGCTTGATAATTGATGCCTTTGGGGAGCTTCGTGACCAGCAGGAAACAGGTGAAGGAAGATATGGAGGTGAGATTTGAAACTTTTCTATCTCAACACTGCACAATATATTGCTATTGATGACAACCCTGTTAATAAAAAATTTTTATCTTGACATTATGTTATTAATATACTGCAGTAACTAATCATGTCATTTTTCGTTTGTAGAGTTATGGTTACAAACTCTGTTTCCTCCCCCATCCCTGCATTAATATTTTGAGTTTGATAAAACACAATTATCAGTGCTGCTGACATAAATGTCCTATTAAAATCTTATGTGCTCCTCTGCACTGTGAATAGGTGCTATATAAATTAAAATATACCTTTGTCCCCATTTCTCTAGACTGATTCAACCATGTTTATTTAGCAGCAGGTTCACTTGAGGCCAGGGCCCTGTACTATGAAGGAAGTTCAGCATACCTAGGGTATTTTTGTGTTACCCTGGATTCACTTACCTTAACATCATCAAACAGGATAAGCAGTCACGCGAAGCTGGTTATCACACTCACCAAGTTAAACTTAGGCTTTCCTCTGTGCATTCAACATGAATGGTGCGGCTCTGGCAGCGCTCACAAAAATGGATAAGTGTACTGGCAGCAGAGTTACTGATTTACAATGGAAGATAAGACTATAACATGGGAAAAATATAAAGAGGTTAAACACATAATACAGACTGAAAGCGACACAAGTGCTGCGACAAGCAGTGGTGGAGTATTTGTGAGAGGAAAAGTGCTGTACAGTTGTTTAGTAATAAAAGGCCTGCATGAATGTGTGTGTACTTTCATTGCTTTGCACAGGAAGCAAAAAAAATCTACTAATTACATAAAGTCTAGCCTATTTGAAGCAGGAAAGAAAGCCGGTAAAAGGCCAACTGTGTAAGTGAACAGACTTATCAGTATCACAGCTCTTCTCATTAAGACGCGGGAGGATCTGATGGATTATAATTGAGTATGTCATATAATTTGTTTAAAAGACCTGTTTTACTTTTTATTCTTTCTGCTGCAGCCTCTGTGATTTTTAATGGTCTGAGAGTAAAGAATGAATCTAAAAACAGAATGCAGACTTCGTCTAAGCACAAATTTGATATAAGGTCAACTAATACAAATAGGTATTGCTTTAGGCTCACATAGTAATGCTTATAGAAAAATAAACTTTTTGCAAAATGGATTTGCAGTCAACACACACACACCAAAAAATCAAGAAATAAAAGCTGTGTCTAAGAATTGGTGCTCATCTGGGAAATACAAAGGTTTGAGATGTTACTGAAAAACTTTAGACCCTCCTACTATAAAAAAAAAAAAAAATCCTGTTTTATAGTACCAGGCCTCAGCTGTAACTTAACTGTGTGTGAATGAACAAACTGCACACGCACGCAATTACATAGATGAAGTACATTCAGTTGTGGGGGTTCGTTTCACAGGAAACAATCGTACCATTATCCTTAATGAGAGTGTACCATTATCTCTTTCTCTTGGATGATTAGTGACTTGTCAGCACAAAACCTTAGTCTGGCAAAAACAAATTACTGGTTTTAAAATAAATAATCAAGTATTTTGAATGCATAAAATATGGCATTTTTTTTTTTTTTTTTTTTTTTGACAGAGCTATTCCAGATCTTTCAGACTTCTTTCTCTCATGTTTGCATACTTATATGCCTAATTGTGTAGGAATGTTAGTTTATTTGGAGCTCCATACATAAATGCTAGAAGCAGAAGAAAAACAAATGAAGACACATTCCTTCTTAATTAAAGCGCAATTATCTACTAGGTTTGTTTCGCTCGAGCCATTGAACCGCAGAGCCAGCCTACAACCCTCCTTGGTATATCTCTAAAACTTGAACTGCTTTGGACAAAACCCTGTGAATCAGACTCTAAAAAAGACATATAAAGTTCGAAGTCTGACAGTCTGACACTGGAAACAGCCAAACAAGCCCAAAGGTGCAGGACAGGCAGGCAAGTAATCGAAGACTAGACCTTTGATTACCAGACCAAGGAAACAAGGCAGTGCAGTTAGTCTGACATACTGGTGAGCTACTGTCTGAAAATAAAAAGTACTCATGTAGTTGTTATGGTCACTGACATTAAGTGAACCCACAACAGTCAGCAGCTGCAACTCTACATTCACAGAGAAAGCAGCAACAACATGAAATATAGTAAGAGCTGCGGTTCAGTTGACTGCAAAACATTTTCCGCAGGAATTCAAGCAAAAGTAAATATTTTACAGATTGCTGAAGGCGGAATAGAACAGAAGCAAGCTGGGGCTGTGAAATTGTTATAAATAGCACTGTATTGTGTTAATTTGGTGTAGTTTTGTAACAGTTTTTCTGACATCTTCTGTTCACGTGTGGTTTTATGTAGTCTTTCTGTATACTCTCTTCCTCGTTGTGTCATAAAATATAAAACAGTGCCACATTGTTTTTATATTTCCTCATCTGCTTTTCCAGATGTTGTATTACAGAAGCATTAAGAGCTGCTGCTTTCAGCATTGATAAATCAGGTTCAGCTTCATTCCACCATTAATTGCCATAAAGAGAATAATTGCCTAAAATGCATTAAACCCAAAACACATATTCCAATATTGCTTCTTTTCTGTCACTGTACCAGCACAAATATGCTGTTTGGTTTCCCCTAAAGCATTGTTTTATTATTTATTTTTTGTTCAAAACACTGCATCTCTTTGGCATTCAAACCCCAAAACAATCCAAAAATTGGTCCACCGCACGGATCGGGTCCCACGCCACAAATGGAGCAATATAGTGTATGCATTTAAGCGCCAGGAGGACCGCAGTGAATTATACATCAGGGAAACCAAACAACCTCTGGCTAAGCAGATGGCACAACACAGAACAGCTACCTTGTCAGACCAGGACTCTGCCATTTATTTACTTAGAGGCCAGTGGTCACTATTTCAATGATGAGGATGTGCAGGATCCTGGACAGGGAGGAATGCTGGTTGGAGCAGGAAGACAAGGATGCTATTTATATGAAAACGACCATTGCCAAACCCAGGAGGGGGCCTAAGAATACTCTTATAATGCTGTGATTGCAGTCATTCCCCAAATCTCTGTGAATAGTACTCATGGCCACTGATCAATGGTCATGACAGCTTGCATATTCCAGATGAACAGAATCAACTTTCTGGCACTGTCAGTATCCCCAAAGGGTTGCACAGTGTCTTATGAAAGGAATATTAGGTTTCTGTTCCTTACCAGTGTTTTCCTTATGTGGGTGTCCTTTCAGTGTCTTTGTAAAAACAGCAAAAAAGGTGTCAAGTTGTTGTGCTATCAGACTAAATACCACATTGAGTCACAGAAACACTAAAACAACAGGCCTCTGGTCTAGTGGCTTGGATTTTAGTTTTAATGTAGTCTAGAAAACATCATGTTTGTTCAAATCTGTTTCACAAATCATTACGTTTTACTTGTCTCCTTCTGCAGACCAAATGTTTTATATGTGGAATAGGAATTGAATACTTTGATACAGTCCCTCATGCTTGAGACTCACACGCTGCAGGAGCACAACCTGGCCAACTATCTGTGAGTTCATGAACACGCTCTATTTTTGTGCCTGGGTTTGCCATCACCTCACCACCTTTTTTAAATACTAAAAACTAATTACTTAACCATTTTTACATTTGTAAGTATCATGCATGTTTTGTTACCACTAAACCTTTAAAAATGCAATTAACACCTCTGATGGGTGATTATGTAAACCATAATCCATCGCTGCCAAGTTCATGCAGTATGTGTTATTCCCCTTTGTTAAGATTCATTCTTAGTATAAAACTTTTGCACCTTCTATAACTTACACTCAACAGCCACTTTGTTAGGTACTCCTGTTCAACTGATTGTTAATGCAAGGCAGCAGGTCAGTACATTTCAGCACGTAGATGTGGACAAGATGATCTGCTGAAGTCAAAGTACTTCAGAAACTGCTGATCTCTTGGGATTATCCCACACAGCCATCTCTAGACAAAGGATGGTCCAAAAAAGAGCAAATATCCAGTGAGCAGCAGTTCTCTGGCCAAAATTCCTTGTTGATGTCAGAAGTCAGAGGAGTATGAGCAGACTGCTTTGAGCTGATAGGAAGGCAACAGTAATTGAACCTTAAAGCACATGGGCTACAGCAGCAGAAAACCACATTGGGTGCTGCTCCTGTCAGCTAAGAACAGGAAGCTGAGGCTACAGTTTGCATGGGCTGACTGATATTGAACAAGAGAAGATTGGAAATTGAGTTTTCTGCTGCAACATTTGGATGGTAGGGTCAGAATTTGGCATAAACAGCATGAAAATATGGATCCATCCTTCCTTACATCATCACTTCTGGCTGCCGGTGGTGTAATGGTATGAGGGATATTTTCTTGGCACATTTGGGCTCCTTGGTACTGACTGGACACATTTACACACCAGCAAGGTGGCTAAAAAAAGTGGCCTGTGAGTGTACTCCATATGTGCTTTGTTAGTCATTTCATTGTGATATGTGTAATAACAATCCAGTAAAAAAACGGAATAACCTAATAACACTTGATCAAACTCTGTATACACCAAGAAGAAGCAAAAATGTCTAAGAGCTTCACCACCATACAAAACTAGAGAAATAAGTAGGGATGTGATTGGTCAACTTTATCTGTATACTGTATTAACCATGAAAACCTACTAATTTTATTATGCTGGGAAAAAGCATACTAATTTGGATACTCAGAATGCTCATTGAAATGCTCAAGAGTACCAAAATAAGTACAATAGGAGGAAATGCTAATAAGAAGAAGAAAATGTTGCGTGTAAATGAAGGTGTTAAAAGCAGAAAGTAATTACCCTGGTCAAGCTTATTAAGTTGTCATGGTTAAAAAGCGATTATTATTTTGTTTTATTCACTGCTTTTTATTGGAGCACCAAACCAATGAAACCTTTTCTGCTAAAAATAAAAATGGTTATTTTGAAGGTGTCATTGCATTGTACACTGTTGCTATGTCAATAATTGCCTGTGGCAAGAGCTTTTGAGACAGATTAGTATGGATCCAGCAAGATGTGTTTGCATCCTCTGACTGATGGACGCTTCTTTGCTCATGAATATGTATGTACAGTCGTGCCTCATTTGACATTTTTGGCTCACCTGATAAAGGTCTACAGGCTGAAACATCATTACTCATAATTTAATAACCCAAAGATCATTTGATCTCATTATTTCTTGCTTGTCAATCATCAAATGTTTGCAGGCATTAAAGTTAATATTTAACCTGATTGTCAGGTTGATATTTCTGGTTATAGTTTTGCTGGAAACACTTGAATCCATAATCATCAGAGTCCTACTACTTGGGCACAGTTTCTTAACTTATTGCTACAATTTTCCACACAAGCAAAATAAATGAATGCAGGTGTGCAAAATTTGCAACTGCCTAATTCTGCCTTCTTTGTCTTTGTAGATTTTTTCTGATGTACCTTATTAACAAGGATGAAACTGAACACACGGGGCAGGTATGATTGTCTTCTCTTTTCTAGCATGATCAAATCAAAGAAGTAGATGTGCACTTTTAAATCCCAGTTACATTATATTGACAAGATCAAATCCCAAAGTATAGCTCCCCAAAATGCTCCCTTCATTTCGCAGTGACCTGTTATTTAACACATTTACCATGATAATGACAGAGCTGTGATGTAACCTTTTCAGCTAGGACAGAATTTGCATTCACACAGTCTCTCCAAAGCCTTATCACTCCTGGCACACATATTTTATGATTATATACGTGCCACACATTGCCATTATGATTACGTCTCCTCTTACTCACAGCCATTGTAGTATTAGTGCTATAAATTTAACAAAGGGACTTTAGATTTCAAGTAGGGAAGTAATTGATTTATTTTCTGATCTTTTCATTGTGACATATTGTACATTACCTGTCACACAGAGCAGTGGAGGGTTTTAAATAGGCAAATATTTCCAGTTTCTTGGCCTTTACAGACTTGCATTTTTGTGTAAGAAACATGTATCAGAATAGATGGGAGCTTTTCACTTGTAATTCTCACAGTCAAAGAAAACTGTATTGATTTAATCCACCTGAGACATTTTGAACTTGGGGCATTTCAAATCAAATTGGTTATGCAATTTATTCCTAGATATACTGTGCATTCTTTCAGTATATTGCTCTTCTCAGATGTAGCTCAAAAAGGTGGAAAATAATTCTTTTTCTTGGAGGCTATGCCCTCTAAGAGCTGTCACTATTGATTATAAATCCTGGCACATGTGCAGTTCTGAAGATTTTCTTTAGCACCCTTGTTTTCCACACTGACCCCCTTTAGCACCATCTCTGCAGTATGTACCATGTGCATGACCTTGAGCTTTGCTCCCATTTTCTTCAGCTGCTTGGAACTTCTTGCTCACAGTGGCCACTGCAGTCACTTTGTCAAAGGTAAAAAGAATTTACTTCAGGAAATGTGCATTTGTCAGCTGGGTAGGTTAGTGGGATCTCTTATCATACCCTTACACAGAATCACATGCTTCAGTGTGGACATCCAGCCCCACCCCGGTGTATGAATATGGAGAGCTCCTCGATCCCTCCGTGTGTGGAAAACAAGGAGTTTTACTCATACTGACGTCTAGTACCTACTGTAAGAAGACACAAGAATGTGACCAATTTTAGACCTGTGTCTGCACATAATGAAACCACCATTTAACATGCTGACCATCAAAAATGCAAGACTTTGTGCGTCTTGGAGTTTGATTCACATTGAGAAGCAGTGACACTCGTAAGCGCTCGATTTTACCTTAAGAGAAGAACTCTTCGCTTTTTACCTAGTCAGTAATTTTCCTGGGTATGCATAACTCAGCCACCATGAAATCAAAGCTTTCCCCAGCAAGGGTGGAAGTACTTAGAGTGGAGAAACTAGTTCTGGTGGCCCCCCGAACGTGCAAACATGCTTCTTAATCACGGTGCAGCTGCTGGTAGAGGATATGTGGCAGCTCTTTTGGCATAAAGATGAAGTGTTGCAGCTGGACCATACAATCCTCCATTCCCCAGTGATAACCAAGGGCTATGCATGGCCCCTGAACAGGAATGCCTGGTCCCCCAATCCCCTTGTGATATGCACTATTTAAGGAGCAAAGCTCCTACTAAAACCTGTTGTGCACTTGAACAGTCTACTTTTCAGTCCTGGTGTTTGGAGAACTCCCCATACTGACCCTACCTCATGTCCTCTCTCTCATTAAGTCACAAAAGCTTCAAAGAGAGATTTGTTTTTTCACATCCTTTGTTTTAAGAGCTCTCAGGAGTGAGTCGGGTGACTCAGACCTGTTAGGACTCTGTGGATTGGCCAACATGCATTATTGGTCTGTGTACAGTAAGTGAAGAAATTAGTCTTTTTTTTATTTTACTTGCTTTTTATTTGAGAAAAAAAAACCCTCTAGATTTACCCAATAATAAACAAAATGTTTATCCTGTTTTTTTTTTTTGCTAGTTTGATCAATTAAATTTCCTTTCAGCTTTGGCTGTAATGTGTTTTCATCTGTGTATGAAAAAGCCTGGTGCAGCACGATCTGGTAAAATTCCCATTTGAGCTGATAGCTGAAATGTCTCTCAAGATAATTTCTCTGATGACAGCACTCCTCTTACCACAGACTTCTGTAAAGAGAGTGTGTTACTCATATGATTTGTCAGTTTCACCATCTTGTGCTATTATCAAGAAAGATGGGAGTGTGTCTACTTTACAGTCAAGGGCACAAAGGCAGAAGAAAATTTTGAGGAATTCCCATGAGCAAGGAGATAAACCCAATAGCGACAGCTCTTGATGTACGTAGCTGTGCCTGCACTCATAAGTGGAGCATGCATCTCTCTCTCTGGCATGCTACATTCAAAGATGAAAGAAATGGACTCTGCTCACTTTATTTTATTTATCCAATGAGCTCATTGTCAAAAAATGTGCACATGATGTAATTAATGACTTTTGGATAAATTACTACTCTATTGACCTTGCCAGGAATCCTACGTGTGGAAAATGTACCAGGAGCGATGCTGGGAATTCTTTCCTGTGGGAGACTGTTTCCGTAAGCAATATGAGGACCAACTGGTATGAACAAAAACCTGAGAGGTCTCTAAAGCCTCCCTCGACAGTGTCACAACACAAAAGCCATCTTGATTGATGTCTTTGGACTTGTTTATTTGCTTTCACTTCTGTGTGTTTCCACTGTATGCATATTCAATTTGGAGTTATTTCCCTTAAACACAAGTATTTCTAAATTATATCCATTAAATTAATTGGAAACAAAAGAATGAGAACCACTTATTTATGTTCTGATACAACAGTAGTGTGTGATGTATGTAATGGGAGTCCTGTGGGAGGAAGCTATTAATTTGAGTGGTTTGTTAAGACGGCAACAGTATCTGGAGTAATGTGGCCTTTTACTGTTTCATACATTCATTATCTCTCACAGTCAAAGCTGGCAATCGAAATTCAGTTTGAGGCATTTTATCTGGCTGGACGTGTCTCATGTTTTCTGAATAAATTGATTTGTCTTTCTAATCAGACGCTCCCATCCCTTCCTCCTGTGACATCCATATATACACTCTCCCCCTGGCATTTGCTCTTTTTACCCTCCTCTGTTTCTTGTGGCTCTCTTGTCTTGCCTGTTGTGCTCATCTGTCCAGGATCCTTCTCCTTCAGTTCTTGCTGTTCCCCCCTCCTGCCTTCCTTCTGCACTTCTCTCATCACTCATATTGAGCTCTTTTCCATCATCATAATTAGCTGTAATGTAGTATGCTAGCAGATCTCCAACCATTCAGGTCAAAGCGATGTGATTGACAGCTGTCTCTGGTGGCCAAGAAAGTGTTTAGGGAGTTCTTGGGTACAGCTCAAAGACTAAAAGAGGGTGGTGAGTTAGGTTAAATTGTTAAATCATGCTCATGTTAACAGCAGGATGACAGGCGTGGGCATGCCACCTACAGTTATTGTCCTCATTATGCAAAGGTCGGACACTCAGCTGAGCAGATGCACTGCTGATATGGATTCAGGTTGTTTTTGAGTTATGACCATGTCACAATATTGTTAAAATATTGTGAAAAAGATGGAGAACTCGTGCTATTTCTGTAAAATAAAAGTGTTAAGCAGATGTCTTGGTAAGTAATTTTGCTGAAGAGCTAGTATAATTATTTTAAGTTCTTAAAAAACAAACAAAAAACCCAACAGCAAATGGACTGGTACCTATAAAGTGCTTTTCTACTCAATTTGAACACTAAAAGCACTTTCTTACTACAAGCCTCATTCACCCATTTACAGGAGTGCTTTTTTTCCCCTATGTCTAAGCACTTTTAAACCTAATGTTCCAACCCAATATCATGGCAAAGAGTGTAATAGACACATTGGTCCACTGTGTAGATTTCACGCTTTGCCTGTCCTACACGTGAAATAGACACGCATGCTGAAGTTGCAGTATGCTGGAGTACCACCAGGGGGTGATATGTTATTTAAAGCAAACGAGCTAAATGGCTAATACAGTATGTGTTTAAATTGGGCCTCCATACACTTATCATGTCATGTTTTGTTCTTGTTAAACTATTTGTAGTGTAGTATTGTTTAAATGTCTGTTAACACAAAGGTGGTAGTTGTTGCGTTGTTGCAGACTGGAGGGGCCCGGGATCAACCCACTGACCTTCTGATTCATAGGTGACTCTCGCTGTCACAGCCAACCCAAAGCAGCAACAAGAACAACAAAAATAAAAAGACAGGCAGTGACTGTAAGATACCAGACAGGAAATTTCACCATGCAGCAATTGGGACAGATGCATGTATACAGAAATGGCATAAGTGTGAGTAGTCTGTGCACGTGTAGTGGATGTTGTGTTCCTCTCTGTTCACAACTATTTAATAGCCAAATCGTTTGTCAGTCAGACAAACAAGGGCGGTAGGGTGGCACAGTGGGTGAGCAGGCAACCCCGTACACCACATGGTGTAGGTGCCCTGGATTCGTGTCCAAAACATGGTCTTCCCTTATCTGTCCCTCCCCACTTTCCTGTCTTTCTCCACTGTACACTATCGAATAAAAAGGCCAAAAAAAAAAGAGACGCTAGCATTTATTTTCTTTAGTTCAATACTGTGAACAATTTTTTTATTTCATCCAGCTGAATGACTGATGATCTTATTCCATGGAAGACCATACGTCCATCCACAATTCCCTAGAACTGCTGCTCCTGCATCTGAATCCTCAGTCAACTTACGCACAGTAATCATATAGAGGTTTTTCAAGCAAACTGTCCTCAGGGTCAGCTTTGTAGTTTTTTATGGGACCTTTTCTGTTTTATGCACGCTACTTATAATTTCTACAAATTCTTACTCCTGTTGTGCTAAGCACTAGTCAGTTCAAGCCACTTGGCAAAGTCATTAACAAGATTCTCAATTTTGCCGCATGAAATACTAAATGGTGTGAAGGAAATATAAAAGTTGAAATATCGCTTTGCCACACATGCTGCATACCACTTGCGTCCTGTTAGATAGACATGATCATGATCTTATTGGTCATGATCATAAAGTGTGTGGTCCTTCTGGTTAACTTCCACAGGTAGGAGACCCTTGGTATGGTTGGGGCCTTCTTATCTCGAATATGTTAACAGTAATATGGTCCATGTAATGACGTGCTGATGTGTTCAGATATTTGTGTGCTTTCTATGGCCATGGTTACTACTGACCATGTAGTCATAATACTCCTGATCTGAAACACTTTCATTTTGTGGTGGGCAAGATCACTTTGTCCTGGATATGATTGTTTGGCTTCTCAGTGAATTTCAGTTATTATTAGTTTGTGCAATGCAGCCAACAAGTGATACCAAAACTCATCACTTTCTTTCTGTACTTCACACATTACAATAATCTGTGAAATGTGGTGGATCATGAGCTGAATGAGCTGCTACATCATTGATGCTCTGATGATTGCTCTGTAAGAAACTCTCTGGACCACTATTGAACCTGGGAACAATGTTAACATCTGCCCACCTACAGTCTAATATTTGGCATCATACCACAGCTGGTTTTGGCTGAGGATATAACATTGATGTATTAAACCATGCTTGCTGGTTATTTGCTAACTAAAGTCTGCTCAAACCTGTAAATCTATGCTTCACAATGGCAAGTTGTAATGTTTGGGTAATTCAGGCATACGTCATAGAAACAGAAAATCTTATTCTGAAGAAAAGTGAACCGTATAGGGTCACTTAAAGCTCATATCAGAACTCTAATCTTGATTTTATCAAGCAGCTAATATCATGTTGGTAATTTTAGATAAACCCAACCCCCACAACTTAACAAGACAGATTCCTTAGGTTTGTTATTTCTGAAACCCTGCCTGTCAGAATCCCCCCCCCCAGGATATGTCTTCTAGCAAAAGATACAAACAACATACAATTTAACAAAGCGACGGGGATCATGTCTCTGCTGAAGAGTCATGCTTCTCAGTTACAAGAGACTGAACTTATTTCATATTTGCCACATTAGCCAAAGACCAGAGATCGAGAAATGTGGAGAAAACCTGTAATCAGAAGCTTATTTAATTTGGAAATATATCCTCTTCTAGAGAGGATAAAAATCAATCATACTGTCGTAACACCAAACCCACAGACATTCAACTCCTCTTTGCAGTTCTCTCTCACGCCACAGATTTGCAGGAGACATGAGGGCCAATTTCATAAGAAACCTTCCAACAGTTGATTTCCTAGTACAGCATGTATTTGAAGCAGGGAGCCTGACTCCACCAAAACATCCCAAATTAAATGTACTGTTTAGTGTATAATTGCCACATCTGCTTGATTAAAAGACATTGTGGATAAGGTGGATGGTTTTTTTTTTTTTTTGGAGGTGCCAAGCTTCCCCTCTAGTCTTCTTAATCTTTCCATCCTGTAGTTGAATAATGCCAAGTCCTGCAGATCTGGATGTAGTTTAGGTTATGGAGCATAATTTAGTATCTACACGGTATGAACTGTAGCGTCACATGATACAACTCAGGCCTTAATATCTAAGAAGAAATAATGAAACTTGGATTACTGATGTAACTGATATCAGCTGATATTAAGATAGCTTCTACTGCGATATCTACCATTAGACACAGTCAACTCAGTATCATAGTTCATTAGTTTAAGTGCTACTTCCCTTAGTCACAGCTTCTTTATATTTTGCTTCCAAGGAGCCAGATTTTCTTGTAATTTTTCATGTGGTCTTGAACAATAGTTTCCTGAAGGTCTATTCTTTCTTTTGGATATTGGATACATTTTTCCCTTATTTACAGTCCTTGTATCTGACTGTTTACAGAGATTTATTTGTTTTTTGTTCCTTTTTTTTTTTTTCCTTGGGTTAGGTTCAGCCAAAGTGTCTGCACATAACACACAACTTAGCAAAGGACCAATTTTAAATTGTATCTTTTCACACTTTGTTACTAGCAGCCTGTGGCAAAAACACATAATTTGTTCCCATTTCTTTATGAATTGATGAAAAATACCAAAGATACTGCAACAAGCTGACATGCACAAAATTAATATTTTTGCGGGTTTTTAAGCTGAAAACTTGGTGATGAAACTAGTAAAGTAAAGAAATCTGGGGAAATTGGACAAGTGTAGGACAGCAGATGAATAGTATCTGAAAGTCATGTCCTTGAGAACTAGGGACTAACACAGGACCTGAGATGGTCTCAATGGAAGGATGGCTGTCAAGAAGCCATTCTTAGGGAAGAGAAATGGGGAGAAAAGGCTGAGGTATGCCAAATTACACAAGAACTGGACTCAAAGTCAGTGGCAAAGGGTCTTATGGAGTGATGACTTTTGGTTCAACTTTATATCAGCAAATATGGGGAGGCAGCTGACATCCAAAGAAGAGCTTTGGATGTCCTTCAAGAAACCTGGAGAACTATTCCTGAGGACTACTTAAACAAATTGCAAGAAAGCTGCCTAAGCAAATTCAGGCTGCCTTAAAGAATGGGGGGGGGGGTCATACAAAGTTTGAATATCAAGCTAACAATTGTACAAACTCTGGCTTATATACTGTATTTTCATTTATGCTTACACATGCCACTGCACCTATTTCTCATTTTACTGGCAAGATATTAAAGAAATGAGGGGTGGCTTGAGACTTTTGCACAGTATTGTATATTAGACACTTACATGTACTTTTGGAGATTTATGTCATGCACTAGGGAAGTAATTTCCTTTCCACAACAGGCTTCTTTTCACTTGAAAGTGCAAACTAAAACTTTCAGGTAACTCCATGAATTTCTATCAGACCAAAATGTGCCAGCAGTATGAGTTTTTACTTTTTTATTCAGAACAGATCAGAGGCAACATTCTGCCTGCAGAGGGGATGCATCTGTTTCACACAACATGTTTAATTGTGTCCTTTCCAGCTAATTTTGTGCAGGCATTTTTTTTTTTATCTGTTGTCAACCTCTACAGGAGCTTGTAACCTGTAGGCTGCAGTATCTATAATAAGTTGAATTTTAAGTACATGAATGGTTTTCATATGTTCAATCACTCTTTGTTTAAAGAGCAGATATACATATTTTACTGCATCATAAAATTGAAAGCAGGTGTCACTGGTGTCATACAGCACATAACAGGCAATGGGTCTGTCAGTGAAATAGAAAGAATATTAATATTAATCTGACCTTATGACATTTTTAGCAAATTTATGGCATGAAATCAATGGTATGGATCTATTATGCATGGCCTTCAGGTTTGCATAATTCAAAGACATTTGGGTTCAGTATGTGGCGCCAACAGTAAGGAGTCTCCTGCATGACCAGATGGCTTTAGGTGGCATGTAACAAAAATATATGCATAAAACGCTGTCAAATGATAAAGGTCCAAGGCACGAGGCTGGGTTATTCCGCATTTTGCCTCAGATACCGGTTTTGGGTGTGATGCCTCATCACCCAGATATATCATGGAGATGTAATCTGAAAGTTATAAATCAATAAAAGATGACAACAGAAAAAGAAAGTGAAGAAGAGAGTGGAGCTGTGAATTTACTCATACCTGAGGCCAAGTACCCTGAATTAAATATGAGTGGTGACTTTTTTTTTTTGGTTACTGCCTCTGATTTCAGTTTCAGCTCTTATCTGCCTCAAACTGCAACCGTCTCATACACAGGACTGTGTTGCAGTTCTCTAGTTTTTGTTCAGTGGTTTTATTTTAATACACAGCAGTCTTCTCATACTTGCTTATTTTTGAAGCCTCATAAATATTGTAAATGTTTTGTTGTTTTAGAGTTCTGGGATCAAATCTAATGTGTTTAAATCACATATTTGGTGATGCAAACAACTAATTTCACCCTCTCAATGCAACTTATGAGATGACTATTCCATGTGTATTCATGGGCTTTTGAGATAAACTGAAGCAATTATCTATTTTTTATCCATGCTTTCATCCCTAGACACCCTTTTCAAAGTCGTTTTCTTTGTTCAGTCCCTTTTACTGCTCTGTTAGGAAATCACTTGATGCCTGCCTGCCTGCCTGCCTGCTGCTGAGCAGTGTATGAGGGCCTCTTAGGGAGAGGCACAGGTTGAGTCTAGGTCACATGTAGACAGTAAGGGTTGTTTTAAGGAGAGAGACTTTACATAAGCACAGTCCTTACAGATAAACCTAGTATTGTCTGACATTTTCTTCATTCCATTTTTTTCCTCATACCAATGCTGTCACACCAATTTGTACTGATTTAATGTGTTATTACTAATTTCTGTCACTCACAACATTTGACTCTGTAAGAAATAACCTCTCCTTCAGGCAAATAAATATTTACAGCTATTTGAAGTCGTTTAGACAACCTCTGAACTGAAAAGTGCTTCACCAAAACTCAGCCTAATGGCGCTTGCTGAACCTCTGTGGTTTTTATTGATTAAACCAGCAGGCTGTGTAACTGCAGTCAAACAAACTTGTGCATTTCTGAAAAACCAGTGGATGAGCCAAATGGGTGATTCTGAAACAACTTTTCTTTGAAACAAGCAAACAAACAAACAAACAAAACAACTGTATTCAGATAGCCATGTAAACTGGATTATTATGAGGGAAAGGAGCTATAGTGAGCATCTTACAAAACCTAACTTGCAGTTTTGTTATAAGTGGCACTTTTGTTACAGGTAATTGATGCAGCCTCATAAATGCCTTAAGTAAAGCCAATAAGCTATCAGTGTCACATTAAATTCAGTTGTGATGGGGTAGATCAAGTACCTGCTACAACAATTTTGTGTGTCAGGAAAATTATTTGCCCTTCTGATCATATCCTGTCATTGCCGACCAATGAAAAGAAGACCTGCCATGCATTTTATCAACAGACATACAGATCTGACATATGGTATGTTAGTATATTCCAGTTGCCCTAAACCTGCAGTAAAGCTACATAAGGCAAGGTGTTAATTAAACACTAGGAATTTGCATGATAATAACTCAGTTTGAAGAAAAATCTGTTTGTGCATGCTCATTTCTTTTCCAGCACGTGGATTTATTGCCATGTTTCACTCCATTAGTTTTCATTTGAATTTAAGGGAGACTCATTTTTATCCCAGCATCTGTTTGGAGGAAGGCGGGTAACCATCTCGGGCAGGTCACATCCATCAGAGCTAATACAAAGAGAATGGAAATTTATACCTGTGGACACTTTGGAGACTTCAGTACAGCTGCCTTGCACATGCTTGGAGTGTGGACTAAAACTAAAAGCGCTCGAGGCAAATGCAGGTAAACGCATGGATGGTTCTCACTGCTCTTTGCTGATAAAAGGAAAAATGAGTAGATATTTTAATTTAGTCCATATTTCTGTCTTGGATTACAATTGCCGTGCCTTGGGCAATATGTACTTTATCACATGAAGTGCTCCAGACCAGATTGTCAGTTTTGAAATGTATTGTCTCCTGACAGTAAGACGAATCCCTGCCTTCTCATTACAACTCTAATTTTCGTATTAACTGTCTTCCAGTAAACAAGCATTGCCACTGACAAGAGGCGGGCCTTCCAAATTACCATTTAGATTGGACAACTTCATGCCAAGAGAAAACCAATTACTCAAAACAGTTTAGTAAGGAAAAGGGACAGAGGAGGGCTGGAGATGAGTGTATTTTCTAGCAATTGAGGTTTCCATCACTCCCCTCTGAATGCTATGTCACACCAACATCTTACTTAATATCAGTGGCTTTACTTAAAATCTGCAGACAGCATAGATTTTTGCCTCTGCAGTGCCGTTCACACAGTGATCTGAGCCGCTGAAATTTGAAAAGAGACAGGTGCTGCCTTTAATAATTGAAACTGGTAAATTGGCTCACTCAAAGGTAAGCTCAGGCGGTTGGGGAAATGACCCATTTTTCAGCCAAGTGGAATTATGTGCATTTTGAAAACTGAACTTTGAGGAGCACTTGTTTATTGGCAGGACTTTGGAGCACTTATAAATAGGAAGACTAACCTGAAGCCAATTATTAACGATTCAGTTTCTAAAGACTTTAATGGAGAGTCTCAAGCCTGGCTTGGTTTAATAGAGTTGTTAAAAGTGTTTTTGTATCCACAGCTGTCTGGACATCTGCCTGCTCAGCTGTTTTTGTTAGCTTATATGCAAGTGTGTGAGTGTGTTTTCCCTAATGGAGACACACATACACACATGTGATGAAGGACGCCCTCACATCTCAATTTTCGCTCAAAAAAAGCATAGGAAACTATTAGTTTTGAATAGTTATTGGTATTAATAACTATAATTGGTCTGATAAAATAACACAGAACTCATGCAAGTTTCTCACCGACCAGTTGTCCATATACTTCCATGTATGCACTATGAATAACTGAGAAAATTAATTTCTATATCACGTTACAAAGTGCCTATGAAATTATTATTATTTTTTGTGTTAAAACATTTTGAAAACTGGGTGTCTTATGTTAGTTGACATGCAGCTTAGCTCATTAAAGGCAGTGTTTTGGGAAACTGAAGAATAAAATATGCATGGTCATAAAATACCACCCACAGAAAACATGATTATGCACAGTGTCTTACAGCTTTTCTCTTTGGTCAGCTATTATTCATTCACTACTATATATTTTCTTGTTCTTCTTCACTGGTTTTAATTTCCTTTTACCTTCTTTCCAAAACTAATCTCATAATATTTGCTTTCCTTTTTGCAAAGTTAACACTATATTGAGTTCTGCTTGAAATAGAGTCTTTCAGGCATCCTTGTGGTACTGTGATATTGTGATTTTTTTTTTTCTGTGATGTATTTTAAATAAATTAGAGCATGATTGAAATAAGCTAACACTGCAGTCAATATGTTTTTGGTTCTTTAAACTTTAATTTAACCAGGAAGTGAAACTTTTGAGATAACACAATCTTTTGCAGCAGTGTCCTTGGCTAATATAGGCAGCATTGAAGCTGCTAGTTTCTTGAAAGCAAGAGAAAAACAGAGCTCCTGGAGGAACCTGTGCATGAGTCATCCAGTAAACTGACTAGTATTTTTTTTTTGTGTCTGTTTCCAAGCAGTTTTCCCAAATGGTTCTATGAAACAACCCATCTGAAGTTTCAGGTTAACGATTTTTCCTTGTTGATGTTTGTTTGTTTTTTTTAAGTAACAATCCAAAACCAGAAGTTATAGCAGACTAAGATAAACAGCAAACATGAGAAGCTCTAACCAACGAGCTCTTGGCTTTTTACTAATTAATTTTCTATCAGTTGACTAATGGATTCTTTCTGACTCATTAAAAGCGTGGGATGTACTGCCTATGATAAGCTTTGATATCTTATTTTCCATCTTCTCTGGTAGTTTATACACAATCCTGCCTTGCAGGTCATATTCTGATACCAGATACAGTAATAATCCTGACAACAAAATGAGGCATCTGAAAATCCCTTCTTTCACAGTGGAAACCTCATTCATTGATTGCAGTCAGAGGTGCAGAAAAATGATACCTGTAAAATATCAAGGTCCATGCTAGCAAGCCTGAAAGCAGTGCATAATTGAACTTGGATAATGTGAGCTCATCTGTGTCGTGCAATAACATATCATAAAGAGGAGAAACATCAAGACCCTCAGCATCAGTGTACCCAGGTTGGTTTAAGAAGTCTTTTAAATGTAAGGCAAGGGCTTCTGCCTGATAACACACATGGATGCGGAAGCCACCTCCTGAATTTACATTTTCCTTAGAAATGTAACGACCACTGTTTATATCCACTTCCAATCGTACTGATCCTTTGCAACACAAATAAAATAAATGTATTTTATGCTGTATCTGATATTGCACAAAACAGTCTTAGAAAAGAAGATTATGATTCCTCACAGCCTGGGAATAAACGATAACTCTGCGTCAGTTCTGCCGTACCTGGACGTGGTGTGGTGCTGGGTGGCAGATGGCTTTGGCTGCCTTTTATGGCAGTTGAATGAAGGGAAATGTGGTGAGTGTCAGAGGACTGACTGCTGGCAAATGGACGTGTTTCTTGTCTCCCTAAATGAACTAGATATTGCCAAGGAAAGCCCACATGCGCTCCCAGTCATCATTAGTTTTGCAGTAGCCTGAACTCACACACACAGGATTAAACACCATAAATTTTAGATGCACCAGGTACAAGTCCAGTAAATGGATGACACTGCATCTTCATGTGACATATTGCTGAAGGCAATGACAAATCACGCATAAGCCAGAGTAAGTCATACTAACTGTGCAAAATTCTTTTGTCAAAGTTACAAGCAGTATTGACATCTACGAGCCAGCGTAGTTTCTCAATTTGGGTTCCTTTCATCATGTTGATGTTGGCTGTGAATACCTGCCATGGTTGATTGCTGTAAATCAGAAAGACAACAATCTCGTAGTCTCTTGCATGCAGTCACAAAGAGAAATATGCCTGCTTCTCTGTCAAGATCACGGAGAAACCCTTTGCATGCCAGTAGAAGTGTCTGTGGGTGATTTTCTTGGAGATGTTATCACTCATCCCAGACAGACGCAACTTGGTTACTGGCTGACACTAATCTTCAGTCATTTCCTCAGGAGTCAGAGTTCAGACTCATTTCCATGAGATGTTTTTGATTTGTGGTTGTCACAAAAAAATAAAATTAAAAAAAAGTCCAGCAGGCATATAATATTTATATTTCTCTGCTTTGTTTGCTTGCGGTTGTCTGTGTTCTTCTAATCTAATTGACCAATATCTGTCTGCATACTGCATACGTTTGTATTGTGTGATGGATCACTAATTACACTAATATTGGCTCATGCATTAATTACATTAATTACATGGTAGTCAGTTACTGCATTACAAATGAAAGTCATCAGGCTGACCTTGTATGAAAAGAAACCGATGTTCCATTAGCCCCTCCGAACATTTGTGACCACTTGTGTAACTAAAGAACAAAAGTCACATTACATAAGTTCAAGAGACTGAGTTCAAATCATCGTCACGGTTGATCTCGTCTGCACACTTTTGTTACTCTATCAAATCTGGCTCTTGATTAAGCCGTGTGTGTGTGTGTGTGTGTGTGTGTGTGTGTGTGTGTGTGTGTGTGTGTGTGTGTGTGTGTGTGCGTGTGTGTGTGCGTGTCTGGCCTGCAGAGATTTCTGACTCTAAATAGGGACTCATTGTTTTGCCTTGTGATTTGGTTGGATGAATACTGTTGCTGTCTTCTTGCTTATTTTTGTTGTGGTTATCATTTAGCTGTATTCTTTTCCAAATTGATTGACATCAATGATTATGGACTGCTTTATACTTCAATTATATATTAATTTGGTTCCTTTTAGTTTGGTCTGTCCCTTAAACTTGCAAAAACCTCCCTATGACTGTTTTGGTTGCTAGCAGATTTGCATGGTCACCCATAGGTTGCATCTTCCATACAGTACTGTATAGGTCTTTTTGAGCAATTTCACCTGCAACTGCTGGCAGCCACTGGCTACTGTAGCTTGACTGGTCAGTAGTGCCAAGGGATCTCTGACTGGTCTGTAGTACGAGGTTCTGCAGAGCTGGATTCATTGGAAAATCCTCTGTAAATGTAAAAATGTGCTACTGTAGTTGGAATAAGTCTCATCGTTGGCTACAGTATGTCATACCCTAGTGTTATCAATCATTTATAGAAGTACTTATATGTAGAATGCTAAACTCTGATCATTAGGTCATTAAGGTCCATAATGACATCAAAAATGAATAATATCAGGCAGGAGTGATTAATATTAGTAATTTTCTATAACCTTTTATAAAGACAGTGCTCAATGAGTGCTATGTTACAACACTGTATTTAGTACCACCACTTGTGGCCATGATTAATATTATAAATGAGCAACTAAAATATTAGGGTTTATCTCAGATAACAGTGACAGGAACAGACTAGTTCAGACATCTGTGTGAAATATAATATGCGGTATTTTGTGTGCTTCTAAATTATGTAAAAAAAAATTCAGAAGTATCCCTTGGTAGAGCAAATATCAGCACATTAAAAATATATCCAAAACTAGTTGCAATAGAATAATTTTAGTCAGCTACTGTAATTACATAGAGCTAAATGTAATTTAGCCAGGGTGCAGATCCTGCCTGAGAAAACAAAACGCTTGCAGTAGATATTATATAAACACACCTAAGAGAATGAAAAGACTGAATGTTTTATCAAAACAGCATTTAATATTAAATGTAATGAGCAAAGTGCATGCACGTGATATTCAAATTTGCCAACCACATAGTAACATCTCCGTCTCCATGTTTATGATCAGTTTCTGTGTGTTATTCTTTCGTTCGCTCATGGCTAAGATCACAGCTTCTGAAAGCAATTTTGTAACCCTGGCATTTCTGTGGAACTAATTTAAATAAAATGTTCACTGTTTCTTATTACAACCCTGCATTAATATGATGTAAGTGTGCAAATCACCGCCGCCTTTGAAGGCAAAGCATTTCCCAATGAAACTGACCCTTGCAAATTGCATGAACCTTGATAAATCCAGCGGAATCACCCACAATTACTGCTACTTATTTTTGCATTTAAGTCTCACTCAAATGCATGTGGATTAAAGAGAACAGTGCAGTTGTTGTTAGCATGCAAAACACAAGTCAGAGTGGCTGTCCCTGTTTGATAATAACCAAAATATTTCTAAGCATAGGATCAGTGTGACACAAGATACCAAAGTGTTTGCATACTTGCTTCAGTAAAATACATTTGAGCACTTGAAACGATCTTTCTGAATTCCAGACTACCTCATGTACATGTAATATTTTGGACTCTGTTAAAAGGGACTCTCATGAAGTACAGTGAAAGAAACTATATTTCAGTGTTTCAGACCAGCAACCTCTCAAACATTTCAGTGTTTAAGCAAATGCCCAAAGCTGCTCCTTTTTCAATATTTGTCCTTCTGGGGGGGATTTATGGTTATGAAGAGTAAGACTCTGAAGGTCCACAATACTAATAGAGTTTGGAAAGAGGATGGTAGCAATTTCTGTTTTTTGCCCCGAGGTCCTTTTCAGGGATATTATGTGTAAAACTCCAAGAACATTGTGTGGCTATGATAAAAATGTGTTGTCATCACTGGACTCAGTGCATTCAGAGAGTTGTAGCTGCTAGCTTAGTCTGCCTCTCATTCTGCCAGTCAGGCGGTCTGTCTGTCTCTATCCACGCCGCATGAGAAATGAGGAATGAGGTGTCGCCTACGGTCAGGGAAGAAGAGTGTGTCAGACAGATAGACTGAGTAGAGCAGTCTGTGAATATGTCAGGTTAAAATGCTGGGACATTGCTCCCCTGTAATCCCTTTGGCTCCGTAGATTAGGAGAGACATGCTGTAGTGCCAACTGCCAAATTTGTATTCTGGTCATCTCCCTTTCTTTCTGCAAGGGACGACTTTTTGCCATATTTAGTCTAGGAAAAAAAATGCTAATTTTCCCCTTTGGTTTCAACTAGAAATCAAGCCAAAGAGGGACTTAGCCTGCATTATGAACATGCAGAGCTTAGTCCTGATTTGACCTCTGGAAGTGCAGCTGCAGGCAGAGATGTATTCAGATTTAGTCTGCTTGTTTTCTTTACAAACATCCTGTGTGGTATAACCTATCATTCATCAAAGTCAGAATAAAAAAACAGCTCAGTTTCACTGGAAGGAAAGGGAGAGTCTGAAAGCCACCATATGTTTGGACAATAACGACGATTTAAAGCGGAAGCTTGAGTTTTTTTTAATGGTTATTTACATTCACTTAAACCGAAGCGCAGACACGCAAACAGCAAAAACACTGCAACAAAAGAACACGGGGAGGAACGGTTTTGTCATGACATTAAACAAAACTTGGGGGACTTATGTAAGAAAATCTCACCTCAATATGTAATATCAGCAAATGCAGAAGTAGAGAGCATATAGAATAATGAAGGTACAGTAGTCAATTTTACTGTAAGGTGCTTAAGTTAAATCCTCCTAAATGTGCAGAGTCTAAAGCCATCAGTCTGGTTCAGTAAGGCTGTGTTTTGTGCTTTGAGCTAAACAGGTGGCATACTGACAATGACAGAGCAGCATGCTGTTGGCGGGAAAATTGTGTACCAGTGTCATTATCTTAGTTTAGTGATAACATGTGCTGATATACCAGCTGACAGTATATCAGTAACATAGACAATATATGAAGAAAGGACTTGTCAGTATGGCCACTATTAGTTTGTGGAGTCCAGTCTCGAAGCCCCAGAGCTGAGCATTTTGGCTGTTGTCATCTTGGTCTTTGAAACACAATGTGACAAGTAAGGGCTGAACTGACTGAGAAACTGAGGGACAATGCACACTCAGACAGTCACGACTCAAACATGCACTGCTTTATTGGCTGTTTGACTAGAACCATGGCCATAATTTAGATATTGAAGATATCATTTTCTATTCAATAAGATACAGACTAATTAATCATGAAAGTGTTTGATGATATCATAGATCAGGTAGCCAAGATTTCACTTCCCACAATTGAAATTCTTTCCACAACCAGCGTAGCCATCATTTGCCACTGGAAGGAATGCAGGTTGGCACTGGCTTCGCTCTTCAAACCCAGAAGGGTATGTATGCCTTTATACATAGTTGGTGCTCATTACCTTTGCAGTTATGTAATCACAAACCAACATACTGCACAGACTGTAGTTCTTTCTTGTTGGAGGTAAAAAATTAGAGAACAACCAAAGTCAAAAATGATTCTTAGAAGGACGCACATGCTTGCATCTCATTTCTTTGTTAATCCATCAAACAGTGGTTCAAACACAAAAGACAAAGCAAAAGTTAGTAGGATACATAGCCTGGGCCACAATATTGATCCCTAGGGTCTTTCTGCTAGCAAACCTAAGAAAATGTAAGCCATAGTTGCATAATTGTAAATGTAACTGGGGTTTTTTTGTTTGTTGTTCTTGTTTGTTTTTGTTTTATATTTCCACTAAGTTCCTGAAGAGTGGTAGTCACTTGGTCTAGTTAGCTGTGTTGTCCTTTCAGATAAGAATTCTTTATCTGACTGTGGCTATTCCACACCAAATTCAACGCTTATAGATTACTGTTATTATCTGTTCTAAACACTTGCTTTTCATTGTCAGCCTTCCTTTCGAATAGGATCCGTTCCCTTCCTGCTCCCTACCTTAATCACTTCCACAAACTCTCCTTTTTCATCCACACACACACACACACACACACACACACACACACACAACACACACACACACACACACACACACACACACACACACACACACACACACACTTCATTCTGTCCCTTATCTAGATCCTTTGTATGGCGTAAATAAGCTTCAGAGTAGGTAGACATGCAGTTACTTGACATCGGGATTGTTCAGTTACCCTGACCTGTGGCTGCTCATCTCCAATTCAACTTTTCTCGATCCAACTGTGGCTCCCTCAACTGCCCCCCCCCCCCCCCCCCCCCCCCCCCCCCCCGCTTTGTTCTTTTTGCTCCTCTGTCTATGTAAGTGGATGGTGCAAGGATTCAAATAATAGGGATTGACCATGATAAAGTTTTGTTTCATTTGATTTCTCTCTTTCTTTAAAAAAAAATAAGGGGGGAAAAACAAAGACACATATCATCATTTGAAACCCAGTGGATAGAAGAAAAAAAAAAAGGTTGGGGGGTGCAAGTTCTGATTTTAGTTATTTTAATTGTCTCCATAAATTTGACTTAATTTATCAGATGAAATTGCATTATGATGATTGGCACAGGAGGGTATGAGAATTTTAACTGTTCCATGGCACGCTAATTAGTTGCTCACCTAGCCCAATTAGAGTGAGCAGCCAACACGTCACAACCCTTCATCGGCTCTTTTCTAATAAGGAACACAAACATTTCATCCTGCCTGTTTATGCTGCTCTGTTACTTAAGGCACACACGCAGACACACAGAAGGGTGCACACACAACTATTTGAGAGTTGTTCAATTAGGCAGCTTTATAATTTGATGCGTTTGAAACTTGGCTCAGTGGTGTTTACAGTAGCAGGAATGTATTTTATTGCTACGCATGAGCTGTTTGTTAAAGGGAGAGAATAAGAGTGGGTTTGCTCATGGAAGTTCAGCATTAAAGACAACTTTTTTGTGACGTCAAACCCCAGATAAACTGCAAAGCAATTCTTAATGATAACACCTGGACAATTATTAGCAATCAAGAGCCATAGCTGGTTTACAGCTGTTTTTGTGATCAGAATTTATAGTGGTGTTTTATTGGACTAAATAGTGTTTTAGATCAAATGTATGTTGTACTATCATTCTATCTTTTTATGAAGGTGTTATCGCGGGGGGGCTGGAGCCTCTCCCAGCTGTCATAGGGCGAGAGGCAGGGACACCCTGAACAGGTCGCCAGCCTGTTGCAGGGCCAACACAGAGGGACAGATGACCTTTCACACTCACATTCATGCTCTCATTCACACCTATGGGCAATTTAGATTAGCC
Organism: Archocentrus centrarchus; assembly: GCF_007364275.1. Classification (NCBI taxonomy): domain Eukaryota; kingdom Metazoa; phylum Chordata; class Actinopteri; order Cichliformes; family Cichlidae; genus Archocentrus; species Archocentrus centrarchus. Next base: position 12,305,483 of record NC_044360.1, read on the forward strand.
AATTAACCTAACCCAGTAAGTGCATGTCTTTGGAATGTGGGAGGAAACCGGAGTACCCGGAGGAAACCCACGCAAGCACGGGGAGAAATGCAAACTCCACACAGAGAGAGGGAGAGACCTGGGCCAAGGTGGAATCGAACCCAGGCCTTCCAGATGGTATTCTAACTGTGAGGCAGCAGTGCTAACCACTACGCCACCGTGCTGCCCTATGGAATAAAATAGCTTTTTTTAAATTCTATGACACCTTTTTTTTTATTCCAGAGTGTTCTGACAAAACCTACAGATGAAGAGAGGTGTGGAGCTATTAACTAATTACTGACTGATAACTGATTATATTAACCATATACCATAACATATCTGCAAATAAAATTAGATTTGATGACATTTACAGCAGTAGTCAGTATTTTTCACAGTGTATTTAGAAGAATTGAACATGATTTATGTTATGATCCAAGTGACCAGGGGTGAGGCAGAAATAGGGAGGAGGAGGGTTGCATGAAGGCAGAACAACAGAGAGCACAGAGATTTAAAGCACGCAGAATGGAAGCTGATTGGCTTGGAGAAGGTGGATGAAGATGATTGGAGGAGTGCAATGATGTCAGCACTGAGTTTGACAGTGTGGCAAAGTGGAAGTGATGTAAAGAATATAGCACCCAAACATCCTGGAAAGCAGGCAGATGAATGATTACAATTACTGAACTTATGCATAAGCTTCATTACTGTTTTATTTTTTAAGATTTATTTTGCTCCCTGGCAAAATGGTACATAAGTAATATAACAGCAAGACAAACAAAAATAAATATATACACTCACTCAAGGTACACCTTGCTAATACTGGGTTGGACCCTTTTGCAATTAGAACTGCTTCCTGTCTTAGTGACAGGCGTGGGACCAGTGTGGTCTTCTGCTCCTGTAGCCCATCTGCTTCAGCTTGAAACAAGTCTAGCCATTCTCCTCTGACATCAACAAACAATTTCTACCCAGATAACTGCTGCTCACTGGATATTATTTTTTTAGGCCATTCTCTGTAAACAGTTGTGTGGAAAATCCCAGTGATCAGTAGTTTCTAAAATACTCAGACCAGCCCATCTGGCACCAACAACCATACCACATTCAAAGTCAATTAAATCATCATTCTTCTCCATTCTGATGCTTGGTTTGAACTTCAGCAGGTCTTGACCATGTCTGCATGCCTGACTGCAGTGGGTTGCTGCCATGTACTTTCATTAACAAACAGTTATACAGGTGTGCCCAGTAAAGTGTCTGATAAGTGTATATAGGGAGTCACATTGGGAATTGGCCAGTTGTTTTTTTATATTGATGCATGCCTTGCTGACAGGTATCAGCATTTTGCATCATCAGTGAGAGTTGTGCAGTTTGGTCCAATGGTATTTTGGCATGTTGACAGATTTTTTTAAATTTTTAAATTTTACATACTCAGCAGTTGGACAATTATATAAAATCACATAACATATTAAATGTGACAAGATTCTTTTTTAACTGCTAATATTTATGAATCTTTAAACACAAGTGTGTGTGGCAAAAGGTTTCATTAACATGCATCAGCAGTGTGCAGTCGTAAGTATTCAGAAGTGGCCATTTAAGCTTCATTCAAGTATCTGTACAGCGATACATTTCTATTTAAAATAATAAAAAATAAATTGATTTTGAAGTTATGTCAGACATGCAGGACCACTGTGATGATTCTGTGGGCAGCTGAGTCTATTTTTGTCTCTTCCTCTTTCTTTCTGCCTCTCTTTGTGGGCACTCATCCTCCCAGATGTTATTTGCACCTGCGCGACATGCTGTGTCAGTCTTCTCAGTGGTGGCAGCATCTTGGCAGTCCTCGATGCAGAACCAATAATACAGAGGTGTGATCATAAACACATCAGGATCCTGGCACAGTGGCAAAATGGTACTTAAGTGCACACACACACACACTTATGTGTGTATATATATATATATATATATCCATCCATCCATTCGCTTCCGCTTATCCTGTTAAGGGTCGCGGGGGGGCTGGAGCCTATCCCAGCTGTCATAGGGCGAGAGGCAGGGTACACCCTGAACAGGTCGCCAGCCTGTCACAGGGCCAACACAGAGAGACGAACAACCATTCACACTCACATTCACACCTATATATATATATATATATATATATATATATATATATATATATATATATATATATATATATTAGGGGTGGGACTCGATTAAAAAAATTAATCGAATTAATTACAAGCTTTGTAATTAATTAATCGAAATTAATCGCATTTTAATCGCATTTCAATATTTAACATGATAAATATTAATTTAAGTTTGGTTGATGAATAAATCAATATACATAAGCTTAAACTTCAAAATCTTGTTTGTTTTCCCACCAGTCTACTACACAGACCAACGAAGGGTGGAAGTGCTCCTGTGATAAGCAAACTCCTGAAATTAAAGTTAAGCATCATAACTGGATAGTTTTATTCAACATTAATGTCTCACTTGTTATAGTTGGAAATTAATCATTCTCTCAGCTGTATTCCTTGATGTTGAAATGTGTTACGCTTGTTTTAACAGCTTATTTTGAATTAAAGACTTAAAATTAAACCACGAAAAGGAGAAAAAGTTCGTTCTCCGTTTAACAGCTGCTTTTACACAGCTGTGCTTCGCACTCACGGTTGCTAGGCGACATGAGCTACGCAGAGGTGACGGCAGCTGATATGAAGGCTAGCTGCTCACTTCCGGCCTTTGTGGTGTTCGTGGGCTGCGAAAGACGTGGGCCGGGTCCTTCGCAGGATGCGGCCCCTAATTTGGACATTGTGCGTCGATATAATCTGTATGCCGGGAACTCGTGCACTGAGAAACGTTCCACGGTGCAAAGTGCGATTAAAATTCGTTAAAATTTTTAACGCGTTAATTTCCCCGTAATTAATTAATCGAAATTAACGCGTTAAAGTCCCACCCCTAAAATATATATATATATATAATATAATAATATATATATAAATATATATATATATATATATATATATATATAATAATATATATATATAATATATATATATATATATATATGTATATATATATATTCTTTTTTTTAGATGGGCATTTTTAAAGGCAACCAAGATTTTAGTCATCACTGACTGGCTGCTTGCTACACACACACACACACACACACCACACAAGCAGTGTTAGTGGAACCATTATTAATATTTACTGTCATGCAAAAACGTGCAACCAAAGTGAAAGTTTGTTTACAAAGTTACTGAAAGATGTGAAAATTATCCATAGTCAATTATAAGCCTCAGCAAGGTCCTGTTACTGCTGCTGTAGTTTTTAAGTTCAGCTGTTGGAGCTTTCTTTAGCCTTTGAGGATTAGTTGGAGACCAACTGAGAAGATGTGTGTGGATGTATACTAATTCATTTTCATGGAACCTGCATATATACATATCTTTTTTGCATTTGATTATGGTCTGGGACATTTGTTGCATGTTAATCTAAATTATGCATACATAACCCAAATGACTAACTAAAAATGAAATCACTGTTTTAATTCCATGTTTGAATCTCAAAGCAAATGCAGATTGAAGGCAGATATATCTGCTTAGAACATTTTATATCTTATCTACTTCTTTAATTAACTTTGGTTGGAGCTTTTTAAATCTTTTTTAATATCGCCGTATCTAAAGCAAGGCACATGTGGGATGCTTGATACTTATTTTCAGATACCGAATGAAAGATGCATCAGCTGACATTTAAAGTGTTCAAATGGGTCAAAACATGAAAGTTAAATATCTGAGTTTCCCTACATTGGTGTGAAATAAAAAGTTAAAGTGTCAGTTGTCGATTTAGAATAACTTATATCATTTCCATCTTGCTTTACACTCATTTATTTATATTTTTACCCTGGGGGATATGATAATTAGTCAATTTAAACATAAAAATGTTTGTTTACTGGGTTATGTTGTCACTGAAAGCTTACCTCAGCTATGAGACATGTTTTTGTATGAGTAGTAATGCATGTACGTGACACATTTCCTCTAAAAACATGGATGTCCAAATATCTTACATTTTTAGATGATTTTTAACATGATCTAAAGAATATTTAGTTCATGTTAAAATGTCCAGGTTTTAGAAAATTAGAATTTTGTTACTTCTTGTTAGTACAGACTAAAATATTTTTAAAAACTATCAAATAGATGGGAAGAAAATTTGTACAAAGTTAAAGTTGTCCAGGGAAATATATGTATCATCATGACTTTGGTAATCTGTTTAATCTTTCTTTAGTGCCAGAATTCGTGACCTGCCAGGCTAAACTGTAATAAAATTGATGATCCCCTAACTTTTCTTCTAGGACGTGTGTAGAGCCCTGAAAAAGATGTTAAGAATGTGATAGTCAATTAATAGATATATATTTATTTATTTTTATTGGGCAAACATCTACTTTATTTAGTATTTAGTTAAAACAGGTGGTCGATGGCTAAATGTGTTAAAAATTACTTTAGTTTTTTTTGTTTCTTTCATAGATTTCTGGCATGATAATACCGCTTTAAGAATGACACAATGCATGATGGGAAGGAGAGTTCATGACAGTGATTGTACTGTGAAAGGAGAAAACTACACACGCTGTATGCTCGAGCCGGTGATTATTTTTGGTAATAAAGTTGCACAAAGTGAATACCTATTTTCATCTTTTTATTTTTTTTTAGTTCTTTTTAAGGGTGCAACATAAATTTTGGTGTTTCCGCCCGGTTCAGCAAATGTTTTCTACATAAGAAGTGATTTTTTTTTTGTGATGAAGAGGAACAACAGCTCGGCGGAGCAACACGAGCATGCTAGTGGCTAAGCTAAGCGGCTATGCACCTAACCAGATGACGTCTACTGTGAAAGGGAAACAACCGATGAAGAAACGAACGTGAATCTTTCCAAGCGGTGAATCAACCAAGACAAAGCATCATGGACAGTGAGTGGGAATCTGTATTTGCCGATATTGAGAAGAAGCTGGTTACTCTGTCACTAAATGAGCTAAATGCCCTAAGTGAAGCGTTAGGCCTGCAGCTCAGTGAAGAGGTGAAGTTGTCATGTCGGTTAATAAGAAGAAAAATGTGTACTCACTTGGAAAGCGAAGAAGTCATTTCTTTAGAAGACAGTGGATTATCAGTGTTGTTGACCACGAATGATTTAATAAATGACTTGAATAAGAAAACCGATACAAGTATTTTGTCAGGTGCTGCGTCAGAGCACACCACCGCTGAGCAACAAGTGGTCGTTGAGCAACCTCTGCTGGTACAAATCGGTACTACACCTTCGGTTTTACAGCCGCGACTATCAAGCAGCTCAGCAAGTTCTGAAAGGGAGTCATCACAAGCCAAAGACCAAGGACACTTGCATCCAATATACAGAAAGGATTTTCGGATTATTGGACAAATCGGCGATGTTGGACAAAAGGATAAACTGAACTTCACTAGTCTTGAAAGACAGATAGAACGAGGACAAAAAAAAGGATACGATGAGGGAGAGATCGTTGAAGCAGTGATCCAAGCCATTGTACCTGATGTGAAATTAAAAAGTTATCTGGAGAGTAGGTCAGAATTATCCTTGAACTCTCTCAGGCAAGTGCTTAGGACACACTTCATAGACAAAGATGCAACAGAACTCTATCACTCCTTAACACGTGCAGTGCAAGAATCCAAAGAAACTCCTGTTCAGTTCCTCATACGCGCAATGGACCTTAGACAAAAAGTATTGACTGCATCTGATAGAGCCAAAGCTGGACTAAAATACAATCCTGAGCTGGTGCAGACACAGTTTTTGCAAAACTATTCTGACTGGATTACAAGATGATGCTGTTCGAGTGGACATTAAACCTTACCTGCAGGACACAACTGTTAGTGATGAAGTACTTCTTGAGAAAATGAGTGCCGCCTACAGTGTTGAACTCGAAAGAAGGAATAAATATAAACTGTCGACCAGACAAAAAGAACATCAAAGTGGCTTCAGTCCAGGAAGAAGAGAAAAAAGCCAGAAAGAAATAGCAGAAAGAAAAGAAATGAAAAATGTTGGGAGCTCAAAGAAAAAGCAAAAAAAAAAAAACCAGACAGAAAAGCCAAACCCCATTGTGGAAAAAGCTTGGAAGCCAATAACAAAGTTATTTGTGAAGCTATCCAAAAAATCTTTCAACACAAGTCTCTAAACTTGACTCAGGCAAAAGTGAAAAAACTGAAGACAAAAAACTTTAAAAAGTAAGCCATTACTATCAAAGTTGTGTACGAGAAAGGAAAGAAACCCCAGGAAAAAATGTCGTCAATGCGAAAAATCAACCCAGAAGGAAAAATGTACACATTGTTTTTAAATGTGGAAGCAGTGAACATTGGCTATTGGTTGTCGGAAAAAAAAAAAAAAAAAAAAAAAAGAAAAAAAAAAAAAGAAAAAAAAAAAAGGAAAACTCAAACAGTTTAATAAGTCAACAAAAATTGAAGTACATACTGAAAATGTTATTGACAGTGTTGTTCCACAGAAGGATGTGCCTTTGTCAAAAAAACAGGGGAAAAAAAGACACAGCAAAACTAATAGGACGCAAAAAAACCTGGTCCAGTGCCATATGGGGGGTGTTCCAGTCCACCGCTCTTTGGGACACAGGATCACCAAGTGTCAATGTGGATCTAGACTGGAAAGGAAAAAGAAAAAAAAACATCTACAGATGCCGCGGTTCGATGTGTGAAAGAGCTTCTTGGAGGAGGGTATGTTAGAACCTTTCTGCAGCAAATGGCACTGAGATACCTTATGAGGGTTGGGTTAGGAGTTGAGTTCAGCCTTACAGACAACAGAGACAGTGAAACTGTTGGCCATTTCTTGTAAGCTCTCAGCCAATCACTAAGCAATAGTGGGTTTTCAATGTCAAGAAGAAACTCGCAAAGTCTAACATGTCATCAGATAGATAGAAACTCTTCCCAACAAGTTCTGCACAGTCTTGGTCGCAGCGTTAGACGTTAGGACAAAAAAAAGGGCAAAGGCAGTGTTCTCTGTGTACGTGAAGAACAAATCTATGGCAGAGAATCAAAACAGTTAAAACTAGGGAGACAAGATGTTATTATCCCAAAACATCAAATGTCCCAAAGTAATCTGTGGAAAAATTCAAGGGAAAAGAAAAATGTGCTTAAAAGGGACAAATATGCACTTTTGGAACCAAATGAAAAAGCACACCATGGCCAGAAAGGATTACAATAAAAACCGCAAACTAATACACATACCAACTGATGAGGGGAGCTCTAAAAATTTCAATTGTAGTTGAAAAACCACACAGACAAAATATTTTAGACTACAAAACAGGACCAATAATTGGTTCATTATTATCACTGTGGATCACATAACAGAGGTAAAAGAAGTCACAAGAAGAGGTCACAAAGTGAAAGTGGACATTGCACACACCAAAGACATGAAAGTGAATCAGATAATGAAGGAAAAAAAACGACAAACAAATATTGGGATCCACAACCAGTTGACATTTCACACTTAACGGTTTTTTTTGTTTTTGAACAACAAGACAAAGTGAGGAAAATGCTGAGAAATGGTAAGAGAGGAAAGTGATGTTTTTGCACAAAATGAGGTGGGATACAGGATGCATACCTGATCTGCAGATGGAAATACATCTCAAAGATAAAATCCCAGTGACAAAAACATTACAATTCAATCCCTCGCATTTGTATCACGAAGTGAAAAAAAGCACATCAAGTCTGCTCAGTAAGGGGGGGATACAGGAGTCATCCTTCTTCTTATTCATCACCAATAGTAATTGTGAGGAAAAAAAAGACTCTACCATCGGCTTTGTGTGGATTTATAGGAAATTAACAAAGGAAAAAAAAAGGAAAAAAAAAAAAAAAAAAAAAGAACACCCCGACAGACACCCATTCCAGGATGATTCAGAAAATTTTGGAAAATCTTGGTGGAAATTCCTGGTTCACGGTGTGCTAGACCAAGGAAAAAAAGCCTACCACCAAGGCTTTGTTAGCCCAGACAGCAGAGCATGCACTGCCTTCATCTCGCCATGGGGACTTTATGAATGGCTGAGGATACCATTCGGGGCTAACAAATGCCCCAGCTGCCTTTCAGAGGTATATGGAAGGTTGTCTTGGAGATCTCAGGGATGAGGTATGTGTGCCCTATCTCGATGATGTTTGTTTTTAGTTTTTAGCAAAGATTTTGACCAACATGTGGAAAGTGTGAGAGAAAAGTTTTACAAAGACAAAAGAATGTGGAATCAAACTCAGAGCAAAGAAAATGTGATGATTTCTTTAAAAGAGAAGTTGTGTTACGTTGGCCGTGTCATTTCAAAGGGATGGGTATCGGATGAACCCAAAGGAAAAGAGTAGAAGCATGCAAGTGCCAAGCCTTTGAAAGAAAGTCGGAGTCCCAAAAACAGTCAGAGAAGTAAGATCCCTGTAGGCTTTTTTAGGCTACTACCGATCATTCATAGCTGACTTCGCAAGGATAGCAAAACCGCTTTACGATCTGTTGTCACACCCAAAGACAAAGAACAATCCTTAAAGAAAAGTTCTATACAGCTGCCGCCATCTCAGTCGGTGGAATGGACGACATTGCAGCAGGAGGCACTTGAAAGACTTGTTGACGCTTTATCAGATCCACCAGTAATGGCCTACCCAGACCTTGAAAAACCATTTGTGTTACAGGTGGACGCGTCAGAGCAAGGTCTTGGGGCTGTTTTATATCAACGGCAGGAGGGAGTAAGGGAGTATTAAGAGTAATAGGTTATGGTTCACGTACACTCACTCCAACTGAGAAAAACTACAAACTCCACTCAGGGAAGCTTGAATTCTTAGTCTCTGAAGTGGGCTGTCACTGAGCGATTTCGAGATTACCTTTTTCATGCCCCACACTTTGTGGTGTACAGTGATAACAATCCCTTAACATATGTGATGAAAAGTGCTAAACTGAATGAGTAGGACATCGCTGGGTCTCAGAATTAGCTGATTTTTGTTTCACTCTGAAGTACAGACCCGGTAAAGTCAACCGAGATGCTGATTTTCTATCTCGCAAACCTGCTGAAATGGACAAAATGATGTCAGCATGTACAGAGGAATGTAAAGCTGATGACATTACAGCACTACAGCAAGGACTCAAAGCAGATCACAGTGGTGATACTGACTGGATTTCAGCTATTACATGCAATGTAGATGTACTGTCACAACTAACTGTTCCATGTGCAACTCCAGTTGAGCCAATAGCAGTCAAAGACATCCAGATGGCTCAACACGAAGACCAAGTGATACAACGAGTAATCACATTAAAGCAGCATAATGAGAAACTTAAATACAGGGATAAAGTAAAAGAGCCATCTGAAGTGAAACGATTACTGAGAGAGTGGCCTCATCTTTATCTGGACAAAGATGGAGTTTTACGACGAAAGACAAAAACAAAAAGAGAAATCAACTTGTAGTGCCTGCTAAGCTCAAGAAATTGATTTACCAGCAACTCCATGAAGAAATGGGTCATTTAGGTGCAGACAGAATGATCTCATTGGCCAGGGAGAGGTTTTTTTGGCCAAAAATGCGAGAAGAGATTGAACATTATGTTACAAGAGTCTGCCGCTGCTTGAAACAAAAAAACCTAACCGGAAAACCCGAACCCCACTACAAACTATTACAACCTCTGCGCCTTTTGAGCTAATATCGATCGATTATCTGCATCTAGAGAGAAGTAAAGGGGGTGTAGAGTATATTCTGGTAATAGTAGATCATTTTACTAAGTTTGCGCAGGCTTATGCAACACCTAACAAGTCTGGAAAGACAGCTGCACGCAAAATCTTTGATGACTTTATTCTGCGATTCGGATACCCTGCCCGAATTCATCATGATCAGGGAAGGGAATTTGAGAATGAGTTGTTCAGGAAGTTACAGAGTTACAGTGGGATACAACATTCAAGGACAACCCCTTACCATCCCCAGTCTAACCCGGCTGAACGTTTTAACAGAACTTTGTTAAGCATGCTCAGAACACTGGAAGAGACGCAGAAACCTAACTGGAAAGACTATTTAAACAAAGTAGTACATGCATACAACTCTACAATGAATGAATCGACCGGCTTTTCACCATTTTTTCTGTTATTTGGAAAAGAGCCGATCCTACCTATTGACCTACTGTTTCCAAAAGAGCAAAAGCCGTCACAGTCTCATCAGGACTATGCAGACAAATGGCAAAGGTCAATGCAGGAAGCTTACAGCATTGCACAAGAAAACAGAAAACAGAAAAGCAAGCAAAAGAGGACAAAAGTATTACAACAGAAAAGCCTGGAGCTCAGAACTTCAACCTGGAGACCATGTTCTTGTCCAAAATCTATCTGAAAGAGGAGGACCTGGAAAGATACGTGCTTACTGGGAAAACAAAATGCATTTATAAAAGAAAGAAGAGGGAAAGATAGTCCATTTATGTGGTGACACCATTAGATGGTGAAGGAAGGGAAAGAATCCTTCATAGGAATGTGTTATTACCCTGTCCTTATCTTATTGATGGTCAAGATACTAAAGGACCAAAAAAAAAACACAAACAAAGGAGACGAGAAGGTAAACAAATACGCCAAATCAGAGATCAAGTTCAGGAGGATTCTGACAGCTGTAGTGAGAACGAGTATTCTGTGTGGATTGCCCGTCAAAGTCAGACTACCAGCCTCAATCCGCATGCCCCAGTCTTTCAGTCCAGATCAACCAACCTGCAGAAGAAACCCAAACTAGGAGACTTGTAGGAAGACAAAACCAGTCTCAGGATGAGAATGATTCTGCTGACATCAGTAATCAAGTGGACAAGAGACATGAGGAAGGAGACATTCAGAACCAAGACACAAGTCAAAATCCAGGCATGGATACTGAGGATCAAAGACTTGAACTTGAAATGCTGAGGAAGACAGCAGTGTTTCCTCGGAGGGTGATTGGGAGGTGGAAGTGGAGCAGGAGCGACGTTCCTCAAGGACACGTCAACCAAAATCCATCTTTACATATGATGAGTTAGGGAAACCTAGTTTCACATCTTTGAAGAAATAGGAATAGTATTTTGAACTATATCTAGTTGTAGTTACAGCTAAAGTTGATTGAAAATGTTTTGTTACTCATTTGGTACAAAAATATTTAGTTACGAGTAAGAGTCATTTTGCAGAAATGTATTTCTAGTGACTAAACCTACACTTATACGTTATTGATGCATTTACAGAAGGAATTGAGTGTGTTATCGGGTAACACAAAAGTAGTCTGTAAGAGGTGGTACTACATTCAAAGCATGTTTAATGTGGACACATTTAATAAGGTGGAATGGTAGATTTAGCCATATGTGACTTAATGGACTTGGGAGGCCTACCAATGTACCAATCATTTAAGTTGATACACTGAAACAGGAATATAGGTAAATGTACTTATCCTGTATACATACATTTGTAGTCATTTGAGGTGTAATGTTGGTTATCGTTTTGAAGAGCAACATGTAACTAAATGGTACCTGGGTGAGTTCAATGTTAGAAGTTAGTAGTAAGGATACATTCTTTAGGTTTTTGGAGGGTAAAATGTTTTGGAAACATTTTATTATTTTAGTAGGGGAGGATGTAGAGCCCTGAAAAAGATGTTAAGAATGTGATAGTCAATTAATAGATATATATATTTATTTATTTTTATTGGGCAAACATCTACTTTATTTAGTATTTAGTTAAAACAGGTGGTCGATGGCTAAATGTGTTAAAAATTACTTTAGTTTTTTTGTTTCTTTCATAGATTTCTGGCATGATAATACCGCTTTAAGAATGACACAATGCATGATGGGAAGGAGAGTTCATGACAGTGATTGTACTGTGGAAAGGAGAAAACTACACACGCTGTATGCTCGAGCCGGGTGATTATTTTTGGTAATAAAGTTGCACAAAGTGAATACCTATTTTCATCTTTTTATTTTTTTTAGTTCTTTTTAAGGGTGCAACACGTGCTCATACACAGCTTGAATGAGCATGTTATACAACAGGCAATAAGAATCATGGCTGACTCCCAACATCCCACTTCTCTGAATATGAATCTTTGCCATCAGAAGACTCGGGGTGCCAAAGTGCAAAACAAACAGCCTGAAGTTACCGTTTGTCCCGCCTCCATTAAAGTGCTGCACACCATTGTTAAAGACTAGTAGAACAGAGCACTATGTAATACTTTAACCAATTTTTCATGCTTAGAAATTCCTTTCTGTTTGATTAAATGGAATTAAATGGTCTAATGCTCTCTCTAATATATATTTTTAGTATGTGAAAAAGAAAGTTTTCACAAGACTCTGTGCAGTCCCGAGAAGAATTAAGTACACCCTTATGCTCTGTAGGAAAATAGCAACCAGGTGAGCATTCAGGTGTGTGCCAACACTATACCACAATCTTTTCAAGAGCAAATACACCCCAAGGTCAGACCATGCAATGCTCAGAGGAACGGCAAAAAAACAAGAGCTATATCTCAGGCACAACAGGCCTCAGTTAGCCTAATAATGTTGATATTTATGACAGTACAATTAGAAAAAAGGCTGATCAAGTATGGCTTGTTGGAAGAGTTGCCAGGAGAAAGCCTCTTCTCTCTAAAAAAGAACATGGCAGCATGGATTAGGTTTGCAGAGTTGCATCCTTAGAAACCATAAGACTTCTGGAACAGTGTCCTTTGACAAAACCAGGTCAAAGTGGAGGTCTTTGGGCATAATGCACAATACCATGCTTGGAGAAACCAAACACACCTTTCAAGCATGGTGGTGGAGGGATAATGATTTGGACTTGTTTTGCAGCCGCAGGACCTGGGCATTTGCAGTCACTGATTCAGCCACCAACTCCTCTGTATACCAAAGTCTTCTAGAGTCATATGTGAGACCAACTGTCAGACAACTAAAACTTGCTGAAATTGGATCATGCAGCAACATTAAAAGGACACCAGATGTTCAAGAGAATGGCTGAAAAAGAAAAGAAGGTGGTGCAATGGCCCAGCCAAAGTCCAGATCTCAACCTCATTGGAATACTGTGCTGGGACCTTAAAGGAGCTGTGCGTAAACAAATGCTGCAAGAAGAGTGGGCCAAAATTCCTCTGCAATGATGTGAGAGAATGATAAAGTCATACAGAAAACAGTTACTATGGTATTACTGCTACAAGCTATTGAATCATGGGGTGTACTTATTTTTTCAGAGGACTCCTGTGAAGATTTTTCAAATGACTTTATATACTTTCATTTACAGTTCTTGTTTTTTACACTGCCACAATGGGTTTTAATTCAATCAAAATGTGATTGAAGTGCAGATATTCAGCTTTTAATTTGATTTTAACCGAAGAACTGTATTCAATATTTAGGAATTACAGCCATTTTCATATATAGTTACCCATTTTCAGAAACTCAAACGTAATTGGACAAACTAACATCATTTTAAATATGGGTATTGCTTTTAATATGTGGATAAAAATCCTTTGTCACAGTGGGCTATGTGGTAGGCAGGAGATGGACCCAACATGCAGGACTTGAGAACAGGAAAACTTAACTTCATCTTTATTTGTTGACTGACCACAGCTGGAAGGAACCAGTAGCACAAACTAGGAAAATTTACATAACTAGAAAACAGATGGACAGCGAAACAAACAGCGAAAAGAGAGCCATAGATGACAATGCAACAAGGAACAAGGGGAAACACAGAGAATAAATACACCAGGAATGAGATAATTGGAAACAACTGGGCAGGACTGTTTAGACTTTGACAATCAATGATAAGCCAGCCTGTGCAGGGCTAAGGGTATACCTTGTCCTATGACAGTTGGGATAGATTCCAGCCCCACCCCCGCGACCCTGACCGGAAGAGAGTGGATGAATGGATGGACAATGAGAAGCCAAGAATGAGTTTTCTTGACTTGACTAGATGCTGTTAAGTTGTTTTGTCATCAAGCACTTTAGTTGTCTTCTTGGTGTTGCTGAGCTGCCACATTCTGTTTAAGAACGTACCAGCTTCTTGATTTGGTCACTCCTATTTTAATTTTTTTTTTTTTTTGCTATCTCTACCTTTATTTTGAATTTTCAGCCTAATGATGGTTTCCTTCACTTGCATCAACATCTCTTTGGGCCTCATATTGAGAGTTACAGTGAACAACTACAAAATCCAACACTTGGGATTTATTCCATATCTTTTATCTCCTTAAGGTGTAATGGAATAAAGAGGGAACGGACCTTACCTGACTATAAACCTGCTTGTCAGTGAATTGTCAAATTACTTTTAATTCTCTGAAAATAAGGGACTGTATAAAATAGTTGTTATTCCAGTTGACACAACAGTTTTGTTGAACCTCTTCAATTAAAGCTGAAAGTTCACGCAACTTGATTGTTTGATTTAAATACACTGTGGTAGGGTACAGAAGCAAAATTACAAAGGTTGTGTCAATGAGTAAAATCTTATGTCATATGAACTTGGGTTAATAGCTCACTATGAGAATGTTACCATGCTGATGGTAGAATTTAGCTTCAAACCGCCAATGTCACAAAGTACAGCACCCCCACAGGTGCTAGTAGAGCTGTTATCATCTGGTATATCAAAGTGTCACATCTAACCTCTTGCAGATTTCAGTTAAAAGAAATCATGTGTGCAAATATCTCCTCATGAGGTAAAGAGACATAATGAACTAGTAGCAGAACTCTTTCTACCAGTCAATCAAAACAGTATGATCCAGTATTATCCTGCAAGCCTGCCTGGGATGACTCTGATTAGTCCTGCATGAGGAGCTAATATGAATCTAACAACCAGGACCAGATGTGTTCTTTATTCAGAAGGCTGGAGAGAAGGAGGATATTTATCAGCACTTAGCTTGATTGTATAAGTGCAAAGAGATAAACAGAGTAAATTTGGGGTGCTTAAAGGTAGACATGCAGGCAGGCATGTCCTGTACGTATGTCCAGGTGGCACGCACAGTAATTCGTTATTGCATTCATCCTTTTATTCTCCTTTGCTTATCTTGATTATTTCTCCCATCCTTTAGATCTCTTTGGGATTTTTAACATCTGGACGTCTGGATGTCCAATTCAGAATAAGCAGTCAAGCCAAGAATCTGCTAAGGAGACAAAAAGGATGAGCTCGGTTACTCTGGCCTTTGAAATTCAGCTGTTATCCAGTACATATAAGGATTCAAAAAGCAGAAATTGTGCTCCACGAAAATTCATTCATTCATTTCTTGTTTTTCTGTCATTTGTTTTTTCACTGTTGCACTCTCATTCCTTATCACACAGACACACACGCCCCACAAGTGCTTGGATTTTGAACTGTAAAACCCCGATTGAATTTCTTTCTTTTATGAATATTGGGTGATCAGTGTTTGACTAGCCAGGTGCACAGTTGGTAAATCACAAAAAAGGAGAAGAGCTGGGACTTTGGGAGGAGAGACAAAGCAGCATATGGTGAGCAAGTGGTTGGTCTATTGCATACTGATACAAACAAGTGATTCATGCACTTTGGCATTGTATTGTTGGATGTGGGGAAAGCCCTGTAGTGGCTCAAGGAGGAATTAGTCCAACTGGGTCTGTCAAAGCTCCGAGCCATGCTGTTAAGTTATCTCAAGCATGGAAAAGCTTCAGTCTATCCCTGGTGTGCTTGTGAGACAGAGAATGGGAGTAGATGTGATTTGTTCTAAAATTCTGCAGTGATTTTTTATTTATTTATTTTTTTTTAAGATTGACTTTCAAGTGCGTTTTTGTTTTGTGTGTTGACTGTATGCTTACTGAGGGGCTTACTGAGGAAAAAGGGTCAAAAGATTAATAATTATATTCAGGTTCTTTATCTAAAAGGATGTTCCATACCACTGATAGTGATAATTAATTAGCTTACTCCTTTGGGGTATTTAAAACCCTCGATAATCTGACTTTGTTCTGACGGAGTGGCTTCTGACTACTGACAGATGGGACATGGGGAACAAGGCAAAACAGGAAAGTCGAGGGTGAGACAATGTGTTAACTTGCAGAGTCATTTGTCTACGCTGCCTCTCACTGATGTTTGTTGAAGTGCCTCCATTCACTTTAGCAGTCATTTTTAATTTTATATGCTAGCGCTGAAGAATAAGTGGGATTTTGTGAAGGACATTGTGTAACATGCATTACAATGATACAGTGCTGACAGCTTCTTCACCTTGAGTCTGGCACTGACTGTATCTGACAAAACATGCAGCTATTGAAGTAGAAGCAATCTCACTGCTGGTTGAATTTTAAAGGGGCTCTACTAATCTTACACATGAAGATTAATTTCTTTTTTATAAGAAGGACCACTAAATGAATGTCTCTGCATGAAGACAACATATTCTGGGGTTGTGCAGAAACTTTCTTAAGTCTGAAAGAAAAAACTTTGATAATGTGATTGGGATCACACTAGGGTTATTCTGATTCTTCTGTAAAGACCCATATGAACACATGAAATGTACTTATTTGTGAGGCAGAACATCAAATGAAAGATTATAATCAAGTTGCATTGCGTGAAGGGTCACAAAGTCACAGTGACCTTCCGTCTGCTGCCTCAATTTTCACATTCTTTTGTAAATCAAAGCTTTATAGAAGCACAGTACTACATCACTGGAGCTTAATTTTGATAAGAGGGGGCAGATATGTCAGTGAATGGTGTGGCTAGTTTTAGGAGGCGCGCCTGGCTATAAATGGGAATGAAAGAAAAAAGTTCACATATATTATGACAAGGTGAAATATTTCCATTGTTCTTTAAATATAAACAGATATGTTAAAATGAAATAGCTGTCTGAGTTTACATTTTTCTTATCACACTTACTTAGAGTTCACTTGCTATTTAGAGTGCTGTGCAAAAGTCTTGAGACACCCCTCATTTTAAAAAATATATATTTTTGCTTCCAAGGAGCCAGGCTTTCTTTGTTTTAAAGTGATCAATAGTTTTCCAGGCTTTCTACAGGTCTGTCAAAGTGTTTCTTTGGACATTGGCTTCTTTTTCATTTATTTTCAGTCCAGTTCTTGTATCTAAGCATAAGCATAAAAAAAGCACCTAACTCAAGGAATGAACCAGTGTTGTGTCTACACATGACAGAAAATATACACATAGTGGAAAGCTAACAGAAAGACAAAGAGCAAGTTTTAAATTGTATCTTTAGGCACTTTGTTACCAGCAGCCTATTCCAAAAACATATAATCTACTAGCCAGAATCGTATCTTATAACTCAGCATACTGTGCAGTGTGTCCTTGAAAGAAATCTGAGGAAACTGGAAAAGTGAGGGACAAAAGAAGAAGCAGCAGATCTAAAACACTATTTACAGCAGATGAACAGTATCTGAAAGCCATGTTTGTTAGAATATTACAAGAACTCCTGCAAAGACCTGACACAGGATCTGAGAGATGCATCTGGCCTTTCAGCTGATCCATCTACTGTTCAGTGAATCCTCATCAGAAATAGTCTCAGTGGATGGGTGGCTCTCAGGAAGCTCTTCTCAAGGAAGGAAAACAGGGAGAAAAGGGTGAGTTGTGCCAAATTGCAAAAGAACTGGACTGAACATCAGTAACAAAATCAATCTTGTCAAAATTGGTGGAATTATGAACAGAGAAAGTACCATCATTTTTTTTTTTATCCACCATTCAGTAGCATCTGGAAAGTGTTTGATGGGCAACAGCTTCATTTATCAGCATGGCAATGATCCCATTTCAGAGGACCTGAAATGGGAGAGGAATATCACCGCAGTAGTCAAGAAAGCAGCAACAGCTCTACTTTCTATGAACACTGAAGAGAAACAACTTGTCTCCTGAGCTGCTAAAGTCCTTCTACCACTGCTGCATTGAAAGTGTCATCACATACTGTATCACTGCATGGTATGTCAGCTGCACAGGCAAGGACAAGAAATCTCTCAGCCAGATCGTAAGGTCTGCTGAGAGAATTATTGGACTTCCGCTGCCTCCCCCGGATGACATCTTTAAGACTTGCTGTCTCCGCTGTGTACGCGGCATTCTGCAGGATAAGACTCATCCTGCAAACCATCTCTTCACACTGCTTCCTTCTGGCAGGCGCTTCCGGGCCATCTCAGCCCGCACCTCCAGAGTACGGAACAGTTTCATCCCCAGGGCCATAACAGAACTAAATAACCAAATAACCTTCCCACCCTCTACCTAGCACAACTACACTTTATAGGAATATGCAGTGTGCAATATGTGATGCCTTGATGTTTGACTTATGCTTTTAATATATATTTATGTGTGAATGTGTGAGTGCTTTAGTGTGGTTGCAGTGTGTGGATGGGAGCATTGATCTTTTAGTGGTTGCACAAGCAAATTTTGTTGTGTATATCAATCGGATAATAACAATAAAGTCTAGCTCATTAGAATTTTAAAAACTCTTTTAAAAACTTTTTGCCTCATATACTGTATTTCCATTTATTATTCCATTGATCTTTCAGTGGTTACACAAGCAAAGTTTTCTTTTTCGTTTCTGGTTTTGTTGAAGACGCTACTTTAAACCAAGTCAGCTGGATGCATACTCCTGAAATCTAAAAGGCTAGAAATGAAAAAAGGTACCATCAACATCTTTCTGAAATAAGCCCCCCCCCAATAAATAAATAAATAATATTTTTCATTTTTTAAGTGGTAATTCTGCCTCTCACTATTTTTCTCTTTATGTCAGACAACTGTTCTGATGGTGTCTCCAACTTTCGTGTCAGGTTGAATCTAAGCTAACCTACTGCTAAATCAGAGCTGAGTGTAATGATGATTGACTCCAGCCTTAAGTCAGCATGTGTCACCCATCTAGTCTGAAAGAAGCACTTTCTATCCACTAAGCTCGACTGGATTTTGATTACGCTTTGTCACAAGATGACACAAGCGCTAACCACAGGCTGTTGACCTCTGAGTGATTACTGGCTGATTGCCCTCTCCATGGTTTCCCTTATAACTGAATCACTCGGGCTCAAATTCAAACATTTGGATGCACAGCAATTGCTGGTTATGTTTGGAATAACTTTCTGATTATCTGAGATTGCATGAGGGGTTTTAAAGTATGCATAGCGCGTTAATGAGAAATATGTGGCCAGATATTTTGTGCAGCCATCTCTACTTTGAAGAGTTTCCATGGCTGTTTTTTTTTTTTGTTTGGTTTTGTTTGGTTTTGTTTGCTGTTCTCACTGCTCATCTTTTCTGTCTGCGATCTCCTCTCACCCCAAGCAGTCTGGGCAGATGGTCGCCCCCCTCTGGTTCTCCCAGAGGTTTTGTCTTGTTAAAAGTGAGATTTTCCTCCCTATAGTCACCAGTCCTTGCTCAAAGGCTATGTTAGATTTGTCTTGATGGTAAGATCTTTGGCATGAGATGGCATGTCGTGAAATAAGTTCTGCAGGGAGACAGAGAGAGACTGGGCTTACTTATATATTCTGCTGACAACTTGTTAAAGGACAGGGATGACAGTAGAGATGACAAGTCATGGTATGATCAAGGTTAGCGCTAAAATTCCTACAAAAATACTGAATTCTTTGGGGAGAGAGAGGATTAGACTTTTTATTCATGTGAAGAGAGGGATGTCAAGATGCCTATAAAAGGGAAAATACTGGACTGAATGTGTATGGTTGAGACACAAAAAGCCAAACAAAAGTTGAAGTTGGAGAGAAGAGAAAAGAGGGGGATCCATGTGAAGCCTGGATTGCTAGATAATTCAACACTTCATTTGTATGCTGATGCCAGTATCTCATTGCACATGTGACGAAAGGACGCAGTTACATACACACGGAAACCACACACAGAAAAATCATCCTCAGGGTGTTAGCTTCTAATTATTTCTACCCCCCCCCAAATAAAAAACGCATTCTAAATTGAAAAAAATCAAAAAGCCCTCCAGAAAATCAAAGACTTGTGTTATTCATCATATCATCACCACCAGTGCCCAGTGTCAAAATACGGGAACACACAGTAATCAGTTTTCGTTCTGTAGATGCTGCTCATTTACATATTAAAAGAAACTGTATGGAAAAAAATGTTTTGATAATTATCTCTTAGTGGTAGTAATTTGTTTATGGGCACAGATGTGTTTTCCAGAAATATTTGCCAACATGAGGTTTAAAACCTTTCTAACAGTTTGTCTGAGCTGTAATCATCAGTAGAAATTACTCATGCTGTGAAATTAGAAACATAAGATCAGACAGGCAATATTTTTCTCTGAGTATCACCGAGAATAACCCAGAGTGTGGTTCCTATGAAACACTTTATGATTTGGAGCAGTGATGCATGCTGTTTTCATGCTGTGACATTGTTCTAATTTTTATCTACAATGCCCTAAAAGACACATCATTAAATTGTGAAAGAGATCCTAACCACTGCATCTGAAGGCCTTTTTTTTTTTTCCTTTTTTTTCTTTTGTCCATTGAAAATGCCTTCTTGTCCCTCTCTCTCTCTCCTCTCTCTTTCTCTCTCTCTTTCTCACTTCATCTCAAATGTTGGTACATATAAAGTAATACTTATATATATGGAACATTATAAGTAATACTTATATATGTTCCATATGAAGTATTACTTTGTTTGGCAAACAAACATTTAAATTGTGCCCCAGAGTTGTATTATTTTCTTTGCTTTCACCATTCCAAAGGGATTGTTGCAATGATAGAGACTGCAGCCTGTTCATTTTGATGACCAGCCTCAGACTACAGTTTATGGCTGAACTAAATTTCTTATCACACACATCTCCTTTGAGACCCCTTTTTGACTTCAGAACGGCCTTAATTCTTCATGGCATAGAGACATTCCTCAGAGATTTTGTTCCACATTGACATGACATCAGCAGCTGCTGCAGATCCATGATGCAAATGCCCCATTCCACCACATCCCAAAGGTGCTCTATTGGATTGACATCTGTTGACTTTTGGAGGCCATTTCATTGTCATGTTCAAGAAACCA
Source organism: Archocentrus centrarchus (assembly GCF_007364275.1). Classification (NCBI taxonomy): domain Eukaryota; kingdom Metazoa; phylum Chordata; class Actinopteri; order Cichliformes; family Cichlidae; genus Archocentrus; species Archocentrus centrarchus. The sequence continues at coordinate 12,326,379 of NC_044360.1, forward strand.
GTTTGAGATGATTTGAGCTCTGAGACAGGATGTTATCCTGCTGCCATCAGTAGATGGGTACACTGTGGTCATAAACAGATAGACATGGTCAGCAACAATACTTAGGTAGGCAACAATGTTCAGTTGGTGCTAAGGGACTCAAACTGTCTCAAGAAAATATCCCCCACACTATTACACCACTACCAGCAGTCTGAACCGTTGATACAAGGCAGGATGGATCCATGGTTTCATGATACTTACAGTACACCACATTCTTACCCTACCATCCAAATATTGCAGCAGAAATCAAGGATTGTACGACCAGACGATATTTTTTCCAAACTTGTATTGTCCAATTTTAGTGAGGCCAGGCAGTTTTCTGTTCTTAGTGGCACCTCATGTGGTCTTCTGCTGCTGGAGCCCATCTGCTTTTTGTTTGCTGTTGTGTTCTGAGATGCTCTTCTGTATACCTTGGTTTTACAAGTGGTTATTTGAGTTATTATTGACTCCCCGTCATCAGATAACTGCCGCTCACTATATTTTTTTTCTGACCATTTCATAAAACCCTAGAGATGGTATGTGGGAAAATCTGACTAAACAGTAGTTTCTGAAATACTTAGTTCAGCCTGTCTGCACCAACAACTATGGCCATGTTTAAAGTCATTTAAATTAACTTCTTCTTCATTCTGATGCTCAGTTTGAACTTCAGCACGTCTACATGCTTAAATGCATTGGGTTGCTGCCATGTGATTTGTTGATTAGATACTGTATTTATGTTAATGGGCAGTTGAACAGGTGTACCTAATAAAGTGACCATGCATGTATGTCAGAGTAGCACTGGAATACCAAGATGTTGTAGTTTAGTATATGAGCTGTTGACCCAGAGGATTCCTTAAAAGACTTGTTCTTTTCACATAAAAAAGACATGGTTGGATAAGTTGAATGCAGATTTACCTGAGATTATTGAAATGGATTAATTGCTTTAGATTTAATTTATTTATCTTGAGCTTGAATTGATTCATTTAAGAACTTTAGCTTTTAGTGTTGAGATTACTGCGTCTAAGGTCTTTCTCCCAAGATACTTTGTGGAGTGAGTGTAATGGAAAATCCCTAAATGATCTTTCACTTACTTAGCACATGCAGAATCATTGTTTGCTTGCACCTCATACCATCATATTTTGCAGAGATCAGCTTAAATCATAGGTTAACCAAATGGACGTGGGTACATTGGGTGTACTGAGTAAGCTGTGTAAACACTGTAAACAGTGTGTGTACATAAGGTGCCCCAGTTGTTTAGCTATAAGAACTGTCTTTGTGTATAGTTTGGTTGGTCAGACATCTGCAGCAATTAGCAGACATTATTTTGACTTGACTCGGGCTCCTGCTTTGCCTATTGTGTTAATGATTTTGTATGATTATGCAAACTGACTGATATTACATTCATTCTAATCTTTAATGGTTTGTTGGGATCTTTTTATTTGGAAAGGTGAAATTCCACCGCAGAGAGCAGTTTTATCATTCATATTGATATTTTGTGCTATTCTCATACTTCAGTTATCAGTCTGGGTTTAGCCGTTTTGTGCAAAAAAAAGCTCTGAGCATTTTCCATCTCAGTACCCATGAAGAAATTAGGTTTACTGCTAGGCTGGCAGCAGTGTTTTCATATTGTTTTGTTAAAGAAAATCTATGAAAATCAAAATCCAGCTTGGCTTCAATTTGTGTTTCCAGGACGGTTATTAAATGTGATGCATATTTATTTGTAATATTCATTCAAACAGGATTTTTCACAATTCAGATGTGAATTTTATTTCAGGAAAATAAACCCAAGTGTTTGTAGTAACCTCATCATATATTTCTTGTGGATTGAGTGTGCAGTTACTAACAAAAACAATTGTAGTGTATTTTTTTCTGACTACACTGTGCCGTTTCTATCACTTCTTGCCCTGCAGTGAACTTTGTTGGCAAAGCTTTTCACTCCTTTTTCTCTGGATGTTATTCCCTTCAGACAAAATTGGATTGAAGAAGCATGTAGCTTAAGAAGAATGTACCTTTTTTCTCACTTAACCTTTGCATATAGAACCTTGGTTTTTTTTTTCTTCAGTGAAAGGTATAGATTTGTTCAGGTACTATGCAGGTAAAAAGTTATTTCCATATTATTTCTTGGTAACCGGGCATTTTGTTGACACCTTTGAGTTGGATCAAAGCGGCCATTATGAAGTGAAAACTGTCTCTGTAGACCAGTGGCCTACAGTAACTGTTATCAGTGTGCTCATGCACTTCTTGAGGAATCAGACAGTGTGAAATTGCAGGACGCTGAATGTTGAAGCTCAGCTGAGAGTTTTGTGTTTATCAAAGCACTCATACCAGGTGTGCTGGACTAGAACCACAGACTGGCATCTCTTTATATTTTGTATGACTTGGGAAAAAAATCATGACACAAGAACAACTATGAATTTTACCTGGGGATTTCTCACATTTTTTTTCTATTTACATGCTTTTTTACGCTTCAGGTAAGATATATGCAGTGAACATTGTGCTGTAGGTTATTCCCAATGTCCCGGATGTAATTTACAACCTTCATTTGAAATGTTTGCTCTTTTAGCCTGGTGTAGACAATACTGAAATAAAATCTATTATATCAATATTTGCCCCTATTCTAACTTCATTATATAGCTCTTGGTTCTCTGCTTTGAATCTCTACAAAATATGCAAGATTCTTCTAATACCCACAGATTAGCAAATCCATGAGGTCATAGACGAGTACAGAGCACACCCAACGTGAACTCCACAACATTAACTCACCACATCAGCAACTGTCTCAGTCACCCCTCTCATCTCCTTACAACAGGCACAAAATTATGTAAGTCTCCACACACATATACGGCAGCATCCAGATGGAAAGAACTGGTTCGGCACTAACAGGATGCAAACAACCTGCTGATGGGAAGGCGCGCACACACAGTGTCATATAGCCTACAAGGCATTTGTCTGATGAGAGTACTGTAACATGCTGGAAGTATTCACCACAATATCCTATTCATGTCTCAACCCACTCTATATTTTCATAGAAATATTGCCTGTGCGCTGGGAACAGGAAATGTGGGCCGAGGGTCTGCAGTGAGTCTGAGCAGGAAAGCTCTGAGGTTTCATTCCACAAGTCCCTGCAGCCAGGCGTAATTGGCTTCCACATTCCTCCAAGGATTACCACTCACTTCGTATTTGTGTTTATATTAAAAAAATTAAAACATTTGCTTTGGCTCCCTTAATTACACTCAGTGTCAAAACAGACACTGTTTCCACTTGCCTTATTTTTTTTTCTTACATTGGGTAAAATAAACAAGTGAATGAACATTTTTCAGGACTCATTGAACACTCCCATAAATTTATATTTTTCTATTTTTTACACGTATGTATCTGTACTGTAGTAGGCTACTGATGTTGGCAGGCTAACAAATAACCTGAAGATATTTATTTGCACCCTTCTGCACCATTGCGGTTAAAATGGCTAGCAGAGGAACTGATTCTTTTTTTATTATTATTATTTTAGAACTGCAGCACTCAGTTCTGAAAGAATAAATAAAAAAGAAGGTATGTATATATATACACACACACATTTTATTTTTATTTTTTTTGTAAAAGTCAACAACTTGAACCTTTGGCTATGACAGTTTGACAAACATGTCTGAAATATGGAGGAACCTGACTATATATGATCTTGCATGACTTACATAGACTTTTGTCAGTGCAATCTGCCGCTGTGTGCGATGACTCCCTACGGTTCCCCAGAGCTATTGTCTATGAATGAATGTGGACTTCTTTTATCCCACGGGTGTGCCACCTGCCGGTGCGTCACGGCTGCCCTGACCAATCCCGACGCAGTGACTCTCCGTGCGCCCTTGGAGATCCCGCGGTGCTCCTTACATCGCCGCCCAATCCACGTCTCTGTGACAGTAGAAGGTGCCGAGCCCCATTATCTTAGTACCGTTAGCGCTTCAGATGTGATTAGATTGGACTGCCGTACTGCTGCTGTGCCAAACATGGACGCGTGACAAGTTTGACTGGATTGTCTTTTCCCCATCTACTTGTGCCGTTTTTGACCGCGCGCATCCGTGAATGATGTGAGGTAGGTGGGAATAAGACAAAAAGCGAAAGTTTTGGAAATAATTTGTCAAGAAAAGTATTTTTCCCCTCCCAGAAACGATTTGCAGCTGCTTCATTGTGGAGCGATTTTCGTCCCACAACGCTTCACTTTAAAGTTCCAGAGAAAATATATAAAATTATTATATGCACATGTCTCCAAAGCGAACATGTCATATTCAGGATAGTAATGCAAGTTCGTTTTAGATCTGCTTCTGTTTAGATGCAAGTTTGGGAAAACAAGTGCCACTGCTGTACGCCGGCTCAGCATCCTGCCCAACCCTTGGCTCTCTTCACATGTCTATCCTATAAAAAGACGACGTGGCTTCTGAAGCATTATGCTTTATTAAAGTTTATCAAAATCACGAAATCCTATCATGAGTAAAATCTCGAATTACCAGAAGTTCGGAAAAAAAAATCAGAAAAAGAAAACCATTGCCACCAAAAGAGGTCGTTCTTATTGCGCAGCCTGTTCTCCGTCTCGTGGCACATGCATCATTATTTGCTTTCCGGATATAAAAAATTTGTTTCTCTATTGCTGTGGACCGGGAAGCAAATTAATTGTATCATTATACGGCAAGTGGAAGGCATTTATTAATTGGGGTGACTGTTTATTTATGATGTCCATAGATGGCAATGTGAAGGAATGTTCCCTCTCAGTGAGGGGACATTTCACTTTGCACTGGATAATGAGTAAGAGCAGAGGGAATGGCATCTGTGCCATAGTGCAAATATTTTTCTTTCAGCCCACTGCAGCAGTTATTCATCACAGAAACCAGAGTGTGAGTTTGACACCACAGTACCTGTATACGAATCACAGACTGCTCACAATGGCCGTAAACCTTGATAGTTTTAACATTTTAATATCTTTCATGTATCAACACAACCAGCATGTTTTTATATTTATATATCAACAAAACTATTGTTAAGGAACAGGGCGTCAAGTTCCACACCATGGTCAATGCCGGGTCTGTGACGGGTTCTGTTAAAGGTTGAACAGGAATGTGTTGTGATGATTATGACTTTCCGTCACCTCCTTTGTGGAGAAAGGTGGCGAGGACATTCACAAAAAGGAAAAAGACACATGAGAGAGAAAGGTGAACAGCAATAGAGCTTTCATTGTGTGATGTATTGTTTGTGCCCTGGTCAATATTGGTTGGCTAATATTTTTTTCAGGCTTTCCCCTCTTGATCGATGGTTTTGTTGTGCATGGTGCTGCTGTTGTATTGATCATCATTATGTCTTTTCCAAATGGGCAGTGGGTGGAGGATAGTACTACTGACCCTGGCTAAGTCTAGATGGCTCCAGAGAGGATGAAAATGTCTTTGCTTTTATCTTCTGCACCTGTTGTTCTGTTTGTAGGTTCCCAGCTTCGTGATATCTGCTGATATAAAAAAAATCAAGATATGAGGTTAGCCTGTCATTTATAAGTATTTATAGGAGTGATGTGAGGTGTTAATCCTCTGTAGTTTACCGTAGTTCAATTTGATCATAGTTCGGACTTGTTGAAAGTTTATTGATAAAATCAATGCTGCTTTTACACCTGTATGGCAATACTTCAAACACTTGATTAGCTGAGCACAGAATCAACACTGGAAACTCTGACTTCCTGTAAGAATTCTGTAAATAGTTTGTAAAAATCCATATGAAAACAGTGACAGATTTCTACATAAATCCCATCTCATCCATTTCCGTTTTTAATTAAATCATGCCAGATGTTTTCAGCTGGTACAGATAGTTGTGTATATAAATTAAAAAAATTACCAGCAGAATGAAAAAGAAACACAAGAATGCAGAATATTAGATGAAATAAATAATGTATGATCCAGACAAAGGCATCAGTATAACAGTAAAACCCTGAGGCTGCAGTGTACTCTGACTGGCACCACCAGTCTACTTTTAGAGCAGAAAATAGGAGACAGTGATGGGTATTTTACAGGAGTCAGCTGGCCAAACAGGCTGGCTAACTCCCCCATTGGGTTTCATTAGAGCTCGTCTTGATGTTAAAGCCTGTTTAATCCACTTTCACAGCCACACAGACCACAACCGAGCAAAGAACAGTGTCTATCTTTAGACAGCACATGGGCAGAAACTTTTCCATCTCAGCTCAATTATTAAAACAATAACACAAATTCCTTGTAGATGGCCTTTAAATGTCTCGGTTCGAGAGGCCCACTGCACCAAACTGTGTGCTGCTGGTAATCACTAAAACTGAGGGAAATGGTGTTTTCAGCTTCAGATAGAAGAGTGTCAATCAGTGGCTGCTTAGTTATCTTATCCATAAACAGCTTCGCACCCCTTGCATCTCCCCTTGCTCCTCGAGTGAGTAGTTGGGCTGCTGGAGGGTGTGATTACAGTAAAGCCTTATGAAGTGAGTGCTTTGCCTGTTTGTCTTTGTCTCGGCTCTCTCTGGGCAGCTACTGTTGTTGTCTCAGGTTCATAGCGCCTGTTTTGCTTCAGAGACTCAATGCTGGGAAGACACTGGCTTCAGACACCTAATGTGACATCTGTGACATTTAAAGCAGAAAAATATATTTATGTCTGCAGTCAAATACAAGGCCTACAGAAGGGGTTTGATCATGGTAATACTGGCACTTAATGGAAATAACATGTTATTAACCAAGCATTTATTTGGCTTCCCAGGGCTATATTACTTACAGTATTGCTCTGTTGATGCGGTTGAGGTTTTTATAGCCAACATAAGTGTGTTAAACTGACAATCATCACTCACTGACTTCTGCTAGTTTTCATAAGCTTAGCTGGGCAGCCCCGTATAGTTGGAAATAAGGGGCCTCACTTCAGGGCTGGTAAAAATTCTGCTGTATGTTTACCTTAGGATATTGTGCATGTTCAACACACAACTATCCGCACACAATTCAAGATAATGCAGGTGACATATAGTTAAAGGGTCAGGCATTAGCCAGGAAATGAAGAGTGATTTATAGAGCTAGAGTGCAGGTAGTTCATGCTTTCTCTAGGTATATAAATTCTGCTCAATTTACAGGTGAATGTGTCAGCTGTAAATTTTACTGTAAGAGTCAACTGGCAGTTCTGCAATACAGTAGACACGAGTGTTTCCATACATGTTTGCAAATGGCTCACACGCTACGATACACTCAGCTTCTCTGAATTTTCAGTCATTCTTTTGCTCCCGCTGTAATATGTCACTGCCTCGTTTATACCCTCACACTCTCTTGACAAAGCCAAACTTCACTTGAGGGAATTCAGATTCATGCCTAATACGACTGCTCTCTTATGTTTGCATTCTGCCAGTTGCTGTCAGATAAGTCAATAACTAGTTATCCTCCATCATTTTCAGGGGAGGTCCTGCGGGATACATTTGAGTCAAAAGATCGCTTTACTGTACGCATAGGGAGTGGGGAAAATAGACCAGGAACACGATAACAGCCAGTAATAGAGTGCCAGTGCAATATGTATGAGTCAGAAACTACAAACGGTGAATGGATCTCCAGTTCAAATGTCAGAGAGTAGTGACGGGTACAGGAGAGGAGAAATTTGACAATGACAGATGTTTGAATTTGCATGGACTGGCCTCAAACTCTCATCCATATGTTCCTTTGTTCCAATTAATGTTGTTGTCATTGAGGGCTTATTTATTATTCTGAGTTAATATACTTCCACACGGTATTGATTACAGTAAAGATTGCTTTGTAAATTAAACTCTAACATACGGTGTGCTTTTGTTTCCTCTCTGCAGCACAGTTTTGTAGCTTTCGAACGTTGAAGTAAATGCAGACTGAAGAAAGTTTTAACAATAATATGCTCCTTATACTCATTTGAGCTAATGTGAGCTGAATGGTTAGTCATCTTAATAAAATTTTATGTGGAGATTAGTGTTTCCATTTTCAAGTGTTAATAAGATGGCAATTATCCTCTGTTTACACATTTGTTTTGGCTTCGGTTTCATAATATTCAACAGCTAATAATCCTGAAATAAACAAATATGGGACTCGTTTAGAGAGCAGAGACTTGATACCTGTAATTCTGGGCGAACTGCTATGACGGATGAGGAGAGAGTGTAAGTAAGAAAGAAGAAAGAAAGCAACAATGTGAAATACTTCAACTTCTAGGAGCAAAGCAAACTCTGAAATAAGCTATTCAATAATCCTAGGACACCGTGCACTTTTTTCATTACAGAAAGAGTGTCTTGATGTTTTAAGGATATTTTTCTTCTAATGTTACTCTGTATTGTTTCCCACACTGCTGAATTTTCCAAAGACCACGCCTACACATTTTCCTGACAATGGAGCACTCACTGTCTTTTTTTTTTTTCATCAAAAGATATAAAACACTTATGTACAATGGTCTAAATTGCCAAAATTACCTGCTTGAATGTTCAGACTTATCAAACATATTGTCTGACATGCTGAAGAATGCTACTTCTCATCATTAAGGCAACACTATGAGCTACGCAGCTTGCTTTTATGGGGGTATGATTGCAAAGTGACAATGATTTCTGGCAGCAGGATATTTTATACAATTTTTCAGCTTGCAGGAATACCACTCACTCTGTCACAATTCAGTGCATTTTACTTAAATTGCAATTTCTTTCATTTTCTTGTTCTTTACAGATGAAAACTGAGTCTGACTGTGTTCTCAGCTTTGAACACTTTTATTTCCTTTTGCATAAACTCAACAATATCGCTCCTGTAGAGCCAAGAGGGTGATCTGCTAATGCACAGGTCAGTTCCCACCCCTCAGCACCTTTTATTGCACTCATAGTAACACTGCAAGTTGGTATGCACTTACCTGTCTGCTACGCGCCGCTGCCCCAACACACACATGCACAAACACGATGAAATAGACACAAGCGCACAGTGAAAAGGAGATGTAGCACAACCAAAAATTATAGTATAATAAACTTTTTTTTTAACAGCAGACATTTTGACTTTTCACACTAGGGAAAGCACAGGTGAATTACTGCTTTACCTGCCACAGTTTTACCTGCCATGACTTCCTGGGACAGATAATGGAACTGAGTCACCTGTGCTTTTCCTACTGTGACAAGTCACAATGTCTGCTGTGAAAAGGTGAAACTGCATTTCAGACGCATCCTGTGCTGAAATGAAACATGAAACATTTGAATGCACCATTACCACCATTTCTCCTACCATTCACTTACCAGCCTTAAGACCACCCCCCACGACAATGATAGGCTACTAATGGCATGCTGAGATTGAAGTAATGCTATTATACATAGTAAGTGGATGGTTTACATTAAAATATAAACACTTATGTAATAAAGCTAATGTATATCTAAAATTCAGCATGAAGATTTTTGTGTCTGAGACAGATGTATGTGTAAACAAACAGCTGTTACAACAACAACTGCTTCATTAATTCTTCTATTTATGTTCCAATCAGCATATGGTGCAGTCTTATAGTATATCTGCCTGAGCACTTAGTATGCTCAGGCAGATATATTTCTGGAAACTTTTCATTATCTGAAATGATGACAGAGGAATCCTATTTTGCTAATGTCACAACAAGGATCTCCTAATTTAAAACTGAATGAGAAGTGTTTGAAGTCTAATCATTCAAACACAAAGTTAGATTACTGTATATGATGTTTTAAGATTTGGTTCCTGTCACGATGAGCTTGTCAGATTTTATCAGTAAATAAGTTCTTTTTAGTATTTTACCATGAAATGTTTGGCACGTTCCAACTGAAAAATGGCTGCTGTACCTTTTTTAAAAAAAAAAAAAAAATTCAGTTCTTTGTTTCTGCATGACTCTCTCTCGCTTTTGTAATCCAGCTCATCAGGCTCATGTCAAGTGGGGCAAATTGTTTGCCAGGCACTCATATCCTGACAAAACAACATTTTTTTGGATTTGTAATGGTTCATCTCCAAATCATGTCAGAGGCTGTGTGAGGTGAACAACTGTCTAACATAAATTATTTTAGCTCTGCACCTTTTGTGCCCCCCCCCCCCCCCCCCCCCCAAAAAAAAAAGCCCCAAGGGTGAACCACATCTGATTAGCCTAAAGGTTTAACGAGTGACAGAAATGTAAAAAATATTGCCTGTGTAGCGATAGATTTCCTGTTGTTTTATGAAATCACCTCAGCCTCATGCTTTTTTATACAAATGCAATTCCAAATAATATATATATATATATATATATATATATATATATATATATATATATATATATATATATATATATATATATATATATAGACACACACACACACACACACACACACACACACACACACACACGCATACACACACACACACACACACACTCAGTTTAAACTTTTACATGAAAAGAGGGCAAAAAAAGGCTGGGAAAGTGAGGCTTACAAAAAAAAAACATTATGCAAATAATTAGTTTAGGTCAGCAGTATGATCAGATATAAAAAGAGCATCTTAGAAAGTCAGAGCTTCTCAGATGCACAGATCTCAGACGTAAATATAATCAGAGGTTCACTGCAAAAAAATACATCTACACATTGTGGAACAATCTCAGAATAATGTTCCTCAACATAAAATTGTGAAGACTTTGAGTATCTCATCATCTACAGTAAACAATATCATCAAAAGATTCTGAAAATCTGAAGAAATCTCTGTGCGCAAAAGGCAAGGTCGAAAATCAGTATTAGATGCCCGTGATCTTTGGGCCCTCAGGCAGCACTGCATGGTTCTGTCATGAAATCACTAAATGATCGAGAAACATTCACATTTTCTCTGGACCAAAGCTCATTTAAAATGGATTGAAACAAAGTGGAAAACTTCTGTTCTGTGGTCAGATGAGTTGAAAATCTTTTTGGAAAACATGGACACCGTGTCCTGTAGAGTAAAGAGGAGAGAGACCATCTGGCTTATTATCAGCCTGCATCTCTCATGGTATGGAGGTGAATTGGTGTTTATTGAATTGGCAGCTTGCACATCCAAAAAGGCACCATTAATGCTGAAAGGTACATATAGATTTTAGCGCAACATTTGTTCCAATTCAGAGAATGTTTTTTTCAGGGAAGGTCTTGCATAGACAGCAAGACAATGCTAAACCACATACTGCAGCTATTACAGTACCATGACTTTGTAGTAGAAGAGTCAGGATGCTGAACTGGCCTACCTGCAGTCCAGACCTTTCACCAACTGAATACAACAAAGAAGACCCAGGACTGATGAGCAGCTAGAATCCTATATATGTTTACAGATGGTTGTTAAAAGAAGAAAGAATGCTACACAATGGTAAACATGTCTAAACTTTTTTTTTAGATGTGTTGTTGCCATCAAATTCAAAATGACCTAGTTTTTTCTTAAAATTGTACATTTTCTTAGTTTAAACATTTGAAATGTTTTCCATGTTCTATTGTGAATTAAAAAAAAAATCGGTTTATAAGATTTGTAAATCATTGCGTTATGGTTTTATTTACATTTCACACAGCATCCCAACTTTTTTGGGTATTGGGGTTGTAGATCAAATGTGTTTAATCTACATTCATCCTGCCTCCTCATCTAGCTAATGTGTCTTAAGCTGCTGCTTTAGATCTATGAAGTAAATAGGTTCTTTTTACTCTCTTTCATTTAACACCTGTTGGACAACTAAAACAGGCTGAGTGATCTTCTTCCAAATATGAACACATAGAAAAAAAAAAAAAAAAAAAACTACTCAAGGAGCAGCATGTAGGATAAGAGAGACAGTGGTAAACAAGCTATACAGTCCTGAAAAGTTCACATGGGGCTTTTTTTTCTAGGGGGATTTAGAGTTGTAAATTACCCAATGTGCACACCTGTTAGAGGTAATATTTATTCTTAAGGTTTGACCTGTGCTTCTGTAGAAAACCGCAGCATTTATTAAAATCCTGCACCTGGGTTCGGCTGGATGTCTGATGTGTTGTGATTTTCATGAGTAGTGTCAGTTTGCATAGACATGCCAACACTGATTTTTACACAGTTTGATTGGAAGGATATAGTACTATGTACCAGGTTCAAGGCTGTAAATGGCATTCTGGGCTATTATACATTTTTCTAGAGGAAGAAGAAGAATGGCTTAATAGTTTTGGAGCAGATGCTGCAGTCATGCTTTATGGGTCAAATATTGATCTTACAGTTATGACATAGTTGTTACACACCTGGTTTGTATAACACTAATTCACTTATTCCCAACATTTTTTTAAACTGCACTTTAAATGATGATTGAAGGTTGCCTCTGGTGTAGCTTTATGCGTATCTCAGTATTATCACTTCTCGGAGCTCTCACCAAATGTTAAAGTTGAAAATCCATGTTCAAAGTAAAGTCAAGTGAAAAACTCTTCATTAGACTTCTTTATGTTTCCCCTGAAGCAGGTCTGAGAGCAGCAATTTATGCCATTCTTGAAGGGACCTCAATCCAGTGCCTGTCTTTGAATCTACCTTTCTCGTCTGTTTGACTGACATTTAAGAAAGAAACAGTCAGTTGCAGAACTTGTATGAGGTGAGGGCAAGATGTAGAGCAAGCCCTTGGGCTAAACTCTGTAGAGGGGAATTAATTCAAGACAAAAAGACCCCCAGCCTGCAGGCATTTGACATTTACATGCGTCTAAAGCAACAAAAGTGTATTTGTATTTGTTTCTTTAGACTTGCACCAATTTGTTATACTGTCAGTGAACCGGTAAAGAAGTGTTTGGTTCAATACTTTATTATTTTTTACTGCCCAGTGAGGTATTCTTATTGGACAGGTTGAAAGCTGAGACTGGAATTAAACAAGATGGACACAGATGTGCACTGTTTTTATGGGGATTTTAAGTTTTTCTAAATGGAAAGTAGTGCAATACTTTCCTGCGGCAAGGGAAGTGAAATGATTCTAAAAGCTTGTAGGAATCTCTACAAGTGCTTCCACTTTAGCTGATTGTACAGTCGGTGTCAGAACAAATTGTGTTATTGCAACATTAGGATAATACTGCACTGCAGAAAGTAGTACTATATTTATCGCTTTCAGAATGGTAAGAAAAGGGCAGGTATCAAAACTAAATAGACAGGGATTCATCCAACTGCAAGATAATGACCCAAAGCTTCGGAAGTAAAGACCTATGGTAGGTTTCAAATGATCAAACACCAACACAGTCTACAGACTTTAACCCCATCATGCTGATTTGGCATGAACTGCAAAGCAGGATGAAAGCAAAGCAAGCTAAAAGTGCAATAGTGTGGGAAGTATTGGATGAACTTTCCAGTGATTCATTTATATTGGAGATTTTTTTTCTTAAAATTAAAAAAACGGTTTTATTTTAGGACCATAAGACTCTGCATTATGTAAATTTTAGTCACCCTGACAGATTTTTTTTGAGTGCACAGCCCCAAAAGTTTAGTTAAAAAAAAAATATGTAAGCTTAACATTTGTTTTTGCTACTGAAAGTAATGCAGAACAACAGTTCTGATTTAGTCTTAATCCAGGAATGCCTGTTTTCCCTCGGTGGTATTTTCATTCCTCTACGTTTTGTGAACAGCACAGTATAAAACTTAATAGATCTTAATATATATAACACCTACCCAGGGATTACTTCCACTTAGCAAAGTGATAATAATCTCAAGTCTGTTGCAGGAATGTGTGTAACTTGGCATGACATGAAAGCTTTGTTGGAGAAGTGCAGTGACATGAATCACTGGACAAGGCTTTAGGAGCAGTCGTCTGTTTTTGTTCATCCTTGTCGGCTGTGGAAACCCTTGGAAATAACTAACACGGGGCACACACCTTATCAAATATTTTTGTGAAAGAAGAGGTGCAACTGTATTTGTCTGCCTTCGATCTAATATCAAGCCAGAGTAGAAAGAGCTCAACAGATTCTGGAGGTATTATAGAAATGAATCGACATGAGGGAGAGTTAGACAGCCATAGTACATTAAATTTAGTGGCGTCTTTAGGATGATGAGCAGGCCAGAAGCAAGAGAGGGTGGATGGAATTGCAGTGCGAGTCTCCATACAAGTTTTTTGGCAGGGTAATGTTGGTATTAAAAAAGGAAACTGTTTATTGGCTTGGTACCCTCTGTGTTCTGATGAAATGTAATCATAACCTAGGCTGAACATATTTATTGCATACAGAGGCAACACAGCAGACTTGCAGGAGCACATTATTTATCAATATTCCGTCAGCTAAAAATATAGTGTAAACATGAAAATTCAATGGTTGATTCAGCTTGATTTATACATCTGGATTCCTGGCACGAGCTCAGTTTAAATCTCTTCAAATGAAAGAGGCAAACAAAGAAGACGAAGGACACTATGGGCTTGTGTTGTCGCGTTGTAGCAGGGCTGGCAAAGGCACAAAGGAAGGCGCCATCTTAGTTTTAGTTTGGGAATTTTGCTGCTTCAAACAACCCTGCTTGCGCTGAGGAGGATGAAGGAGCACAGCTGATGTTGTGTTCATATAGATTAGGAGGCACAGTGCAGATTTGCTGTTGCCTTTTTGGCATGACATTGCATCTCAGGCATTCTGTATTACTGTCAAAAATATTTATTCTCATATAGATTAACTTTTCTCACATTCAAAACATATCACACGTATCTTTTTTTTTTTTTTTTTTTTTTTTAGCAGTAATGCTGCCTCCAGCTCACCTGTGTTATTGAAATTAGCTGAAAACAAGAAGGGCAGGCAACATTACCTTTAGATTAGTTAGCAAGCCAACGAACAGCACTTTTATAAGTCAGCACAAAAGATGTTGGCTCACATCTTACTTCGTTTGGATCTTTGGAATTTTCTGTTTTCTGTGTACACACCGCCAGTGGAGCAGAGGAGACGCTGTCCTGCTGCAGCCTGAGATCACAACACTGTGAGTGCGTGTTTGTTTGTTATGTTTCCTGTACAAGATTCTGGAATCGTATGAACTTATTCATATTCATATTTTTGGAAGAAATGCAGCAGACTTATTGCATCTTGGTGCTGTGGTAATTTTAATAAATGTTACTCTGGCAGACACAGACAACCATAGGAATAGGAGTTCTGTGTGTTCACTGAGATGAACTGACTTCAAACAACAATTACATTTACACTGGCACTCTATTTTTCCTGCAAACAAATTCTTCTGCCATATAATAATTTATTAAATTCTATAATTACGTTATAATCCCATGCATAGCTTTGAATAATAATAAAAAAAAATATCAATGGATACTGGAAGTGTGATAACAGAAGGCGTTCAGCCGGTGGGGTAAACTGTTGCAGCTCTTCTTTCAAGATTTTGTGTATTTCATTAAAAGACTACATGTTGTTGATGAGCCTGAGTACTCCTGAAGTTTTCTTCCAGGATCAGCCACCTTTTTGTTCTTTCCTGCTGTTCATGTTTACTTAACTACTTTTTTTTTTTTTTTTTTATCCAGATTAGTCTCACTAAAGCGCTTTAAAATAATCTCATTAAATCTAATTTTCAACAGAGGCACGAAGGGGCAGTTAAGAGTTTGTAGTCATCTTCCTCATTTTCCTTAAGCTCCTATCATTACATCAGTCACATCCTGCTTAATCCTTAGCTGGTGAGAACCACCAGGGGAGACGGATACCCCTGTGACCTCTTTGCTGTCTCTCTGTTTATTATTTGTACTTTGGATATCAGGATCTGAGGTGATATAATAAGTTAACAATGATCGACCGTTCTTTGGAGAGCTAGTGAAACACAGTCTGAGTAATTTCCCTGGTTTGGTAATGACCCTGTTTATTGTGTCTCAGCTTTGGCAGCAAGTTTGAGCATACTGCTTTGATTTCCATATATCATAATCAGGATGTGGCAGAGGTTATTTACATTGTTCACAATCCAATGTTTGGGCTCCTTCCTAATTCCGTGGTTCACTTCCAAGAACTATCTTGTGCTAATGTGAAGAACGTTAATCACATTACTGCCAGACCTATGTGTTTTAATTGCTAGTGGCTCGGCGCAGTTGGGATTTCGACCACTTGGCCTGTGCTGTAATGCTTTGTCAGTGAACAGTAACATTAACAATGCATGAATACTGAGAGCTAGAGACTCTGTAGACGGTTGAAATTCCTCATGTGTTTTGACTCTTTCAGTCTTTGCAGCACCAGGTGTCTAAACCAAGATTTATTTGTCTCACCACTGAATGTGTCTAAGAGTACCTGAAGGGTGAAATGAGAAATCTGTCAAAATGCTTAAAACACAGTTATGTTCTAATCAGGTTATTTATGTGAAACGGATTGTCTGGACAGATGTTTTAGATGATGCTGTTTACTGAATAATTATTTTAGTACAGAAAAATGCGCAGCCCTGTAACTTTGAGAGGGCGTGCTCATTTAAGCAGGATTAAACTTTAATGCATTTCATAGAGCTCTGTCACACAGACTCTACAACACACAGTACACTGTGATGGACCATCTTATCAACTCTCCTGCAAAAGACTGTAATGTGTACTGTTGTTAATGCATGGGTGCAGACAACAGTGAAGTACTTAGTGTAACTAAAAATGGCTTAACCAAGCAAATTGATTTAATCTTACTTTATTTGGGTGTACAGGAGGAGGAGAGCTTCAGGGAGAATTCCTTTGTGTCTTTAAGAAATGGTTCAAAGCGCCATGGAAACAATGAAATGACAATTCATAGTGCAGATGTTTGCATGCAAGGCAGACATTCTTCCCCTGGAGCTGCAGTCACTTTTCTTTGTTTTGCAGAACAAATTTGAAAACCTGACTGCTGCCAAAGCATAAACATTTTCTCTTAAGTTATGTAAGTTTGTTATCATTGCTTTCCCATCACTGGAACGGCAACAATGTAATACCTCAAAGGAAATAATTACTATGTTTCTACCTCTGTTTTTGAGTTTCATTCTTGTATTAACAATATGCCGTGAATGATAAGAGTAGTAAGTGACAACAAAGTTGACAACAAAGTATGACAACAAAGTTTTTTTTTTTATGTCGTATTGTTGCTGAATCATTGCTTTGTGAGTGTGCACTTATTAGGAGATTTTGGGGGCTGGTTTTGATAAATCTCTTGCTTAGCTGTTAGTTATTTTATTTACCTCTCTTGTACTATCTTTAGTCTTTGGAGGTCTTGATGTCAGAGTATTTTTTTCATAGTTGCATAATTCAGAGAAATGCAGGGAGTGGAATAAAAAAATGCCTCATCTCTTAATAATTGCTGAATTTATTTACTCCTAGAGTGCTACTGGGGGCATCATCTTCACAGATTTTTTTTTTGGTTGTTTTTTTAGTCTAGTACACAGGCTTACAGCATGTACTTCTTGTTCTTCTTCTTTATCTTTCATGCACACTTCACATTGATCTCCACCCCTCCCCATTCCTCTATGCAAATACATCATCCCTCACTACCATTAACAGGTCTTGATGTAATTGAACAAGCGTGTTCACACTCAAAACAGTGGAAGCGACGGGATGTAGCCTGACTTAACACAACACTTGGCTAAGCAGCAGGGTCATTTGATCTCTGCTTGTGCTCCATCCATCAGAATGACATATGCAGATAGGCTGCTGTACATCCATAAGACCTCTACACATCAGCGGCTCCCGCTCATATGTCCTGTCTGAATGCAGCTGTGTATTTTTTTAACTTCCTTTTCTCTGGAGTTTGAAAGACTGAAACATCTCCTGATGTATTATATGTCACCACTGATATTAAGCTTTTTACAACGCAGAGGGAAAAAAAAACCCAAACCAAAACAAAACAGGATGGTGTGGTGCAGTGGAAATTTACATTCTCCCAGGAACTTATAATAACTTTGCTTAATTTGATAACTCACACCTGCTCTTCCTTTGGGTCATGACAGGAAGGAATAAGAAAAGATACAAAGAATAAATGACTCTCCTGAAAGTAACAACTACAAAAGTTAGACTCTGACTACAAAAGTTAGACTCTAATCTGTGATGCCTGGCTGAACTTACACCCTGAGGTGATCCGTGGACACAGGAGTTGAGAGTTTTGTAGACTCATATGTGTAAACCTTAAAAAAGCTTCTGTATTATTGCCACGTGAGTTCAGAACCACAGAAAACATCTAATGTGAAAGAAACAAACTGATCCCAAAGCGCATCATCAGTAAAACCAGCGATATGTCTCTCAATAGAATTTGCATGTTCAACACGTTCTGCGGTTGTGCAGTTTTATTTTTATTAATCCCAAGCCAGCAAAATATTTTTGACATTGTCTATCAAAATTTAATGATATCCTTTCCAACACCAGCCATCCCACAGAGCCAACAGTGTCCTAACTTTTTTACAGTTATACTTGATTTTGCACCTCTGAACATATGGCAAGTGCAAGGTGTCATGTGGACTCAAGCGACTGGCCTGGATGAAAAGAAAATGGAAAATTAATTTAGCTCAAGTTTGAGCAAGCAGTGTATCGCATTTATGATGAATGATTATGAGTGCTTGAGTTTTTCTTTAGGTCTCAGATTTCTTCAGAAGTAGGATTCCGCATGTGCTTTTAAATTCTTCTTTATGAGTGTCTGACTGTTTTTTTAATACTCAAGGAGATGTCATGGTTGGCCCTGGATGTGTGTGCAAATGCATTTTTGCTCAATCACTGGCCCACCGTTTGCTTACACAGGGTATAATGAACCATTAATTCACCGCTGTCACTTGCAGCCCACAGTCAGTCTAAGCAAAATGAACTCTTGCTCCAGCAGAGCAAAGAAGGAGCAAATGCCACTGTCATTCTAAACATCAAACTGTGAATCAGTTTGTGTTGCGTTAATAAGGTTGTTACGCTGTTCTGTCTAATGCGTTTTGTTCTGATAGTGTTTTGCATTTTTGTAATTTTGTTGCCTCTCATTATTCCACAGCCTATGCTGCGTGTATTTCAGATTATCAACAACAACTGATTTTCTGTCCTGGTGGGTGATGGTGCTTCTTTTGATTTATTTTTTTAAATAAAGCACCCCTCAAACACTGAACAGGCTACATGTTATATATCAGCTACCACGCAGGTATTTGTATGTAAGAGATTACCTCTAAAGGTGCTGGGAGGGGGTTTGTAACAGAGTTAATTAAATAAATAGTGAAATTATAGTATTACCCTCTCGTCCATATAAGGTCACTTCTGGCTCCAGAAATCTAATATTGCACCATCCTTCAAAACTGGACTTCTCTCATCACTGGGTAATATCATGTTGGTTATGTTTATCTTTTATACAGTCTATGGTTTTGCCAAACTAACTGCTTAAAGAACAAATCCAGATTTGATACATAGACTATACATCACATATGTCCGATTATGAGCCAGTCCCTTTCCTGCATGTGCAACACGTGCACAGTGATGCAGTAATGCAGTCAGTCACAAACCAGCTGCCTCAGTATGAGCCTCGGTTTGAGCAGACAAAGAAGCTCCTGTAACTTACTGCAGTTTGGGAGAAATTGTAAATTTTAATAATTTATTTTATTATAAACTGAAAAGTTTGCATTGAAGAAAACTGATGCAAGGTTCATTTGACCTTTTAATGCTTATATCACCAGTAACACCTTTTGACTGTTATATCAGTGTTTTCTCTTAGGATAGTTTCTACTGTGATCAGAATTACTATAAAATTGTATTTTACAGTTTGTGTTTTTGATTCAGTTTCTTACTTCATCAGGAAGTCTCTCTCTCTCTCTCTCTCTCTGCGCATGTTTTGGCTTTATTACTGCCTTATTACTTCACTTTGAAAACGCTCCACAAATACAGCACAGATCTCATTTCCATTATTGCTCATTTCCAATATGTTCTGGCAGTGAAGATCTTGGGGGTCCCCCTTACTGTTTATGACTTGCTGTTTGTGCAGCATTAAAAGGTCAAACTGGACAAATAACTCGTGAAAAGACAAACAAATGGCCTAAAGATGTTTTTTTTCCCATGATTTCTAAATGTAAAGTAAACATATCATTCCCTCTGAAGTGACTCCTTGAAAACACAAACACTTCTCAGCATTATACATGCTTAATTATGGCCATAACATATTAAAAAAAAATCACCCACCATGTCTCACAGATGTATGAGAAAAGAATCTCTTTTTTCTATATGTTTGTTTGTGTGAGACATTGAGTGCGCTCTGATTAAAGAGATCAAGGGGGTAGATTTAATGAAATCCTTCTCCTGATGTTGTAGCACCAGCCTTTTACCCATATTTTTTTACCTCTTCCCTTTATTTATTTATTTCATGACACTCCACAGGAAGTATTTCATGACTATTACTGGTCTAGCAAGGTGAATATCAGAAATAGCTTTTGTCTGATGGAAGACCATCTTTATTGGAAATCCTAGAATATTCTTTTGTTGGTACTGGCACTAGAACAATGCAGTTGAATTCCTTTGTGCATGAATAATTCTTTTTGTGCCTTTCGGGACATTGTAATATAGCCCTCTTTCTCAAACAGTTGTGAGCTAAATGGAATTGGAATGAAGCACAGTGTTTGGGAGTCGATGTTCTCCCATTTCTGATGACCGATGGCAGAAGAGAGATGAAAGGCCTAATGTAAAAAGCCATGCCTGTGCTTCTTTTCCTCCCCACCTCCTCTGCTTTCCACTTTCCTCTCTTCTCACCTAAGCTGTGGTGCATCTTTTCAGTGTCATCAAAGAATGCAGAAGGACCTGCCAGTCCTGTTCATATACACAGCAAATAAATGGAAAAAAAAAAAACAAAAAAAACCACACACCCACATATTCTGCCTCTTCTTTTCTCTGGCATTCCTTCCATCCTTTTTCTTATTTCCATTCCTCCTTTTCTTTCCACCTTGTTTCTAAGGTACAGTAGTATACTTCATCAAGGAAGTAACAACAACCCACACAGTTTTGGCTGATTGAGCACGTTAAGAGCTTTGAGCTTTTGGGATTCCGAATTCTTTTATGCTACTTTGTGGTATTTGTGATGATGAAGCCCTGGATGGTGGCTGGATAAATGGGCTGAAGAATTTCACTCTTTGCAGCAAGGGTGCACATCATTTGTCAAGCAAGCTGCATTCCGTTATCCATCAAAGGCAATACTAACCATTAACATGAATGTCAGTGAAAAGTTTACTTGTACACCAGCTGGATGCTATAGACTCAGAGTCAGTCATAAACAGAAAATGGGTTTGTTCTTGGACATCTTGCTACCAAACTCTGTTTTGTTTTGTTTGTTTTTTTTCTCTTCTGTAGTTAAATAGACCAGATTTCACATTAAAAATCTATTTTTCTTGTTTTTGTTGCTCAGTTAGTGGTCCCATTTGTCCTAATAGTTACATTTATTTTTTTCCCTGTATCCTTCACACCTCTGTGCCTCACGCCTCCTCTTATGCTGTCAGCTCACATTCACAGTATCTCTAATTGAGTTTTTGGACAGCCTGCCCGGTCTCAAATGCTCCACGAGAGATAAAAGAAAATTTGCATTACAACATCAAAGGGTCACCCCCAACCCCCCCATCACACACACACACACACAGACTCATCCCATTCCACTTCCAAACTCACCAAAACATGTTGAGATCAAATGAACATCTAAGGTCAGAGTAGCTACTAAGGGTTAATGATGTGGAGACCAGGTTTGGATTTTTTAATTCACACTCTGGGCAGATAACTACCCTCATCCCATGCAAGTCCCATCCTTCCACTGATGACTCATGCACTTTGCAAACAGCCTGTTTATTTAAAGTGCTTAATATGAATATATTTGACTGTAATTTGACTTGGCTTGGCTTAGAGCTGTCATTATCTGACACTGTCTACTTCACTAGGATCAATAGGCTGTTAATGGGAGCACATCTAAATTCATGGCATAATGGCTTGAATTATCCTTTAGTACAGAGGCTCACTTCAAGTTATAGGTAATTCACAGTGAAGTGGCACATTCCTGAAATAATTATTTTTATTTTTTTTTTATCCTTTTTATCGTTTCTAAATGACTTAATGTAATATGATTTTTCTTTACCAGCTATATATCCTGGGTTTTTTTCAGTGTGCTGCTCTAGCTTTATAAATTATATAGAGAGCCACAGTTTTTTAATTCACTGACCTTGACTGACTGAATCCAGCTAAATAAACACTTGAAAGTGCAAGTTTTTCTGTGTACTTGTTAGTTTCAATTCAAAATGCTCATGAGTCATTTGCTGAGTTTGTAAAAGCTTCTTTTTTTTTTTTTTCTTTTGAGACTTGCCATTCAGTATAGAAGCTTTATCAACCCAGCAGGTATTCAAAAGCCATTTATTGCATGTGAAATCAGCTGTGGTTTCAGTGTATGTAACTTTTCTGAAATACCTGGATCAGATGTAAAGGCCAAAGAAAACTCCAAGTACCCCGTGGAGTAAACAAACACATGTTGTTATTTATCAACACTATTGCCACTGCAGAGGTGATTGTATATTTTCAATTCTGCACTGTAAAAATTCATGTTTGCAATATGAGTGTTCCTGCTACTTTTGTTGATGTATGTCTCTTTTGCCTGCTATGAACAGCTTGATCAATATAGGATTTGGTGATTTTAAAAAGCCAATGTAACTGCTTATATTTTTTCTCAGTCACAGAAAACATAAATGGACTTTGCGAATATTTGTAATGTGTAATTTATAAGTCTTTGTCAGATAATATAACAATGCAGTTTTTTTTTTAAACTTTTATTGTCACTAGCACCGAATATATCAGCCGATATTAACTATTTGCCGAGATGGCTGATAAGTGAAAATTTAAAAAGTAGAGACGGGAGAAACACCCTTCAGCCATGTTGTGAGCGTTGATGTTGCATAGTTTGTCCACCAGAGGGCACTCTGCAACTTCCCTGTCGGTAGCACATGCTTGGAATGCAACAAACACAACAAGCAGCTAATCTGTGCATGGTTGAGTGGAGCGTAAACAAGTAATCTTGTAGCGACAATAATACAAAATTATTTTTAAACTGCACTGTCATATTATTTTAGTAAGGTCTTGCAAATAACTACACATAACAAATATCAGAGAAATTGTTTTATGTTTTGTGTGACTGAAAGATAAAATTATTAGCTGATATATCATGATACAAATTTTTTAATTGCCAAATATTGGTATTGGTATCAATATGTGCCTGTATTGGTTGGGCTCTAACTGTCACAACAAGTCATGGATTACCCATTGACTCTGCTTGGATCAGCTCGTTGTTTGTGGCTTTCCAAACATGTGTTGCCAACAGAGAAATTGCAGAGTGCCCTCTAGTGGACAAACTAGGCAACATAACACTATTAACATGGTTGAAGGGTGTTTCTCCCATCCATCCATCCATCCATCCATCCTCTTCCGCTTATCCTGTTCAGGGTCTTAGGGGTGCTGGAGCCTATCCCAGCTGTCATCTCTACTTGCCAATACTGCTATCTGCAAATAGTTAATATGAGCTGATTTACTGAGCTCTGGGTAAAGCACAAAAGCCTGAGTGCACATATGTGTTCATTATACAAACTAAACAGGCTCCATAACACTAATAGTGGTGAAATTCCCCTGTGAGTTTTTACTTTACTTTACATTGTTCTTATAAAAGCAAAAATCTGCCAGTGCAAACATCAGAAATGCTCAAGTCTTGTTATCTTTTGATATGAGAGTGCATGGCAGGTTCCTTTTGAGTTTTGGTGAGAGTGACCTTTACGTTTATATTTGGATCACAGATTGTGCCTTTAAAGAGCTTAACTGTCTCACATTCATGTAGTTTTTTGGAAGGTCACAAAGACCTGTTCTGCCATCGATGTTGATATATCTGAAAACGAAAACTGAATGAATCCTAAATCTGTCTAAAAATTGGCTCAGACAGTGTAGATATTGTCTCTGTGTGGATCACTTCAGAGAGATGACTTTTAACGAATGTGAGCGAGTGAGAATGCTTTGGCAAATTTTCAAGGCTTCTTTGTTTTCCTCTCGTGTCTCGTTTCTTGGAAGGAAATAACACAGCAAATAACTATCATGCAGATAATTTGCAATATTTTTAAGTTCATGAAGCAGATGAAATTCAGTTTTCTTCAAATGTGTCACTGACCGAAAAGCAAATGCCACAGTTCAAAGGTGCACTTTTTGCTCTTAGTAAATACATGATACCAATTTAGATCTCAGGTCTAAGTTCTCTGATTTGAAAGTGGAATCTCTTTATTCTCTTCCAAGCTTTCAAACGTTATGTCCCACAGTTAAATTGTATCTGCCCTTTATTTCATGCTGTTTGCTCTCACTCTCACTCTTTCTGTCTCATTTTCATTTCCAACCCTCAACTCTTTCCTTCCTTTAAAGCCTCATGGGCTTTATAGTTGCTGCTTCTCTTCCATCTGTTTCCCAATCAATTTGTTCTCATTTCCTGCCAATTGGTCCACCTCCATGGGCTAAGGCTCATTTAACAGGAAGCATCGCATGTTGAGATCATCAGCTGTAGTTATGGTGATCAGTCCATGAACCTCTCGCCGTCAGGGAAGCTTGCCTGGATTTTAGCCATTTGTTTGAAGTTTTGAGTTTAGCCCTTTACAAGACCACTGCGTGTGTGTGAGGACACAGCGGTGTTTTAGCAGATGGCTCACAAATTCACTCATTTTAACAGCATGCAATTTTAATGAAGAAAACATTATGCCTGTGGTCAGGCTGGTGTCAAGGTTTTTGTGGTTTGACACAGGAGCCTTGTTTCTTATTAGTCCAATTTAACAACATCCTATTTGTTTGATGTGTTATGGAAAGGCAACTGACAGAGGACTGCCAATCATATTTATGTTCAGCATGTGTAAAACAAAACTTCACAGGGCAGTGAAGATGACTCTTTATTGGTTTATTGCTGCTTTCTTAAACACAGATTATCTATAATCACTGTCATGCATTTTTTTTTAAAGACTGCCACAACCATGGCGCCTCTCTAATCTCTTTTGGCATTAATGTCTCACCCATACAGTATTACTGTTAGAGCTGCTGCTGGCCTTCGCGAAACCAATCTAGAATTCATGTGCTTCTCTGAGCACAAGAAAACAGAAGGCTTACAGAAAAATCCTCATTGTCCTCACTGATATGTCAGAAAGATTTTCTTTTCTTTTTTTTCTCTCTCATAAATTTTAAAGCAAGCTTTAGCTCACAGGACGGTGACTGAGTGTTGATCGGGAGAAGGCAGAGCAGCTCTACTGGTCAGCCAGCTGCACTCATATTAACCTCTCCCATTTCACATGAGCTTCAGAAGACACTGAGGAAAAGCGTGTGGAATGTGTGCAGCCTGCATAGTCCAGTTAAGGTCTTATTATTTTTGGTTAAGCTGTTTTCAGCCATCTTTGATAGCCTGCAAATGAGTTTGCACAGTTGATATGCATAAACCAATTAACAGATGATCCATGCCCACCTTTGTGGCATGACAGCTCCTTTAACTCAGGAATAATTTCAGAGTAGTCCCTCATTTTTACCCCTGTGCATTTTAAAATATTTTACAATGAAGATATAATACTAAATGCTGATGCCATGCATATACTGTCTGTCTTGTTTATGGCAATCCAAGACAAACCTAATGTTGTTTAATCACATTACTACTGTATATCATACACAATACTGAGCTGTGGTGTCTGTCTGCTGCTCATGAAGTAGCCAGTCTTATCAGTGGGAGCAGATGGAGAGCGTCCAAGTGAGAGGCTCAGTCTGGCTCCATGTATGTCATAAGTAAGAGGATGACCTTGGCTGAATCTCAACTGCAGTTCAACCATAAGAAACAGACTGTTTCTTTCTGTCTTTCTGTGGATGTCTATTTTTCTGGCTCTCTCACACACACATTCACACAAACTGCCGTTCTCCTACACATTTCTATATGCAGTGTTACAGCTGAAGACAATATACACTCCTCCATACATTTATAAGACACTCAGTGAGGCTCTTGCAGACCCTTGCATGTGGACACCAAGTCGTTTGCAGCATTTTTTAGAGCAGCAAAAGTTGAGGCTCTTAAATTAACCCGACACTCGCTATTTAACTTGTATAATATAAATCCTAAAACACATTAATCAAGGGTAGTTTTTCTCGGGTCTGTGCAGTTGTTCTCACTTTTCTGCACTCACAATTTAGGATAAACATTCAGTGAAAAGTGATATCAATGGATTTTCAGCCAATAAATTTGAAGAGGGTTGCTTGTAGATTTATATTGGCCCAAAGCTGGGTGAGATAAGGGGCTCAGTTTAGGAGGAAGAGAGATGTGGGACTATGAGTGATAGATTTATGAGATTTGCACTAGTTTACATTCGTGTTTTAGTTGTTGCCACTGCAGTTTTGCCACATTCTCTGTTTTCAGTCCTTTCTGTTCTCAGAACTCATTAGACTTATACTGTATGTGCTTCCTTTAATACATGTCAGATGTATGACAGGTGGTTTGTTTCTTTGGGTTTTACTATTTCATAATACATCCAGAGTTCTATCTGTCTACCCTTTGTAAATTCCTATTTGCAAAGAGCTCTACTAAACAGACTGACTTTAAAAGTTGGCTGCAACATACAAACAAGTCAAATGTAGAGATTAACTGTTACATACAGTATTTATTTACATGTTTATTAGGGCAATCTGACATTTGACAAAATTTTGTTTTAACTGATATTTTACTAAAACAAATATCTGTGTTTGTTTGTGAACACCTCTTACATGTTCATGAATTAAGCAACCAAAGCTGGTGCACAGGTACATCTTAGTCCCTGAAGGTTCTTATCTATAGCAGATGTTAGGATATTATGTTGCCTAGCAACCACCTACAACTGGGCTAAAATGGCCCATTTGTAGCATTTATGAAGCTTAGAAAAGCATTGTATAGCAACTCATTTATAGCCACAAAACTTTCATGAAACATTATGATGTCATGACGATGTCAAGCAAACGCCTATCAGCTGGCCAAATTTACAGATCAAACAATACTGTAGCATGGGCATATGCTGGCGATTCTAATGCATGCAGATAATAATTGAATTCACAAGTCTAACTTAATGTTTCCTCACTTTAACTTTTAGAAGTTTTGCTGCAGTATGTGATGAATTCTTGTATACACTGATTGCTTTTGATTGCTAAGTGCTGCAGATGTTTTCTTGCGAATGTTATATGCAGTGCACATCAACTTTGTCTTTTCAAGCACATAATTCTTTTATGTTTGAATGATGCAGTAATGCTAAGTAGGTTATAGTTTTTGCTTTGTTTGTTTTTTAACCAGCTGGTGCAAAACAACAAAACATAGCAGAGATCAGGAACGATGCTGTCATTTTTTTTTTTTAAATTCTATTTGCCGATTTGTGCCTGCGCCTGGTGTATGAATGCTTATTCTTCAATTTAACAAAGGTCTGCTAATTAAACATGAGTTTCTTTTCATAAGGCCCACAGTTGCATTTCGAACATGAACGATTCACAGTTTTCTCCTTCAGAACAATTTTAATTCAGACTGTGAACTAAAACTTATATAATTACTTGACCTTTTATCTGTTACTTTAAAGCAGTGCCCTTCACATGTACTGTATAAAACATCTCTGTAACAGAGTGCTAATGAGCTATTGTACATCCACATTCTCTATCTGGATAATTACCACTTCACATTATTGTGGGAAAAGCCCCTTCATTTATAGGGTATTTCTTATAAACTGAGACTCAGATCAAGTCTTGTTACAGATTTAAAGTGGAAACTTGAAAATGGTAATTGTTCAGTCTCACTTGAGAACGCCCCTGCAGACTCTGCTAAACTGTGAAGCAGATAGGCCAAGCAGGGTCGTTGGTATTAGGATGAAATACTCCATCTTGTTAGAATATCTCATTTTAAATGCTATAAAACAGTTGTTCATTTTTATTTAAATTTTGCCTGTTTTCATTTTTGTCTTCATGCAGCCACTGAAAATGTCAGTGTTACTAAAAAAAGATGTCACTGTAGAGAGTTGTCCTTGCTCAGAAATATCATGCAACTTCCCATTAGAAAAGAAATATTTCCTCGATTGACCTTTGAGGTGTAATTTGTATGTAACACGAAAATGAGAGAAGTGTACTCATTTGTTTCACAATGCTGGAGGTGTTTGTGAATTGTTTGAATATTAGTGTCAAGCCTGTGCCGTGGCCTTCTTCCTCTATGTAACCCTTTTTCCAGCTATGACTTCCGTTTTTAATAAATGTTTTTTCAGTCTGGGAACTGCTCCATTACTTCTGATTATTTTTAATGGCAAGCTCATTCTTTTGTAGTACATTCATATTTGTCTCTTAAGACTTGAAGACTGTTTTAATGAGCTCTCAGAAGGTCTGCTTCCTTAGCCCCTGGCTAGATCCAGTTATGTACAGCAAGTAACTCTACTAGACCAAGACTATATAAGGCATGAACACTTCCCTAGACATGAAGACATGCCATTCTTCCCTTTGACAGATATTATCCAGTGGGGAATGGTAGCCACATAACATGAGCAGATCCTTGATTACAATATATTGCAAAAATAAAGCATAAATAAATATTTTAGCATTGTAACAGATTTCAAGGTATTTTGAAGAGTAATATGATATTTGCCTGATATATATGAAAAACAGACTTAAGTTAGTTACTTCAGTTTAGTATAAAGACATTTGGCTTTACTTTTAAAGCTGAAAGATTTCACTTCTGGTGAGAAAAGCTGGATTTTTGACTGAAGTGAGTTGTGTAAGTGTAAGACTATCCACCTGTTAATGCTTGACCTTCAGTTAAAATGCTACAAAGCTGAATGTGCTATATGTATTTAACTTCTAAATTTGGACATGTTTTTAATACATTATCTTCTTTCCTTCTTCTTTTATCTTTCTGACCCTTGTTTCCTCTCTGCCTTCTAGACGCGATGATTTGGCTGGAGGAGGATAATTGTGCACCCCGAGTAGACTCCAGGGACACCAAAAGCCACGCTGCTGAAAGGTGACCTCCAGACATTTCACCTCCACAAATTATTTGGTGAGTTAAGCCTGAGACAATCCTTTGTATTGACCCATGACACCATCTTCCACCATGATAGCTGACCTGCAGCTCAAAGCCAGTTGCTAAAGTTCACTTTAGACATTTAAATGAAATCCTCTGAAAGAGAACACATTATAAAATGTAAGGTTTTATCATTCCTACCTTTCCAGAATTAAAAAAAAATGTTAAATATAATTAATTATTTTGTCTTTTTATGCTGCTAAAGCACTGATTGAATGATCCATGCTTAGTGAAGTGAAGATAACCTTTTATGCAAAAAAAAAAAAAAAAAAAAAGCTATTTTCTATTTAAGTATATTTTACATTCGTGACCAAAGCTGGTGTTTCTTTTTTCGAATAGGTTCCTTCAGATCAATGAGACAATGCAACTTGTATTAATGTGTGTGAGCACTCCTCTTAGAGCACTTTCCTCCCTCTGACTGTTTTAAGCCCCTCTGAACAAATGAATGTGGCCATATGGCTTATACTCATTCTTTTGGCAGCCCCCTACTCAACTCATTTCACCAGTGGTCTCGCTTCCTGCATGGACTTTTTTGCTCTTTGTACAGTTAGGTCCATAATTTGTTGGACAAAGGCACAGTTTTTGTAGTCTGGCCTTTGTACATCACAGTGGATTTTAAATCAAACAGTCAAGATGTGATTGAAATGCAGACTTTCAGCTTTAATTCAAGGGGTTTTTCATCCATCCATCCATCCATCTTCTTCCGCTTATCCTTTCCAGGATTGCGGGGGAGCTGGAGCCTATCCCAGCTGTCATAAGGCAAGTCAAGGGGTTTTACAAAAAAAGAAACTTGCACTAATTTTTTTAGGATTTACAGCCATTTTATACATAGTCCCCCATTTTTAGAACCACAAAACTAATTGGACAAGTGCCCATAATTTTAAATATAAGGATGGTTTTCATTACGTGATTGAAAATTCTTTGCAGTCAATGACTGCCTGAAGTCTGCAACTCATGAACTTCACCAAATGCTGTGTTTCCTCCTTTGAGATGGTCTGCCAGGCCTTAACCACAGCTGATTTCAGTTGCTGTTTTTCTGTGGTTCTCTCTGCCTTCAGTTTTGTCATCAGTAAACATGCTCTATTGGGCTGACATTAGATGACTGGCTTGGCCATTGAAGAATATCCCATTTCTTTGCATTGAGAAACTCTTCAGTTGCTTTTGCAGTATACTTTGGGTCATTGTCTATTTGCACAGTGAAGTGCTGGCTACTCAGTTTTGTAGCATTTGGCTGAACCTGAGTAGAGAGTATAGCCAACTGGTTCCACTGGCCACAATTCATGCCATGCCATAACCTTGCCTCCATCATGTTAGACAGATATTGTGGTATGCTTTGGATCATAAGCCATTTCTGTACTTCTCCGTACGTTTGTCTTTCCATTATTCTGGTACAAGTTAATTTTGACTTGATTAGATGTTGTGAAGTTTATTTACTTAACCAGAAAAATAATTCTCTCAGCATCCACTTTAGCTGTCTTCTGTGGTCTTTCAGGCTTTTTGGTGTTGCTGAGCTGGTCATTCATTCTTTTTAACAATGTACCAAACTGTTGATTTGGCCATGCCTAAAGTTTCTTTCTGATTTGCTTATTTTGTTGTTGCTGTTGTTGTTTTCTTTTCTTTTGATTTCCAGCCTAATGATGGTCTCTCTCAGTCCCACTGACATCTATTTGGGTCTCATGTCAAAAACTACAGTGAAAAGCTATAAAATGCTAATTCAACACTTTGAATCAACTTCAAATATTATGTCTGCTTTATTTATCATGAAACTGAAATTGGCCATAAAACTGCTTGCCAGTCAACTGTAAAATTACCTTTGAACACCTGGAAATTGGGGCTTGTAATAATAATGCTCTCTTGGGAGCGGACGGCTTGGATAGGACGTTACCAGCGTCTTTGTCCACAGCACTGAAGGTCAAATACCAATTGTATCGCTTGAGAGATGCAATACTGCAAAATTATGCTGCAATAGAAGCATAGTAACTCCTTTTTTAACCTCCACTATTTTACTGTCAGTTTGTATCTCTTTTCATTGGAACGGTTACTGTGCATTTTTATGCATCTCTCTCTTTTCTTGCTTTTTTAATCAAACTACCTTTTTTGTGACAGCTGGTTTACCTGCCACACAATGGGTTACAATAAATAAGGCATCTGATTTGGATTAACCTTTAAACAGCTGCTAGTAACTAGTAGAAAGATGTCTTAGTTGGGCAATTTGATAATTTTGTCTATTGGCTTGGCTTGGTTTCATTCTTCTGAAAACTGGTGTATTCTCATGCCTAAAATTGATTTTGTTTATCTTTGTACATGTATTATTTTGGACATAGTGCTAAATGGATTCAAGCAGCCTATTAAAAAACTTACATCTTGTTATGATGCCTTGCATTCTGTAAATGTTCTCTTTTTTCAGTCTAGCTTATGTTGGGCTGTATGTATTAGCTGCTTTAGAGGACACTGAGATGGAGTGGCCCTGTTTGTATGAGGTGAAGCCTCTGGGGACAGATTAAAGAAGCTGGCATGGTGCAGAAGCAAAGGTATGACATTGTGTCTGATTGCGTCTTTTAATTCTAAACACGGGGCTTAGAGGTGCATGTCGAGACTGAATGCTGTATCATTCCCTGTGTGCTACAGTATAGAGTGATTGGCTGTTCTTTGGATTCATGTGGTGTTTTTATCTCCTCTATTATGTTTACTTTCCTAACCCTAACCCAGTAATTCACCCGTTGAGGTTTTTCTCAATTATGGCACGTAGCATGTTGCACGTAATGAGTCCTTTTTGGTTTCCAGTCATATTGCATAACCTTTTAGCCAAGTCCCATTCCTGCACTTTACCACTTCATCCACTGATTGCTTTGTTCAAAGGCAGCTTTGGCTCAAATTACTGCCTCTTTCTGTCAATATGTTTGCCATGGTTATATGTCTTTTCAGTGTATTTTTTCTTCTTCAAAAAGATTGTCTCATGCCTTCACTGTTCTTTTAAACCGGTGGTGTATAAAATTGCTCTAATTTCAGAACAGCTGAAGCAAACTTTTTGTAAAGCTCCTTGAATTGAAGCTGAAATGCTGCACTTCAATCGCATCTTGACTGTCTGATTTCAAATCCACTGTGGTGGTGTACAGAGACTCATAGCTCACTATAAGAATGTTACCATGCTGATGGCAGAATTTAGCTCAAAGCATCGTTTCAAGAAAGCACGGCACCCCCACAGCTGCTACTTGAATTCTTATTTATCTGTTTTATTAAAAGTGTCACATCTAACCTTTTGCAGATTTTACGTAAAAGAAATCACGTGTGCAGATGACTCCCCATCAGATAAAGGGACATAATGAAGTGATAGCAGAACTCTTTCTCCCCTCGGTCTAAACAGTATGATCCAGTATAGGTATATCCAGTATATCCAGAAAGGTTATGATGGATTTTTATTCCTAGTGACACCAAAATTATGTTACATTGTATTAACAATGAGCTTGCCAATAGTCAGTCTTTTTGTAAGTGCCAACAGATCCCATAAAAAAGGCCAAAAGCAACAATGCTGTAGTTCATTCATTAATACATTTACATTTATCAACACTGATGCTGATTGTTTTCAGCTGCAGATTAATACACATTTGGTTTTGTAGTCAGGTTTTGTATCTGTAGCACTAAAGAGTGCAACAGATCAGTGTTTGGATGCAGTTGTTAACAGGATCAATATATTGTTGGTTTTTGTATTGTCATGGGGTATTCTGACAAATATGACAAGGTTATTATTTAAAAAAACAGACTATACATAAAACTACATATCTAATGCCTGAAATCTCCGTACACCACGAAATTTAAAGTACCCATGTGAAAGTAGTGGTGAAGCATGCTTGATCTTAATTTAGATGCACAATCAAGGCAGTATACTTTTGCGAAGGCCCATGTACGGTAGCAGTCCTCAGTGGCCATAGCTCACCATCTGTAAGTTATTATCTGTAAAAACTAAATATCAGCACACACAAGACAGTAGAAAATAATCAGCTGCAATAATAATGATATTAGGCAAATGACAACAACTACAATACAAAAACACAAATGTTACTACTAATACTTAGACTTATAATAATAAATGTGATGTGTAATAATGTGTAACGTGATTAGGAAGCATTGCTTTGGAAAAGCAGCATGTGTGTGGTTTAATTGGATCAAGATTTGATTAAAAAAGAAAAAAACTAGAAATGTTGTTGAAGGCAAAGCACTAGTGTCACGAGGAGCGTGACAGGCTGTTCCTTAACAAATGAAATGAATATCTGTGTTGGATCCACAAGTGGAGAGGCTGGAATTTTGGTTGTGTGGCCTGAAACAATAGTAATGGCCATGGTTTCTGTCATTTTTTCTCTGCCATAGCAAACATTATTGCACAAATAATGACAGAGAAAGTAAAGCAGGTTGTCTACTTATTGGAAAGCCAATGGTTAGATCCCTGGCTCCGCCAGTCTGCATGTTGAAGTATCCTTGAGCAAAATACTAAACTGCAAGTTGCCCCCGGTGTATCCATTGTGTGTGTGTGTGTGTGTTTGAGTGTGTGTGTGCCCTTAGAGTGCTCAGTAAGAGTAGAAAAGTGCTATATTATATATATATATATATATATATATATATATATATATATATATATATATATATATATATATATACATATATTAGGGGTGGGACTTTAACGCGTTAATTTCGATTAATTAATTATGGGAAAATTAACGCGTTAAAAATTTTAACGCATTTTAATCGCACTTTGCACCGTGGAACGTTTCTCAGTGCGCGAGTTCCCAGCATACAGATTATATCGCCGCACAATGTCCAAATTAGGGGCCGCATCCTGCGAAGGACCCGGCCCACGTCTTTCGCAGCCCACGAACACCACAAAGGCCGGAAGTGAGCAGCTAGCCTTCATATCAGCTGCCGTCACCTCTGCGTAGCTCATGTCGCACTAGCAACCGTGAGTGCGAAGCACAGCTGTGTAAAAGCAGCTGGTTAAACGGAGAACGAACTTTTTCTCCTTTTTGTGGTTTAATTTTAAGTCTTTAATTCAAAATAAGCTGTTAAAACAAGCATAACACATTTCAACATCAAGGAATACAGCTGAGCGAATGATTAATTTCCAACTATAACAAGTGAGACATTAATGTTGAATAAAACTATCCAGTTATGATGCTTAACTTTAATTTCAGGAGTTTGCTTATCACAGGAGCACTTCCGCCCTTCGTTGGTCTGTGTAGTAGACTGGTGGGAAAATAAACAAAAATTTAGAAGTTTAAGCTTATGTATATTGATTCATTCATCAACTAAACTTAAATTAATATTTCTCATGTCAAATATTGAAATGCGATTAAAATGCGATTAATTTCGATTAATTAATTACAAAGCTTGTAATTAATTCGATTATTTTTTTTAATCGAGTCCCACCCCTAATATATATATATATCGCGTAAAACTATAACATTTCAACCGTGAGTGTAACTTGCATAGAGACAATAGTGCGTAATAGTGCTATCTACTTGGTGCATAATGCTGCAAAACTTTTTCGGATAAAGTATTACCTTCTCTTATCCTGAAAACTTTGCATCAAATGATGTAGCCTTGGGAGAGGGTGCCTCTTTATGGAAATCAGGACTTGCACTGAACCGATGATTGATATCAGAGTTGCAGTCATTTGAAAGCAGACACCTCAGGCAGTAATCCATGCAATCTCTGTAAGTGAACCAAACACAGAAGAAAAAAAAAAAACCTTGAAATCAAGCAAACATTAAAAAAGCCATTAATTGGCCAAAGGCAAGGCTCATTTATCACTAATGAAATGGAACATATGTACAGTGTAAATGCTATGAAGAGTTCAGTGTGTTTTACAGTTTGTCACCCAGCGCTTCTGTGAGTGTGGTTACAACAACAAAAGTGGTTAAAAGCACTCAAGCATTGGATAGGATTCAGTCAGCATGCATTTAATTTGGAGTTGCAATAATAGGAGGCACAGACATGGTTATACAAGAGATGTGGACAAACACATTTGTGTAGGAAGGTACAGATAAACCATTTCTGTCACCTCATCTCGTAGAATATCATTACCTGTCTAAAGTAATGTGTTTGTCGGAGGTTTGCTTTACCTTATCCATCTCAGCCATTTGTTTCTTTGTTACATTTTATTGGACATTCACAATGTTTGGTGGCAGATTGTAATCACTAATTTGAGATTTAAAGTGCTTTGAGTTTTGTTTATCCAAAACTGATCATTTAAGAGGTCACTGGGGATTTTTTTTTAAAAACATATGGGTTCATTGATATTCTAGAAACCTTCGGATATGTACTCTTGAGTAACTGGTCACCTAATAAATGCCATTTTCTAGCAAAAGCAAATTACAAAAGTTGCATGACAAGTATTAAGTGTTTTATTTTATTTTATTTGCAGACAAACTCACCAAAATGCACCATTCGGTCCTGGCTACTCTCTTATCTCCTGTCATAAGACCTGGAACAAAAAACATATTTAATTATTTGATTGTTTCTGTTAGCTTTTTAAGCTTTCTGTTATGTTTTAAAATATGTCAATTATCTTTTTTTTTGGGTATCCTGACTTGGTCTGGGGAACTGATGAAGCATTTGTGAGAACAAAAGGTGAATTATAGTTGGGAAAACCATTCCATTGGGACTTAATTAGCTAGTGGGGCTCTGTATTACAATACTTCAAACATTATAAAAACCTATTTGGTATTCAGCTGAAGTTCTTAGGGGCTCGTACTCACAATTAAAGAATAATCTCTCACTAAGTTAAGAAATCTCCATTAATACACATGTAAGTACACGAACAGACACACACACAAACACACGCGCGCGCGCACACACACACACACACACACACACACACACACACACACACACACACACACACACTTACACTAAGCTATGTCCACACAAAGATTTGATGACACTTGACGACAGTAGGATTAGGCCATTTTAAAACACTGTAGTGATTGTTATTTTCACTCTGCTTAAAAACTCTTCAGCTACGCCAAATTGGTATCCCATTTTTCATTAACAGTGTATCTGTGTCTAGAAATGCAAATGAAGCCATCGAAGCGGAGGAAGTTCCGATACATTTCAAAGGGCAGTTTTTGAAATTGGCTCTCCTGGGACTTTACCAGCTTCTTTGTCCACAGCATTGAAGGTCAAATACCAATTGCATCGCTTGAGAGATACAATACTTGTGCCAAATTATGTTGCAAAAGAAGCATAGTAACTCCTTTTTTAACCTCCACTCTTTTACTGTCAGTTGGTATATGTTTTCACTGGAACGCTTCTTTTACTCAAACTACCTTTTTTGTGACAGCTGGTTTACCTGCCACACAATGGTTACAATAAATAAGGCATCTGATTTGAATTAATCTTTATACAGCTGCTAGTAACTATTAGAAAGATGTCCTAGCTGGGCAATTTGATAATTTTTTTCTACTGGCTTGGTACATTTCATTCTTCTGAAAACTGGTGTATTCTCATGCCTAAAATTGATTTTGTTTATGCTATGTAAAATGTAATATCTTTGTACATATATTACTTTTGGCACAGTGCTGAATGGATTAAATTAGCTTAGTCAAAAGCATGCATCTTGTTATAATACCTTGCATTCTGTAAATGTTCTCTTTTTTTAGTCTAGTCAAACAGCTGATACACATAGCATATGTTTGGGCTATATGTATTAGCTGCTTTAGAGGACACTGAGATGGAGTGGCTCTTTTTGTATGAGGGGAAGCCTCTGGGGACAGATTAAAGAAGCTAGGATGGTGCAGAAGATGTGACATTGCATATGATTGCGTCTTTTAATTCTGAACACGGGGCTTAGAGGTGCATGTCGAGACTGAATGCTGTATCATTCCCATTTAAGTGCGTGTGACTGGTTATTCTTTGGATGCATGTGATGTTTTTATCTCCTCTATTATGCTTACTTTCCTAACCCTAACCCAGTAATTCGCCCACTGAGTTTTTTTCTCAGTTATGGCACGTAGCATGTCGCATGTAATGAGTCCTTTTTGGTTTCCAGCCATATTGCATAACCCTTTAACCAAGTCCCATTCCTGTACTTAACCGTTTCATTCACTGATTGCTTTGTCCAAAGGTAGCTTTGGTTCAGATTACCGCCTCTTTCTGTCATTATGCTTGCTCCACAGTTATATGTCTTTTCAGTATTTATTTTCTTCTTTAAAAAGATTGTCATATGCCTTCACTGTTCTTTTAAACTTGTGGTGTACCTGTTCTGTCATATTTGGGCACTTATTTTGCCTTTCAGGCATGTTTTTTAAGCTCTCACTATCACCTTCTTGTCACCCTAAACTCCATACTGCTAGCCTTGCAGCTATATTTTCACTCAGTAAATGTGATGTAGGTGGAGTACTATGCAAAACGTCTTGAGCCACACCTGATTTTTTTACTATTTTGCTTCCAAGTAGCCAGGCTTTCTTGTAATTTTTAAAGTGGTTTTGAGCAATAGTTCTCCTTTCTTTCAAAGTTTTTCTTTGAATATTGGCTGCTTTTTCACTTGTTTTCAATCCAGCCCTTGTACCCAACCATTTTCAGAGAAATGTTTTTTGTGTTTTTTTGATTGTTTGTTGTTGGGTTCTTTTCTGTTCAGCCACTTAACACTGACCTATGAATCCTTCAAACATTAAAAAGGCACCAACCCAAGGATGCCCAGTGTTGTCTACACAGAAAAGTTAGCTTTTCAAAGAGCCAATTTTAAATTGTTTGCACTTTGTTACTGGCAGCA
This sequence comes from Archocentrus centrarchus, assembly GCF_007364275.1. Lineage (NCBI taxonomy): Eukaryota > Metazoa > Chordata > Actinopteri > Cichliformes > Cichlidae > Archocentrus > Archocentrus centrarchus. Next base: position 12,364,079 of record NC_044360.1, read on the forward strand.
TATAATTGGTCCCATTTCTTTAGTCTAATCTACAAAAAATATCAAATAAGTGGCATAAAATAGCATTTGCACCAACAAGGTATTTTTTAGCTGAAAATCTGGTATATGGTGTACAGTGTATCTTTAAAAATTTGAGGAAACTGGGCGAGTGGGGGAAGAAGTGGCAGGCTTAAAAAAATTATCTAAAGCAGATAAAGAGTATCTGTACATACTGTAAGAAACGGGGGGAAAAAATTACACAAAAACTGAACTGAAAGTCAGTCTCAACAAGTCTTTGTAAGTATGTACAAAGGAGGTCATGAGAGAGGTACAACAGTGAGTGTCTATAGCCATCTGTAAAAAGGCTCTATCATGGTTTGGGGCTGCATTTAACCTGTGGTGTTGGGATCTTTTCAAGATACAAAGAATTATGCAGGCAGAAAAGTACTGTTATATTTTGAACCACCATCGAATACCATCTGGAATGCATCTGATTGGCAGCAACTTCATTTATCAGTATGTCAATGATCCCAAACACAGTGCCAATGCAGTAAATTATGCCCGGATAAACAAACAAACAAACAAAATACACACACACACATTTGGACACTGTCCATCATGGATTGCCCTCCCCAGAACCTGGAGCTCAACATTATTGAAGCAGTGTAAGATCTTCACAGGGAATGGAACAAAGTTTCTATAAGGTGTTTCAGGAAAAAAAAAAAAAAAAAAAAAAAATATATATATATATATATATATATATATATATATATATATATATATATATATATATATATATATATATATATAAGGAGCTTTCTTGTCTTGATGTTAGTGGCTTTTATCTCCTCTTTTGGCCAGCTTGCAGTATTATCCCAGCAGGGTATCTGACAACTGGGAGGGCATAGGTGTTGATTGCCCGGATCTTGTTCTTCCCATTCAGCTGACTCTTCAGGACTTGCCTTACTCTCTATGGATTGTCCGTAGTGCTGCATTTGCATTATCTAGTAGATTTTCTGAGGGTACTTCATGTAGTCTTGGTAATCAGCTTCAGGGGGTCCAGGTTTTCAGCTTAGCTTTGACCTTATCTTTCAGGTCAGCTGCTCTGGCATTCAACTTGCCAGTTCTTACTGGGGCTTGGTACCCAATCTTGGAGTGTGAGAATAATATCTTCCCCCTGACCTGACATTCTGACTCCACCTTGCTGTAGCATTTGTGTTGTACCTCGTCCATCTCTAGTTGCAAAAGCAGTTGCTTCTTGCGGATGTTGGAACACTGAGCTACTAGTTGTTTAGATGTTAGTCTGGATGTTAGGTGCCGAAGAATCCCACATCCTCTTCATGTAACCCCTTTCACTGGGTTTACATGTGTAGTAGGATTCCAACAGTTCCAGAGTCTCATTTCGTGTCCGTTTATCCTTGTTGCAGTAGCCCATGCATCGTTAGTATTCCCTGGTTCCTCAACACCTGACGGGGACCTTGTTAATTCGGGCAATGTCCAAGCCAGTATGGCTTTAATCATATATCTGTCGCCCCTGACTGGAGGCATGCCCTGGCCGGGATTCCAACCGACTACCTATTGTTCCAAACGTAGTAATATATATGTATATATATATATTGTGTGAGATATATCCTGTTTGGTGAATTGATGGAAGTGAGTAACTGCTGTCCTCACAGCCTTTCCCACCCACTTTTTGTTTTGATTATTGTATCCATTTTCTGCAACCAGGCCCAAAGTTGAAGCTAAAGGAGAAATAGTACACTTATTAAACTGAAGAAAACTTGAGCAAATCTTTTATACTTCGATATTTTTTTCCAATTCCTCCTTTCTCTTTTTTTCCTTTTCCTCTTTCCACAAAACTCCAACCTTTTATTATCCTATTTCAGTTGCCAGAACACATAGTCCCATACCTGCTGGAGACAGTGTCCAGATGTATCTCTCTAACATTTCTCTTGCGGCATAAATATATTTTTATGTGGGGGTTTTGAGTTGTGCAGTTCTTCAGTCAACAAGTTATTCTACAGGCAAGGAATGCATTGACAGTACCAATGCCTTAACATCTGCACATGTTTGAAATATTTAATAGATCCTATACACTGTAACCTCTCAGTAGACACTCCAGGAATTTTAATGGATACCTTCTATGTACTGGCCTTTTGTCAGCTATAGAGTCAGGTATAACTTGGAAATGTAAAAGGATTTTTAGTAAGAACTTTTTACAGGTTATATTAACACAGCATGATCAGTTTCTCCCCTGGCAGCATATTTTTGAATCTAGAAGCAGCTAAAACACCCTGCAGTTGGATCTGAACTACCTACTATATTATTTAGCTTGTTTACATAAAAGCAGAGTTTAATTTTATTGTAAGTCACCATTTCAAAATACTTTTTCTAGTGGCAGTTCTGAAATACATATAGTAACCATCTTAAAGGAGATTAAAGGCAAGAAAATAATCAGGACACTTTTATAAGCTGAGAATTACTTCATCACATTGGAAGTGTTGTTTTAACACTAAAAGTTACTGAGTGGAACAAAGCAATACAAGTTGTTACTGCACACTTGGCAGGCTGGTTTTTTTTTTGTTTGTTTGTTTGTTTTTGGGAGTGGGGGGTGGGGGGGTAGGCCTTAATTAGATTCTTTTTTCTTTGTCGATTTGGTATTTTTTTGTAATCTAGTCCTTAGTTTCCAGTGAGTCAGTGACAATGAAAATACATTATTGTTAGAGTGGGTTAAAATGGGATTTGGCAGATGGGGGAATATGTAATATCCAGAGCAGCAGTGTAGAGTGGGGAAAATGTTTTTTAAAAAAACATGCAAAAATTTGTATTGTGAACTCTAATAAATCTGTTTCCTTGCTGGTAGGCTCTGATAAGCTGACTTGTGCTGCTTCTGCTCTGAGGTTTACTGCTCTTTGTGGATTTAACTGAATTCAACAAGATATAAGTAAACAGATTAGCTTAAATTTAAACTGAAGTCTGCTCCCCTTCACCCTTGACCAGAATCTGCCCTGCACCAATCCAGCATAGTGCATTACTGTAAACTTTACCACAGTACTGCAAACTACCCTGTTGACAGTGCACTAATCTATACTAAACTCCCTAGTATTTTCATGAAATCTCTGAATAATAAAATGATTATACTTCAATTTGTTTTTCAAGTCTTTCTGTTATAATGGCTGATGTAATCTGGACTCTAAATTTTAGACCAAGGCACAATCAAATACCTTTTAAGCTCTTTAACAAAACCAGAGAATGAGACAATTTAGTATAATTGTCACAGAATGCATTGGGGACTTGGTTAACCAATAATTTACAATGAAGAAACCACTGCAATGGCCTGACTCACAGCTAAAGTGCTCCAGTTCAGGTGGTACCGTAAAACCAAGTAATGGGGTGGCTTTTGGTTCAGCAGTAACTGGGATGGCTGCTGCTTGTTGGAAGGGAGGAACTGGGTCCAGTGGAGATTGTGCCAGTTTGGTGTTTATGGAATGGATGAAGCTGTGTACAGTACGTGCTCTACTCACTGATAGGTAGCATGGAGCTGCTCAGATAGAATGAATTGGACTTGTTCATGTTGCCCTATGACATAACCCTGGCTGCTCTATAATGATGGGTGACAGAGGATCTTTACTGGGACTACTGGTGAATTCAGGAACGAGGCATGAAACAGGGACCTGAAGCACTAACAGGGTTGAACTAACAGACAATTGGTAATGAGTAATCATAAGAAGGCTAGTTACCCCAACAAGGATGAAGATAATCTAGCAATGATCCACTGCCCATCCAGCCTTCAAGTACAGCCACCAGATTAGGAGATGAAAAACAGGTGTGACAGACAACCTGAGCCCAATCTCTGCCCCAAGGCAGAACCCATTACTGAAATCGGAGGAATGACACAACACAATAAAAACAGAAAATGTCCTGGCTATGACACTTTCACAACATGAAAAAAAGCACTTCAGCAAGACATCATGCATAGATCCAATATCTGATTTAAAAATCTAGCATGAGCTAGAACCTTACCTACATTTCCAGTTTCTCAAACGTCACTGAGCAGTCAGTACCTATGAAAATAATCTCTTTTCTTCCTATCTTATCCTCTTTCTTACATCTTTCTTCATCTCTGAGAGTGAATGTATCACACATTTTCTCCCTGGGAAATACAGCTTCTGTACCTTTAGCTCACAGACACATTGTGGTCCAAACTGCACAGAAACCATTTGTTTTTGGTCTTAAGCTGTTTGAAACATTACCTGCCAATTGTAAACATTACTCTGTTTATGCCTCCTTATCTTCAGTAGTGCTAGCCAGAGCCCTCAGCTTGATGTTGAAGTTCCATGACCACAACTTTATTGACATCTGCAGCATGATCACATCACAGCAATGAAAAGGACAAAAAGGATTGTTGATGGTGTAAGCGGGCTGTAGGATGACATTATTTTCTTAGTACTGAGGAAGCATCGCCATGACATCAGCTGGAAGCAAGGCCAGACTGCAACAGAAAAAATAACTCTCTTGACAGTGTTATGCAATGCACTGTCTATCAGATTTGATTACTCATTAACTGAAAATACCAGCATGTCGTTCTGGATTGTTCCAGTCCACTTTAACCAGTATGTGACCTGGCAGTTAATGTTTGATGTTGCTGAGTCAGTAAAACTGTCAAATAAGTGTGAATATTTTCACCAGCAACATAACAAAATAGAATCTAATCTATTTCAGTAGCTTGGCTTTAAGGGTGGTAACCATTTGGTTGGTTATTCCACCATTTCAGTCCAGACATTTTTCATCTTCCAGCATTCTCTCATCCCAGGGTGACAAATACTTATATCTGGCATATGCCGCTGGTGTCACAGAGATGAACACAAGGTGTCCTTTCGTGTTGGTGCCTTGAAACACTGGCAATGTAAGATGCCAAGGATAATGATCATCTCTTAGTAAGCGAGTCCAAATTAGGAGGCTATAGCGGCAGCAGTGAAGTAACTCACAAGTTTGTCATCTCAGAGACTTGTGGTTCATGCTGTGTTTTTGAGCTTTATGTTTCTCACTTTGTTTTCAGTCCTTAATTGGTTTTCTTTTCACTTTCTTTTATTTATTTTAACTCACTTGTTTGGTTTAGACACTAAAAATTACTAGGTTATGTCTAGGAAGTAAAAACTATAAATATGGGAATTTAGATCATTAAACGTGCACATTAAAACAATTATGATTATTGACTGTGTTTCAATGGGACGCCAAGGAGTCCTTTGCCAGCATCCATATGTGCAAAGTTTGGAGTGAGACTTATTATTTGTCATAATGGTTTATTACCATAAACCCAACAATAGCAGCTTTGATAATATTATTTGACACCATGTGAATGGCAATGCGCTGCAGTGTGTGATTTTAAACCAAGCTTTGTAAGCTTCACATACATGGAAAAAGTAGGATCTACAACTTGTATTGGAGTTCATAATTCTTTGTAATTCACTCATCTTCATACCTTCTGTGGCAAAACAAAATATATGCGAACACTCAATAGGAAAGTAAGTATGCTTCAAACAGACATGTTTCTCATCTTTCCAAATAAGAACTTCTTCCAGCCTCTCTGAAATTACTCATTAAATGAATCAGTAACTAGAGGCTTCAAAATGAGCACTTTTCTTCCTTTTCTCTTTTGAACGTTTGTCATATGAGTTTAGTTATTTGGTTTACACAACCCCTTAGGAATGTTTCCACTTAAAAGTCAGTGATAGAAATCTAGGTATCAGTAAACCCTACCCTGTTTTCTTCCCAACTCTGTATCATTGTAATGGTAAATTATTTAATCTTCCACATTATCTAAGCCACTGATAGACAGGAAAGGGTTGTAACTTCTAAGCAAAATACTTTTCGTGCCAGTTTTTATTATGTTTCCACATGTGTGACAGTTATGGTACGTCTGGAAGTTCATCTTTTCCATCTTTTTTTTTTTTTTTAAAGAAAATGTGTAACTTGGAATGAAGGAGGAAAAATCAGATTTTGGGCCATAACGCATTTATTTGTATCCTACTTATAATGACATTTTTCACATGATAAAAATGATGAAGTGATGACAAGGTCAAAGGTCAGCTTCACTGTGATATAATATTCAGCAGAACTTTGTCTAGCCATTATTAAATGTCATAACTCAAAAAACAGAAGTGGAGGTTGACTGGCTGGCAGAGGCATACAACTGCAAGGCAGTGATGGTCGAAGGTTTCAAAGAGAAATTCAAACCAAACACAGGGAACGCCATCTTTTGTCATATCAATCTTTGAGATTCAAAGCTGGTATAGCATCTTCATCATTTGAAGATGTTATACTAGTCTGATCATTATTCTGTTCCTCTGTGAAGGAAATTCTGCTTTGTTCTTGCAATTCTGGCAGTTTTTCTAAAGCTGAGCTGAGGGCTGAAACAAAATGTATATTGTTCTTCTCTAAAAGCCCAGCTCTCTTGTCAGTTGGACCTTCCTAACTTTCTCCTTGATAGTATTTTTCTGTTTCACACCCACTCTCCTCTTTTTCTTTCTTAAACTCATTTAATTTGTCTTTTGCCAGGCCATCCATTGTATGCAGGGTATCCTTAACAATCTAGACCTGATGTGATGCATTGTATGAGGTATAATTTCCAGTATGGAAATCGCTATGACTTCTTTTGATAATGAGTGCCTATATAACAAGGGACCTTCATTCCTGTCGCGCAGTCTTTTTCTCCACCTCTGTGCTGCTCTAAGCTGAAATTTGCCATCTGTTGAACACTTGCAGTGGTAAAAGCATGTAAGACATATTTAATTCTCTCTTTGCCTTGACAGGACAGAAACTAAGAATATTTGTATTTTATGTGAGAAGTGCATATCACCTTTAACTTTAAAGTTGTTATTCTCTATATTTTTACTACTGAAACACCCAATTCCTCATGTGCTTTTCTTTTATCTTCAATTTATGTACTCACTTTCTGATGCTAATTTTTGATTTGTTTCCAACTTCAACTTCACTTGGAACCAAACCTCTCTTCCATTTTTAGGGGTCAAGGTGTCTGAAGATCTGAATTGATGATTCTGGCTTTAATTAGTATAGCCTGTTTTAGTGATATCAGCAATTCTTTACAGGCTATGCTAATCTGTGCCAGAATCAGCAATGCAATTGGGACGGATGCATTTCTCCATGACGTACATTTAGGCTATTTATTGTACTACTCTCATTCTTAATTCTTCTTTTTATTCTTTCTGGTTTTGAGTCAATGCTTTGAAATATAATAGCTCCTTAAGAGGGATGGATATTGGGAAATGTCTTTTATCAAGGGACAGACAAGATATAATTTGTAATAAGCAGAATGAAAAAAAAATACTGTATGGCCTATATGTCCTATGTGCTGAAATTAAATGGCCTTTTTCAGAGATCCACTGGGCAACAACTTGATGAGTGTAAATGTCAAAGATTGTGTCAGCATCTCAACCTTCTTGTTGAGAAAAGAGGTTCACTGGTGTGAAAAAGTGAGAATGACACTAACTCCGGTAGCTGCTATAGTACGCTGTGCTGATGTTTTTCCATTAACCTTGTATGTTAGAGGTGCCTTACCTGTGGTCACTTAATTTAACAGAATGCCACTCCTTTAAGAAAGCCATTATCTTTGTAAAAGCTCATTTGACCTCTAATGATAAATGATTAATACTATATTCTTGAATGCATACTTGGAAAAAAATTCTCTGGAAAGGTTTGATAGTAATTCTCTACATATCAACTGTTTTTTTATTATAATTATTTTTTAACTTTAAAGGACTTGTACTAATCATTTCAAAGCCAGGAGAAAAAGATGAGAAACTCATCACTTCTTTTCATGAGAAAAAAGAAGTACAACCCATGACTGAATATCCATTAGAACCACCTTAAGCAGCAATAACTTGAAGTAATTGTTTTCTGTATGGCTTTATATCGTCTCTCATATCATTGTGGAGGAATTTTGACCCACTCTTCTTTACATCTTTGCTTTCATTCATTGAGTTTTCCAAGCATTCATTTATCACAGCAGTAGGTTCTGAGGTCTGGACTTTGACTGGGGTTTTGCAACACCTTGACTCTTTTCTTTTTCAGCAATTCTGTTGTTGTTTGCTTGGGATCATTGTCCTGTTGCATGACCCAGTTTGGGCCAAGCTTTAGCTGTCGGGCCTCACATTTGACTGTCAAATACTTTGTTATACAGAGGAGTATGAGGTGTTTTCGCTCATATGGTGTGTTTGGTTTTTGCCAAATGTGGTGATGTGAATTGTGGACAGACATCTCTACTTTGGTTTTGTCTGTACAAAAGACATTGTTCCAGAAGTCTTGCGGTTTCTTCAGATGTAACATAGCAAGCCCTGATACTATGTTCTTTTAAGACAAAAGAGTCTTTCTCCTGTGATTCATTATTAAAGAACATGATTAATGGTTTCAAATGCCTTTGTTTAGGCAGTTTTTGACATTGTCCATTAAACAGTCCTAAGTTTAACTTGATATCTGAGTGTTTCTTAGTTTTAGACTAGTCAATTAGTCTAATTTTTTTTCCTTGTTTAGTTGACTAAGAAATTAGTTACCAGGAACATCCCACTTTCAGCACTATTTTTGGCTGGTATATCTTCATTTGACCAGTATATTTAAACTTAACAGTTACCTCTCTGTACTGTATTCTAGTTCACATTATCATTGACACAGTTTGACATTTCTGAACTGGATTCAAATAGCAATCACATACACAGATGTACAGGAAACATGCTTATAGTGCATGCTTACAGTGGGCAAATTGTGGAAGACAATGATCAACAAGAGTCTATGCTCACAAGCAACGTGATCTATTGAGACAAATTTCAAGACCAAACAGAGTACTGTACCTGCTCATAGTGCATTTTCTGTCCCTGTGGAAAAATTTCCCTTTGTGCCACTTTTCTGCCACAGGGCTAGAACATATTGCACATTCCAGTAATAGTGGCATACTGGTAAACTACCTGTAAATCACAGCTCTGAGGAACTGCCATTCCGCAGTGGCCTTTGATTGTCAGGGGAGCAAATGGCACCAGCATCTGGAGGCACTTGGATCTCGCCCTGATGAAAAATGCACACACAGACAGAGAAATGAGCAGATAAACACATGAACACAGGCACTTATGCACACACACACACACACACACTGAGTGCAGCTGGCCTCACACTAACCCTCCAGCCCTCTTTGTTTTGACTGGCTCTGAGAAGGAATATCAATCCACCTGTGCAGGCTTCTCTTTGAAGCAGCTGAGAGAGGAAATCTGCTCTCATTAACATAATCACCCCTAGAGTTTTTCTCATGTACAACCTATTAGGCTTAATGTTTTAAGTAATTTACCATTACTCATTATTTAGCTTTCGTGAGGGACTTGATTAAGTTCCACAGTCGTTCCCTCTGTCTCTCACACACACAGTTTAATCTGAAATTTGCTACATGCTTGAGACTCGGGGTGATTGATCTTGGTGAATTAGTCTACTGCCCACTGTGTCATGTTATCTACATCTATGTTGATGAATGATCTGTCTTTCTGGCTCACAGCAATTAAATTGCATGTTTAAGATTCCATCCATCTTGTAAGGCTGTGTTTAAAACTATAATGCAACTCTTTAAAATCAGACTCACAGAGCTTTGATTTTATAGGAAGCCAATGATTGCATTACTTCCTTCTCTTGTATGAATTTATACCTTAAAAAGTTAATGTTCCCAGTTATCTATTCCCCTGTCAAGCACTTGTTCATTGTTTCTGGAGTGGATAAAATGTTCTAAATTTTCTGGGTAACTGTGTGTAACTTAAAAAAAAAATCAATACACTTTTCACCACCATGCATTTATCTTAAAGTCAAGATAATCTAACTTGCATTTGTATTTGATGTATGTAACACTGGCTCACTTACAGCGTTTTAATAATCCAATAGTTTACATGTTCAGGATAGTGTTAGAAATTTCCTCCATAGTTTGTTACCTGTAATACAGTGATCAACAGTAGCTCTCTTTAAACTTCTCGATAAAATCCCAGTTGAATCTTCTCCATCATCAGAGCGACGAAAGAGAGAAACATGCAGGGCCTCATGAGGTCACCTCTCCACAGTTTTATACACCAGAGCACCAAGCCCCTCCATTTAGCAAAGTAATTCAACTCATTACCTCTGTCTCTCCAAACTGTATGCATGGAAAGTGTTATGCCTGAGCTGCCATAGGCTCTTAAGCTGCCTTGGTTTATGAGGTACCCACTAGTGTGTGGGTGAACAAGCGACTGCACATGCTGAGTGTTTTTCCCCATGTCTCCAAACACTGATAAGGCAATGTGGGGCTCTCTGTTTTGCCTAAAGCTAAATAAATAAACTATAATGCATGTCCAATTTTCACTTTTCATTTGCAAAGAATTTGTAAGTAATTGGAATTCCAGGAATTTGACAGTGCAAGAGAGAAAAACTTGAGTTAGTGAAGATGGATGAGCTGGGTCCTGCAGTATACAACACATTTTTACCCTTCTGTATTTCTACATGTATTTTTATTATTTTCCCGTCATGTTGTTATAAGTTGTTAAATTGGGACCTGCAAGGATTTTGTCTGTTGATTCTGATAAATGAACTCCACGGCCAGGGTCTCGAACCTGCGACTTCAGAGCCACATGGGGCTCGCTTGCAAATTTCTAGTGGCTCCCTGTGGCTTTGACCAAAAAAAAACCCAACATGATTATTAAGATGGAAATCATCAATGATTTTTATTTGTCTTTGCTTAAGTGATTCTTTACATACTATAAAAATATGTAGCCTATAAACCAAATAAAAAAAGTTTTGAGATCATATTCTACATACTGTATATCACCTGACACCTTATTTTCTTAATTTTGCTGAGCCTGTATAGCAGTATTTAGCATGGAAAACACCATGACACATAAATGGATAGCCCCGAGTCCCTGCCTGTGGATTCCAAATACAAATGAAAAGTAGCAGAGGAAAGTGGAGAATTTAAAGTTGCTGAATAGATCATCGCCATCACTGCTGGGCTATTTATATGTGTGATTGGTGGCTAGACTGGAAACTGCCCTTTTTACATGTTTCGTTGTTGATAAAAATAGTCTACTTGTAACATGATACATAGATAGGGCTCAAAGTGGCATCTTAAGTAGAGCTGTACATGCTAATATTTTTATATTTATTTTTTATTTTTTTACATCTATTAGTGATGTTGATGGTTAATTTATACTTAATAGGGTATGTCACCTTCATTATAAGGAAAATGGGTTATGTGATAGTGATTATTGTTTATTGTTATTTATGTCAGAAGATAAATAGACAATATTGCCTTTCTTTGTCTTATGCCATAACAAACTTCTAGTTGTTTAGAATTGCATAGACTGAACAGTTCACACAATAATCCAGAAAATAATGAACACAGTCAGCAACAAGAAGCACTCAAAGAGCACAAACCTCCACCAAGACAACTCATTCTCTCGGCAGTATTTACTTTTAAGGGAATAGTTTTGCATTTGTACATATTCATTCTGTTTTCTTTATTCCTTTTAAATGTATTTTAAGAAGTTTGCAGTGCAGTAAAAATCACATAAGGGTAGTATGACAGATGTTTACTTTGATTACACAAACATTATGTAGGATTAGCTAAGGGATAATAGATATTGGTTTGTAAATAACCGGACATGAATATCTTAAGCTTATTATATAATATTATATCCATCCACTCATCCATCCATCCATCTTCTTCTGCTTATCTGGAGCTGGGTCGCAGGGGCAGCAGCCTAAGTAGAGAAACTCAGACGTCCCTCCCTCTCCCCAGCCACTTCCTCCAGCTTGAGGTGTTCCCAGGCAAGCTGAGTGACATAATCTCTCCAGCTTAGTTTTAAATAGCTCTATATAGCACTATTATTACTTTGACCTTCAGATCAATCTATTGACCTTGAATGACAGGCCAGCTGTCAAATTTCTATATGTTGACAATACCACACTTGTACACACAATTTTCAATTCATAAATCATTACGTTGACCTCAAAGACCTTGGTGGATGAAAGCCAGATTTTAATAGATTAGGTTGACATGACCCCACAATACACCCCTACAAAGTTTTATTAGAATTCATTCAAATCTTTTTGAGCTATCATGTTTTTAGACAGAATGACAGAATTACACACACACACACACACACACACACACACACACACACACACACACACACACACACACACACATACTCCCTTATGTCCCAATTGAGGTCGCATTTCTTAACTCCCAACCTTAGGGGACACTGCTTTCTGTATGGTGTAGCGGGAAGGTTGGAACTGAATTGTACACCTCCAGATTCACAGAAAAGATATATCACTTGAGATTCTCATTTTAGGCTATTTTTCTCCATGCAGTATTTTGACCTTCTCATTGGGGACTGGGAATGCTTAATGTCCCCTTTGGGGTCTTCAGTAATACACAGGTAAACAAACTATTTTATGCCACTTTTGGGGACCTTACTTCCTTTTGGGGTCTTCTGCAATATACACATACACAAACTATTTTATGTTAGTTTTGGGGGCCTTACTTTTCTTAAAGTCTTTCAAAGTAAGTATAACATAATATTATCACTAGACCCCACCCCCACCCACCCCAAATTTTCAGTATACTATTACTGTTCAGTGTCACAATGTAAAAGGTCATATTTTTCTATCCAATCCTACAGTAATTATTTCACAATTCAGTTTGCTAATTTGACAACATGCAAGGGGCTTGCCAGAACTTCAAAGTCAGGTCTCTATTTGTTTTGAAGAAATTACAGCTCTGTCCAACTTGTTGTGCCATAGAATAATTTAAATGTTCTGTGGCTTTTGTTACAACTCTGTTTTAGCAGTTAACATGCACACTATACATGTACAGAAACGTACTACAAAAGAAAATACATGTGGACCACTGAGTGCCTGCTTCAACCAAACTTTAATAAAATAAGAACTTTGCTTCCAAATACATTCAACATGATGTGGATACATAATGAAAACTAAGTTTAAAAACTGTCAACTTAAAAAAAGTTTTTTGTTTTTTGTAACCCCTCAGAATGAGGAAAGGCTTGAGGTAAAAATACACCTAATCACTGAGCCTAAAATTGTTCAAAACATATTCCGAACCATTTTACCTGAAAAACAGAGAACTTAAATGGAACTGAAAATGAACAAACAGCTCTCAGTCCTTTGCACAAGCTCTTCTCTTCAAGGCAGTAATGCGATTTCTAACGTAATTTTTTACCCCAGTCCAGGTTCTGTCTTTGAGTGCATAGGGTTCTGCATTGATGCACCGAATGCAGTCCAGCTTCTGAGGCACCTTGCATGTGTGGATGAAACGCATCATGTGTCTTTCAACTGCACGTACCTCACGGTCTTCCCACTTACGTTTGGAGTTACCTTGGTTGCCTTTGAAGGAAAGATAACAGGCATCAATATACTATTTAAATGTTTGAAATATTAAACGCCTCCCCCCGACCCCCAAATTAATGAATAAATTAATTAATCACAACTATATGATATCACATTGCTGCTTCAACATTCAGTGAGCCATATTTTTTCCATTACAATAGTTTGTCTATGCCAAAAAAGCCAAAACAAATTTATCACTGACCCTTTTTCAAGGGAGGATGGTAACAAGTTGTTGGACCTGAAGAATTCCCTGGTCCAGTGTCTTCATCCTGATCTGTTGTCTCAGTTTCTTGTGTATTTGTGGTCTCCATAGCTGAATGAAGAGACTCACTCTCATCGCTTGAGGAATCCAGATCTTGCAAATCAATTTTTTCTAAAGTTAAAAGAAAACAAACCACCACTAGTGCATTTAATAATAATAATAATGATGATAAAAACCAGTTAAGTAGGCATTACATTTCAGAGCATCTGAGCAAAATGTACACTCCTACCTTCAGGGTCAATTTCAATATCATCGAGTGTTTGGCCTTTGTAATGTGAAAGAGTTCCGTTCTCCACTGCCAAAAGCACTTTGCTCATCTTAGCAAGCTGAAGGGTTCCCTGAGGCAAGCGGTAATACTGCCTGTGCACACGGATGTCATGACCCAGAAAGTCTGCTAGTTGGTCTGCTTCATTTTCTTGAAGATTAAGCACCTGTGACATTGTTGCTATGTGCTTTCGGAGCCTTGTTGATGTTAAGAATTCAGGGTGTTTGGCACCACTCTCCTTTGCAAACATCTGGATACAGTCTCCTCCTCGATAGGCAGATAAAGCTCCTGGTCTAGCAAACATGTAGATGTTCTCTTTGGGGACACCACAAGATTCACGCGTTTCCACAAGGAGCTCCATTGCAGAGACCATGGATGGTTTTAAGAGAACAGGAACGCCTCTCCCTCGTTTTCCACGGATTTCTACTCTGGTGAAGAAATCACACATTTTGTTCTCAAGTGGGGTCAGGCAAGCAGTCATGTCCACATTGATTTCTGACTTTTTTCTATCTTTGAAGGTGGACAACTCCATTCGTGATACCTCTCCTTCTCTTCTTCTGTTAAAAATGATCACTTGAGCAAGTGTTACTTTGGCAAGCATTGCATAGTGGTATATGTAGTGGGCGTCAATCTCAGTACTTTTTCAGCACCAGCTTTAACAGTCTCCATATGACTATCCAAACATTTGACATCATCTGTCAAAGGTAAAATCTGTGGTGCATTCCACTTGGACTCCTTCATAGTTGTTGTTGCACCTCTGGTGATCAGTCCCTTCCATCTAAAATTTTTGATCATCCTAAATTCTCGGGCAAATTGCACAAGGCTTGGGTCTCCGTCTTCTGAGGACAAGTTGTCAGTCTCAACAAGCTCAGAGATAATTCCCAGATTGTTGCCAATTTTTAGAGCCAAGGAAGGTTTCTGGAAGGTATTTCCCTCTGGATTGTACCCAGCCAACTCTTTCACTGCAGATATCAAATGATTGAAGTTCGCAGGATAAATCAGTTCCTCTGCCTTTTGAATGGCAGTATTCTTCCGAGTCGTAAGAAGCAGTCGCCCAAGTTCCCTAAGCCTTTGCCTTATGTAGTCATGTCTGTTCTTTCTTGAGCCATTCAGATCATACAGGTGCTGTCCAAACTGCAGAAGAAGTTGGTCATTTTGAATTAATTGAGTAATTTCATCATATTTCATACAGGAAATAACAGTTTTCAAACCCTCTCCAATGTCACGAGCAACAGCAGTTTTCAGTGCACATTTGGATCGAACTCTCTGCTTCCCATTCTTGGAGTCTTCATTACTTTCTTTCTTTGCTGGGCATCTTCTCATGTGCTTCCACAGTGTTTTCTTAGCATAGAGTCCTTGGCAGTGATAACAGTGAATGAAATCAATGGCACCCCTGGATTTCCTTGGTCTATAGCAGGCCTGGAGCTCACCGGCTCCCCTCTTGACCACACTGGCATTATGGGCAAAGTTTCCATGTCTTCTAAGCATGTTCAACCTATTGCGTCTCTCTCTTGAATTTTTGGGATATTGAAAGGCAAGAGCAACCTCTTCTACATTTTTATGTACAGCCTCCAGGTGTCGTGCAAGTTTTGATGTGGGTTGGAGACAATACAGACAATAGTTTCTCTTATTATACACACGGCGATTTCCAGACTTTAAAGGTGGTAACACTCTGATTGAGTCCGAAATCTCTTCAACTCTGCTTTTCTTTGGTGTACTTTCATTGCTATTTGTTGCACTTTGGGATAAGAACCTTCTCTTTCTTGGAGTTTCAGAGATCTTCTTCTTAGGACTAATGGTAACATTTCTATTCACTGAAATTTCTGAAGAAATATCTTGTTTTGATGGCGATAAATGGGGGTATCGCAGAGAAGGCAGAGGCTTCTTTGCAATTGGATTAAGAGGCACATCTTCGTCTTTCTGAGAGGAACTTCCTTCAGAGTCTGGAATATAATCAGCATCACTATAGTCTGTGTAATCAGATTCATCAAAAGATGTTTCTGTATATGTAGAGACCTTAAGGAAAAATAACATCGATTTAATATTTAGGGCATAAGTGAAGCATTTGGGTTTGAAAAGTTTAAAAGTGAAAGCCATTTAAAGATCAACAGTAATATAAAAAAATACCTGTTTTTGTCTTGATGGCCTCTTTTTTAAGTATTCAACAGAGCAATTTTCAGGTTGAATTGGTGATGTGGAAAATACAGAAGGAACTCTTGCCTTAAATAAGGATTAACAAAAGATTGAGTGTCTAGAAATATTATAATTATTATAATTTATTATTGTGGACTAAAAATCCAAATAAGGAAATAGTAAAGTAATAGAAAAGTAAAAACAATAAAAGTAATAAAAGTAATACTGGTACAACAAAAAATTCAAACTGTACATTTCTTTTTTGAATATGCCTTTTGTTTTTTGAAGGAGATGAAAAGGAATAATAACACTGAAGTAGACTGAACAACAATGAACTATGTTAAATTTAAAGACTTGTTACCAGACTTTCGGTTACCTGCTGCTCTTTTTCCAATCTTTCGCTGGTCCTTAATTCCTCCAAGAAGGAACTATCAGATGAAGGTAGTGGCTATGAAGATTAAAAAAAAAATGCATTATATAGTAGACAAATATTTGACATAAATCTTTTTGTCATTACATCACAATTCATACACTACCTGTCCCACTCATCAAACATCTGAATATCCCTTTTATAGGCTGCAAGTTGTAATGGTACCTGAATATCATGCTGAGAACTCATGTCAGTAGTATTTTCAGGCTGGGATTTTAGCTGTGAACAAGAACGTAAAATGGCATGTTAGTTTGTAAAAGAGAAAATCAAATCAGCAACAACTTTAAATATAAACGCTGCCCGGCCAGAGTGTTGCATGTCCAGTACACTTAACATAAGAAATGTCGTCATCCATTATAAAAAATATATATTCAAGCCTGTTTGTACACACTTGCTAAATAATCAAGTACAGTACTCACAAGAGCATCCAGTTTTGCCAGTTCCTGTGCTAGTTTTGCACGTTTCATTAAAATCATGGTGTAATGTTTTTCTTTAGCATTATGCTCCTCCGCTGCCATTCTGTGACGTTTCAGGCATTTCTCATGATGCTGCCGCAGCTTGGTTAACCGTGACTAAATAATTAAAAAAGAAAAAAAAAAAAGAGAAAAAAAGAAACAGTCATCTAGTTTGTATATTTTATTCAACTGAAAAAAGACATCTAATTTCACAAATGGATTGTTACCACACAATTATTACCATTCTAATCCATTAATTACTTTTGAAGAAAAACTACTGTAACTTTGAAGCATTTGTTAAATCAATTTCAAGTTCTTGTTTAAAAATGTTATTGGTTAAGCATCACTAAAGAGACAAAAATCTACAGTGAAATCTCTTTAGTGTTCATTTTGCTCCTGATTTTGATTGGTCAATGTCTTGTCTTTCGAAATCAATGCCAAAATGAAGGCTGTTAGAACATCACGGTCAATAACTGGATGAAATCTGTGGAATTTACTTAGACAGAAACTTTTTAAATGACTGAAAAATTAAGTTTACTGTACTGCTTGATAACTAGGATTTATTTCTTTATCTTTTGGTAAAGTGGCTCGAGACGTCATTTGTTGTGAATTAGAGCTATATAAATAACCTAAATTCAATTAGATTGATTTGTGAAGATGAAACTTGCCTGATGGCGGTGTTCATCATTGCCAGTTTGGTTGCTCACTTCAGGGGTAGAAGATTTGTCCTGAAAACAAAAACATAACTTCATTAAAATCTACCAAAACATATCCAGATATAGTCCCCAGCACACCTCACTTTATTGACTTTTGGGGACGTTTCTAACACAAATACACTCTCCTTTAACCTAAATGAGGACAATCAAAAAGAAAGTCTACTGAGGGAATGGATAAAACCATGAACCCTCTGATTACTAAAAATCTGCTGCTATTAAGGCACGTTTTATTTTTTTAGAATAGATTTCTTCATTTTGGTCCTGATTTGGATTGGTATATGTCCTGTATTTTTAAATCTTAGACATACTGAAGGACTTGTGCAGATGAAACGTACCTGATGGCGGTGTTCATCATTGCCAGTTTGGTTGCTGACTTCAGGGGAAGAAGATTTGTCCTGAAAACAAAGACATAACTTCATTAAAATCTACCAAAACTTATCCAGATATAGTCCCCAGCACGCCTCACTTTATTGACTTTTGGGGACGTTTCTAACACAAATACACTCTCCTTTAACCTAAATGAGGACAATCAAAGAGAAAGTCCACTGAGGGAATAGATAAAACCATGAACCCTCTGATTACTAAAAATCTGCTGCTGTTAAGGCATGTTTTATGATTTTAGGATAGATTACTTCATCTAGGTCCTGATTTGGATTGGTATATGTCCTGTATTTTTAAATCTTAGACATACTGAAGGACTTGTGCAGATGAAACGTACCTGATGGCGGTGTTCATCATTGCCAGTTTGGTTGCTGACTTCAGGGGAAGAAGATTTGTCCTGAAAACAAAGACATAACTTCATTAAAATCTACCAAAACTTATCCAGATATAGTCCCCAGCACGCCTCACTTTATTGACTTTTGGGGACGTTTCTAACACAAATACACTCTCCTTTAACCTAAATGAGGACAATCATAGAGAAAGTCTACTGAAGGAATGGATAAAACCATGAACCCTCTGATTACTAAAAATCTGCTGCTGTTAAGGCATGTTTTATGATTTTAGGATAGATTACTTCATCTAGGTCCTGATTTGGATTGGTATATGTCCTGTATTTTTAAATCTTAGACATACTGAAGGACTTGTGCAGATGAAACTTACCTGAGCGCAGTGTTCATCATTGCCAGTTTGGTTGCTCACTTCAGGGGAAGAAGATTTCTCCTGAAAACAAAAACATAACTTCATTAAAAAGTACCAAAACATATCTAGACATAGTCCCCAGCACGCCTCACTTTATCGACTTTTGGGGATTTTTCTAACACAAATACACTCTCCTTTAACCTAAATGAGGACAATCAAAGAGAAAGTCTACTGACGGAATGGATAAAACCATGAACCCTCTGATTACTAAAAATCTGCTGCTGTTAAGGCATGTTTTATGATTTTAGGATAGATTTCTTCATCTAGGTCCTGATTTGGATTGGTTTATGTCTTGTATTTTTAAATCTTAAACATACTGAAGGACTTGTGCAGATGAAACTTACCTGAGCGCAGTGTTCATCATTGCCAGTTTGGTTGCTAACTTCAGGGGAAGAAGATTTCTCATGAAAACAAAAACATAACTTCATTAAAAAGTACCAAAACATATCTAGACATAGTCCCCAGCACGCCTCACTTTATCGACTTTTGGGGATGTTTCTAACACAAATACACTCTCCTTTAACCTAAATGAGGACAGTCAAAGAGAAAGTCTACTGAGGGAATGGATAAAACCATGAACCCTCTGATTACTAGAAATCTGCTGCTGTTAAGGCATGTTTTATGATTTTAGGATATATTTCTTCATCTAGGTTCTGATTTGGACTGGTGTATGTCCTGTATTTTTAATCTTAAACATACTGAAGGACTTGTGCAGATGAAACTTACCTGATCGTGATGTTCATCATTGCCGGTTTGGTTGCTGACTTCAGGGGTAGAAGATTTGTCCTTAAAAGAATGACATAAATTAATTAAAAACTACCAAAATATATTCAGATATAGTCCCCAGCACGCCTCACTTTATTGACTTTTGGGGACATTTCTAACACAAATACACTCTCCTTTAACCTAAATGAGGACAATCATAGAGAAAGTCTACTGAAGGAATGGATAAAACCATGAACCCTCTGATTACTAAAAATCTGTTGCTGTTAAGGCATGTTTTATGATTTTAGGATAGATTACTTCATCTCGGTCCTGATTTGGATTGGTATATGTCCTGTATTTTTAAATCTTAAACATACTGAAGGACTTGTGCAGATGAAACTTACCTGATCGTGATGTTCATCATTGCCGGTTTGGTTGCTGACTTCAGGGGAAGAAGATTTGTCCTGAAAACAAAGACATAACTTCATTAAAATCTACCAAAACATATCCAGATATAGTCCCCAGCACGCCTCACTTTATTGACTTTTGGGGACGTTTCTAACACAAATACACTCTCCTTTAACCTAAATGAGGACAATCAAAGAGAAAGTCCACTGAGGGAATAGATAAAACCATGAACCCTCTGATTACTAAAAATCTGCTGCTGTTAAGGCATGTTTTATGATTTTAGGATAGATTTCTTCATCTAGGTCCTGATTTGGATTGGTTTATGTCCTGTATTTTAAATCTTAAACATACTGAAGGACTTGTGCAGATGAAACTTACCTGATGGCGGTGTTCATCATTGCCAGTTGGTTGCTGACTTCAGGGGAAGAAGATTTCTCCTGAAAACAAATACATAACTTCATTAAAATGTACCAAAACATATCTAGACATAGTCCCCAGCACGCCTCACTTTATTGAGTTTTGGGGACATTTCTAACACAAATACACTCTCCTTCATATCTCCTTCATATCAATATCAAGATGGCGCCGGTGAGGTCAGCAGCCGTCGTACCTGCTCCTACGCTTTGTTTGTATATATTAGGTTAGCTTTAATTCTCGATTTTATAATTCCGCCTGCTCTGTGTCATATCACGTATGACAGACAGACTCTTTTTAATATCAGAATACAGCACTCTGGCTGTATTCTGACACCTTTTTCTCCCGACCCGGCTTGGCCCCAGGAGATACTGCGTTTCCAGTGGGCCAGCTCAAACAAAGGACGGCGCGGAGCACCCAGGTCACGGACAAGGCCCCGAGGGAAAAGAGCCGGTGTAAGAGAGAGGCTGAGGCGCAGAGCGCACCAAACGCCACTGCCGAGCATCCTGTTGGCTAATGTCCAGTCACTGGATAACAAGCTGGACGAACTCAGGGCCAGGATACAGTTTCAGAGGGACATAAGGGACTGCAACATCATCTGTCTCACGGAGACATGGCTGACCCCCCTCATACCGGACCACGCCGTACAGCCGTCGGAGTTCTTCAGTGTTCATTGCACGGACAGAACGAGTGAGTCTGGAAAATCAAGAGGAGGAGGTGTGTGCCTAATGATTAATAACAACTGGTGTGACAGTAGGAATGTTGTCCCTCTGAAACAATCATGTTCACCTAACCTGGAGCTCCTAACCCTGAAATGCCGCGCCCACTACCTGCCCCGCGAGTTCACTTCGGTCATCTTCAGCGCCGTCTATATTCCACCTCAGGCGGACACAAACACTGCACTATCCGAGCTACATGAGGCGATTTCCACCTATCAGGCTAACCAGCGTGATGCGGCTCTCATCGTAGCCGGGGACTTTAACAGTGCAAACTTGAAAAAGCTGATACCGGAGTTGATTCAACACATCGACTGCCCCACCAGAGGAGAGAGGACCCTAGACCACTGCTACTGTCCATTCAAAGAGGGCTACAAAGCAAAGCCTCTTCCGCCTTTTGGGAAGTCTGACCACACCGCTGTCCTTCTCATGCCGAAATACAAACAACGGCTCAGGCAGGAACCCCCTGCTGTGAGAGAAGTGACACGGTGGTCTGATCAAACAGAGGCCGCTCTGCAGGGTGCGTTGGATTCAACCGACTGGGACATGTTTCGCAGCAGCGCGGGCGGAGACATCGAGGAGTTTACGGAAACTGTTGTGGGATTTATTGGGCAAGTTGTTGATGACACTTCACTAAGGAGGACCATCAGGACTTTTCCCAACCAGACGCCGTGGGTGGATAATCTGTCCGCGACGCCCTGAGGTCCCGCACCGTTGCCTACAACTCCGGCCTCGCCTCTGGGAACATGGAGGACTACAAGGTTGCATCATACAACGTCCGCAGAGCGGTGAAAGAGGCTAAACATCGCTACGGCCGCAGACTGGAACAGCAACTACAACAGTCTGACTCCAGGGGACTGTGGCAGGGACTACGCACCATCACGGACTACAAAGCACCACACACACACCCGGTGAGTGCCGACGGTTCTCTGGCTGATGAACTCAACATCTTCTTTGCGCGCTTTGAGTCGGGAAGCCGACAGCCCGCTGCGCTCCCGGCCGGAGGGGCGGAGACACTCACTGTGACGGAGCGCGACGTGAGGAGGGCGTTTAGACGTGTAAACACTAGGAAAGCGGCTGGACCAGACGGTATTAGTGGACGTGTCCTTAAGACCTGCGCTGACCAGCTGGCACCTGTGTTTACACTGATATTCAACCTCTCACTGAAACTGTGTGTGATTCCCACCTGCTTTAAAAAGTCCATCATAGTCCCTGTCCCAAAGAAACCACACCCCAGCAGCCCCAATGACTTCAGGCCCATAGCGCTCACCTCTGTGGTGATGAAGTGTTTTGAGAGACTCATCAAGACATTCATCACCTCCTCACTGCCCACCACCCTCGACCCACTATAGTTTGCATACCGGCCAGACAGATCCACAGATGACGCCATATCCTTCCTCCTCCACAAGACCCTTTCACACATAGACACTGGTAAGGGGAACTATGTGAGAGTGCTGTTTGTAGATTACAGCTCAGCATTCAACACCATAGTTCCCTCCAGGCTGGTCTCTAAGCTGCTGGACCTGGGCCTGGGCCCATCCCTGTACAGGTGGGTTCACAGCTTCCTGACCAGCAGACCACAGGTGGTACGAGTGGGTCACCTCACCTCATCCTCCCTCACCCTCAACACTGGATCCCCCAAGGCTGTGTGCTCAGCCCTCTGCTGTACTCACTGTACACCCATGACTGCGAGGCCACGTCAGAGTCCAACGTCATCATCAAGTTTGCTGACGACACTGCTGTTGTGGGACTAATCTCTCACAATGAGGAGACAGCCTACAGGAGAGAGGTCTCCCGCCTGGAGAACTGGTGCCAGGAGAACCACCTCCTGCTCAACGTCAGCAAAACGAAGGAACTGATTGTGGACTTCAGCAGGAAGCAGCAGAGGGACTACCATCCACTTGTCATCAGTGGTGCTGAGGTGGAAAGAGTGGACACTTTCAAATACCTGGGAGTGACCATCTCACAGGACCTGTCCTGGACTCATCACATAAACATCACTGTGAAGAAGGCCAGACAGCATCTCTACCTCCTCAGGCGGCTGAGAGACTTCACGCTCCCACTCAAGGTGCTCAGGCACTTTTACACCTGCACCATCGAGAGCATCATGCGTGGGAGCATCACCACCTGGATGGGAAACTGCACCAAGCAGGACTTCATGGCCCTAAAAAGGGTGGTTCGTTCAGCTGAACGGACCATCAGAACCACCCTCCCCAACCTGCAGGACATTTACACCAAGCAGTGCAGGCTGAGGGCCATGAAGATCCTAAAACAGCCCAGCCACCCCGGACACTCTCTCTTCTCCCTGCTCCCATCAGGCCGGCGTTACCGCTGCCTGAGGGCTAAGACTGAAAGGTTGAAGAAGAGTTTTTACCCACAAGCCATCCGTCTGCTCAACTCTGAGCCCTAACTGGACCATTATTGCACAATGTAAATATTATAATTTATAAAAGTGTGTATAGTGTATAGTATATAGAGTATAGTGTATAGTGTGAATTACTTTTTTTTTTTTTTATTATTATTATTTATATGTTTGTGTATATATGGTTGCAGGTACAAATACATTTCACTGTGCATTGTACTGTGTATAACTGCATGTGACAAATAAACACTATCTTATCTTAATCTTAATCCTTTAACCTAAATGAGGACAATCAAAGAGAAAGTCCACTGAGGGAATAGATAAAACCATGAACCCTCTGATTACTCAAAATCTGCTGCTGTTAAGGCATGTTTTATGATTTTAGGATAGATTACTTCATCTAGGTCCTGATTTGGATTGGTATATGTCCAGTATTTTTAAATCTTAGACAGACTGAAGGACTTGTGCAGATGAAACTTACCTGATGGCGGTGTTCATCATTGCCGGTTTGGTTGCTGACTTCAGGGGTAGAAGACTTGTCCTGAAAACAAAGACATAACTTCATTAAAATCTACCAAAACATATCCAGATATAGTCCCCAGCACGCCTCACTTTATCGACTTTTGGGGACGTTTCTAACACAAATACACTCTCCTTTAACCTAAATGAGGACAATCAAAGAGAAAGTCCACTGAGGAATAGATAAAACCATGAACCCTCTGATTACTAAAAATCTGCTGCTGTTAAGGCATGTTTTATGATTTTAGGATAGATTTCTTCATCTAGGTCCTGATTTGGATTGGTTTATGTCTTGTATTTTTAAATCTTAAACATACTGAAGGACTTGTGCAGATGAAACTTACCTGAGCGCAGTGTTCATCATTGCCAGTTTGGTTGCTCACTTCAGGGGTGGATTTGTCCTTAAAAGAATGACATAAATTCATTAAAAACTACCAAAACATATCCAGATATAGTCCCCAGCACGCCTCACTTTATTGACTTTTGGGGACATTCTAACACAAATACACTCTCCTTTAACCTAAATGAGGACAATCACAGAGAAAGTCTACTGAGGGAATGGATAAAACCATGAACCCTCTGATTACTAAAAATCTGCTGCTGTTAAGGCATGTTTTATGATTTTAGGATAGATTACTTCATCTAGGTCCTGATTAGATTGGTATATGACCTGTATTTTTAAAACTTAGACATACTGAAGGACTTGTGCAGATGAAACGTACCTGATGGCGGTGTTCATCATTGCCAGTTTGATTGCTGACTTCAGGGGTAGAAGATTTGTCCTGAAAACAAAGACATAACTTCATTAAAATCTACCAAAACATATCCAGATATAGTCCCCAGCACGCCTCACTTTATTGACTTTTGGGGACGTTTCTAACACAAATACACTCTCCTTTAACCTAGATGAGGACAATAAATCAAAATCCGCTGAGGGCACTGATAAATAAAATTAACTCTCTGATTTTTAAAGAATTGCTTGTATTAAGGTATGCTCCATGACTTTTGGATAGATTTCTCTGTCTCTGTACTGATACTGATTGGTAGGTTTTCTGTTGTTTTAAAACATTGACATAATGAAGGATTTGAGAACATCATGCTTACAAGAGTGTGGGTTGTTTTGGACAATAAATAATAGATTCTTTGGTGATGCAGTAGTTGTTATGATTTGGCCATGGATTTCTTCATCCAAATTTGAATTCTAAATTGCTCTGTATCCTGTCTTTTCCAAGTGACATGAGGATTCAGAACATTGCATTTACCTGCATTCATTTGTTGTCATCTACTGCTACTAGAAAGTTAATAAATAAAACCAAAAATCTCAAGAGCCTATAATTGCAGTCTGTGACTATGCAAAACAATTTTTTTGTGCTGAATATATCTTTTATTTAAACTATCAGATAGAGAACTATTTACATGTGTAGAGTTAATTTATACTATGGGCCATTCAAACATCAGCAAAGCAATTGCCAAATGTGTACTGACATTCAAAACACTGATACCTAGTCAAAATAAAAACAAGACTTTAAATCTCAGTGTTAAAAATAAGAACACCTTGATCTGAAGAATTTTTATGTGTTTTAAATGCACAGTTATGTATATGTTTGAGTCAATTAAAATATGGCAAAACATATCTCATTTTACATTGTGTGCAGTAAATTGGCTTACCATCTTGCGCCAAGGCCAATCAGCTTTTCCGTAGTTATAAGTTATTTCTTCTCCTGGTTCAATGTCTCGGAGGGCAAACAGGCAAAGATGTGGTATCCCTTCAACTTCAACTGTTTTCATCTTACAGTTAGGCCTTCGGTGGTCATCGTTCACTAGTCGTCCAGTGACTTGTCTTCAATAGAAGCATCAATGCTTGAAGAAAACAGCATCAACATCAGAGTAAATCAGTAAGATGTATATCAGATGTCTATATCAAATGAATTACAGGTAGTTGCTAAAATTGTATTGTATTACCTTTGCATAGTTTTAAGATCTTGGGACAACCCATTTTAAAAGTATAACATAGGTCCATAATATATTGTAATATGAAATATATCTTACCACCAGCAGGTCCCTTTCCATTTGAAATCAAACAAAAAACTTCCACTGTATCATTGAATTTATCTCTTTGAAGTAAGGATCCACTTTAGAAAGCTTTCCACGGTATTCAAGGATAAAATCTCCCTGTTTGAAAAGCTGTGTGGCAATTACACCACGACCTTTAAAAGAAGAAAATATTGGTCTTTTTTTTAAAAAGTTTATTGGTGATCTAACTTTGCAAATGTAAAAATGACACCATAACCTTGCATGGGTTGATGAACTGTTCTGTTAGACCAGTCTTGTCAATTTTCAGCTTAATATAGTATTCTGCGTCATGTTGAGGTTGAACTCTTCTTCTCCTTATAGATGTTTTCATTGTTACTATCAAACCTGTTTTCTCTCTGTAAAGAGGGATTTAAAAACCTTGTTATTCCCCTGGTTCCCTATCAAAGCGCATGATAAACATTGCTCAAGCAGAAATAGCAGATGGAACTATATAGAGTATTATATACTTTTAAAGATTACATATTACGTTGAATTTAACATTTCTACTTTTAAGTTACAGTTCACTGCAAAGCCCAGAAGATAAATAGACCCTGCAGCTTATGTGTGTCACATTGTTTAAAGAAAAAAATGATAGTGCTGTGCATGATGCTCAGGGAGTTTGCTGTTTAATTAGCACCTCTTAATTAACCTCATGGTTAGCTTGCACATTAATTTGTAAGGCTGCTAATAAACTTATGTTTTCAAATTGGAATCATCATAGCATAGAAAGCTAAAATGACCTAAACTATTTAAAGTTTGTTTGTCAAAGACCAAGTTTAACCAAAAAAGCCTTAGCTAAGCTAAACGAAGCTAAGTTAAGCTAAGCGAAGCTAATTTAAGCTAAGCGAAGCTGATTTAAGCTAAGCGAAGCTAAGCGAAGCTAAGCTAAGCAGCTCTGAATGTCTAATTTACATGTGGCTAACTAATTCCGGCTAATTAGCTTAAACTCATTTTCTAAATTTTCAAGGGCACACCTAGCTAACTAACAGAGAGTCAGAAAAAAAAACCATCAGGGGAAAAATACTGAAATTTCATGTTTTGGTAGATTTTGCTTTTCAGACACTACCTTGTTATAAAAAATTGGTCTAAAGGTCTAAATCTACTTTTCATACCTTTAAACTTGCTCCACATGCTGCTGCTCTCCAGTGCTCACCGCCATGACTGTAGCAAAGGCCTACTGTGACATTGAGGCCTGACCATACCTCCTCGCCCCTCCCCTGCTGTCCTTCCCTCTTGCTGTAAGGACAGCAGGGCCAATAAAAAAAAACCAAAAATCTTTTGTTTGCAAAAACAATCCAACTGTTGCCTTAAGTATCACTTTTATATTTTAAATGTTTTAATAATATGGCTTTACTTATTTATTGTTGTTGATGTTATTGCTCCATTTTATCAAAACAGTGTAACAATATGTAAAGAGTAATATTAGGTCGTAATTATATTCTATCTTAGATTGAAATAGTTTTTTACATATTCAAATAAAGTTGATAAGTAAAATTAAATAAATAAAAATAAATTACAGAACTACATTGCTAATAAATAAAAGAAGCTAAATAAAGAGTTTAGCATGTAGTCCAGGAGTCACCAACCTTTGGCTGCTAAGAGCTACTTCGTGGGTACTAAGTGATACGAAGGGCTACCAAATTGATACATACAGCTTTTTAAAAATTATATCACTTAATGATTTATCTAATTTTGGAACAACTCCACGGGCTACTCATACTACTTGGTGCCCAGGGAGAACCAGGTTGGTGACTCCTGATGTAGTCATTTAAATTCTGGGATATTGGTATGTTCAATTAAGTACAAGAAGAAGAAGAAGAAGAAGAAGAAGAAGAAGAAACAGCCTTTATTGTCCCACAGAGGGGAAATTTGGGTGTAACAGCCAGCCGCAGTTATTATAAATATAAATAAAAATATAACAATTTACACTATTAAGAAAAGAATATAGTATATATATAAAATCAACAAACAAGATTAACCTTAATACTACTAATAATAACAACTATATACAATGTACATGATGTGCCTGTGTGTGACCTTAACAGCCGGACTATTTACAGTATATTATATATTATCCTACATTGTGTAGGTTATTGTGGTTTTTGTTGGGAGCAGTGATGGTTATAAAGTCTTTACAGCTGCTGGGAGGAAGGATCTGCGGTAACGCTCCTTTGTGCATTTAGGATGCAGCAGTCTGTCACTGAAGGAGCTCTCCAGCTCAGCAACAGTTTCATGCATGGGATGGGAGACCTTGTCCATCAGTGATGTTATTTTGGTCAGAGTCCTTCTGTCTCCCACCACCTGCACTGAGTCGAGAGGACATCCTAGGACAGAGCTGGCTTTCCTGATGAGCTTGTCTATCCTCTTCCTCTCAGCTGTAGACAAGCTTGCTGCTCCAACATACTGCTGCATAGAAGATGGCTGATGCCACCACAGAGTCATAGAAGGTCTTCAGGAGGTCCCCTGCACTCCAAAAGACCTCAGCCTTCTCAGCAGGTAGAGTCTGCTCTGACCCTTCCTGTAGAGCGCATCAGTGTTATGAGTCCAGTCCAGTTTATTGTTTAGGTGAACACCCAGGTACTTATAAGAGTCCACTATCTCAATGTCCACTCCCTGGATGTTCACCGGTGTCCGTGTGGTGGTCTGCGCCTGCGGAAATCCACCACCAGCTCCTTGGTTTTAGCGGCGTTGATCAGGAGGTGGTTCCGCTGGCACCAGTCCACAAAGTCCTGAGTCCACTGTCTGTACTCTGAGTCATCCTCACCTGTGATGAGGCCAACTATGGCAGAGTCGTCAGAGAACTTCTGCAGATGGCAGCGTGGGGAGTTGATGGAGAAGTCTGCAGTGTAGAGGGTGAAGAGGAACGGTGCCAGCACAGTTCCCTGTGGGGCCCCCGTACTGCAGACCAGCCTGTCAGAGACACAGCCCTGTGTCCTCACGTACTGTGGGCGGTCAGTGAGGTAGTCCAGTATCCACTTGGAGATGTGATGGTCCACTCCTGACAGTTCCAGCTTATCTCTCAGAAGTCCTGGCTGGATGGTGTTAAAAGCACTGGAGAAATCAAAGAACATGATCCTCACAGTGCTTCCAGGCTTCTCCAGGTGGGTCAGAGCTCGGTGCAGGAGGTAGATGATGGCGTCATCCACCCCGATGCCAGGCCAGTAGGCGAACTGCAGCGGGTCCAACGAAGACGACACCATGAGGCGTAGATGGTTGAGGACCAGCCTCTCGAGGGTCTTCATTAGATGCGATGTCAGGGCTACCGGCCTGTAGCTGCTAAGATCCTTTGGATGTTGGTCTTTGGTACCGGTACCACACAGGAGGTCTTCCACAGTTGTGGTACTTTCCCCAGCTTCAAGCTCAGGTTGAACATGTATCCCATGATGCCACACAGCTGATCTGCGCAGCACCTCAGGAGCCTGGAGCTGATGCCGTCTGGACCAGCAGCCTTTTGCACCTTGATTTTACGTAGCTCCTTCCTCACATGATGAGTTGAGAGGGACAAGATGGAGGTGGGGGATGGGGGTTGTGAGATGGAGTCCTCAGAAGTGAAGGGGGTGGGTGATGGCTGATAGCTGAGAGGTGTGAGGTCCCAAGAAGAAGAAAGGTTGGCAGTCATTAAAGATGGTGGGGCTGACAGCAGGGGGAACTGGGCTGGGGGAGGGGTGGGTGGCTGGTCAAACCTGTTAAAGAACTGGTTCAGGTTGTTCACCCACTCTAAGTCTCCCACAACCCTAGGGCTTGGTTTGTGGCCTGAAATTGAGTTCAAACTCCTCCAACCCCACTGATGTTGCTCTGCTGTAGCTGGTCCTCCATTTCTTCCTGTAGATGTTTTTTCCATCCCTGATTTTCCTTCTCAGATCCTTCTGCACGGCTCTCAGCTCCTCCTTATTTCCTGATCTAAAGGCTCTCTTCTTCTCCTTCAGGACAGCCTTATTTCAGAGTTGATCCAGGTTTGTTGTTTGAAAAACACCGTTACCCTCCTGGGGGCACAGTGTTTTCCACACAGAAATTGATGTAATCAGTGATGCAGTCCGTGATGCTGTCGATGTCCTCCCCATGAGGGGCACAAAGCTCTTCCCACACAGTGGAGCTAAAGCAGGTCTCTCAGAGCTTCTTCAGTCTCCTCAGACCATTTCTTCACTGTGTGTGTCACAACTGGTTCTCTGTTGTACCAAGGGTTTGTACACAGGCTGGAGATGAACCAGGTTGTGATCTGAGCCCCCCAGGGGAGGCAGAGGTGATGAGCTGTATGCCTCCTTGATGTTGTAGACATCAAGGAGGATGTACAAGATGTAGTTTTTAATAAATTATATCTGCTTTAGTATTTACAGAAACAGCTGCATTTGAGGGTCAACAATGAGAGAACCACCAAATCAGGAACGGTTTTACAGTGTCTCAGGCAATACTTTGCTGCTCATTTCGGTGGATCCCAATGTGTTCCAGGCCAAAAGGGATATATAGTCTCTCCAGCAAACTCTAGATTTTCTCAGGGGAGATCCCAGTCACTGGGATGTGCCCAGAGAAGTACCAAGTGGACAACCTGATCACATGCTAAACCACCTCAGTTGACTATTTCAGTGTGGTGGAGCAGTTTCTTTCCTTTGAGCTCCACCAGACAGAGTTCTTCACCCTATCTCTAGGGCCCAGTCCAGCCACCCTACAGAAGAAGAACTAATTTTGTCCCTTGAATCCAGGATTGAATTTTTTCTTTTATTTTTAGACTCTTCATTGTCACAAGGGCACCTAGTGGTAGCTGGTTTAGGATGAAAGGATGTGTTGTTTGTTTTCATCTTACTGTCAGGTGTTTTTTTTTTTTCCAGTGTAGAATACCAAACCAGAGCTAGTGGTCTCCAAAGCCTTATATACACAAGCTGTAATCAACAAATTAATGGCATCACAGTTTTATCATTAGCTCTGGATACTGCTTAATATTTGTGTTTTGATTGTTTGCAATTTTGCTATGGTGACTGATGCCAATTAATGTAGCTTATCGTATAGGAGGAGCTTACCATGTAAGCCTGGATTAAAAGCTCCTGCATGAGGGTTGTGCAGTTTGAACCTCAGAGGCACAGGTGCCAGAGCTTCATATCCAGGGCAGTCTTGTAATTATGATATGAATTTAGTTCAATTAATTTGAAGGGTTTTGGATCGTTTTCTCTTTATTGTTCAGCTCTTAACCAAATTAGGTTAGCTAGTAATTAGGTTTTATGTACTAATGTTGCATGCCTAAAGGTGTTAACACTGAAATTCAAATTTAGCTTAGCTCTTTCTCCAAACTTCAGATTACTGTTCCAAATCTCACTGAAATTTAACTGAAATTTCAGAAACATCTAAAATAGGTTGTAACACCAGTATCAAGGATGTTCGGTAATTCATGTAAAGCCCCAGCATAGATCTCCTATTATTCTGTATATAAAAAAGTGCAAGCAAATATGAACGAAACTCACCATTATTTTTGTGTAACTGCTTCACATCATTATAATTGCTTCTCGTGAAATATTAAAAATAGTTTTGGGCACAGTTACAAAATCACATCAATCGATCCTTTTTGGATGTTCCCGTGTCCTCCATCTAGTTGCCAAAAAATCAAATCAAATTGTTTGATGAGGAAAATATGAGTTTTATTAATACAAACAGTTCATACCAAGATAGTTAAAAGAGCTTTTCAACAAAGAACAGCATATTAAAGGAAATGTTACATTAAAATGTAATGCATTAAAATAATATAAAGGCACTAAAAAGAAAACCACATTTAGTTAACAATCAGTTATGCAAATTTTCTTTTTTAAATTAATTCTCTAACCTTGTTACTAATTCTTTTTTTCTCTCTCTTTAGAAAGTATACCTAAATATGTCATTATTTAAAGTAATTGTGTTATGTTAGGTAAATTGCTGGAGGAAAAAGGATGAAATATAATGTTCACAGTAAACACTAAACATAGGCTTGAGTAGTCAGACCTTTAAAAGTTTATTTACACCACCAAAGAGTCCATTTTATTTGTTTTAAGTCATTACATGGCTGTGCTCCACCTTATCTCTCTGAGTTTCTGCACTTACATGCTCCTTCCCAGTCACTCAGATCAGCTGACCAACGGCACCTTGATGTGCCGAGGACACAGCGGAGGCTCAGAGGAGACAGAGGCTTTGCTGTGGCAGCTCTTAGACTCTGGAATTCACTGCCATTGGGCATAAACAGGCCTTGTCACTGGCCACTTTAAATCTGCTCTTAAGACATATCTTTTTCATTTGGCCTTTGACTAGTATGAGCTGCTGTTTTGTTTTGTTTTTATTTATTTATTTATTTTTTAGGATAAACTGTGTATTTATAGTTTTTATTTATTTATTCTATTTATGTAAAAATTTATTTATTTATATATTTTTTTTAATTACCTTTTAAATTTTATCTTGTCTTGTCCTGATGTGTTTTATGTACAGCACTTTGGTCAGTGGTTACTGTTTTTAAAGTGCTTTATAAATAAACTTGGCTTGGCTTGGCTTGGCAAAGTAATAAGCATACAGTTTTTTTGACACCAACATTTAGAGTTAGACAGTATCGCTAATGCTAATGACACAGTTCAATGCTAACATACCCCTGGCATATTCTTTTATATTTAGTACAAATTTAGAAGCTATTTAAGTTTTTAGAAAGGTTTTAAACTGCTTAGGACTTTTTTTAATCAGGAAAATTAAGTTAACTTTAAATAATAAATAATTATCATCAGGCAAAAGTTGAGCTCCTCCGTTGGGTCCTAAACATTTCACACACTTCCACTAGGGGGCAACATAGAGTTATACACAGATTGTGAGAAATTACGAGGGAAAGCTCATACACACACACAAAAAAACCGAAAAATGTCACTTTTTAGGACAGTGGAGATTTTTGGATTAAAATATGTTTAGAGCATGCTGATCACTGTAAGGGGCAAATCTAATTGGGGACGGTGGTTTTGGTCCCCAAAGGCAATGGAGCCCCCAATTGACTGGTGTGTGAGCTGATCCAAGTCCCCAATTTTGACAGAAGCAAACTCACACACACACACACACACACACACACACACACAAATGCTACCACAAACATAACCTCCTTGGCAGAGAAATGACAATAATTGCTAATTGCTTCCTAGATTTTTATTTATATCAACAATCAGCTGTGGAAACTGAGCATGCCTTTCCTCTTCATTTTTGCTGGTTAGTATTTAATGCTTTCACTACCAGTCGTATTGTGCTGTCAGTTTATGCCATCATTCTGCATTTGATTATATGAACAACAGAAAGTGGACGTGGGACTGGGGCATTTGTCAGGTTTTTGACCTTCACACAATTCTACTTTAATTGACCTTCATTCCTCATGTATAGTTTCTTGTTCAGCATTCAAGCTCGGCTGCTCGTTGTCTATCAGCTAAGGTAACTGCTGGTGTGATTTGTGTGGTGCAGAAATGCTCACAGCTATTTCCTTGCGAATTATTGGAGCCAAGAATACCACCCTGTCCTGGAATTAATGACACTCCGTTGAGTCAACCCCATTCCCCATAGGCAGGGTGGAAAATAAATAAATAAATCTCTTTCTTGAAGGTCCTGTGTTAGTCACAGATTTCTTTAGCTTCATTCTTTAGTTCAAAATTTTTCTCTGGGGACATAATAGCAGAGCTTTACCAATATATTAACCTTAACAGACCTCAGATCAAGAGCTTACTCAGCATTAGAATTGCTGGAAAGTGCTTCCCGCTTTATTTGCAAAAGCTAACGTTGTGTTAAGTGGATTTTATGCCCAGTCAAACACATCTGCTTTTCAGCATTTCACTTCACCCAGTGAGACTGAGGTCAGTTCAAGCTGGCTGGGGTCTGAATATTCATTATCAGTTTAAAGTACTGTTGGGATCCAATAAAAAAAACAAAACATTTTTACTGTCAGAATTCAGCTCATTTAGAGGTTATCATATGATCTGATTTGAAATCCAAAATTTAAATAATATGGATTATTTCTCATCCCAGTGGATTTCAGAGAAATAAAGCAGATACCCATTTCTGGAACCTCAAGATATTTCCTCCCAAATATCATTATTCTTCACCAGTTCTTCCGGATCTTTGACTCTGTCTCTCTATCTGTGCTCGTTACTGTTTTATTCCTCCTTCCTGTCTATACAGAGCATATGGCACACCCCCGTTTAGTCAGAAATAACCCTACGGATGCACTTGCATCAACACTCACAAATTCACATGGCTGGCAGATGGCACAGAAAGCCCTCCATCAGCATTATCGGGCTAGGAAGTGTGCGTTTGCTCAGCATCCAATAAGGACATGGAAACCTGCAGTTTAATGCTGATGTGGAGGCTGTTGAGAGGAAAGAGTCTACAAATGGATGCAAGCTGACAAAGTGGAGATGCAGTAGAGACTGTTGAGTAGCATCCAGTTCATCTATAAAGTTGCTAAGTTACCAAAATTATTGGATGCAGTATGAAGATTTACCCTGAATGATCCCCAAATAGATTTTCTTCACCTCCGTGACCTTGATGATGGGGTTGTCTGTGCATACTGTGAGAGAATATGATTGCATAGGTGTCATGCTGCTATAAAATGTACAGAAAAAAAGATTTAGCATTTTACAAATGACACTATTTTCCACACTGATGCTTTTTTTTTGGCTTTCTGTAACATTTTACTGTATAATCAGTGTATTCACCGTGTTTCATGACATTGAAAATGTGCTGCTTTATCCTTCCTCTTCAGTAGACCTCAGAAAAAAATCTAATAATGTATTTCATGCTCAGTGGCTATTTGAGAACATGTTACATTGCTATAATTAAAGCCACCATTATTAGCTCCCCCTTGGCCAGCTACAACAGTCCATGCGTTAATGCACCTCTCATTACATTAAATGATATATAATAATATGATGCTAAACAGGGTTCAATTCAGTTCCACAAAGATTGCTTTGGCTTTTGATATACTGACTACATTTTGCTGACATAAATATTGTATCTCTCATTCTGGTATTATTTCTTTACTTTATATTATGTTACCATGGCTATGTATAAATAGTATTTATAAAACCTTAAATGAAGTAAACAGACAAATCACATTTCATTTTCTAAAACACGTTTTGGCGAAATTAGAAGCTTAGTCTATCTAGGAAGGATGAAACTTGGATTTGCAACTGAGAAGACCGATGACTCATTTCTCACAGCTGAAAAACTTGCTGGGCCGCTCATCTGCTGACTTTCCCTGATTTCTTGGCACTTTAGGAAATAAAAGCCTTGTTGATAATGTGGTGTTCTATGCACAGGTCAGAGTTTGTTTTAATTTCCTTAAGATTAATTTGCTGACCTTTTGCACTTTTATCTGTAGTGTGTTGGTCTTTTCAAGTATAAATGAAGTGGAAAGGCCTTCCTTCCTTTAAAATGAATTGGTTATAGCTCAGCAGCAAGAAGAATTTGCCTTATAATGATATGTTTACCTTAGTGAAGCCCACAACATCAAAAACAAATTTATGGCAAAATGCAATCAGTCTAACTTAATATCAGTGAAGCAGCCCTAACTGGCTAATGGATTTCTGTCATGATTTCCTGGTTGTATTGGTTTGCTTGGCATTCACCTCGCTTTCACTGCAATGTAGCTCTCCCCAAAATTGATCTGATGGGCATTCTGATAGCTCTGTGTGCAATCATTATCACAGACACCTCCTAGACACCTAGGAGAGAGCAGGTCATTTACTAATTGGAAGGTTGGTGGTTCGATCCCTGGCTGCACCAGTCTGCATGCCAAAGTATCCTTGGGCAAAATACTGAGCCCCAAGTTGCTTTCTGATGCTTTCATCAGAGTGTGAATGTTAGATTGAAAGCACTTAGGCATAGAAAAAGTGCTTGTATGAATGGGTAAATAGGCATGTTGTATAAACCACTCTGAGTGCTCAAGTAAAGCAGAAAAATGCTATATAAGAACCAGTCCATCTAGTGACATGGGGTCAGTGACTTGACTAGGACAACATAATGCAAAGGGCAGTGCCTTAGGGTGCCCACTGAACCAAGCTTGCGAATTTGTGCTTGGGAAAACACAGAGAGAGACATGAATGACAAATATTTCTCAGTATTTAACACGCCGGCTGCGAAGATTTACTAAATGGTAATTCAGGTGCACAGCGTATCCTGTTTCTCTAATCAAACCTAGATTAATTTACAGTGATAAGAGAGTCACAAGTATTCAAAAGTTTTCCCCAGAAGTGCAAACTAAGTTTAAATAATTATCATTTCAAAATGTCGGAAATCAAATGCACTTTTCCTAACATGCTCCCAGTACAGGTATATCTTTTGTTCTGTTATGAAGGACCACACTTAAACTGTCAGTGTATCTACAGATGAGTACAAACAGAAAAAACAAGAGTCATTAAAAGCTGTGAGATTTCACTAGTCTCTGCAGAAATGGAAGAGTAACGGGCAAAGACAGAATGGGGTTGTGGAATAGCAGGGGCAGATCAAGAGAGAACTGAAGATGAGAGATTGAGATTGATGATGGTAAAAGAAAGAGACGTTGAAAGTGAAAAAGGAAGAGTATACAGTATAAAGGAAGACTTTGTGTGGGTTCATTGGAAGACAGCTAAGAGGGGGGGAAAGAAATGCAGCTGTCCTCTGTCCAAGTGACTGTTGCAGAGACAGACTAATTGATAAAGTATGCATAGTTAATAAAATCTACAGCCATCTGTCTCTGAGTTATTGTCATTTTATGGCAAAAGGACTGTGATATGGTGGATGAACGATGACACTAAAAATGGAATTCTATTTAGTAACGGCAGTTCTGCCAGAATTAATTGGACTTGAGCAGATAGTTGCAGCTCGACAGTTTGACATGCGTGCTTCAGTGACACAGTAACACCCTCTCTTCCTCTGCCCCCACCCAATTGAGGGTAGATCCTTCATGTCTTACACAGCCTGTAAACTGTAATACTGCCAGGATTCAAATGAGATTCAAACATCAACAAATCTGACCTGTTAGTTTGTTGCTGGTTTACCTTGTGTCTTATAATTGTTTAAATATTGTAAACACCGTCGGATTGATCTTTTGCAAATTACACAATCTTTAACCTGTGTTTTTCACAGTGTTTACCAACATTAATTTGCTTTGTTACTGCTTTTTTTTTTCACTCTCATAGGAATCCAACAGAAGCCACATTTTGCTCTGTTTGGGTGGTCAGTGCTTGGCATAATTCAGAAATGACTAAGCCAAAGAT
This sequence comes from Archocentrus centrarchus, assembly GCF_007364275.1. NCBI lineage: Eukaryota > Metazoa > Chordata > Actinopteri > Cichliformes > Cichlidae > Archocentrus > Archocentrus centrarchus. The sequence goes on from NC_044360.1 coordinate 12,401,306, forward strand.
ATCTTTCACAACCAACTGAGGTTTGCTACAAGCAGTAAATCGCTCTGTAGTCTGCACACACAGTGATCTTTAGAACAGCAAAGTCACTCTGTGTGCTAACACAATCACAACACCAGGACAGCAGAGTAACCGATACCTGACCTAGTAGCCAAAAATAGCATGCCATTTGTTTGTTTGCAAACTTAATACAGATCGCATGTGCTGTGTAATATCACCAAATTCAATTCCCAAGTGGGCAAGTGGAGAAGAAGGCCATGAAATATGCCCTTACTCTCGCAGGCCGGAAATCTGACTTCCAAATGGCTGCATGGATAATTTAAGGTTTGCAGCAATAAATGTGTCACATGACAATATTTCATTAGTTGAGGTGCTTGGGTTATAAAATGCTTACTTGAGTCTGTTGTCTCACCTCCCACAGTTAGAACTCTATTTCATCCCTCATATGAAACATTATCTAAGCCTGTCCTCAACACCTAAGTGCATGTTCACCTCACACTGATTTTATTATACTGAATGTGCAAACAGCCTTACATAGCAACCACCAGCTGAGAAACTGTGATAGCCTCTGATAGTCAGCATGAAAAAGTCATAATATAACCTGTATCGTGGTATTAACTTGTATTCTTCTAAATACAAGGCATGGAGTCTACTGCCTCTGTGTAGCTCTGCCTGGGATGACTGCTGAGTTCTCAAAGGAAGTCTAGCTGTCTTAATGGATTTTCTCTTTCATAAAAGTAGCTTCTATCTAGTGCTTTAGAAAGGCCTCAGTCTGAATTTGAAGTTATACCATGCTGTGAAGGCTGGCTCACTTTTAGGGAAGTCCTGCCTTGTTCTAGCTGAGTGACTGGGAGTGTTGAAACATGGCGCATAGTGTTGTGGTGTTCACTACTTAGCTGTCACTCCCAGTAAGGTACCCTGCATACCCAAATCTTATCTCATACCCAAGACAGTTAAAAGTTTTCTGTCACAGAAGTGTCTGCAGGTAGATGGTTAGAACTCTGCACTGCTTGTAAGTCTGTTTCCTGATTAAACGGCTCCCTGCGCTCGAAGAGGATGCTGTTAGAGTTATTGGCATATGCCTCCTCTGATAGATGCCAGTGGTAGCTACACTTGGAAGGCTTCATGCTTGTCATTTTTCATTTATATTGTCTGTTCTGCCTGTTGTGCGTTGTTCTCAGAGGATTACAAACTGCGGCTTGCATGATGCATATACTTTATGCTGTAAATTGTAACTGACAAAACGATTTAGACAGATTATGAAGTATACCATATACATGTACACGTCTCATTAAATTAGAGCTTTGCTACATTTTAAAAGGCTGTCAGCTGTCGCTGTTTTAATCGGCACACTCAGTCATAACTGTCAAGATTTATAATAAGTGATTATTATTTTGAAGTGCTTGCCAAAGCCTCTGTAATGTCAAGCAAATCTTCACCATGCATTTTGATGTGGATCACTTGTCATTCATTTCAGGTGGCAGGGGTTTATAGACTACTAAAACCTTCTCTTGCTAATGAGCCCACAAAAGACAGGGTAATTCTGGGTATCATCCCCTGTTGTGCAATTAGGCTTAAAGTCTGAAAATAATAAGCTATTGTAATGACTAATTATTTTTCACCATATTTGTATGTGCAAATGTGTGCCAGAATTTCTCACTTACTGCCTGGTTGGCTCTGTGGACTCTGTATTTTCTCAGTTCGACCTTTCTGAATATGTTTTTGAGCATAAACAACTGACAACAGAGCTGGTCGCTGGTGGTATTTGTTTTGTTTTTTGGGTGCCTCAACACTTTAAAGACGTCACCTCCTTACACCAATGAAGACAGCTTTTCTTACTGTTCTAATGAATTTCTTTTTCTAAAGGTTTTTTTGAATTACTCTGAATGACAGCTTTAAAATGAGTTTCAAGGATAATGATGAAGTAGAAGTGGAAGGCAAGAATCTGTTGCTTGAAGACGTGAGACTCACAGTTCTATTATTCAGGTTCTGTCTCCTTCATTATTTTGGCTGAAAAAGAAAAGAGCATTCCTTTAATATATCCAGAAGTCAGGGACATTCATTATGACACATCTTTGAGCTGTTCTGCTACGTCTCAAGAAAAATTTAAAGGAAACTACTGATGTATGACAAAGGGCCAGCATTCAGAACCTGCTTATATTCACAAACTGATAGATAATGACTTTCAATGAAAGAAATTACCAGACGTTGTAACGGTGAGTTTATTGAATTGACAGTTTGCTAAGGCTCATTGCAATACCTGTCAGGCCATTTATTGTCAGTCAGCCCACATGAAGTCACTCTCATGACATTATGAGAATCTGTGTGATATCTAATGACAGGCATCTCAGGTCAAATGCCAATATTTCAAGGTTTCCAGTGTACCCAGCACCCAGATAATGAATAAGGGACATTACAGTTAAGATTTCCTGTTCTGCTTCCTGGACACTGTTGATTTACTATAAATGCAGAAAAATAAAATAAAAAAATAAAAAGCTTTCCCGATTTTTTTGGCTAATGTGTTCCTCTTAGTCTCTGAAAGCTCTGGCTGACTTTTTGTGTTTCTGGTTGACTTGTTTCGAGGCAAATATCTTGTAAAAGTGGCCCTACTGTGCACTTGATGACTACATGCCTGATTCTGAGCTTAAAAAAAACAACAACAACAACAAAGAACTAAAGCAACCTGTCCTGCTGGACCAGTGGATTATCCACGTAATGCTTGAGAACAAATAACCGCTCCTGTGTTGTAGTGCAACTGCCTCTTAGTCAGGAGGAAAAATGTAAGATCATTTATTCTATTATAACACAGCCTCATTTTGCTTTAAAACTTATGGGCATCTCAAATGCTTTGGGGATAAGGACTAACCTTTATGTTTGGCAAATATAAAAATGTTTTAGATAACAATATTTGCAGGAGCCACTTCCCCAAATCTTATAAAGAGCAGTACAGAGCAGGACACAGAGGATGTGCTATTTTGAATAGTAAGCTGTAAATCCAAAGAAGGTAGTTTATATCATGTAAAAAAAAAAAAATAAAAAAATAAAAGCATTGATCTTAGAGAAGCAATTGTTCCTGTCCATCAGTCCAGGAAGTCTGTCAGCCTACAGTGGAAGTTACTTACCAGTCTTCACAGGAGTCAACCAATCCACAGCAATTGAAGTGACCTTCACTGTTCTTTGTGTACACCAGAGAACAGTCAGTCCTTATTAAGGCAGGAAAGACCTAACAGACAAGACTTCTGGGACAGTTCCCTTTGGACAGAAATTCTGGAAAGTGCAAACACAGCAAACAAAAACCAACCACAGCATATCGGCACACCTCATAATGACTGTCAAGTATGGTGGTGGAGGGGTGATGATTTGGTCTTGTTTTCCAACCATAGCACCTGGGCACCTTGCAGTCACTGAGTTGACTCCTCTGTAAATAAAAGTATGCTAGAGTCAAATGTGAGGCCATCTGTCACACAGCTAAAGCTTGGCCAAAACTGATCCCAAGCACAGCAGTAAATCTGCAAAGGAATGGTGAAAAAGAAAAGAATCAAGGTGTTGCAAGTGGCCCAGTCAAAGGCCAGACCTCAACCCAACTGAAATGCTGTTGTACCTCAACAGAGGTATGCATAAATGAATGCTTGCAAGCCCTAATTAACTGAAGCACTGTTGTAAAGAAGAACTTCTGTCTCTCTCTCTCTCTCTCTCTCTCTCTCTGTATATATATATATATATATATAATATATATATATATATATATATATATATATATATATATATATATATATATATATATATATATATATATACACACACAATGTGTGTCACATTCCAAATAGTTACTCATCTCTGAATCTCACTTGTACTTTACCATCACTCTGCTCTGAGGAGGACAGAACAGTGTAGCCGGGTGGAACCGGCTGTAATTAGACCGTAGAGAGAGATGATGGACACGCAAAGCAGTCACAGACAATTTACCCCAGAAGAGAAGATACATTGCCTACCTTTTCCACCCCAGCACCCCCATCCTGCACTTCATCTCCCACAACTCCACCTGCCTTGTCAAATGTTACAACCACATAATCACCTCAGTCCATTATAGGTCATAAGTAGTTTTTATGTGCTGATATTTTTCCTCTTACTTTGACCTGCCTTTTCTTGCCTCTCACAGCCTAATGTCACGCCTCGTTATCTGCTTGTGTTTTCACTGGCACCCGCTAGTTCCTAATATTTATTTCTTGAGCTGCTGCAACCTGTTTGCACTTTTGTTTAGTTGTTTTCTCTCTTTATCTCTCCTCTCTACATTCAGTTAAACAGATTCTATTTACATATACTTTGCCTATTGTATGTTTGTGTTACACACTGTGCTCTGTGATTTTGTTTTTTCACTCTCCGTGCTATCATCGTCATCACCCTGGGCAACATGGTTTTAAATCAACTATTTCCCTAAAGATTATTTTTCATGATAATGGGTACTTTCATATGGGCAAAACGCCTTCTGGCAAACACTATGGTGCTGAATTGTCTCCTTCCAAACTGTGCTTTTTCAAATTTTAACAGCATGGCTATCCATCATGGATGCCTTGTTTGTCTGTCTCCAGGGTAGTGGTGATATATTATCTTACTAGAAATTACTGTGCTGATTTTGTCATTTGGTTAAAAACAAAACACCCTTACTGTGAAATTCTGGAAAGAGAAACAGAGAATACCTATATTTTTCTTGTTGCTCGTCTGCACAAATTAAGGCAGTTATTTAATAAGACCTACTTAACTGAGACTTTTATTGTATGAAAGAGACTCAACTAATGGCAATAATGGCTAATTTCCCCTCTGCCTCAATTTGACTCAAGTTACCCCCATGTAGTTTGCTAAAACCTTTTCTGAATTGCATCCGGCTTGCATCATCTTGAAGGCATCATCAAATTAGTTTTTACTAACTTATCTTTTAATCCTACTTCTACTCTTCATTTTCCACATTTGCTATTAGCATTCACATTTATTTGCAGATTATTATTAAAAGAGGCTTTCTGCTTTCATTCAGTAGCAAGCCAACATGCATTATCCTCAATTAAGGGATATTTGAAGTTTTCCAGGAGATTAAATGCTAATATATAGTACTTAGCAGCTCAGCAATAAAAGTACACAAGACAAAGAATTAAAAGTACACTTGCAGGTAGAGAAAAAAGCAATTTATTTATCTGTTTCTTTTAATAAGAAAATATTAAGTAAACAACATTTGCTCTCTCCACATGAAGCATACACCCATCACATTAATGTGTTTCTCCTAAAGGACAAGAACATAACTGTCATCGAGTGGCTATTAATGGACTTTCCACCACATGTGAGGGTTAATGAATTATGCCCACATGTAATGATAATTCTCTTGCAATCAACTGTAAATGTACAGGATGTCACAGTCCACAAAAAAAAAAAACAGACTGGATTTCTAATAAATGTGCATTAACCTATAGTTAAAATAACACAGAGGAGATGAATACACCATCCTAAGTGGGAGGACTCAAGCAGTTTCTTCTCAAAAAAAAAGCACAGCATTATATTTTAGATGGGATCACATGTGTCCAGTTTACATGTGTCCAGTTTTTTTCTTTAGCACACAACACAAAGTATGTGAGATTTCATATAGAAACTGTGGTAACTGTGAAAGATTAGGAAGTTTGGTCAGTTGGTCTCTACAGCTGTACCACTTACTGACATGAAATTTGGCAGTCATTACCTACTTCAAATACCTGCTGAGTTAATGACATTCCTGTAAACCTCAGCTCTACTTTTGTTTTGTTCTAATCAGCAAATATTACACACTAAACTAAGATAACTATAGAAAACACTTCACCTGCATCAGCATCTTAGCATGCTGACATCAGTATTTAGCAATTAACGAATCTTCATGCAGCTTTCTGTGCATGTATTTAAAAATTCTTTGACATAGACAAATTTCTAAAAGGTTTTGGTGCCATTTGTACCTTTTGTTTTGTAAGCAAAGCAATATTAAAGAAGCAAACATGAGAATAGTACGTGGTATTCTTTCCACATCAATCAGAAGAGCACATATCCTAACAATACTTATCAGTTAATTAGCATGATAAATTTAACAATCTGTATCTTAATTTGGCAGTTATTGGTTAATGTTTCACATGACTTTGTGGCAAGCTATGAATTGACTGTCTCAGTGTATGTGCGTGAATGTTGGTGTTTGACAAATGCAGCAGGGAGGGAATCATAGAAACTGAGGTGTTATTTACTAAGTGGCTTTTACTTTGTGTTCTAAAACATTCCTAAAAATTTACTCCAGCATAAAGTGTATCATCAGCATTACTGCAGATGCTTTTAGATTCTTCAGCTGCATACTGTATGTGAGAACTATTGCAAAATGTCATAAAAGCATATCATAATGCTGTAAAAGGTCTGTGCCAAGTTGCCAGCAAATGACTCATGGCTATGCCTGACAGTGAATATTGAACTGGGGCAAACACACAGACACGCACTTTCCTGTGTTTATCTAGCTGACCTCACCCAGTCGAGGTCACTGGATTACAATCTGTGGATCACCATCTGGATTCTTTGGAAGAAATGAATGTGTAACATATGGTATGGGACTTGTCATTCATGTTTTTCAGGAAGTGGCCTGTAGGTATCTGGATTTAGGACTGAAGTCTTTTTTGCAGTAGATTGTAAAGGAGAGTTATGAAAGCTTATTTCCAAAGCTGAAATCCATATGTCATGGTCCCTGGGTCTTGGACCCAGGGTTTTGAGTTTCTTTGTGGGTTATGATTCCTTTCTGGTTTTGATGATTCTTTTTTGAGTTTTGTTCCTTTTATTACATGGGCTGTATTACTTCCTTGATGTCATTTATATCATTTAGTGGTGTCTGTGTACCTTGATTTAGTAGTATTTAATTACCTTTTGTGTTCCATTCTGTTCTGGTCTCATCTCTGTGTTTTTGTCCTTCAGTGTCTCCTTCATTAAGTTAATCTTGTACTCTGTGTCTTGTGTTAAGTTTAACTTCCTCTGGAGTCATTATGTTTTTTAATTTCAAATTACTTTCTCAATTTCAGGTTATTTGCTTTTTGAGTTTGTATGTCAAAATTTTGAGGAGCTTAATTTGAAATTTTGAGTTATTAAGGTGAAATCTTGAAATAATAACCCAAAATTTGGATAGATGACAAAAATTTTTTTTTCAGTGGTGGTAACAAGCTTCCATAGAGATCTGCTTCAACAGCACTGACTTCTCCTTCACTAAACTGTAGATGATGAGTAGAGCCGAGGTCAGTCAAAGGTGAAATCAGCTGAACAACACCGGAACTGTGATCTGCTGAGTGTCTGTCTGTTTTTATTACATAATTTCCATCTGAAAGGAATGAATTCCTTTAAGATGATTTCATCACTGCCACATGGAATTATTAGATATAGTAGAATTTATTGTTATTATACAATCTGTAATGAAATTGCAGAGCAGCTACACCTTGAGATGGAATAAAGAAGAACAAACATTGTCATTTACACAGTAAATACAGAAAGTGCTAGAAAAACATGTACTGCATTTCATGCTTTGGATACCTCCACATTCTGATGTCCTGGAATCAAACCTGGGTCAAATACTTGGAAGGGAGCTCATCACTGTGTAAATTAAAGAAAAAATAAGCCCAGCACCACAGTGGTGATTCAGGCCCACAGCCTCACCCTTCTGGGTTCATCACTTATCCTGATGAGCAAATTGTGGTACACTGTTTTCAGATATTACTTTTGAAACTTCGTGTTGCTTTAAGTGCCATTTATATGCACACCAATGCAATGCTTAGAAATGGAGCATCTGTTTGTGAGTAAAAGAATGTGTAGTTTATGGCTAAGAAGTGTAAAATATATTTGTCTTACGATATTGTTTTGAGTGTTTTGAAACAATAATTTTTAGAGGCGATGAACAGTGTTCAGTGTCTGCACAAATGACATTTAAGATCACTCTTTTCTGACTGTGGCCCAGCTTGTAACCCAAACACTGTGCAGACGGCCTGTGATAATGGAGGAGGTGAGGGAGAGCTGTACAGAAAATACTTTTAAGAATGTGATATGCAATATTAGATGGGTTGACACTGCCCACAACTGAACCACAAACCCAATCAGAAGAATCCACTATAGTATCCTATGTCTGATCAATGAAATCTCATCTAGCCTCGTCCCTCTAAGCCTCTTGTAGCCCAGTGATATCCCTGCAACAAATCCCTAAACTACTGAAGGCAACAAAGAAATGGAGTGTCAGAGTCTGGGGAGCACAGGGAGACAGGAAAAGGGTGATTGAGGAATGAGCTAGAGTAAAGCTATAAAAGGACTGAAGAAAGTGTACAATGAACATGTGCAGGTTTGCATTTTCTACTGAACAATAGTGTTACCAACTGTATTTCTTTTAAAGGAAGCAGAGCAAAGAGGTGATTACTCATTCTTTATTTTTGTTATTGATGATTGTTAAAGGACTTTTTCTATACTTTACCTTGGGAGCTAAGTCAATGTAGGACTAAGATTATAGCTTGGTAGAACCATGAGAAGATTATACTATAATAACAAACACTTCTCGAGCCACAGCTTATTAAGTCAGTATGAATGTTTTATTTGAAATGTTTGACAACATTTCCAGTGAGAATGACATGTTTGTTCAAGCCATGGACAATATATATACAGATTAGGCACTAAACAAAGTAAAGAGGAAGTTAAAGTCTTGAAAAAAACAACTTGCCAGCCTAAATTTCATTAGACCTGGCAGATATAACAGCTTCAACGCTGTTGAAGTCAATTTTCTCGAAGCACTGAACTGCTGCATGGTAACCCTCTAAGCAGGCATGAAATTTAGGCTGGCAAATAAATAACCGATACACAGTACTCAAGGAATGCTCAGTTAATTAAACAATAGATCAGTGTAATTTGTCAGGAATTGCTAGTAATCATTATTTATGTTAAATAGCACGTGATTGATATAATATATTAAATCACAACTTTTTGAATTAAAAGTTCAGTTCCTTCTTAAAGAGACTTTGAATTCATGCAGTCTTACTTTGCCATCTTGTTTTACATCGTGTTTTCATTAGGATAATAATCAGTGAAAAATATTTTGATGTAACTTCCATCCAGTTTTCCCAAATGAGGTAGGGCAGGATTCCCTGTGCAAACCGAGTCCTGAGCACTCAGGGATGTCAATTTTGGTCACATTCTATTTTCCCCTCTCAGAATTGGTAAGGATCATTTTTTTGACTTGGCCTCACAAGTTATTAATGAATCTTTTGCTTTTAAAAGTGTTCATCCCTCACAGCCAACTGAAATTGATGGCAAAGCTGCCAAACAGGAGTGGGATCATATCTCAGCAACACTTTGATATATTCGGCCTGAACTTTAGATTATTGGACTGTTGTCCTTGGCAGAAGTCTGCGCTCTCAGAATCCATAACAAGAGCACTGAAAATCTTGTGCCTACTTGGGGAAAAGGTAAATTTAAAAACATGAAGTAATAATATTGATTATAATTGGCTTGCTCGCTCTCAGGTAGAAAATGAGTAAGCAGATAAAAAATTCCCCATTGAATTTAACTTGCAATGCAACGGTATCTTGCTTTGAAAATGCGTAAGCAGCCAGTATTAGCTGAAGTGAACTGACATCAAGTTAGGTCATGCTTGACAACACGCTATGGGTTCACGAGGACTATAACAGACGACCACCTAAAGGGTGAAGTAGTTCAACCTCTAATTACATAAAATCCTGCAAGTCTACTGTGGGTTCCATCAACCCCTTAGTGTGTTCATATTTCAGTGGTAACTTCCACATCAGCTGTAATGCATCTTGCTCATGGGCTAATATAATGTCTGTATGATGGATGAGACTTCATCCTCTGAGAACTAGAGACTCTTTTATAGTACCAGAATATTCTGGAAATATTCCAAGAAAAGCTAAACTACAGAATGCCGGATCTCTGCATTACAGTTCTTTGGGGCAAGCTGCTGAATGTGGAAAACGTTTAATAGCAGATTGCAAAGCAGCATCATAAATGTATCTCTCTCAGCTAATGTAATTAATTTAAGTTAGATGCATCAAATGAGAAATGGCGCTTCATCCCCAAGGCAAAAACATTCTGAGGAGAAAACATGTCGACACTGACACTATAAGATTAATAATACTTCAAAGTTTGTTACATTTAAACCTAACTTTCACTGCATTGCACCTCTTTCCGCTGATATGTCATTAATACTGTTTATGATTCATGGGAAATGATTCGTGCATAAACTTGACAGTTTTTGTTATTTTTCTGACTGCAGTTCAGAAAATTAATGCAGTGATTAAAATGATGTGTGCATCAAGCATGACAGCATATTTTCAGTCCATGACATGAAAGCAGTTGTCATGCAGCAATCTTTTAAAAAAAAAAAAAAAAGATATTCACAAGGAAAGTTAGCTGTAAATTCACAGACTGTGACTCGTATCCTTGCCAATCAGTGGTGTATTTAGAAGTGACGGCTTCCCACATAGAACAGAGAATCACCAGAGGTGGTGGTTAATTATCTCAGGGTTTCATGTACTAAAGTACGCCTCTCTGAGGGCAGCTTCTGAGCATTTATTAATATCTTGCAAAAACATGTAGAAATACAGGGACTTAAGTTAGGAAAAGCCATTGTGACTGCTTTTGTGGTTGTTTCTCAGCCAGTTAGCACATAGTTGGGTCGTGTTGCTCTCTGACCATACTTAGCACCATCTGACTCATGCCCGAAATATGGTTACTTCGTTTTTTTCCAGAAACAAATTGCCTCCTGTGTGATAATTGCATATTTCAGATGGTACATGTCAGTATTCTGAACAATTGGAAGGGGGAAAAAAGGCACTTATCTTAAGCCTAATTATTATATGCATGCCTAAGTGAGGGAGAGATGTGAGAAAGTGTAAATAACAGCAGTATTGTCATTTCACACCAGCCTACGTTTCTTTTGTTGTCCACTAAGGCAAGCTGTCATCGTTCCCCTTTTGATTCCACACAGTCTAGAAAGCTTTTTCTACTGCATTAATGTTTGACAAATTAATTAAGAAAATGGTGCTGATACATTAAAACTTAAGTATACGAAATGCAGATTTTGACTTCAAATATTCCCTCTCACCCATATAAAATGAAAACACAGTAAGGTAAATAGAAGGTACATTGTGTTCCTTGCATTTTTGAAATCTTGCCAGTTTGCTTGGTTACCAATACAACCAATTCTGGTGTCTTTGATCATATCACTTTACCAGCATTGGCAGGTATTGCAGTGGTATGGAGTTTTGTATTTAATCTTAAATCTGCCAGTTTTATAATTTGGCAATATAAGGCAATACTGAATGCACCGTAGAATAACTACAGCAGCTTGTTTGTCTAACTGTGCATGTAAGCCTGAAAAGTATAGCCTTAATCATAGTTTAGTTGTATTTAGAGTGCTTATGTATCCGCACAGACAGTTACAAGTATGTATTTTGCAGCATCTATTAACTGCACAGATACACATGGTATAATGATACGTTTGGACTCCAAAAAGCAGCTACTGACTAAAAAACCTCTTGGGTTCAGAATAGACTGCATGCTTACAGGTGGCAAATCAGAGCTTTACTTTCAATGTAGATCCAGCATGCGTCAGCCAACAATATTGCATTTCTGAAATACCCTCATTCTGTCCACCCCCAGAGACAGAAAGAGAGAGTTCTTCTTAAAAAGTATTCATTAAATGTCCACAGAGCTGACAGACATAAGGAGCCAAATATGGTATTTTTGGTTAGGCTCTAAATTTAACCCTACCATAACAGTGGGAAGTGAATGTGCCAATTTGATTAATGGCAAAGGAAAAAAGTAAATAACATAGTAGAAACATGGTGGACCTTCTCATTAGTAGAAAGTCATGCCGGCATGAATCATTCTCACCAAAATAATGAACAAAGAAACTCATGCAAACATCCAGCTTGCTCGTTTATAAGTATCTTAAATAGTACTGCTGTTCTGTGCTTAAAAAGTTTGCTGATTTAAGCATATAAAGTTTTCGTTTGGCCAAAGATAAAGCTTGTCAAGGGATAGAGGAAGAGGCAAAGACAATAAAACTGAGGACATTTTTAAAGCAAAGATTTGAAAGCTGACCCAGACCTCTATGTTCTCTGGGAGCTCTTACAGTAAAAGTGTGCTTGCTTTTAGGTTACAAGATGAATCTTGAAACAAATTTACTGCTCAAGTGAGTAGGAGGTCAAATGGTCAGTGATGCAACCTGACTACAGGCCTCATTTAGCTTTACAAAACTGTTAGATCTCAAAATCAATTTGAAATTTCAGGGGAAGCTGTTGCAGGGAAGCTTGTCTTATATTATGTGGTCTTGCCTTTGGGCTGGCGGAGCAGCAAAAAAGAGAGCAGCAATAATTCATGCATGATGAAATAAAGGCACGGATTACTGCTTTCTACAACAGAACATGAGTTTGTAGGTGAGAAAAAAGGACCATTTATTTGTAAGGCATGTATTTGGAAGTTTGCGCCATGTTTACACAGTGTCGCCCTCGATAAATGAGGCATGAAAAAGGTAGCATTGTGTCACGTAGATAAACAAGTAAGTGGGCCAATATGCATCCATTACAATAACAGGCCCCGGATGTAGATTTAAATTGCGATTCCTGGTTTAACATCTTGTGTCCCTAATGACCAAGCAAGGAAGAGTGCTGTTTTATGACAGCAAATCTTTTAGTGATGTTGCTGTAAAACGATTCAGTCACCCAGCAGGAGAATGAATCAACCAGTTTCAAGTTGGAATAGTTTAAAATGTAACTTACTCAAATTCATGTGTACGTGTCTGTGTGAAAGAGATAAAAGCATTCCTCTTATTTGGGGATTTTGTGCACACATGAGGGGAGTATAACAGTTCAGTGTGAGTTTTCAGTGTGAGTAAATGATTCTGGCCATTTTGGGACTTGAAAGAAGAATAGATGAATTAAGTTAGTGAAGTGTGGTGTTTGTTCAGGCAGGACGTGCACTCTAACTCATGTGCATCTAGCAGCTGATCGTCAGCTGATCAAATGAACAATGTTAATGACGTCCGTTGGTTCAAAAAAGGCAGTTGTCCGCCGCTCGTTCCCAAATTATTCATTTATCCCTTCAGTTCCACAACTTTTTACTTTTTACATAGCACCACAGTTATTAATTAAATAGTTATAAATGTTATTACCTTATAAGTTTAAATGTCACAGTACTTTTTTTTACATTTGTATTTGACAAATTGTGCAGAAGGATTCTGACTCAACGCCAGCCTTTGAGTTTGACATCAGATTAACGACAACACTACGCATGGTCGATTCATCTCAGCTCCTGTGCGTCATCAGGTTGATCTTTAATGTAGGTGTTTGTCCAGGATTTGTCCACAGAGTTCGTTGACCTGCATCTTCACCAAGGCAAACCTTTATTACAGCTTTTTCCTTTCATATTTAATGCAAGAATGATAACCATTTCCTAAATTTAGATATGCATGTAGGAAATACATGTTACCAAAGCCCCTTGAAACTGTTTATTTCGCACAGTATAAGGTCAGTGGTGCTCAAACTTTTTCCAGCATAACTCACACTATGGGTGTCAAAAATGTATGCCCCAGATCCAACAGTTTTTATCAATCTTTAACAGTAATTATGGATCCGAGTTGAACTTTATTGAAATCAAGGTTGGTAAAGCAACATCAGCAAGCTTGTTTGTTTTTTTTTTTCCCTCCATAAATCATATTAATTTTACAAATTTTTTTCACTCCATATTTTTCACCTGGATGTCTATGCCTCACCTGCAGTAGCTCTGTGGTGTACTGGTGGGGCCTCCCTCACAGTTTGAGAAGCACAAGTATAGGATAGGATCAAGCAGGAAAAACACAGGAAGAGATACAGTGAATTAATATCAGTCGAATTCAGGTCACCATGGGATTTTCCTTCCTGCTTTCTGAGCTTCTGCTTTTCTATGTCTAACTTCTTCTCTCTGAACCCTCCTGTCTGTCTTCTAGTTTTCTCACTCTAAGCACTTATAATTGAAATGCAGGAGATAAAGTTGTTAGCCTATAGGGGAAAAAAAATCTGTACAGAGGATTAGATAATGAGAGGGAATGTATGCCAGCAGGGTCTTCTGATTGATATGAGTATATATTAAAGTTTAAGGCTAAAAAACTGGCTGCAACCTTTGTATCATTGTCCTCAGGAATTACTGAGACACTTGAGTGGTCATGGTGTTTATCTTGTGCCACTAACCACAGCACTGAGTAATATTTTCGCTATCAGCACTGTTTAAATAAGTTTAAGGGCCCCCGAGCCTCATTCTTTGGGGTTGACATCTGAAAAGAGACACGCAAGAGCCTGTGGGGTGAGAAAAATAGTCCAGTTGATTAAAAAAGAGGTAGTTCAAAAGGAGAAGACCCAGAAAACTCCATTATTGGTATAGCAGCAAGAAAGAAGGGACTTAATATTATTCTCTGGCGGCAGATATCAGAAAATGTACTGGAAAAAAAATATGATTGCTTTCACAGGAGTAATAGACTAATTTAACAGAAATTTAAAACCCCCATTGTTCAGTAAGGTTTCTTGCAGAACGTCAGCATAGTTACTGATGTTTTGCTGTTTTTACTGGATATTATGATGAGTCCAGCAGTGGAGTATCAATAACCACTGCAATTTACACAGCAAGCACTCTGGCAAAGAGTGTTTGGAATATGACTGGAACACTGCAGGTGTAATGTGATTATGACAAATGACTTCTCAAATCATGGCTAATTTTTTGAAACATAGCTGTTAAGAAAAGGAATGATTTGTCATGTCATTACATGCACAGTAGAAGTGGTTTTATACATGGTATCTTATCTAGGCCCTAAGGTGTGGGTTTCTAGACAATACTAAAACACTTGTAGACAACTGAAGAAGCAAAACAAGATAAGAAGAATATCTTAACAGATAACATTTTAATATAGTCTGAGAATGATTTTTGTGGCTCAACCCCTTACATAATATTGTGTTGTGATCTGTCTTAAGTTTCACAGTGAGGGCTCCCACTCATATTAGCTGTGTTGTGCAAAAGGAGTCAAAGACAGTCTTTTTCCTCTCAGCATGCTCCATACAGTACTGGAAGCTTATGAGGATCTCATCATTCTCCATCCTCATAATGTTCCTGTCAGTATGCTGGATGGGAACTATTACATCCCACAGATCATCATTCACTAGATGTAGCGGCCCCCATAAATGCTAGCAGTTTTATTATTCAAGATATTAGTCCATTTGTGCATTAGCGCAGTGGTTTGCCTCGTTATGCTAATTTCAGAATGTGTCTCATGTGCTACACAGTTGGTTCTAAGCAGAAGACCAGAAGCTCTTGTCAAATTGATTACCCTACTCAAATTTATTTAGCACTACATCACTGTTTGATCTCTGTCTACTTTTTAAATCAATCCCACTGTAATACCAGCCACACACAACCCATCGATTTGAATCCACTAATTCATGTGTCTCCCTCCTGTTGTTGGATGTTTTCTGACAGACCAATAACAGCAAGCCTCAGTGGCAAAAGCCAGCTGTCACTGTGGCCAGTCCATCTCTCATATGTTGCTATTAGCATTCATGGTTCATTAGCCAGCAAGCACTCAGTATAAAGTATAATTGTAGGCTGTGAGCTTTGCTGTGACACTCGACCAATAGCACACACTGAACACGTTTCAGAATTAGAGCTCTCAAGGTGCCTCTGTCCTCAGTGTGTGAGCTACAGGTTTATCATATTATGGAACAAGTGCAAACCTTTTATGGTACTGTATTTTCTTTTTTGTCTTCTTTTGTTTCTTCTGACTAGAGATTACACAGGACAGTATAAATTTTATCTAAATATAGCACAGTTTCATAACATGGGCTTGTGCGTCTATAATAGATATGTGGCTTAGGAGTGATGTTTCATTCCATTTGCACCAGAAGCCCTTTTGTTTATTTCTTTATGGTGATTTCATATTCAATTTTTGTTTCTTTTTTTTTTTTTTTTGCTTTAGTACACAGTTGCAGTCTGTGCTTATCTGTATCTTGTGTCACATCACAGACTGCTTTGCAGAATTGACCAAGGACTCCAGCTTTTTCTGCTATCTTCCAGGCCATTACTTTTAATCTTCTGTTTCTTTATGAATTTGTGTCTTACAACTCCACGTTTCACTCAGTTTAAATCATTTATAACTCACATGGATATATCCCTAATGCTTTTTACACTAGCTAGAGTGAATTTGCACTTGTTTGATGTCCACTCACAACTTAGGAATGACTTTATATAGAATCATCCAATGCCTAAAACTCAATTTACATTCATATACACATATACAATCATCTCACCTTTTTCTTAAACATTAAATAAATGAACTTACATTATACTTTTCTTTTCTTATTGAACACTCACAGAGCTTTAGACAACCCACTGTATCCACCCATTCACACACACATTCATATAACCCTTTCGATGCGTATGAACGAACTGATGACCCTTCTGATTAGTGGAAGGTTAGTTATGCTGAAAACTAAATGGACTACATTTATACTGACCACACAAAAGGCATATCATGGACACACACATCTTATTTTAATTTATTATATATACATGGCTGCAATATGGGCAACTTGGGGTTTATCATCTTGCTCACATGCAGACTGAAGCAGGAATCTCTGTATGTGTGCATCTGTCCTTCACATATGTTTATATATCCTAAAAGCAGGTTGTGTGGTTGTCATATTTTGGGTAAAAGTTGTTTTCTCTTCCCAGTGTTTTCAGTGTTTCTCCTTAGTTGACTGCTCTTGTGTCTGGAGAGGAATGACTAACACATACAATGAAGCAGAGAAGCAACAAAAAAATCCACACTTTTTTTTTTTTTTTGCAATGCTATCGTTGTGAGGAAAGTTATTGACACAATGCATTCCATCAATATCCAGACCTTAACTATATAAACTATGAGCTTAACCTTAAAGCTTACCTAAACCTAAACCCAAACTACAGTCAATGAATACAATCTCAACAATGGATTTACTGCATTAAAGACATTTAGGGGCATTAGTAAATTGTAGCTACAGATAATTTCCTGGTTTATACTCTTCCTAAAAGAGGTAAACTCAAATAAAATAATCCATTGGTTTCTAGGATTTGATAATGTTTTAAAACTGTTGATAGAAAGAAAGTGAGATGCAATTAGTTCATTTAACTTGAATCCAACTCAGGAAGTACACCATAGCTGTGTAAAAAAAAAAAAAAAAGTATGATATGTGCACTACATGAACAGCTCAGGTTTTAGTAATTTGAAACATGTGCATAATATGAATTGTATACGGGAAAAACAAAAACGATAAGCAAGAGAACCTGAAGAATTTGTATTCTGTTATCTACATGTTCTGCCATGTTTAAGATCTCTGCATGCATGAGAAAAACAGCCATATGTACAAGCCCACCCATGATGCCTGTGTGTATTTAAGCTTGCTTGTGGTGATTTTTTTTTCCAATTCAGACACATCTCTCCAGATATCCACATTGGGTTTGGTTTCATCTGCAAGTGGTTAACAAAGAAATGGGCTTTTGATACCGAGAGAGACAGCTGAGACCACTATGACTTCCCCAGAGAATTTAAGGAATCAAATTTAAAAGCTATTTCAGGCTCCAGTGCCAGGTACAGTCATGTCACCTGGGTTGATATTATTGAATGAAATAGGATACACCCACTACCAAGTCTGAATGTGTTTGTGTGTGGAAAGAAGCAGGCAAAGAGGGCGGGAAGGGGTGAGGCGACTAGGTCCGCAATGTTTAAGTGAATGAGGCAAAGGAGCAGCAGAGACATGAGAGTGTGTGTGTGTGTGTGTGTGTGTGTGTGTGTGTGTGTGTGTGTGTGTGTGTGTGTGTGTGTGTGTGTGTGTGTGTGTGTGTGTGTGTGTGTCCACATCCCTGTGAGTGCTCATGTTTGTAATACGTTTAGTGCTTTGTTAACTGTGTAAGCCTGTCTACATCCGCTAACAGAAGTGTTTGTCCTGTATTATAACCAGTACTGTCAGCAGCACACCTCTTTGTGGCGGTACAGTACTTGGATCATTTTCAAGGTATCCTTGTAATCACCTTGTTGACTCACTGGCCTCTCAAGTGTTTGAGCACTGCCAACTGACAGTGTGTGTGTTTGCTTGCCTGTAACTTGGTGAAAGTGAAGCGCAGTGAGTGAGAGAGTCAGCGGTTTTCTGGGTGTGCTTTTTTCTTCGTATGTTTATGTATGCATGTCTGCAAAGAAGAGTGCAGATCCATGAATTTTGTGTGGCACAATAACATATATCAGAAAACTTTGTGGCTCTGTAACAACACCACACTACTGTACTTCCTCCTTTACTCCATATATTTCTGTATTGCCTTTAAAGGGCATCTTTATTTAAACACATGTTATTTTTTGGACAGGTGATGTCCAAAACAGGTGATGTTTGCACATCATAGACATGGTCTTTATCATCTGACATCTATTCATCCCTCTGCCACATAAATACATAATATCCCACTTCTTAAAAACTTGCACTCACTAAGAGGTGTGACTACTTGACATCTCTTTGCCTCTTACAATATCCTTTCACCTCCATTCCTCCCCTTCTTGTACCCCCTTGCACACCCCTGAATTTCTGCCTCCCGCATTTAAAGCCCCCTCTCCTCCTGCTAAAGCATGTTTACATAGAGGAGAGTGTGTGCTTTTTCTCTCTCTGTGTCTCTTTCAAGTGCCTGTTCAATAGGCAGATGGTTGCACTTCCTTTTAAGGAGTGTTCGCAATAGTCTATTAGTTACATGTGAATAGCATCTGTGTAGGGTTGCACTGAAGTGCAGGCATGAAGTGTGAGGCAGTGGGTCAGGCTTGGTATTAGCCTCACACAAAACAAAGCATGTTACTTCATAGTTTAGGTTGCGGGAATTGTTAGGAGCTAGCTGTCACTGTGTGCAAATTTAATGCGCAAGCAGTTTTTTTTTTTCCAGTGTCCCGCTCCGACATCTACCATAAAACTCAGCCTAATTTCAGTGACAGTAACTTTACTTTTGTTTTGAAAACACACAGAAGGTATGCTTTGGCGCTCATCCAGTTTTAGATTTACGGCGAGAATGAAAGAAAGGTTAACTTACAGCATTCCCCCCTGCAGTCATTCTGAAGCCCTTTGGTTTGACATATTCCTGAACCATTCTTCTACTGTCTGTATTTTGCCTTTCTGTTTTTCTTCCTGCCTCTTGCATTCACATACACACATACTACACAAGCATGTCCAAGTGTCTAAGAGTGCCATGTCTAAAGAGTTCCAGCAGCTTGTTACTGAGGCTGTCAAAAAGCAACAGAGACCCACCGCAGAGGTGAGGATGTGTGTGAAATCCCATGAGCCTGTAGCACAGGTCAGGAGCATAACAACATCCAGCTTCTCTTTCCACGTGGAGATTTTTCTCCTCACATAGCTACTCTAATACAGCAGCCGAGGAATGTAACAAGGAAAAAATGACTTCCATAGTTCATTTAATTCTGTAAGTCTGAATATCAAAACAGTTTTTACTATTATAGTTTTTTTAAGCACTGACTGTGTGGAATTGCTCTTTAGAACAGCACATTTTTGTTTTCAGGATTTTCTCATCCTGCATCCCTATCAACAGGATGTTCTCGCTCGTCAATGCCTTCTGTTTGCATCTGCAAATGTATCCGTTTCATGTAAAACATGAAGCATCAAGGACATCTAGCCTGTCCGCTCTGATTGGCACCATCCACAATTACTCATTGGCGTCACATGGAAGAAGTGGAAGAAGTGGACTTTGGGTATTCTTATCAGTCAGGTTTTCTAAGACATGTTTAACATTGTCAAAAGAGTACATTTTTAACCCAAACCATGATGATGAGTTTTAAACCTTACCAAGCTCTGAGACAAACTTCTCCCACTATTGCATCACCTCCATTGATATTCAAAATTAGAGAAACCATTTCAACTGATGAAAAACTGGGGAGTTGTATACATTTTAAAATAATTCTACAGGAAGTGATAAAGTCTAAAATATAAATAATATTACCTACAAAACAGGTAGTTTGTTTTCTCTCAATATCATTTAAAACATTTTAACATTTAATTCAGTTCAATTCAGTTTTATTTATATAATGTCAAATCACAACAACAGTCGCCTCAAAGCATTTTATATTGTAGGGTAAAGAACCTGCAAGAATACAGAGAAAACCCCAACAATCAGATGTGAAAGCATTATGAGAAAGCAATTGGAGACAGTGGGAAGGAAAAAGACCCTTTTAATAGACAGAAACCTCCAACAGAACCAGGCTCCGGGAGGGGCAGTCATCTGCCACGACCAGTTGGGAGCAAGGGGAGGGAGGCAGGACATTGCATTACTAGATTAGAAAAATGAACACTTTCTAAGGTTTGGGAGTTGTATTCTTGATTGAAAATAAGCTGGCTTTAAAAAAAGAGGGGAGGTGGTGTGAGTGGAGGCAGTACTTCTATGTTAAAGTTTGATGTTTATTGACCCACCCAACAACACTTATCTCCTCCCTCTACTAACTCTCTGTCTCTGTAAAAGCACCACACTATTTTCTCCTTTACTCCATATAGTTATATATGGTAATAGTCACTTAGGCCCTTGTTGGTTTTTTGGAATTAGTGAAATAAGTGATGCTACTCTTGAGATAACAGATTCCATGCACAGTAATCATGGCATTCTGCATAACCCCACATATGATTATTTCACTTCCTCACAGTGTTATTTTATCAGGCTAAACTCCTGTCAAACTGCAAACTGTTTATGGCTTGTGGTGCCAGTGTAAGCAGAACTCAGAGACTGTTGTGCAGTAATCTGGATTGTTGCAAAAAAAAAGACACCTCAATAAAAGCAGGTCTCCTGGCTGCCCACAGTCATAAAGGAGAATAAACAAGGTTAGGGCTGAACAATTATGCTGAGCTGCTTCCTGGTGTTAGCAAACTGATGGGACTTCTTCAGTTGGACAGACACTCCTGTTTTTCTGTTCTGCAGGCAAGAGAGTTTATACTGATTGCATTTACATTTTTCACTCAAAGAGCAAGATTTGTACTTAATGACTAAAATGTTTAGATTTCTGCTAATGCGCATGTGAGCCCCAAACAATTATTCAAGAAACAATTCTCTTCCTTCTATGGGCTGGTTTACATCCTGGAAAGTGTATGCTATAACTACTGTAGTCTCAAGAGTGCTTTGCTCAACTAGAATTTGTACTCTGGTGCCTTTTAGCTGCTAACGATAGCAGCATGGTCCTATACGTGGGAATATTTGTCTGATGCCCTGTCACTTTAGTGCAGACTGAAATACTGAAATATATGAATGCAGTTTGGCACTATCTTACTGAAAAAGCCAATACTTTGCCTGAAAAAGACGTCTGGATGGCAGTAGGCTATATTTTGTTACTGTATATGCAACATCCATGAATTGAAAAAGGATCTATGAAAAATGTGACCACAGGACAATATCTCACTTCACTTCACTTAAACGAGCCTGTTTTTTTTTGTTTTTTTTTACATATTAGAGTTTTAACTTGAATTTGTTACTGCAAGAAAATGTGTTCACTTGATGTCCAGAAATGTATCTCAAAGTAAAACGTAGCACATGCAACCCAATAATTTATACTATTCAGGTCTGTAATAAACTCTCCATTTATTTTCCACATATTTAATTTATCTTATCTCCTCTGCACATTCTCTAATGTTTGCTACTTGGATGCAAAGAATCTCTCCCATGCTCTGTGTGATAAGGAATGAATGGTTGGCTGCGTATGAGAGGGTTATTTCTTATGGTTTAAGATTTACAGTATAAACAGTGTTTCTTTTTCACGTGCCTCCAATAAATTACAGCAGCATTTGTGAAATCGAGTGTGTCCTTATCTGACTCATAGCTCCTGAGAAAAGGCACACAAGTGCTGGCAGAGTGTCTGACACTCTCATAGTAAATAATGTGCATAATATTATAAAATCCAGAAACACATGTTTGCTTTAAAAAAAAAACAGCTGTAGGGATCAGCGTGTCTGGCATACTCAAATGTTAGCAGTCTAAAAGCTGGGAGGCTTTGTCATTCAGCAGATTCATATATCTTAACAAACAAAGCACATAGCAGCAGTAGGAAATAGTCACTGATGCTGAGATCAATAACAAGTCATTGTATTTTCTTTTGTTACTGAATCCTTGTCACTGAGGTGTACAGATTTAAAGCACTTAAAAAGTTTGTTTGTTTGTTTTAAGTGTTACATGAGAAGCCTCTAGACTACAGCTAAATAAAAGTGAGGGTGATGTGACATGATGAAGGAAAAGCACAGGACACATTATTTGCTGCTGAAACGCCACCTGGCCAGAGGTGCATAACATTAGGAGCTATGTAGTGTATTTAAGATGTGCCAGGCTAAAAATCTGTGAACTTGAGAGTTGAATTGAGGGTGTTGCTCATGGACTCCAGCAAGTCTGTTTCTTGCCAAGAAGGCACTAAATGCTTCTTTTTGTCAGCAGTGAGTACCTGACAGATGGCCTTGCGCTGTTTCTCAACCCTCACCACCATCTTCTGGCAGCAAACCCCTCCTCACCAGCTTGTGATGGCTTTACCCCATGCTGTGCCACCACAGGAAGAACGAGGCCAGGTCCCACTTTTTTCAATGCCGGAAAATAATTATATAGGAATAAAATAATAAAACGATACTATTTTCTTTATTTTCTTTCTTTACTATTTGCTTAGTACAAAATGTAATTTACTATCACAAAAAATCCTATGTGTCTATTATATCTGAATGTATTAAACTAAGGTTTTTACATCAGACCTTGGCTTAAAGGTTTTCACCAACAACTGTGCTATTGAGCTTTGTTTGAAATTATAATTAATAGATGATTGGCATTCTTCAAATCTAATAACATAAATGTTCCCCCTTTAATGTCCTTGGTCTACAAACTGCTTTGTCAGAGTGTCTCTGATGTTTCACCATATCTGAGGTGGTGGAGAATAATAACAGACTTGTGCTTTGCATAAAGCTAATGTAAAAATGAAACGATGAAAAAAAGCTTTAAGGTTCAGTTTTAAAGACTATATGGGGCATTCATCTTTAACTGTGCTGAATGGCACAATATCCTTGCAAAGGTCAACCTAAACTCCATTGTACAGAAACAAAGTTAGAAGAATGGTGTCACCATCCAAAAACATATAAACTGAACTGTATATTAGTTTTATGCCTCCAAAGGTATTAAATACTGTCCGTTTACTAATTGATGAAGGGTTAATACCACTTTTAGTATGGCTTTGAGATGTAGATTTTTCATTCTGCATGTTATACAATGTGTTAATATGTGTGTATATCTTTGAGATGGTCCTTTCTTTCAAAAATGACACATCCTTATAAGATTTAATTGAAGCCACTGTGGCTTTTAGTACATGGTTAATGTGTCTCTCCAGTGGCTAGCACTGATGCCTCACAGCAACAAGGTTTTAGGTTTGAACCTGCTGGCTGGCTCCGACCTTTCTGTATGGAGTTTGCATCTTTTCCATGTGCCTTTGTTGGGTCTCTCCACTCTGTTCTGGCTCCCTCCCACAGTCCAAACATGTGTGTTAGGTTACTCTGTGATTCCAAATTTCCCATAGGATAGAGAGTGTGTGTGTGTGTGTGTGTGTGTGTGTGTGTGTGTGTGTGTGTGTGTGTGTGTGTGTGTGTGTGTGTGTGTGTGTGGCTGTTTGTCTCTGTGCTTGCCCTGAGATAGACTGGCAGCAAGTCCAGGGTATACCCTGCCTCATCTCCACTGAGAGCTGGGATAGGCTCCAGCCTCCCTACAGCCTTGAATTGGACAAGTGGTTAAGAAAATGGATGAATAGTGTATCTGTGTTTGAAGTTCTGAGTTTCTCTTGATGTCTGCTCTCTTGCCACAAGGCAGAAATCTGCATACTATATGACAATGCAATGCTGCCCAGCCAGTGATTGTAATCACAAAACTATTGCTTACAGCTGCTGGGTTAGCTGAATATGTATGTATTTTGACTGTAGTGGCTCTCTTCAAACGTTAGTACTTGTGGTCTCTAGTTTTCTTTGCTAAAGTGTATTTTTTGTTGTAAAGCACTGGTTGAATCTACTTCTTTTTTTAACCACTATTTTATCTTCTTTTTGTGTGTTCAAGTTTTTTGTTTTTATAGCTACTAAAAAATGTAGCACTTCAAGGGTTGCTAAAGTGACCAAAATTCAAATTACAGTAGCTTTAACCTTCATTAAAAGTACTTCTGAGTGTGACTCATCCTTGGTAGAAACATTTTTGGCCATGTCACTGCTATGCTAAAAATAGTAACCTGAAATGGCCATATATTAGTCATCCAATCATTTAGATGGATTCTTGGACTGAACTTGGATTGCGCTGTCCAACCCTGCTGGGACAAATGCCTGAAAATGTCAGGGAACGAGTTGTGCTGCAACTCAGTAAACGAGTATTGATCTCGCTGTATACCTGAAACTATCACACCTACGTGCCCTGGAGTCAAACTTAAGATATAGGGCTTAATGTTGACTTAGAGAAAACAAGACAAATACACTATAATGGCTTCACTCTAATGGCAGCTGCTTGCAGAGATCTAACCCACCTATGTTGGAAATGTATTATACATTTTTTTTTTCATTTGAAAGGGCTGGATTTTAGATTTTAGAGGAAAACAAACATAAAAACCGCTCTCCCTCATTCTGCTCCAAGTGGAATGCAGAGGTAAATTTATGGTAGATAACAAATGCAATTGGAGGCAACAACAAGATATAATTGTTCCATGTATAATTATTTTTGTTGTGTAAGACAATTGACTGATATCAGACAGAATTATCATCTCAACATTGGCTTATTGTTACACAGGAAAGCTGAGAATTAATAAACATAGGATACACTGTATATATACACACACATACACATCTATGCTGTATAATTGACTGCATGCCCAAGTAGATAACCATAAATTTCTCCTATTAGTGTAGTTGAATGATTTTATAAACTGTTGTGGCAGTGTGATGTATTGTGTAAATACATCTGTCTGAGGGACTTGCAGATCCACCAGTCCCAACACTGATTTATTGTGTAGCCCTCTGAAAGAGACAGAGGCAGGTACAGCAAGTCTGACATTTGACCTTTTCCCATAGGATCCCACCTTTTCTCCCATGTTCTGCAAACTTCTTACATCTGTATTACACCAAAGAACATACAAAGCACTTACTAAAGCAGTAACTCTGCTTTTGTTTGAGAATATTATTTATATATATTTCAAAAGTTTATATTGAGTAAAAGTGAACAATATATATATATATATATATATATATATATATATATATATATATATATATATATATATATATATATATATATATACATATTGTATGCATATTGTTCACTATATAAACTTGTTTGTCCAACAACCTAATGTAGAACATTAAGAAGATTAAAGGTTTTCTTCATGCAAGCACATTTTGCCCTGGTAAGTTGATTCAAAATTTGTTTAAGACTCCTTAGTAACACATTGCTGTTTTACATGCCCAGTACAATTCAATTTGGTAAAAGTTTAAAGTTTGCCAACTGTTTTCTCTAGTTCGTATGTTTTTTTCAAAGGCATTGTTGTCTTTTGTATTTGGCTGCTTTTGTTTTTCACATAGCCTGCTGTAATTCATGGCATTGCTAAATTTAATGTGTGAATCTTTACATGCATACTGTGAGTTTCTACGCAAATATGGTGCACACAATGCCTTTATACCCTTTAAGTGACAGTGCATGCTCATGCACTGTCACTTAAAGGGTATATGAGTGAAATATGAAGGCATACTATCCATGGATGAGCATGGATGAAGTGATGCGTGTCCACAGCAGAGACAGCAGGGAGCTTTCTGATAATAGTAGTAGCAGTGTGCAGCTCTCAGTGTCACAAATGGTTCTGAGACGCTGTTGGCTACTGAGTTTCTTTAACAGCTCTGTGGGAGGTCTGAGATTCTGTGTAGGCATAGGTGCAGCACTCAGCTTCAAATACCTTTCCCTGTGGGATGAATACTGTGTGCATGATTGTCACTTTAAACATTAGAGAACTGCTATGTTTGTGCTTACATATTTGTGTACATGGTGTGTGTAGGCATGTGGATTTGGTGGTCAAGGGGAAATATGTTTTTTCTTGTTGAAACATTGTTGTAAATGTCAGCAGAAGAACTCTACTTCCATGGCTTCACAACAAAAAGAAAGCAGGGGGTAATGTGCTGCACTCTGTATAATCACAGCTGATTTAAAATGAATCCCGAGTATTGAGTATTGATTGCTCCACTTGTCAGGCAACAAAAAGGCATACTATCCATGGATAGCTGCAGCTTTGATATCTGCTATTTGATATTTGTGTCACTAGACACAAGTGTTACCTAAGTCAAAGTCCAAGCCAATATAAAAAAAAA
The DNA here is from genome assembly GCF_007364275.1 of Archocentrus centrarchus. Lineage (NCBI taxonomy): Eukaryota > Metazoa > Chordata > Actinopteri > Cichliformes > Cichlidae > Archocentrus > Archocentrus centrarchus. The sequence continues at coordinate 12,427,753 of NC_044360.1, forward strand.
GACCTTAATCTAAAAAGGACTCATCTAAATGTGTTCACCACAGTAATTATAAATTATTATTATTATTATTATCAGCAAAACAGAATACGGCATGCTGGTTTGGAAAGTGGTACTGTAGGTCTTCATCTTGTTACCCAATTATCAGCAACTGCTTTGACAGAAACAGAAAGATCTTCTATTTAATGTTTGCCTTTTTATTGCAAATTCATCCTGAATCAAACAAAGAGCTTCGCGTATATTCTTTGTGGCCATAATGGTATTAGCTCTCCTGCTCTTTTCTCCATGTTTCACCATTAGGTTTTGTCTGCTGATAGTTTATCTGTCTAGGAGCTATCTTTTCTTTCCAAAATATCTCCCAAAGTCCATTCTTCCTGCTTTATTCAAGTCCATACTTTTTTTTTATAACTCTGCTCAATTTTTGAAAAATTAAAAAAAAGGGTCTAATGTTATGCAAGACATCTTTACAAACTAGACAATAATGGGAAAATGCATTACCTGTGTTTAAGTGAAATGTGTCTGCAATTCATTGGGTGGTATAAGAAACAGGTGTTGATTGCATTCTCTCACTTAAAGTGTTGACCGTCTAGCCTTGTTGATTCGAACATCAAGGTGTAATTTATTATATATTGCTTGCAATGCATTTACAAAGACTGTGCACAAATGAAATTAGAATGGATTGTTTTAATAGAAACACCCAAATATCTTTGCCTAGTCTGACACCCAGTTTGGTAGAATAGGTTTGGAGCCTCACCTAGTGGATATGAATAGGAATATCAACTCAAATTTTATTCTTTCTGTCACTCTGTCCCTTTACACCTGTCCATTCCCCCTTATGTGCCATACCCTTTTCCCTCCTCTCTTTGTCTTTTCCTACCTCCCTTTTCTATCTCTCTCTTTAGAATATGCCAGGACATAACAATGAGCTCCAACAGCACAGACCCTGGTCTCTTCCTGACTGTCAGCACCCCACCACCACTGGCCGGAGCCTTCTCACAATCCGGTGCACTCCATCAAAGAGGAACTGGAGGAACACCCTTGGATTTACATGGGAATGATAATTCCTCTTCTATCAGCAAGTTCTCAAACTTCACCTTAGAATCTCAAAATGGGAATGCAACAGCAGCCCTTGATCCCCTGGGTGGTCACGCTGTGTGGCAGGTTGTCCTCATTGTCTTACTGACTGGCACACTGTCACTGGTCACCATCATTGGAAACGTCCTGGTAGTCGTATCCTTCAAGGTTAATCGCCAACTAAAGACAGTAAACAACTACTTCCTACTGAGCTTAGCTGTGGCTGACCTCATCATAGGGGTCATCTCCATGAACCTCTACACAGCTTATCTTGTGATGGGCTACTGGGCCATGGGCAACTGGGCCTGCGACCTGTGGCTGACTATAGACTATGTGGCAAGCAATGCATCAGTTATGAACCTTCTGGTCATCAGCTTTGATCGCTACTTTTCAGTCACTAGGCCTTTGACCTACCGGGCCAAACGGACCACAAAGCGAGCTGGGATCATGATAGGCTTGGCCTGGTTTGTTTCTCTTGTTCTGTGGGCCCCAGCCATCCTGCTATGGCAGTTTTTTGAGGGTAAAAGGACAGTGCCCGCAGGGGAATGTTACATTCAGTTCCTCTCACAGCCTATTATAACCTTCTGCACAGCTGTAGCAGCTTTCTATCTGCCTGTGACAATAATGAGTGTTCTCTACTGGCGCATTTACAAGGAAACCCAGAATCGTTCAAAAGAGCTAGCTGGGCTGCAGGGTTCAGGTGGAATAGGAGCAAGAGGTGTAAATGGTGGAGGTGAAAGGGCCCGTTTTGTCCATCAGACAGGAAGTTCTAGAAGCTGCAGCAGCTATGAGTTGACCAGGTTATCCAAGAGAAAGAGCACATGTCGGGAGCTTGTTGGCCGCTTCCACTGCTGGCCTGGTGTTCGCTCTTGGAGACCTGGTAGTATGCGACAGGGAGATGGTGATCCAGACCAGAGCAGCAGTGACAGCTGGAACAACAATGATGCTGCAGTCTCTTTGGACCAGTCTGGGTCTTCAGAAGATGAGGACTGTGGAGACAGAGATATGATTCCACAGAGTCATGCTATTTTCTCAATTGTTCTTAGCCTACCCGGTATAAAGGCTGCCGTTAACTCCCAGCTAACCTCATGTGAGGATCTTGATGCAGCCTCAGAGGAGGATCCCCTCAGGGGAGCGGAGTATAACCGAGACAGTCTTTCATCAATAACTCCAAACACAACGGCCACCATTACTCCTGAAGGACCAAACAGTTCAGAAAATAGCTACCACCAACACTTCTGCTCACGCAAGATTCAATCATTGTCTTCCATCCAGGCGTCTTCTAACCATAGGTCTCTGGATGGTACTTCAGTAACCACTACCACTGCCTCCGACAGTACTACTACCAGCACGACCACCAAATCCCCCTCAGGTCCAATGTCCTTCAAGGAGGCAGCTCTGGCAAAGCGTTTTGCTGCCCGAGCTCGAACTCAGATCACCAAAAGGAAGCGGATGTCCTTAGTGAAAGAGAAGAAGGCAGCTCAAACTCTCAGTGCCATCCTCTTGGCATTCATCATCACATGGACACCTTACAACATCATGGTGCTCATCACTGCCTTCTGTAAATCTTGTATCCCAAATACGCTGTGGGCAGTGGGTTACTGGCTATGCTACGTCAATAGCACAGTCAACCCTATGTGTTACGCGTTGTGCAACAAGACTTTCCGTACAACATTTAAGATGATACTGTTGTGCCGCTGGGACCAGAAAAAAAGGAGGAAGCAGCAGTTTCAGCAAAGGCAATCTTCTGTGGTCTTCCATAGGACAATTCCCAGAGAGTCTACGTAAAGGACTGAAAGTTTAGATTGCCAGTGACAGACCTGAAAACTTTAACATACAGTAGAAGGAAAAGAAAGAAACATCCATGTAATTGTTTCTGTGGAGTTTCTTTACCTAGAAATCATCAATGTTTTATTCTGCTATGTCAAACACAGCAACCCAATGTTGTGGTCTTGCAGTATGTGTTTGTGTTGGTGCATCATTAAACAAAGCTGTATTTGTGCGTGAAGGTTTGCTTAAGGTGAGGTCCAGACATAAAAGTTATGCGTGTCCTTGAAGAACTTTTTTATAATTTCACACAAGTACAGCAGCAAGAAAATGAAGTGAGTGGACAATACTCGAAAAGGGCTTAAAAAACACTTTGCAGGAGAAATATTGAAGTGCAATTGATGCCGATAGAAAGGATGTTGTCAAAGAGTTGGGGATTACACTTCTCTGATCATTTCTCTCGATGGGTAGCTTGCTCTGTAATGTGCAGAGTGGTTTTGCATTTCAAACAAAACTATATAAAAAATTTTTGTGCTCACAGGCTTCTATATTTTATTGATTTGCCCAGTTATCATCTTGACTGGTTTGCATTTTTATTAGAACTTCTGCAGATTGCTTTTTTACATGTGTTCTAATGTCTATGTCTATAATGAAATATAAAAGGTTCTTAAATTTTGTCCATACAGTTGACAGAAAACTGTTATTTTTGTGATATTTGTCTTTGGTTTTCTAGACATTTTGAGCCAGTCTGAAAATGATCCTTTTGATGAACTGAGTTGTGAATATTCTGTGTGGCACCACAGTCAGTGAACTGCTGTTGTGTTCAATGTGATTGTTGTGGTTTATATGGTGGAGATAATAAGTACAATGGTTGTGTTTTATGTACTTGCGATTTTCTGTCAAGTAATGATTATATAGTAATGATATTCTGTTTGTATACATTTCGATATTTCTGAATATGATACACAAAGATTGCACACATAGACATACAGACACACAAACACAGGGATGTTCATTTATTTTTTAAAAAAGTGTTTTCTTTTTTTTTTTAATCTTACATTATTTTATTTTATTTTTTTGAATTTCCACAAAATTTCACATCTAAGCAAATCTTTGTAAAAGGCCAGCAATCTTTGATGAAGTAGAACAAGGGCAGCCTCTAGTGGTGCACAGAAAGAACTGTTGTTCAGGCTGTCTACACTACAGTATCAAAACCTGAAATATATCTCTACAGATATTGATGGATTTAGATTCATTAAAAATTTTAATCTAAATTTTAAATAAAGATAGGCGACAAATTCAAGAAAAACTTGAACCCTAGACTGAGGAGAATTGGATTCACTGCAAAGCAATATGAAGTTGTTCTGAATGATCACATTTGCCCTATGTTTCATCATGAAATTGTTGTATCCTGATCAAATAAAACTGTGCCACTTAATGATCTTTAGTATAATTTTTTTTTTAACGTTTAGATGTCAGATTGAGACGTTATTCTGTGCTACCAGCCACCATCAAAAGGAAGAATGGTACTCTATCCCTCCATTAGAGTTTTAGGCACTTGCAGATATATTAAAGTTTTTCTGGCAGCACATGGTGGCTAAACTCCTTTAGGTTTTTTTCTATAATTGCTCACCTGTTTGTCTCTGCCATTTAAGAAAGAATATCTACAACTGTGTGTTTCTTCTATAAAATTGTCAGTGAGGCTTGAGAAAAGGAAAATTGTATATAGAATTAAAAGCTGTCTTGGTTTACAGAATCATCAGGTTTTTCTATTCAGAAAGTGGGGAAAACACCACAAGTCAACCATTAAGAGTCAACACACAGATAAAAAATTCCTTTTAATTTTATGTTTTAATGGGTTTTTTTTTTTTTCAACATTGCCACATCCAAATCTTTCATTCTGAATATCGTACAACAAATACCGAAGGTAAATGAAAACTTGTACTATAAAAACTAGAATGCAAATTAATGACTAGATTGTATTATATTGGCTGGTTGGTCATAAATGATGGTATGACTTTGATTTATGTGCTGTATGCAAAAAGAGATGTTAAAAAATATCCTATAACTGCCATCAGTGTACGCTTCATCAGTTTTCAACAGTGTCATAATACAGAAATCTACTTTCAGCTGCTCCCTTATTCACAAGGGGTCGCCACAATGAGTAGCGCTGCATATTTCATCTGGCAGATTTTTACGTTGGATGGCCTTCCTGACACAACCCCCCAAGGGATTTGTTTCTTCTGCCTGAATTGAACCAGGGGTCTTTCGCTTGTTAGGTGAATGTATAAATTATTACACTATGGAGCCACACGAGAGTGTCATAATACATTCTTCATCAAAATATGAGGGGTTTTTTTGTACTGTATTGGGAATGTAAACTGCCAAAATGTTGGACACAACAGTTTGTTACATTTTAAGAATGCCAATCATACTCATATTTTAAGCCAATAAACAAACAAAACACCTTTTGTCAAAAATGACTTTTTTGTTGTTTTTGTCTTTTTGTCATTATGTAATTTAGGGTTTTTCACCTTTGTTGCACCTTTGTTGTTGAATATATCCATGCTTTATTCTGTGCTCAGTGTTGAAAAGTACAGTTGCAAGTCATTAATTCTACACTCACTTGCCACAGCATTAGGTACAGCTGTTCAACTGCTTGTTAATGCAAATATCTAATCAGCCAATCACACCGCAGTAACTCAGTGCATTTACACATGTAGACATGGGCAAAATGACCTGTTGAAGCTCAAACTGAGCAAAAGAATGGGGTAGTTGATGAGATTTTGAACATGGCATAGATGTTGGTGCCAGTTTTTGAAAAACTAATTCCTGCACAACCATCTCTATGGTTTACAGAGAATGGTCTAACATAAGAGAAATTTATCCAGTGAGCAGCAGTTATCTGGGTAAAAATGCTTTGTTGATGCCAGGGGAGAATGCACAGACTACTTTGACCTGATAGGACGCCAACAATAACTCAAATAACCACTAATTAGAACCAAGGTATGTGGAA